>NW_026294584.1:17110048-17710048 GCF_007827085.1 Peromyscus californicus insignis
ATTTTTAAGGGTTTTTTTTAAAACAGAAGAACTTGTTTGTTTGTTTTCTCAGACAATTTAGCCAAAATCTTTCACTAAAAGAAGCCTGTAACTTCTTTTCCAGACTGTGGACTCTCTGAGCATATGACCTCTGTAGAGTCTCATTCCTCAGTCTTTCATTGGTGCCTTTGCTCTGATCTCCTTTGTTTCCCCCATGTGCCTTCTGTTTCTCAGGGTCTTGTTGTGACAACAGAGTGTTTCCAGAAGGCAGTATAACCGACAGTAATGTCTGCCTACTGTTTAGAACAAGAAGGAAAGGCACATTCTGGGCCCACACCTGAACTACAGCTCTGCACCTACCTAGATTTATGGTTTTAAAAGACCTTGAAATGCTTCTTCGCCTATGCCACCCACAGAATTTCCTGAATTTGATTTTAATATCCTCTAGAATTCTGGAGTTAAAGAGGAAGGCTTCAAAGGTTCTGAGAGTCTGCTGGTTTCTGGAAGGTTTTTATTGGCTGTGAGTTATGACTGAAATTATCTATTTGCTATTCAGTTTAATATGTTAAGAGAGATTTCTAAATGGGCTGCCTCGGGTTCTGTGGTGCTGACTAGAATAATAATGTAAAAGCTGCATGACAGTGTAGGAGACAAAAGATAAGGTCAGAGGAAAACCGCTCAATAACCTCTTCAAAAATGTAATAAACATTTCAATGCCTTCGTCACATATTTCTCCCTCTCCTTCAACTCTGGCATCTGTTGTCTTTGTGTATGTGTTTTCTAAGTATGGTGAATTGAATTCTGACATGTGTATAATAAACATGTACATGCATACTACATACATATTCATCTCTGTCACATGAGGTATAGCTTCAAACTTCAGTGAAAGAGAAAAAATATTTTTGGAGAAGAAAATCAATATTTGCATATAGATAAATACTTTTCCATCAAACTCCCAACTTGCTATTTGTCTCAGCATTCTGAATCCCTTCAGTAAAGGGATGCCCAGCACTGCAGACCATTTTTTTCTCCATCTCAGGAACTGTGTTGTGATTTATTCTACAGGTAGAAAGTGGGGCATATTGAATATCCACAGTGCAAAATCCTTCACATGTAGGAACCACAGTATGCACCACTGTCTCAGCAGACCCAAACAAGTCACAGAGGAGAGGACATTTAAGCAAACTGTGATAAGGTATTGACTGAGAAGATTAAATAATCCAATCTGATATTTCTGCAAGAGCTAATTCAAAGGGCCAAGGCATCATTTCAGCAAATGAAGTTGAAAAGAGGCTTATCTGTATAATCCATCTTTCTTCAGTGAGGTTGGCTTCTATAGCCACAGGCTTGTTAGCTTGTTAGCCAGCTGGTCTGGCTAATGATGACCCTGGGGAAGCAACAACTAGGATCTACATTTCTCCATCCCTATTTGCAAAACAGCCAAATTGGTTCTAGAAATTGTCAGAGAAGAAAACTACTTCCCCAGAATGGATGCTATTCAACTCTCTGATCAGCAACACCCTTGAGTAAAGTGACAATAATTCCTGCATAGAAAGCAGTACTGTGCTGGAGAGCAGCAACAGTGACCTGAGATTCCTTACAGCCTGAAGAAATGGGAAACTAACACTACAGCTCGTTCAAACAGTCCAGGTGGGTTTTCACTAGGACTCAGAAGTCCCAAGCTTCCTTTCTGAACCTCAGCTGCATCTTCTGTAAATGCAGAAGCTTGGTTTCCACTTCCTGTGGCTAATTTTGGTTGTCCACTGGTGATTAGGTTGAGAGATGCATAGGAGATTAGGAAATCATAGCTTGGGAAATGTTTGAAAGGGTGTTTATAGAGGGGAGAGGCAAGTGACTCATAAAGTAAGGGGAAGACCTCCATTAATGTGGGCAGCACTGTCCAATGGCTCAGAGCCCATATCAAACAAAAGCAGAAGGACCAATATAGGCTTGCCTTCTACTCCGTTTTTCACCTGCCATGAGGTGAACAGCTGCCTGTCATATGCTCTGTCTCCATGATGATGCTCTGCCTTACCACCAATGAAGTCAAGTGGCCATGGACTGACACCTCTGAAACTGTGAGCCAAAATCAACCTCTTCTCCCCTAAACCATTGTTTCTCATGTGTTTTTCACATGACCAGAAGTGACTGTTAGGGTTTGAATCTGAAATGTCTTCCACAAGTTCATGTTTTGAGCATATAACTCCAGCTACTAGTGCTATTTGGAGAAGTTCTGTAAATTTTGGAAGACAGGGCCTAGAAGAAGGAATTAAGTTACTGGGGATGGGGGAATCCTTAGAATATGCTATCTCTGGGCACTGCCTGACTGGTTCTCTACAATTTAGTCTCCCATGATGTGAACAGCCTCAATCCTATGCTCCCACCGCTATGAACTAAGCTGATCTGCTAGACTTTCCTTATCTTGATAGACAGAAACCATGAACCAAAATATAATTTCTCCCCTTAAATCATGTCCTTGAGAAATTGTCACAATGGCACAAAAGTAGAGCAACTCCTGTTCCCAAATATGATTCTTCTCCCTAACTGAACAATTTGTGCTCCACTGCATACACTTCCCATGATCCCTTCACCTCCACTTCCCTTTCCTAATGCTAGGCAGCCAGGCTCTAGATCTAGAAGCACACTCTTTTAAGTCAAAGCTATGTAACTTCTCTGGCCCTGTAACTTAACTGCCTTCACTGTTTCAACTCTACCATGAATTGAAAACTAAATATTCAAGCTATTAAATACTAAACTTGTCAAAATATACCTCATGTTCAAAAGTACATCAGTAAGTTTTGTTGATGCTACTGACTTTCCAAACTTCTATTCAATTTCTCTCCTTCTTTTACTAAACATGGTCTGTACATAATACCTGTCCTTGTGACTGAACTGCCACCAAGTCCCTTGTTAAACACATGAGAGTAGATTTGTTCTGCCTATACGCTACTGAGTTCTTTCTCTTGGAAGGCGACTACATCTGAGGCTTCAACTAATGAATTTTTTTCTCACTATTCTCTATCTTTCTATAACTTGAAGCAGTTAATGATATTTCAATTATTTCCTCTCTTGAATTCTATGACACTTCTGTGACTGCCTCTTCATCTCCTTCACTGACTCAACTATTGCCTCACATTCGCTAAGATTTTACTCTATATTCAATTCCTCTAAAAACTAATCTGTTTCTGTGTCTTCCATGTTGACCATCCCCAAACAGTTTTTTGTGACCTTCTAGTTGTGGTGATGTAAATGAGAATGGCCTTCGAACGCTCATATGCTTGAATGCTTCATCCAAAGATGGTGGAACTGGTTGAGAAGCACTAAGAGGTATAGCCTTGTTGGAAGAGGTATGTCTCTGGGGGTATGTCTCATGGTTGTTGTCTCAACATGCAAATTCTCAACCACTGCTCCAGCCACCATGTCTGCCTGCCTGCTGCCATGCTCCTTGCCATTATGGTCATGGACTCACCCTCTGACACTTAAGAAAGACTCCAATTAAATGCTTGATTTTGTAAGTTGCCTTGGTCATGGTTTTTTGTTACAGTAATAGCAAAGTAACTAAGACACAATTCTAAAAAGCTCCTAACTCATAGACCTAGCTGCTGAAGTCTCCTCATTAGATACTGTTCTCATTTTCAAATCTTCATAAAGTTGAAGACTTTATCTTCCTAGCCTTCCAGCCAATTACTCTACAGTCTTTCCTCCTTTAAGATTTGTTTGTGTGTGAGTGTGTGTGTATGTTCCCTGCTGTGTTTATGCAGGTGCCCACAGAAGCCAGAACAGGATGTCAGATCCCTTGGAGCTGGAGTTATAGGCAGTTATGCGCTGCCTGACATGGACAGTAGGAAACAAATTCAGGTCCTCTGGAAGGGCAGCAAGTGCTCTTCACCAATTAGCCATCTGCCATCCCCTTTCTACTGTCTCTTAACTTAATCAGTAGAAACACCACCATAGAGACATGGAAACATTCACTATGTACTGTAGCTAGAAAGATGAATCTATTATAATTTTAATTTCAGGCACAATACTAAGAACTAGGAACATAAAGCTAAAACATACCCCTTAAAGGGTTTACCACAGTGCATTCTCTATTATGTATTTTTTTTCTATGATCCCTTCAACTTAGAGTCAAAATACTTTCCCTGGAACTGTCTTCCTTTGTCAGCCACATACTCCATCTCAAGCAATATTTCACTTCCTCCATATATTGGCCTCTACGTTCTGTCAAATTTCCTTCACAACACTCATAGTCACACTAAACATTTGCTGGGTGTCTACTAACCCTTGTGTTAAGCAGAGAGAACATGGTGATAAGACCCGAAGGCTCTGCCTTCAACTACATCACAGTCCAGTGTAGGTGATAAAGACCCAGAGAAACTGATAAAGACAATGCTGCACAATCGGTGTTTCAACAGACCTAAGACAGAAGCCCCTAATCAGACCTGGGGATTCAGGACAGGCACCTAAAGAAAATGATACCTGAGCTGAGCTGTAAAGTATCCTGTAGCCTTAGCCTATGTGACTCAGGCATTCTACATAGGTCAAGATTATGGGTTTCAGAGAAGTAGAAGTGTGAGCGTAGGAGGTAAGAAGGGAGAGATGGCCGGGCAGTGGTGGCACACGCCTTTAATCCCAGCACTCGGGAGGCAGAGGCAGGCAGATCTCTGTGAGTTCGAGGCCAGCCTGGTCTACAAAGTGAGTTCCAGGAAAGGCGCAAAACTACACAGAGAAACCCTGTCTTGAAAACCAAAAAAAAAAAAAAAAAAAGAAGGGAGAGATGACCCTGGGAAAGTAGAAATGAGTCACGTCACACATAATAGTTATGGTGTGTGCAATGGTTTAAATAGTCTTTCCAAAACTCATGCTGAAACTTAATTACCTTGTCAGTATTAAGAGGTGAGAGTTTTAAAAGGTGATAGGCCATGAGAGTAGTGGATTAATGAAGGGACTGATATTATTATCAAAGGGGGTTTGTTACTAAGAGCAAGTTTCCTTCACTTCTGTCTTTCTCATGCTTCCTCACTTGCCCTTCTACCATGTCATGGGACAGCAGAGAGTCCATCGCCATGTGTTAGCACCATGCTCCTGGATTTCCCAGATTCCAGAACCATAAGGCAAATAAACTATCTAGTCTGTGATATTCTGTTATAGTATACTATAGTTACAGTATAGGAACTATACTGTATACAGTACATAGTAAATGGACTAACACAGTGTGTTATGAGTTGAATGGTATAAACCAAAAAATATATATTGAAGTCCTAATCCCCAGTACCTACAACTTTATCTGGAAATAGAATTGTGTTCCAGTGCTGTCCATCACAGCTGAGAAATCATGGCAATAGGATCATGAGGCAGGTGGTCACACTGTATCTTCAGTCAGGAAACAGATAGCAATAAATGCTAGCATTCCATTCACATCCTCCTTTTTATTTAGTCTGTGACCCCAGCCCATGGAATGGAACTGCTCACAGTTATGATGTTTCTTCCTCCCTTAGTTAACCCAGTCTAGACACGCCCCCACAGACATACACAGATGTTTGCCTCCCAGGTAATTCTAGATCATGTCAAGTTGACAATATCAACTATCACAGGATCTTTGAGAAGTGATCAAGTGGAGGTTCTTAGAGGAAGATTTGCTTCAGTATAACTAGAATTGTTATAAGAAGAGAGAAATGCTATGTGAATATGGAAACAAACTCTAGTGGCAACTGAATAAACAAAAATACTTAAAGTATAAAACAAAGAATATCTGAGTAATCAGAAATGAATAAACACAAGAAAAGACACTCACTATGAAAGGGATCATGACATTAGCAACACCTGGATTTCTGACTTTTGGACTCCAGATCAGAAAGAATAGATTTATGCTGTTTTAAGTCACCAGACTTATGGTGTTGGTTACAAAAGCCCTAGGAAACATGAACAGCTGTTAATGTCAATCAATGTACACTCATATCCATTCTTGTACCCCATTTGGCAACTCACTTAATATTGCACCTAACATAGAGGTCAATGATTCTTTGGTCAGTAAATATCTGCTGAGTTTCCATTTCCAGGTTCTCACATCTAAATTGTTCTACGTTGTCTGCTCTAAGATGAACACAATTATACACATTTTGATATCACTGAAATAATCAAGGATCTTACATTCTGTGGCATATAACCCTCAATGCTGTCCTATAATTACGGTTGGTCTGGATGGGAATAGAGTTTTTTTAGTTCTTCTGAATCTTCTGAAGAAAGGACTTGCTTTTGCGGCTTAAGTCTCCAGCAGCACTACTCTGACCCTCTTTAAGTTAAACTCACTGCTTTAGGTTTGTGGTGGAGGTGGTGGTGGTGGTGGTTTGTTGTATTTCTTATGAGTGTGTATATGAATGTGTTCCATATGAGTAGAATAAATTAGCATTGCAAATCTGATCAAATACTAAGTTAACTATTCAAATTCTAGAGAGAGAGTTTTCTCCTTCACATAGTGCCAAGATTACAAATTTAAATATAATCACATAAAGGCTATCATTATTTATAAAATATACAATTAATTATATATAACAGAATTACGAAAATGTAACTATTTTGCTATTCTGTGCCTGGTAATCTAGTATCCTCATTGTCTCTTAAACTGAAAGCTTAGTTCTCTGATGTCTCAGTAGCAGGCATAGGTTTCCCAATAAAAGTCCTTTGCTTCCTTTTTTCTTAGAAACACATGAAATTTAGTATCTCCTTTCTGCTGAATAGATATAGTGAGTGCACATCTCCTTTTCAGTCAGCCTTGATGAGATGTTCCTAAACCAAGGCTGCCATAATAATACCCTGATCAATTTTTTTTTTTTTTTTTTTTTTTGGTTTTTCGAGACAGGGTTTCTCTGTGTAGCTTTGCGCCTTTCCTGGAACTCACTTGGTAGCCCAGACTGGCCTCGAACTCACAGAAATCCGCCTGGCTCTGCCTCCCGAGTGCTGGGATTAAAGGCGTGCGCCACCACCGCCCGGCTTTTAAAATGTTTAGTCCAGGCTGGCCTCGAACTCATGATCCTCCTGCCTCTGCCTCCTTCAGCAAATCCTACCGGCGCGCGCCACCACCACCGGCATTTTTTTTTTTTTTTTTTTTTTTAAAAGATTTTTTTTTTATTTATTATGTATACGAAAGAGGGTGCCAGATCTCATTACAGATGGTTATGAGCCCCCATGTGGGTGCTAGGAATTGAACTCAGGACCTCTGGAAGAGCAATTGGTGCTCTTAACCTCTGAGCCATCTTTCCAGCCCCCAATTTTTATAATATCCCCCTGCATTAACTAAATTTTGAAGCAGCAACAATGAATAGAAATACAAAAATAACATGACCTTGAACAAATAACTTCACCTTTGGTGTCATTATATGTAAGATGGATATAAGGATGCCAAGACCACAGACATTCCCAGTTATTTGTTGTGTATAACTAACCACCTCAGAGTTAGTGGCTAAAAACAACTATTATTTATTTCATTCATAAACCTGAAATTCGGTCTAAATAAAACCAAAATTTGGTGGGAGAGCTTATCTCCACAGCAAGAGAAATCAGGTGGTGAAATTAACAGGATAGAGACTAGATGGTTTGCTCACTCCACTCCTTCCAGGTGGCCCTGTCAGCTGGCTTGGCGTCAGCTAGGGTCCTGCCATATGACGATTGGCTTCTTCATAGTCATGTTACTGGGGTCCAAGATCAAGTGTTCTTGGGCCTGATGTGGGCCTGAGTCAGCTTGACACTACTAGATGTCACACAATACTGCTCTTAGCAGTGTTGGACACTCGTGACTAAGATCAGTCCAGTTTCAAAAAGAAAGGACATAGATCTTTGTCTCAATAGCAAGAGTGTCAAATAGTTTTTGTATATATATTACATTTACATTTTTTATTTTTCCATTTTTCTTGTGGGTGTATTCACATTTTTGCATGTGTTTGAATGCATGTACATGTAGAGGCCCAAAGTTGGTGCCAAGAATCATTCTAGAAGACTCTTCTACTTTCTTCATTAAGAGAGTCTCTAAGTCAAACCTAGAGCTCATCATCAAGCTTGCTCTGGGGATTCCCTAGAATTTTTGTATGTTTTTAAACATACAAAGATCAAATAAGGCTACTGGGGAAACCAGGCCAAGAAGAAGCACGCATTTAGCTACAATTCCCCCTCTCACTTCTCAGCTACACTTCATAAAATGGGAAATGGAGTATGGAATACGAGTTCAAAAATCCTTGTTGAATCTTTTTGTTTGTTCGTTTGTTAATCCTTCATTTTTTACTACATTTATGAATGTTCTACAGCATGAGTGTGGAGGTCAGAGGACAACAGAAATCTAGCAGAGGTTGGTTCTCTCCTTCCTGAACAGGAGGACCTGGGGTTGAACTCATGTCCTCCGACTTGGTTGCAAGTGCTCTTAGCCACTGAGCAGTCTCACCAGCCCCAACACTCACAGGGTGGGTGGTCTTAGATAAGTTACTTAGTGATTCATGCCTCAAGTTCCTGCTTTGTAAGGTGCAGGTAATCATATTTTTTTTTCTCCTGCAGACACAAGAGTAGAATAAGACCATGTGAAGCAGGTATCAGAGTACCTGTCTGCGGCCAAATTTGTTTTCATTGTGCTGTTTTTTGTAGTTACTATCAGTATTAATGCTGCTGTTATTTCCTGTTGAAACAGAACCGAGAAAGACAGGGCAAGCTAGTAGATGAGAAATCTGAATCCTTCAGAGAAGGGCCAGACAGAGTGAATTGGCCAGACACTTTTGGGCATAAGCATTATAAAGTAGGATGGGATAAGCATGTTAGAGAAAGAACACAGGTCAGGGAGTTCCTTGAAATCTGGAAAGGGGGTTCAATGAGAGAATAAACTGAGCACTAGCTATCTGATCATAGAACCAAACATGAATGGAAAAAAAAAAAAAAACAGGAAATAAGCCAGTACTATTCACTGGAATAAAGCAGAAGTCACACAGGATAATTTTCCAAGGAGTTAGAGGTTCCTTCTTTCCTGCTCCTTTTAAAGCCCTTACTAGCTTTCATTGTGCAGTCAGCCAGCATAGGAGAAGGAAAAGGAACGTCTAATCCAGCAGGGCCAAACCCTGTCATCTTTAAACTGGGAGTTTCTCTGCTCTATTCTGGGGATCATCAATCATTTCGGATATTCTACATCTGTGCCCCTGCGGTTCTCCCTTGGTGTCATCCCACACACTAAGACGTTGACCATGTTGATTCTCCCACAGGGCTTGTCTTCCTCCCTTGAATCATGCAATGAGAGGTATCTTTAAAGGTATCTATTTCAACCTTCTTTTCGAGGCTCATTTCCTTCCAGTGCCACCCCTGATTTATGATTCACCAGTTTGTTTGACCACAGATGGTGATGGTGCTTGCCCCTCTGTTGAACAGCCTCTTCCATAAATCACTCAAATGCTCTATGGTGAAAAGAGAGCATGAGCCTGTGAATTCAAATTCAAATTTAATCACTGATGATATTTGTAAGTTATCGTCCCAAAGCATCAATCTCCTCTTCTGCAAGATGAAGAATGACTGTTCTACCACACTACCATCACAAATATTGGGAGATTTGTCTGTCTTCCCCCATTATATCCCTAGACTTGAAAAACACTACCTGTAATATGACCAGTCCATTAAAAATAGTTCTTAAGAATCCAGTCAAGAGTTGATGGCACAGAACTCACCTGTCCACTTGCCTGCTAACAGCCTCACGCACTATGATGCCAGGGGATTGCATGGTATCCTGTGACCCTAATGAATGGCAAGACTCCAGAGCCCGTCCCCATGTGTGCCCACCAACCACCCCACCCATTGCACTACCCAGGAATCACATAATGTCCTGAACCCCAAACCCGGATAGGGACCCCCAGTGCAGCCTCCACTCCATGTATTTCCTCCTGAGGATGGTGTGGTGTCCTGTTCCCTGCCTCGATGTCCGGGAATCTAAAGACTTCGTTTTTAAAAGCAGAGAAGAAACCTAGATTTTGTGAGCAGAATGTTCCAGTGGTAAACATTTATTAGGTAGTCTTGTGGTTTTGTTTAATTGTAACAATGTCTGTGCTATCATTCACAAATATGTTTTCCTTCTGTACAGCCAGTGCCTAGTACAATGGAATGTATAAATGGGATTTGGGGGGGGGCGGTTATTGAGTATTTTTAACAGCATAGGAGATACATGGTTCCCTTGATCTTCACCCAATTTCACTGTGTTTGTTTCTTTGATTCCAAGTTTTATTTGTTTGGAGTTGTTTGGTGGATTTGTGGTGTTGTTGTTTTAACCAATCTAAAGTAAATAATCTTGTAAAGATGGATTTTTGCTATGATACAATTTTTATTAATAAATCAGATTGAGCACCTGAATCTCTAAATCAACCAGTCTTATACCATAATCTGAATTTCAATAATCACTTTTTAACCAGCTTCCTCTGCCACATACCCCACAGCCCTGCAGCATGACACCTTCAGTCCATTGAACCTACCAGCTTTTCAATGCTCATCTCCCTTCTTTTTTTTTTTTTTTTTTTTTTTTTTTTTTGGTTTTTCGAGACAGGGTTTCTCTGTGTAGCTTTGTGCCTTTTCCTGGAACTCACTTGGTAGCCCAGGCTGGCCTCGAACTCACAGAGATCCGCCTGGCTCTGCCTCCCGAGTGCTGGGAT
Source organism: Peromyscus californicus insignis (assembly GCF_007827085.1). Lineage (NCBI taxonomy): Eukaryota > Metazoa > Chordata > Mammalia > Rodentia > Cricetidae > Peromyscus > Peromyscus californicus. The sequence goes on from NW_026294584.1 coordinate 17,120,689, forward strand.
TAAAGACGTGCGCCACCACCGCCCGGCGCTCATCTCCCTTCTTATCCAGCAGCCTCAGTGCCAGAGTCTACTCCTAGTTCACTTCTCCATGTGACCCTCTGTCCTCTTGTTCACCCTCTCTTCTTTCAACCACCATTGAAACCTTTGCTTTAGCTGAATCTTACTCTGTCTGCTCCAGGTAGCTGACCAATCTCACCTTAAGTTCATGACCACCACCTCCCAGTGGGTTCTTCATGCTATCTGACAGTCATGATGTGTTCTCCAGTCAAGCCAAGTTCCACTCTCCTAGGCAACTGCAGTATAGTCTCTTTTCAGTCTCGCTCCTGTTTAACCTCACTCTTAGCTGATGAGCTTGATCAATGAAAGACACATAGTGATTATTTTGAAACATGAATCAACTAGTGTTATGTCTCTGCCTGATCATGTCCAGTAACTCTCCTCTCTCGTTGGAAATAGCACACCCCCTACCATGACCTGTGTGATCTGGTCCCATGACAAATCGGACCTCCTCACCTGTCCCCTTCCCTTCATTGTTCCTCCTGCCTTAGTGGCTTCCTCATGGTTCAGTTTAAAAAGACCGTGCAATCACACACCTCTGAGCCCTTCTACACTCTGCTTCCTCTTCTTAGAACACCTTTCACTAGATATGTTGACATGACTTACTCCTTTGCTGCTTTTTATCTTTGTTCAAATATCACTTCCCCATTGAAGTCTTCTTTGACCATTGTGTTCAAATATGAACTGCCTCCTTCTCCCAGAAACTTTCCCCCTTGTCCATATTACTCATCTCCATCTCAATGCTGTATATTTTGCTTATTTATTTTGTTTATTGTCTACACTGGAATGTAAGCCTATGGACTAGGATGGTGTCTATTTTTGTCATTATTTTATGAGTGAGGCTGTGTCTCTACTTAGAGTTGTTGAAATCCCACTACCTAGAATGATACCAGATACATAGAGGGTGCTTAATAAACATCTGTTGAAACGGATAGATGGATGGATGGACAAATGGACAGACAGACAGATTTATCCTATTAATAAATATAATCAATATTTATTATACCATTATTCACCCAAAGTGTGTTCTTATATCTATTTTAAAGATAGGGTCAAGTTATATAGATTGCTGTCATTAATGCATTATAATGTAAGGTGTCAGATTAGAGATTTTAATTTAGTCGTGGCTTAGGAAATTTTTTTAATTACAAATCTAAGCTTGGAGGCTAGGGATATGGCTCAGTGGGTAAAGCACTTACTGAGCAAATGTGAGGACTAAGGTTTGGATCCCCAACACCCACCTAAAAGCTGGAAGGCCATGGCAGCCCACTTGTTATCCCAGCCTCTGAGGGAGAAATAGGTGTTGTTAGAGTTTTCCTGCCTTGCCCACAGTCAGGACAAATCTTTGTCACCCACCAGTCCTGCAGCCGCTCAGACCCAACCAAGTAAACACAGAGACTTATATTGGTTACAAACTGTATGGCCGTGGCAAGCTTCTTGCTAACTGTTCTTACAGCTTAAATTAATCCATTTCCATAAATCTATACCTTGCCACATGGCTCGTGGCTTACTGGCATCTTCACATGCGGCTTGTCATGGTGGAGGCTGGCAGTGTCTCCCTCACCCAGCTTCCTGTTCTCTCAATTCTCCTCTCTGTTAGTCCTGCCTATACTTCCTGCCTGGCCACTGTCCAATCAGTGATTTATTTATTGACCAATCAGCAACACATTTGACATACAGACCATCCCACAGCACTTCCCCTTTTCTTTTCTTAAAAAGGAAGGTTTTAACCTTTACACATCTCCAAAGTCAGCTTGGTATATTTGGGAATTTGAGCGTAGCTTCTCTTACTACTTCCTGCTGGAGGGGGGCGCTGTATCTTATGGGGACACAAAGAATATTTTAGGATTATGGAGTAGTCCATGAGGGTGTATCGTCTGAGCCAGTTGCCTTGAAACGGTTCTGGATGTTGGATCATCTGGGCCATGGTGTCATCGGAGACCTTTCAGGTGGTCTTGGCTGGTCAAACCTGATATATCTTAATCTGGAACAAATCCATAGCCTCTGGCTTTCTGTGGAAACAAAAGCAGAGCCTCCTTTCCAAAGCAACATATCCTTACATCCAAATAAAATATATATTTTGGCATAACTCAACAGCTTTTGTAATCAAATGTTTTTCTTCAGTTACAAATATCAAAGAGAACATAATCCAGATTCTCTGTGTGGTAGCCATCTTTACGTGGCTTATTTTTTTTTATATTAACTTGAGCCTATTGCTTTAAACTGTAGCATTCCAAGACTGAAATGGTGTTGTGGCTGCTGGCTCCACCCACTTCAGCTTCCCAACATGGCAGTGGTATGTTTTCCACCAGCTCTGGGAGCCATCAACTCTCAGAAATAGTGGGTCTATGCTTCTATCAAAGCAGCGTGTAGCCCAGAAACCTCTTTTTTTTTGTTTTGTACTAGCAAAGGCTAAATCCACCACACAGATTAATGTGCCACTTGCAGAGGCCTCATTCCCGCCATACTGAAGGTCGAGCACACATGCCAGGAACCTGCCATAGTAGCTCAAAACACGCAGGCTGCCACTAACTTGAGAGAAACAACTAGGAACTGTTTTTTAGCTCCGTTTTAGAATCTTTTTTCTCAGGTTTTAAGTGGAAACTCTTGCCCCACGTTGGGCGCCATTTGTAGCTAGAGTTTTCCTGCCTGGCCCACAGTCAGGACAAATCTTTGTCACCCGCCAGTCCCACAGCCGCTCAGACCCAACCAAGTAAACACAGAGACTTATATTGGTTACAAACTGTATGGCCGTGGCAGGCTTCTTGCTAACTGTTCTTACAGCTTAAATTAATCCATTTTCATAAATCTATACCTTGCCACATGGCTCGTGGCTTACTGGCATCTTCACATGCGGCTTGTCATGGTGGCGGCTGGCAGTGTCTCCCTCACCCAGCTTCCTGTTCTCTCAATTCTCCTCTCTGTTAGTCCTGCCTATACTTCCTGCCTGGCCACTGTCCAATCAGTGATTTATTTATTGACCAATCAGCAACACATTTGACATACAGACCATCCCACAGCAAATAGGGGATGCCCATAGCAAGAGCACTCCCAAAGACTAGGGTGAGTTCCTGGGTTCAACCGGAGACCACACCTCCATGCTTGGTGGATATTCATTCCTGGGAGGCCTGCTCTTTTTTTTTTTTCTTTCTTTTGAAGGGAAGCAGAGGAGGAGTGGATCTGGGGAAGAGGGAAGGGGGGAAGTGGAGGGAGGGGAAACTGCAGTCTGGATGTAATATATGAGAGAAGAATAAAAAATACACCTCAGTAAATAGAGTAGAGAGCAATCAAGGAAGACAACAAATTTCAACCTCCAACTTCCACATGTTCATGTGCCTGCACACAGTGAGCCCACACTCATGCAAAAATGCATGCATACATGCACACACATATACATACAAAAATAAGAAAAATATGCTTTCAATTTGCCCCTTGCAAAATTTATTAAGTAATATGAATGTCATATAAATTATTTGGTTTATAAATCATGTTTTAAATTCCCTGTTCTGTCAAAGTACTCAGAATAAGAAGTTGGAAAAGTGCTGGAAAAAAAATACCATAAATTCAAACCATTGAAATGAAATCTGCCTCTGAAAGCTTGAAAAGACTTACAGTAAAAATAATCCGTTTGATATTAAGACAATAAAATGAATCTTTCATGACCCTAGAGGAAGACAGGTGATGGGACTGAAGAGCACTACAAGATTTAGAGCTGTTATAACAGAAGGACTTGAGAAGTTACTACTAGTTTAGCAGCACTCAACTCAGAACTGAGCTTTCCTTTGTTGTTCAGCTTGTGCCATCACATTTTTTCATCACGAAATGAATCAGCTATCCAGTGGAATTTTTACGTGGACCCACCACTGTGTAAGCTAACTGAAATCTATCCGAGTTTGCCATAGCCTTTGTCTCTACTTCCTGACAGAAGGACAAGTACAGGGGCAGGCTCCGTCTGTCTTTCCTAAAGCTGCTGGGTTGCAGCTGACAGTCAGGGCTGTGAAAATGAATCTAATCGGTTACCTTCTGTATTAACCATTGTCTGTTGATTCCAGAACATGCAGAGCTGGGACGGGTGGAAAGCAGAGGGTGCTGAACTGAGCCACAGTTTTCTTCCTCTTATAGCAGGGGCAGACAGAGCCTGAGAACTCAGCTACCACCTTCCATTATTCCATTTTCTAAACACTTGCCTTAGCTCCCCAAGCCTATACATGGAGCAGTGCTGGCAGTTTTCTCTAATAGGCTATAAGAACCTTGAGATTGGGATCATGATGGGATTGTCTTTATAAATCTCAAAAAAAAAAAAAATAAACAACTTAATTAAAGCTCTATTAAACAGCAAGCCTTGAAAAGACAGAAAATCCAGTCTGACTAATCTTAGATTCCTCAGCATAGTACCTTAGTCCTATTTGGTACTTAATAAGTCAATCTTGACTTGTTGTTTAAATGACTGAATAGCAAATGATTGAGTATCAAATACCTTGCAAAGTCTTGATAGCAGACTCCAGAATCATTTCCACATAACAGAACCAGCTCGTGTCCTTGCTCATTGATTCAGAAATGGGGAAATCACAGCTTTGTAGGCTGTGGTAATTTCAGAAAAGGGACCATTCCTGCCACTTCCTAAAACTAGTGCTTCAAGCTCGTAAAATGGAAAATGAAACTCCAGAATGTCAATGAGCTTGGTTTGAGTACAAACTTCATTAGCCACTAAATGGCCCTTTTATTAGTCATGACTCTAATGTGGGAAGGGCCTGGGGTCCAAAAGTCTTCTCTCAATATATAGATTGAATTTTGCAACTAAATTTTAGTTTGAAAATAAGTATATAAAAATAAAAGGCCCCTCCCACTTATTAATGTTAATTGTGATTATTTGAATGAGAATAGCCCCCATAGGCTTGTACATTTGAATGCTTGGCTGCCAGTTGGTAAAGTGTTTGGGAAGGATGAGGAAGTGTGGCCTTGTTGAAGGAGGTGTGTCATTGGGGATGGGCTTTTCAATTTCAAAAGCTCACACCAGGAAAAGCCTTCCTCTTGCTCTGACACCATCCTGTGGATCAGATATAAGCTCTCAGCTACTGCTCCTACACCATGTGTGCCATGCTCCTGGCCGTGATGACCATGGATGGACTCATGCTCTGAAACTGTAAGCAAGCCCCCAATTAAATGCTTTCTTTTTTTTTAAAAGATTTATTTATTTATTTGTTTGTTTGTTTGTTTATTTATTTATTTATTTAATGTACACTGGTGTTTTGCCTGTATATATTCTGTGTGAGGGTGTCAGGAACCCTGTAACTGGGGTTACAGACAGCTGTGAGCCACCATGTGGATGCTGGGAATTGAACCTGGGTCCTCTGGAAGAGCAGTCATTGCTCTTAACCGCTGAGCCATCTCTTCAGTCCCTAAATGCTTTCTTATATAAGCTGTCTTGGTATGATGTCTTTTCATAGCAATAGAACAGTAACTAAGACACTAATTAAACTTACACTGTGCTCATACTTCTGATATTACTAATATTATTGTTAGGCATTACAATTAACTAATACAATACCAGAAAATATTTCTGTAAAGCACTATAAAGCACTATAATATGCTAAACTTTGTCAAAATATTTTTCCAAAGAGTGATTCTGGGAGCTTTTAACAAACAAATGTGGAATCCAGAGCTTCATCCTACATCTACAAAATCTTGGGAATTTGGCCTTAATAATCTCCCAAGGGGCTTCTTGTAGATTCTTTTCCATAGAACACAGCTATCCCTTAAGCCCAGGTTTCTATGGGAAAGTCATTTGTAATTTCTAAAAAATTCAAAGAACACATACCATCAAAGTGCCTTTTATTGCACTAAAGGCTCCCCACCTTTACGTTCCCAGCAAGGTTCACAAGCTAAGAAAGAATTTCCAACAGAGCTCAGGGGAAAGGAGTGTGATCTCCAGAGGTGTGGATAAAGGGATAAGAGGCATCAGTGGGCCAGGATTCCTGCCACTGTGAGACTCCAAGAGTCAAGAGTCACACCTCACACCTGTAATCCTGTCACTCGGGAGGCTAAGGCTGGCTGGTGGAGAGTGTATTCAGCGCTATTGTCTCTAAAATGAAAGACTACAGGAGTACTCTCCCTGTGCCTGCTCACTCCTCTTCCACCACTGTGCTGACTACTCTTCTGTTGCTGGCATAAGATAGCATCACCAGGGCTAACTTAATGAGGAGTTTATTTTGGTTTATGGTTCCAGAGAGCTAGTGTCTATAATAGTAGGGAAGGCAGGTCAGCAGAAGCAGTAAGCTGAGCAATAACATTCAACCACACGCAGGAAACAGAGAACAGATTGGAAGTGGGACATGGCTATTATCTCTCAAAGCCTGCCCCCTCCAGCAAGATTCTGCAGCCTAAAACTTGGGGACATTATCATTATCATTCAAACCACAAGTTCTCTCTCTCTCTCTCTCTCTCTCTCTCTCTCTCTCTCTCTCTCTCTCTCTCTCTCTCTCTTTCTCTCTCTCTCTCTCTCTTCTCTCTCTCTCTCTCTCTCTCTCTCTCTCTCTCTCTCTCTCTCTCTCTCTCTTCAACAAGACCCCATCCAAGCTATCAAGCTATTTCTCTAATATCTCCAACTGACCTTGAATACAATTTCTCTTCTTTCCCAGCCTCACTACACAACTCACAGTGTTTCTGTCCCTGAAGCCTGCATCAAATGTCTGTCTGATCTCTTATTATCAATACACAAAACAAATAAATAGGTGCTGGAGCTGTGACTCGGGGTCAAGAGCACTTGCTGCTCTCGCAGAGGACCTAAAAGTCCCAGCACCCTCATGGTGGCTCACAACCATCTGTAATTTCAATTCCAGCCCTCTTCCACAAGCACAGAGCATGCGCACGAAACACATACATACATGCAGACACTTATACACATAAAATAAAAATAAATAATTAGCAGCTAAAAGCCTCTCCTGTCTACATTGTCCCATCCCCTAGAGGTAGGATAGCAAAATAAAAAAAATAGACAATTAACTTCAACAAATTTTTAAGTGTAATTTGTCCCAAATATCATAGGAGACATAGTCTTCCAAAAGATTTGCATATTATTTGTTTAACATTCTTCCTGTCTTTTTTATTTGGTGAAATCTTCTCTGGCTGGAATGAAGGGCATACAGTTGCTGTGGGATGTCTTTCTGTACACTATGAATATGTGTTGCTCTTATTGGTTGATAAATAAAGCTGCATTGGCCTATGGCAGGACAGGATAAGGTTAGGTGGTACATTAGACCTGAAGACAAGAGGGGAGAAGGGTGGAGTTAGGGAGATGCCAGCCCGATGCCCAAGGAGCAAGAAGATGCCAGCAGACTAGTGATGTCACAGCCACGCGGCAACATATAGATTAATTGAAATGAGTTAAGTTATAAGAGCTAGCTAACAGGAAGCCTGACCCATAGGCCATGCACTTTGTGAATAGTATAAGCCTCTGTGTGTTTACTTGGAACCAAGCAGCTGCTGGATGGGGGTGGAAGAGATTCATCCCAACAGCAGGGCCGGACAGGACCAGAGAAACTTATGGTTACATAATACGGTGATCAGGTGACATAGTAAACATTTGTGTATGTAGAGGTGTACAGAGAGAGCCATCTACATGTGAGGAAGCCCAGACTCAGAGTCCTCTAGGCATCTCACATCAGCAACAAAGGCTCTGCTAGAGATGGAAAAGAATAGACAGCCCTGTCAAAAACAAAACAAAAAAACCCTATTGATAAGACCTAAAGGGCGGAGAACAGAGAAACGATAAGAAAAACGTGGGGAGAGAGGAAAAGGGTGCTTCTTCCTGGAGCGCAGTCAGGAAGGGTGGTGAATGCCTGTAATCCCAGTACCCGTGAGGCTATAGAGAGGCTAAGGCAGGGGCAGCAGGAGTCTGAGACTAGCCAGGGACTCATAGCAAGTTGTTATATTAAAAAATAAAATAAAATAAAAAGTTTGATCAGTTTCTGCCACTTTAAAGACAGCAGTCCTCGATGCCTGACTGAAAAGAACATACATAATTGCGAAATACTCATGCCAGATTATTTATTTAAGCAGTTCTTACTTCCTAGTAATACATTTGGTGAGTGATCCTGAAGAATACTCCATTCCAGTGGAAGCTGGCTCTTTTTTTTTTTTTTTTTTTTTTTTTTTGCTAGAGAGGGAACCACAGTACTGGGAACCCCTTTAAGTACTTTATTACCACAGAGTTACATCTTCACCGCTTGATTTTTTTTTTTTTTTTTTTAAGACAGAGTTTCACTTTGTAGTCCAGGTTGGCGTGATTTTGTCTTCCTCCCACACCCCAAGTACTGGGTTGCAGACATGAGCCACCACGCCTGTCTTGTTCTCTTCTTTCTTAGTGGAGTATTGGGCCACAGCCTCCACACACTTCCCCAGGTTTTACAGTTTCTGTGGCTGCTTCTCCGCAGCAGGATGCCAGGGAAGAGGATGCATGCCACCTCCATGGGAGGAGGGGGGAATTGATGAGCATATATAATCTCTCTCTCTCTCTCTCTCTCTCTCTCTCTCTCTCTCTCTCTCTCTCTCTCCTTTCTTCCCTCTCCCTTCCCTTCCTCCCTCCCTTCCTCCCTTCTTCTGAATTCTTTAGAGTGTGGTAGAATGGTTTTTCCAAAAAAGGCTGAAAGCCTGCACCCAGCAAAGGTCCAACCTCCCTCTGACAATATGTGTTAGCTGTGATGTAAATGAGAAACAGCCCTTTTTGGGATTGAGCCACATTTGGAGTTGTTGATTTCAACTAACTTGACTACTACAACTTTTTATTTAAACAGAAGGCAGATAATATTATGAAAAATATACTGAATCTGATACAAATAGTTAGCCAAACAGGCTCTTTAAAAGCAAACTGGTACAGGGTGTGGTGGTACACACCTTTAATCTCAGCACTCAGGAAGCAAAGGCAGGTGGAACTCTGTGAGTTCCAGGCCAGCCTAGATTACAGAGTGAGTTGCAGGACAATCAAAGTTACACAGAAATCCTGTCTCAAAAAACCAAAAAAAAAAAAAAAAAAAAGCATACTGGCCTTGCCCAAGGTGCATGATGTTTTCCATTTTTATTTTAACATGAAAGTATTTTGTGCCTGGGGTTCTGTGATTGTAACTAATTATCACTATTGTCAGTTTGTCCCCGAGTTTCCTTCTCCACACTTTAGTTTTTATATAAACCACAAAAGGAAAATAAGGATTCTTTATATGGGTTCACACACACACACCAAAACTAGTAGTGAATGTCAAGGTGATAAAGAATAAATTATATGTATCTGATACCCTTCAAAAGGTCGTATGCAAGTCTACAGTCCTCAGAACATTTAGTCTCACGTATCTTCTTTGATAGTGGGACTAATTGCCTAGATAAATAACTTATAAAAGCGACTCGTCTGAATAGAGTTAATTTACATTGCTACCTATCATGAATCCCCATCACCTCCAAGACCTGACTCAGCCACCACCCAGCATATCTGTACTTGCTTATCTTCCTTGGTTCTGTTTGACTTCCCCATCTGCTAACATTAAGTCACCTAGAAGCTTAGGAAAACACAGATGTTCGGCCCCGTGTTGAGAATTGTGCTCAGCAGATCGGTGATAAGACTCCAGTCTTTGAATTTTAATAAATGTCTCAGATGTCTCTGACACAAGTGAATTACACATCACCTTTGGAGAAATGCTGTTTGAAATAAATAATAGGAATACCCAATACTTGGATATATTTTGTGTGACAGAATTCTTACAAAGAAAAAAGTACAAAATTCATTTATTTCATTTATTTCTATTATTTTTAAATATATACTCATTTCATTCATATGTCAAGATACAAAAATATACTAGTTACTCATTTCATTCATATGTAAAGTTACAAAAATAAACATATGAATCATTTCTAAAATGTCTACTGAATTTATTTCTAAAATAATTGCCAGAGTTACTTTCTACTTTGACTAAGAAAGTGCTAATAACTATTCTAACTTCAACTGCTGTGCTTTCAAAATTATGGGTCTATATACTAAACAAGCAAAATATTGGCTTGATTTCTGTTACCTGTTAAACTGAAAAATAGAGTATATATAAAGAGAAAAATAGCAATTATATAAATAAATGATGTTACCCTCTGATTCGTGAAGGGTAAATGATCACAGAGTAAGTTCAATGGGGGAGGGGACCAGCCTCTACTTGCCAGATATCCCAAATTCACAACTCACTTTTCAAAGTCAAATGTTAAGCAAGACAGTTTCATATATGTGAGCTATCATTTAATTTAGTTCCCAAAGCCAGACTGCTTGAGTGAAATTTAGAAGCAAAGACCTTGACTTTTATTTCTTAATTCATGCAATACACCATGAGACATTTTGCAAATCCCCCTTTCTCCTATTTATGCTCCCCCATCTATAAGGTAGGACAAATCTTTTGCCAATAACCTTGAGATTTAAAAAAGATACCATAGTCATATCTCTAACAAAACTTGAGACTCCAGGAACTAAGTCACTAGCTATAACTAAAAATGTAATTATCTGAAAGTTTTCCCCTTCGCAGTCTTGGTAGAGTTCATATTTCAAACATAAATATTGAAGAAGACCGTTCTTATCATTAACATTAATAAATATTTATTGAGGTGCCTATCGGGTATTTGGTAATAATGCTCCAGTCAGCAGTCTTACATCAATATTGAAATAGATTCACATTGCAAAGAAGTATGTAACTTAAATTAGAGTGTCAAAAATTGGAGACTGGCCAGGTTCTCCACTGGGAAAAATAGAATTTGAACACAAAGATTGGCTGGCTACTTGAAAACTGGACAAAAGTCTCAACAGCTGAGCTGAGCCACTTCCTCAGCTGCCAACCCCACCAGCGTCACTTTGAAATCTCCTCTATAAAGTGATATTGCTGTAACCCCCAGCAGTCTTGAAGGAGGGCTCCTTCAAATCCGAGACTTTCTTCTCTGAAGCCCACAAGCCTCGCCAGCTCCTCCCGGCAGGCCTCTAAGCCTACGGATCGCAATTTTCATAAAGCCTCAAGCCTCCCCACTGAGAAGCCTCTATTTAGGATTCTAGCCTTGGTTTCTCAGATTAGGAATTCTTTCAAACAATTTGTAGAGACTTGGCCAAGACAGGAAATAACACGTTGCAAAGAAATTATGCTCAGAACTCAGTGTCAAAGGCTTAAAACCTCCCTCCACCTTCGAAACACCCTGAAAGCCCGGAAGGTGATTGCGATCCCGTCTCTGGAACTCTTTTCTTCTCTGTTAGGAAATGAAAAGATGAGTCTAACTGGCCTGGCTCCGGTCAGAAGCTTGTTACACCAGGAGGACACATGTGTAAAGGTCTTTGAAAAATACATGGAGCTATAGCAGTGTTTAAGTAATAAAAGTTTCGTCTGAGCAAGACTGAGTGGCTACTTCTCTTCACCACTGCCTTCCTCTCCGGGTTACAAAAGAAGGAATCCTATCTTTCCTCCCTAAGGAAGTTGTTTTAAAAGCCTTTTGTATTCATGTTTCACGTGCTCCTGGAACTGGCTTTCCCCTTTAGCATTCTATCTGAGATAATGAGGAATTCAGATGAGCCACCTGCTGATAAAACATGGCCAGGCTAACCTGATGCCTGATGAAGATCCATTCAGTCCAGGAACAAGTGGAGAAATCTCTCTTTCTACACAGCCGGCGGGCCCTTCACCTTTTCTTACAGACTTAGGGCCCTCTAAGTGCTTTAATGAATGCTTGTGAAACAAGACCAGTTTTTCCTCAAGGGATTCGAGTTGGAAATTACCATCTCAGAAGTTTTTCCTTCTCTGGTTTATTTTCTGAAGATAGTTCATTTATATCTATTATAGTTCACAAAGGGCTTCCATATTGGTTGTATATGTACAACCAATGAAGATGGGAAAGAAAAATAGTTTGATACACTCGCACCTAAGTATAAATGTATATGTTTAGCAAGCAATAGATGACTGCCCCAGAGCCAGATCTTGAAAAGACAATCATTCACCTGTACCTTAAAATTTTACAGCAATCTAAGGTATAAATTAAAAGAATAAAATATAAAATAAGATAGCATTTTGAGCTATAAAGGAAATTACTGTCTTATTCCCTTTTTTCCAATCCAGAAAGTAGATGAATTCTTGACAATAATTTTCATTATTTTTCATAGGGGAAAAAATGCAGAAAACACTATCTAAAACCCAGAGCAATAAATTTTACGGTGAGACAAAAACTTAAAATGTTCATTATTTAGTTTACAACACCCCTGTGAGGTGTGTAGCACAGTTACTATTATCCCCTCTTTTAGATGGATAAGTGAAAAGTCATTGTCTGGTAACAAAAAATAGAGCTAAAACAAATCCAGGTCTAGACTTTCTGCACTGTATAAAACTGTTTACTTGAGTTACTAAAGGAAACGTGGGAAATAAGATTGGAAGGTAGGAGGGAGCCAAGATCACTCTGGAGCAGTCGTTGTTTAGCTTTGGAGGAAGTGTTTTTGTTTCTGTGTTTTCGTTTTTTCGGTTGGTTGGTGTTTTAAACCAAATGTAATCAGATTAATCAGATGTGTGTGTGTGTGTGTGTGTGTGTGTGTGTGTGTGTGTGTGTGTGTGTGTGTGTGTGTTAGATTAAGGAAAAGATAGCATATCAGTTATCAGTCTGGATGTTAAAAAGAATCAGGAACCATATAGTAAATTGAGCAGAAGTTTAATATAAAAGTATTTATGATAAAGGAGTAACCATCAAGATGTAAAATAATTTTAAAAGAAACAGTATGTCTGATGGAAATACACAAGAAAAAAATTTTCTTGTTTCCTCTTTGGAGTGGAGTGAAGACCTCATCAGGGAAAATATAGCTTCAGGTCACTGGTCAGTGGCGACACTGTTTCCAACACTCGAGCCACAGTCACCAGGTGGCAAGAAATAATGCTGTAAGAAGCAGGAAAGTCAAAGCTGGTAGATGCACACCCAGAGAGAATTGGGGCGCAACCACCATAGTAGACCTGGAGCACACAGTATCCACAGACAGTTACAGGGAACAGCGTGAAGTGTAGGTAGACCAGGATTGGAGACTCGACAAGTGGTAGAAATCACAGAGCCACTGCCAGAACGAGGTCTAGAACATACCAAGGCGAACACTAGGGTTGCAGCAAGGCAATCAATGGTCCAGGTCATGACTGCTAGTCTCTAAAGGACTGTGTATTTGGGGGCACATCTGAGGTAGAGCACAAGTAGATGACCCTAAAATACACTGACTACACTCATCAAAATCAGAGGATGACAAAATGTAGCACAGGAAGAAGGAAGCAAAGATATGTCTCCGTGGAACACCCACCACCACCATTACCAATATGCACAGACAAAGCTTAGCATCATTCTTACTGTGACAGCAGATGCCTACAGAGTCCAATCCACAGCACCAGGGCTGGTATTAGTGTACATTTGGAGTTGGGAGGTGACTGGTAACTGGATTTCTTCCTCCTCTTCATGTGAACCAGAGAAATGACAGTATAGATTGCCACTGATTAGAAGTATGATTTAGTCAGGGTCCCACAACAATTCATCTGAGATCACAGAACCATGGCCTTCACTTGATTTCTTTAAAAAATATTCTGTTGCATTTTTAGTTATAATTACAGTGTACTATCCTGGTTGATCATCTGGCTTTCTACTTTTTTTTTTTTTTTTAGGAAAAACAGATAGGACAGGGAAACGGGGAAAAGGCAGGGGAGACAGCATGTGGAGAATGGACTTGTATTCCAGCATTCTCTCATAGACCAGGACTTTGAAAGCACTAGGATTTCAGTTAAAAACAACTTCTGATCCACTAAGTGACTGATCCCCTTACCTGGTCAACAAATACTTTTGCTTCAAGTAGAGGGATCAAAACACTTTCCCCATTGATCTCTTCAAGTTTAGTCTCACTCATTGAGGGAATGAAAGAGACCAAAGGGAAGCCGGGATTAAGGTGGATCGTCTTCACAAAGCCCGCACTGCAAAAAGCATGTTCCTGCTCATAGTTTGTAAATAAAGGACTGTCTTGTGTAAGCTTCTCCACCCAGAATGTATTTACACGGATTTCTCAAAACTCTTTAATGTTTAGTGTTCTAAAGGTCTCTAATGAGGGAGGAAAGTCCAAAGGAAGAAGAAAGCAAGATAGTATAAAACTGTGAGTTCTCTCATCTCCCACGCAATGCACTATTCTGTTTACAAGCCATCCAGCCATCCATTTTGTTTCCCTTTTAAAGTAATTCATCATTTATTCTATGAGTATATCCTAAAAGGTATTAAATACATACTAATTAAACATCATCTTATTAGTCAATAAAGCAGCACTATTTGATACTGTTGATCCCTCACTCCTTCTAGTGGATTTAATAATATCACGCTCTCTTAATTTTCTTCTGACCTTGCCCTTCTGCCATAGGCCCCTTCTCTCTTTACTTATCCATCTCCTCAGTCACAATTCTGCGGCTTCAATTACCACCTACATTTTGAAGATGTGATGTTAATCTGTTCTGAAACCTAGACCTTCATTCTAAACAGCATACCCATGGTGTTGATTTGAAAGAAAATGGCTCCCATAGGGAGTGGTACTATTAGGAAGTGTGGCTTTGTTGGAGTAGGTATGGCCTTGTGGGAAGAAGTGTGTCACTGTGGGCTTTGAGGTCTCCTATGCCCAAGCTAGGCCTAGTGTGGTGGTTCACTTCCTGTCGCCTTCAACTCAAGATGTAGAACTGTCAGCTCCTTCTCTAGTACCATGTCTGCCTATGTGCCACCATGTCCTGTCATGACTATAATGAACTAAACCTCTGAAACTATAAGCCAGCCCCAGTTAAATGTTTTCCTTTACAGGAGTTGCCATGGTCATAGTGTCTCTTCACAGCAATAGAAACCCTAACTAAGCTGGGCGGTGGTGGCGGCGGCGGCGGCGGCGGCGGCGGCGGCGGCGGCGGCGGCGCACGCCTTTAATCCCAGCACTTGGGAGGCAGAGCCAGGTGGATCTCTGTGAGTTCGAGGCCAGCCTGGACTACCAAGTGAGTTCCAGAAAAGGCGCAAAGCTACACAGAGAAACCCTGTCTCAAAAAACCGGAAAAAAAAAAAAAAAAAAAAAAAAAAGAAACCCTAACTAAGACACCCAAATATCCAACTGACTCTAAACACAGTCTGAATGTCCCCTCTCCACCTCACAACTAAGTACAAAACTAAATCATTGATTTTGCTCCCAACTTCTTTATTCTTTAATTCAGAAAATGGCACCATCTTCACCCAGCTATCAAGCTATAAACATTAAAAAAAAAAAAGCCCACTCCTTACCCATCCTTCCCTCTCTAGTCCTGCAGGAAATTCTGTGACCTGAATATGTCTGAAATCCACCTACCGCTCTCTAGCCTTCCTGCTCCTTTAACATACGGCAGATTCTATCATGCAATGCTCCTTCTGTACATTCTCCACACATCAAAGACACTCTTAAAAACTAGAAGTCACATGATCTAATTTCATGGTGAGAAAGGCTAAAGTCCCAACTAAACACAAGGTCCCCTGTCGTGTCCCCCCCCCCCCCCCCCCCCCCCCCCCCCCCCCCCCCCGTCTTCCCTCCACCTTCTGTCACTAACATTTCCAGGGTCTCTTAGCTCTGGCCTCTGAGCTAACATGCCGTTGACACTGCACACCTTTTCTCCTTTTGCTTAGCCCTGTGCATTCAACCTGTTCCTACGTATGCTAGGACTAAATGGTTCAGCCCATGAAGGTCTTCCTTGGAACCTCTGATTTGTGCAGCAACCTACGTTGTGGCCCCAGAGCACCCTAGACTCCTCTCAATCTAAGCATGTGTCACACGTCATTTTTCCTTAACTATTTTTTTAAATCCTCAAAGGTATAATTTGATTCTCCAACCTAAATGTAAACTTCAATGCATTTTGGCGTTAAGGGTATTAGTTGTATAACCACCTCCATAATCAAGATGCAGGTGACATTTCCACGAGCCCTCAAATCTCTGTTGTGCTTCAATCCAATCGATCTTCTCCCTGGGCCTCTCATTTCAGATTAATTGTGATTTTTTATCACCATGCTTTTGACTTTTTCTGAAATACTGTAAAGACAAAATCATATAGTACCCAGGCAGTCAACTGCAGTTCAGCTCTTTAACACAGAAGAATGCTTTTGAAATTATCCACGTTGTGTGTAGCAGTAATTCGTTGTTGTTTGTTGTTTCTCTCTTTTTCTTCTTTTTATCTGAATGCGTGTAGTGTGCATGTGTATTATGCTCACAGGTAAGCGCATGTGGAGGCCTAAGGTTGATGCTGGGAACTTGTGACCCTTCTCCAACGTTACATACAACAGCAGGAAACACCACCTCCTTTGGGCCATATAGCCCAAGGTCATGGGTGGAGCAAATACGACTACACTCTCCCACCTTAGTTTTTTTTTGAGGCAGAGTCTCTCAATCAAACCCAGAGCTCTCTGATGTGGCTAGTCTCTCTCAACAGCCTGCTCTAGGGATTTCCTGTTTCTGCCTGATAGGAAGTCACTAAGCCCACCTGCCATTTACATGCATCCTTAGGATCTGAACTCCTTTCCTCCAGGTTGTAAGACAAGCCCTGCACTGTTCTATTTTTGTCTAGCGTTCTATTGTGATGGACCAGTTTATTTATGTATTCATCCGTTGTTTTTAAAATGTTCACTTCCTGTTTGGGTTTATGAGAAACAAAGTTGCTACAAATATTTGCCTTAACTTTGTACACACACACTTGATTCAAGAGGTTGAATCAGAAGGATCAAGAGTTTGAAGCCAGTCTGGGTACACAGCAAGACACTGTCTCACATATTATTTTTGATCATTGTGTATAAGTAGTACCTCTGTTCTTGTATAATGCTTTATTTCTTTTGTTTGTTTGGAGACAGTGTCTCACTCTGTGGCCCTGACTGGCCTTGAATTTGTCATCCCCCTGACTTTGCTTCCAGAATGCTGTATTATAGTCATGTGCTGCCATGCTTAGCTGTTTTATTTTATTTTCAATTGCTTATCTTTTTTTTTTTTTCGATTTATTTATTTATTTATTTTGTACACAGCATATGTGACTGCAGGCCAGAAGAGGGCACCAGATCTCATTACAGGTGGTTGTGAGCCACCATGTGGTTGCTGGGAATTGAACTCAGGACCTCTGGAAGAGCAGTCAGTGCTCTTAACCTCTGAGCCATCTCTCCAGCCCCTTATGCATAACATTTTTTTTTTTTTTTTGGTTTTTCGAGGCAGGGTTTCTCTGTAGCTTTGCGCCTTTCCTGGGACTCACTTGGTAGCCCAGGCTGGCCTCGAACTCACAGAGATCCGCCTGCCTCTGCCTCCCGAGTGCTGGGATTAAAGGCGTGCGCCACCACCGCCCTATCTTTATTTTATATGCATTGGTGTTTTGCCATGGGTGTTGGGTCCCCTGAAACTGGAGTCACAGACAGCTGTGAGCTGCCAAGTGGTTGCTGGGAGTCGAACCCCGGTCCTCTGGAAGAACAGTCCGTGCTCTGAACTGCTGAGCCATCTCTCCAGCACCACTGTTTTAATTTTTTATGCAGAAACATATTCTTCTCCTTTTTTTAATTTGTATGCTCACTTTAAGATATAGGCTTCATAAAGTTTAAAACTACCTCTTATTAATTTTAATTCCTCCATAGTTTAAAATTCTTTCTGGCATTTGTAGAATATTTCTATATCTATTATAGTACAGATAGAAATCAACTACACTACTTATCAGGTGTGTGGTGGCCCACAGAGGCTTCCTAGTGAGACCTTACTCAGGGTCAGAGAATCTGGGCTTGCTTTACCCAGCAGGGCTGCATAATGGATGATTTGGCCACTGGTGTGGTTACCAGGTGTTTGGAAGGGTCTACACTTGGCTGTACAGTGTGCTTTGACCTTGCAAGGGGGAGATCTTTTGCCTCTCTCCTTGGCATATTATTCTTTTAAAAAAACCCTTTTGAATAAAGTTCTGGGTGGCTGGGTATTGACCAAGGGCGCTCCTAAAGCTATCCTGTGTCTCTGTCTTTTTCCTCATTGTCTAGGTCTGTCTTTCTACCTAGTATTTCCCCAATCCTCTCTCTTCCACCTAAGAACCCTTTGACAGGTGGGAGCAGGTCGGAGCTGAACTCCCACAGACTCCCACACAGGTGATAGCAAATGCACATCCTAGCTAAGAACTTGCTGATCTGTAAGTTCCAGAATGATGACTCCCCTGAGATCCATGCACTTCATTGATCCTGATCTTTTCATAAATACCCAAGTTGGCAGGAATGCAGCCAATGGAGAACAGACCATGATGGCAGAGTGAAGGAAGGGGGAGCTGTAACTTAGCTCTATTCCAAACACTCCTCAGCCCTGATCCCTGGAAGGAAACTGCCAAGGAAATTTAGTAATTCAGACAGAAAGTTAGGATTCTGAATAAGGTCAGAGGAAGGTCATGAGTTTGTTTTTAGACATTCTTGATAAAGATGATGAGAATGTTTGGCAAGAGTTGGAAATGTGGACTTGGAGCTTGGAAAACAGTTGGGAGTAGCTGAGTATGCCAAGGTTATAGAGAAGGGAAAGGAAGCTGAGGACTTAGCCCCAGGTAGTGGTAAAATTAGAACATATAAAAAAAGAATACGTGGAGAGCCCGCTTTAAAAGGAAAAATACAGGACAAAGTGCTCAGAAAAATGCAGAACTCTGCAGCATCCAGGAAGACTTCGGAGCAGAGAATTTCAAGAAGGCATTAACCATTATCAAAGCCTCAACAAAACCAAGGAAAACAAGAACTGGAAATCCTTGTCTGGGGATCAATAAGTGAAAATCAACAAATCCTTCAAGACTGACTCACAGTGAAAAGGGGCTTCAGCAGCTTCACAAACCGACGGCAGCGGCATATCAACAAAACAAAGTAGATGAGGGAAAGTGACCAGGACATTAGTTAGATGGAGGGGACCTCAAGAAGAGAGGACTTTGTCAGGAAAACGTAGGCAGTGCTTTTCTGAAATCTCTGCTGCTGCTACTTACAAAAACCACTCCTTGAAGTTGAAAACCATTCTGAATACACTTCGTTTTGTGGATTTGGAAGCAGCTCCCTAGAGAGAATTTAGTTTGAAAAGGAAAGTAGCCAAAAAGAAAAAAAAAATCCCAATTGCATAAGAAGCTAAATATAATCTTTCCTTTTGATGGCACTCACTGGGCATCCTCTGAAGTTACAATCAAGAGCTTCTAATTGATAAAGCTTTGATATCACAAAAGGTCACCATGGATTACTCAGGCCTGTTGTGAAACATACTGTGCTTTTCACAAACATTAGCAATTAACTGCAATAAATAATAACATGATTCACCCCTTTCAAAAACAGAACAGTGCCTAGAAGCCCCTTACCTGCAGTAAACAGCAGTTGGAACTAGCCTTTATTAAAACACTTCTCAGTTGCTTTCTATGCCATAGTTAAACTCATTTCTGAAGCTCACTTGATCCCCCCACCTTAACATACCCATTTACACTGGGTTCTACTAATATTCCTCCATGTGATAAGAAAATTACATATAAAAATAAACACGCTGTATTATAAACACTGTGTGTGACCCCCCTCTGCTTTTGTAAATCTCTTTGATTAAATTATTCCTCCTGTTAAGCAAGACCTTTCATTGTCTTAATGATTTATTTTCATTCAGTCCAACTGGCAAGAAGGACTTAGTGCCATTCTGCTCTAACATGTCTCATTCCTATTCCAATTTTGTTCCCAATAAATGTGTTACAGTTCTTCCACTGGCGGTCAAGGAAACTTCATACAAAAGCAGCATTTATTTGCAGTTACAACAGAGCCAAGTAATACATATGCTCTTTGACAGTTTGGAGTATCTGTTTTCCAGCATTCATCTGGAGCTGTTATTGGAACCATTAAAATTATTTTTTCCAGTTTTTAAAGGCCCAAGACACATTAATTTGCCCTGATGGATGCTATAATGTGTTCATGTAAAAGAAAAACAAGTGTTACATAAAACACGACCAAACTGTCAACCACCTCCCCTTATACTCCCTCTGACTCTAACGTTTCATTTCTATTCTCCATTGAACATGGCAAACAGTAAAAGAAGAAGGAGGAGGAGGAGGAGGAGGAGAAGGAGGAGGAGGAGGAGGAGGAGAAGGAGGAGGAGGAGGAGGAGGAGGAGGAGGAGGAGGAGGAGGAGGAGGAGGAGAGAAGAAGAAGAAGAAGAAGAAGAAGAAGAAGAAGAAGAAGAAGAAGAAGAAGAAGAAGAAGAAGAAGAAATCCCCCATTTTGATTTATTCTTTAGTTTTTCACACCCCTTATCACACTGAGCAATGCCATTTTTGATCTGCAGTAAGAGTGAAACTTTCGCTTTCACACAAAAGTAAACACAGATGGTCTGATACTAGCAAAGAACTTTATAACCAAACGCCTCATTTAAGCAGGCCCATTCTGTGCCATGTTCCATGAAGTATGGCCTGTCTTGAAGCAGACAGGCTCTCCTTCAAAGAGCCTATCTTTCTCTTTATTTAAACTCAGAATGTGTGGCTTGTCTGTCTCTACAAAAGACGTTGCCTTCTTTGTACAGAGGCAGCCGTTAAAGCTGAAGAACGGGGTGGCCCTCTTCAACTCAACCAGACCAATCCAACTGACAAACAGACTGCATTCTAAGGTTCTTTTGTCTATTGTAGGACCCTTAGAAGCATTTTGCCATAGAAACAATGTTATACACAGTGGTTCTATTCTTAGGGAAAGGCATAAAAGCCTGCTTCACCTGTTACATAGTTGCACAAATAATTTAATAGGATCAAAATGCACTTGTGCTAAATAATGCCTTAACCAAACAGTGTGTAATAATGCTTCTGTGAGAATTCATTAACAATTCTACCCTTTTTTATACTTGTAACTTCTTTCTGGTAATATCTCCCTGAGCTCCTCTTTCAAACCTCCCTTGCCACTGGGTAATAGTGCAATGCAAAGCCAAATGCAAGCCACTGGTGTTAGCCACTATTACCTGGAGCCAGGACATTATAGCTTGGTGTGGAATGTCCCATAAAGACCTATGTATTAATGACTTGGTCACCAGCCTGTGGTACTACTGGAAGGTGTAGAAACTTCAAGAGGTAGGCATAGTGGAAGAAACTAGGTCCTCCTAGAATGCCAGGTAATTTTTTTCTTTCTCTGTGTCTCCCAGTTGCCATGATGTTCTGGGCTTCCACAGGCTCAGCAACAGACTCAAGCAACCACGGACTAAAACCACGTGTTGATTTTCTCAGGGATTTTTGTCACAATGAGGGGAAACTGACTAATACATGGTACTCCAGGACTCACTCAAAGGGTAATGAACACAGGGCTGGGTTTGAGGAGGGAAGGTGTGAGACAGGATCTAGAGAGTTAGGACAAATTACACTGCCAGTGTACACCTCAAGCATTAGTTGAGCCTATGCATCGTCTTTCCTGTCTCCCATCAGCCCCTGTGGTTCTGGTGCTCCTTTGCCTTCCACTACCTTCAGTTGCTTTTACAAAGGCTGTACTCTGCCTTCTGGCTGGCCACACCGCAGACAACAGCCTCAGATTGCTCCTTTGTTCCTAAGTTTCCTAAACAGTGCTGCAGCTGCTAACAAAAGAAACCAAGAGATAAAAGAGCTCTTCTAAATTTACTTGCCACAGCCTTTATTTTTTTATTTTTTTAATTTAGATTAAGTTGAAAGAGTGTACACCTGGATGGTAACAAAAGGTTTTGAAGGACTGAATGAGTTATGAATTCGTTTTACAGCAATCAAGGGAACTCACATTAAGAAGATATGTTCTACTCAGGAAAAAAATAATGTGTGTGTGTATATATATATATATATATATATATATATATACATGTATATATATAAATATATCATGTATATATATTTATTTTAGATAGGTAGGTAGATAGATGGATAGATATATGATAGATGATAGATTAGATAGATAGATAGATAGATAGATAGATAGATAGATAGATAGAGTATGTGTGTGCTCTCCCAACAGCTAGAGAGATCCAGAAACTACAGCTTGTGTTTAGAAGATGACCTTACTCCCATCACATACACTCTAAACTGGAGGCTGGTGGTATCCTGCAAGCGGTAAGTCTTTCTTATTCTCATGCCATCATGTTCACAGATGTGATGTTCTCTGCCTAAGACCAGCATCCCATTCAAAAGTGGGCCACACCATCCTTCTGTCCAGGACCATTTGCATCAGCTTCTGTGACATTTATAGATGCTCATTGTCCACAGCACCATGTCCCAGCTCAACCTCCCATCTTTCTACAAAGGGAAGAAGGACGCTGTCTCCTAGGTTGGCCTAGGAGACAGTCCTTTGAAAGGGACTTCCACTCCTGACAATTCTCTGCTCTCTTCAACAAACCCCAGTATCTCCCACACCACCCTCTCCAGAAATTTCTGAGCCGAGGACATAAATCTGGATGGTGGAGTTTTATTTCAGGGACTAAGACCTCGCCACCTTAGTCCTCACTGTTTTGTAAGTCTATCACACAGAAGCTGTTTACAATAGACTGACGCTGGGAAGCCCAGAATCAGAACATACTCGTCTGGAAATGGTGAAAAGAACAAAAATCTACATCAATTAACTACTATCCTGCCTTGTATATTTCAGAAGAACTGCCTGTCTTGGCTCTCGAATTGTTTCCTAAGTCAGCTGTAAAGTCTATTAGATGTAGGTACTGAGTAAAGACATGAGGAGGACTCCCACAGAGAACACACCAGGCCCCAGCGAGCCTACCAAAGCTGAGGATGAGAATTTTATGCTCCCATTTTTCTTTTCAACCTTCTTTTCTGTCTTAAAGCCAACATTTAAGCAAGTTTACCATACTCTAAGCAGTACAATAAATGAGTAATGTAGATTATTTTAACAAATTCTCACAAGTCAGTGAAATATGCTATTATGCCAATTTATAGGTGAAAAGATTATGACTTCATTCTCAAAAAAGAAAGTTATTATATAAATGTATGGCTACAAAGAATTTATAGCTATGAAGAGAATATTAAAAAATAAATCAAGGCCAGAGAGATAGCTCAGTTAATAGTGTTTACTGCCAAGCATGAGGACCTGAGTTTGATTCCCAGAAGCCACATAAAAAGAGTCAAGCATAATGGCATGTGTTTATGACCCCAGCTCTGGAGAAGTGAAGAAAGGCAGATCCCTGGGGGGGCCTCTGACTGTCCTGCCTAACCTAAATGGTGAGTTTAGAGTCTCAGGCATCCTATCTCCAAAAAACAAAAACAAAAACAAACAAACAAAACAGATAGATGTTCCTGAGGAACAAGACCCAAGGTTGACTTCTGGCCACACATATCCACACCCACATTTTCATACTGACTATATAGTAATTTTTAAACAACATAAAGTATAAGTTAAATACAATATTAAGAAACAGGCCAAATCCCTCCTCTCAGGGCTCAGGGAACCCCACAGAAGAGGAGGCAGAAGGAGTGTATGTAAAAGCCAGAGGGGATGGAGGACATTAAGGAACCAAAGCCCTCTACATCCAAGGATCGAAGCACATGCAAACTCAGACCAGGGCAGCAAGTACAGGGCCAGCACACGTCTGCACCAGAGGGGTTAGAGCTAAAAGAAGCGGGCACAGCCGGGCGGTGGTGGCGCACGCCTTTAATCCCAGCACTCGGGAGGCAGAGGCAGGCGGATCTTTGTGAGTTCGAGGCCAGCCTGGTCTCCAAAGCGAGTTCCAGGAAAGGCGCAAAGCTACGCAGAGAAACCCTGTCTCGAAAAACCAAAAACCAAAAAAAAAAAAAAAAAAGCGGACACAGGCTCCATCCCTAAACCAGAAGCTATCCCCAAATGACAGCCACTTGCAAATGAAAATCCCTTTTCTCAAGGGGAGTCTCAGTGAGGAAACTAACTACTCCGAAGGGCAGGCTGCGTGTCCAGCAGTTCATGGTCAGCAGAAAACGAACTCAATGGCATCTTCAGAGGTTCCTTGTCTCATAATGTCATGTCAGGACTTTTAAAAATCTTACTTTTCATTTATTCTTTTTTTTTTTTTTTTCTGTCTTTTTACCCTGAGGGTCACGGGTATCTATTAAGGTTCCAGTTTAGTGTTTTGCATTTGGTGGCAGTCCTGGTGTGTGGGTGAGTGGGTCTCTGTGTCTGTATCCGCTTCTTGTGCCTTTCCGTCTCTTCCCTTCTGGTGTCTTGTTTTGTTGTTGCTGTTTTTGTTTTTTGTCCTATTCCGATGTGTAAATTTTTTTGTTTTATCTTATTATATTTTGTTTTATTATTCATCCCTTAGAAGCCTATTGTTTTCTAATGAAAGACAGAGAGAGGGTGGGTCTGGATGGGAAGGGAGGTGGGGAGGAACTGGAAGGAGTAGAGGGAGGGGAAATATAATCGAGATATATTGTATGAGAAAAATATCTACTTTCAATTAAAGGAGATAAAATTAAAAAAAAGAGAGAGAGAGAAAGAAACAGCTAACAGTGTCAGTTACAACCAAATGCTACTGGACAAACTCTACTTGAAGAGTTCTACTTTCAGTAAAAGTAGTCTAGGGTTTGAGAGCCACACGCAGAAAGCTGAACTTTGCTCATTTTGTGGATGAGAGGCCATTGTGTGAAGCTGTAAGGTGAAGCCTGGCTCTGTTGGAGACCCCAAGATGTTGGAGATGCCAGAGGCATGGGATTACTGCCAAGGAAAGCTGTAGACTGGGTGTGGAACCAGCCCAAGAGAGAGAAGTATGTTACAGTCAACAAAGCTGAAAAGAGTTGGAGATTTGAAGAGTGCTTTGACATCAGACATGGAGATGCAGAGTGTGGAGTTTGCCCAGCTGGTTTTCAGTCTTGCTTTGGCCCAGTATTTCCTCACTATGCTCCCTCTCCTCCTTTTTGGAATGCAATGTATATCCTGTGTCATTGTAAGCTGGAAGTAAGTGATCTGTTTTTTTATTTTGATTTTACAGGAGGTTATACTTAAGAGATTGCCATGAGTCTCAGAAGAAACTTTGAGTTTTGGACTTCTAAACAGGGTTGAGACTGTGCTAGACTATGAGGACCTTTGAAGTTGGACTGAATGCATTTTGCATTATGATATGGCTACAGGCCTATGGGGACTAGGTAGTGGAATGTGGTGGTTTGAATAAGAATGGCCCCACAGGCTCATAGATTTGAATGCTTAGTCACCAGGAAGTAGCACTGTTTGAGAAGGGTTAGAAGATTAGGAGGTGTGGCCATCTTGAAGAAAATGTGTCACTAGGGTTGGGCTTTAAGGTTTCAAAAGCTCCCGCCAAGCCCAGTCTCTCTCCTCTCTCCTCCCTCCCTCCCTCCCTTCCTCTCCCTCCCTCTCTCCCTCTCTCTCTCTCTCTCTCTCTCTCTCTCTCTCTCTCTCTCTCTCTCTCTCTCTCTCTCTCCCCCTTTATGCTGGCAGATCAGGATGAAGATCTCAGCTACTGCTCCAGCATCATGTGTACCACCATGCTCCCCATCGTGATGAAAATGGACTAAACCTCTGAAACTGTAAGCAAGCCTCCAGTTAAATGCTTTCGTTTATAGGAGTTGCCTTGGGATGCATGGATGGCCCAGCGAAGGAGAAATATATGAGCTCTACATGAGCAAACTGGGGGTAAGGGAGGTAATGGAGGGCAAGGGACGAGGGATGAGAACATAGGGGAAGGAGAGGTTCTAACCGGAACAGGGACAGAGTGAGAGAGCAAGGAAAGAGATACCATGATAAATGAAGACATCATGGGAATAGGGAGAAACAGAGTGCTAGGGAAGTTCCCAGGAATCCACAAGAATGACCCTACCATAGACTACTGGCAATAATCGAAAGGGTGCCTGAATTGGCCTAATCCTGTGATGAGATGGCAGAATACCCTAACTGTCATCATAGAGCCCTCATCCAGTGACTGATGGAAGCAGATGCAGAGATCCATGGCCAGACCCCAGGTTGAGCTCTGGGAATCCAATTGATGAGAGAGAGGAGGGATTCTATGAGCAAGGGACATCAAGACTATAATGGGAAAAAGTACAGAGACAATTAGCCAAACTAGTGGAAACTCATAAACTGTGGACCAATAGCTGAGGAGCCCCCATGGTACTGGACTAGGTCCTCTGGATAGGCAAGACAGTTGTTTAGCTTGAACTGTTTAGGGGGCCCCCAGGCAGTGGGATCAGGATCTGTCTCTGGTACATGAGCGGGCTTTTTGGAACCTAGTGCCTATGGTGGGAAACTTTGCACAGCCTTGGTGCAGAGAGGAGGGGCTTGGACCTGCCTCAACTGAGTGTACCAGGCTCTGCTGACTCCCCATGGGAGACCTTGCCTTGAAGGAGATGGGAATGGGGGGTAGGTTGGGGGGAAATTCTGGGGGGCAGGAGGAGGGAGGACTGGGGAATCTGTGGTTGGTATGTAAAATGAATAGAAAAATCTCTTAATAATAATAATAATAACAAATAATGCTGCTAGGAACATAAAAAAAAGAGTTGCCTTGGTTGTGGTGTCTCGTCCCAGAATGGTGACTAAGACCTTTAAACAATAACTAGCACCAATGCTTCTCAGAGTGTTCCATAAAATAAACAAGGAAAAAGTCATACAAAAAAATTTTATGAGCCAATATTACCCTCATATCAAAAACCAGATAGTCCTAGATATCTTATATGCCTGTATGTTAACATATTTTCCCTCTATTGGTTTCAGGTTCAGGTATTACATTAAGGTCTAGTAGGAGTTGATCTTTGAACAAAGTGAGAGGTAGGTATCTAGTTTCATTCTTTTGCATGCAGGCATCCAGTTTTTGAGTACTGAAGAGGCTTTCTTTCTCTAAAAGAATTTTTGGCTTCTTTGTCACAATCAGATGGCTGCACCAGGTGTGACGGCTCACACCTTTAAGTCCGGCACTTGGGAAGCAGTATGATAGGTGTATTTCTGTGAGTTCAAGTCTGGCTTGATCAACATAATGAGTTCCACCCTGTCAGGAGAGAAAAAAGAAAATTCAGATGGCTGTAGCTGCAAGACATTCTGTTATTCTATTGCATTGGTCTGTCTGTTTTGTATGCCAGTATCATGTTTTTGTTACTATTGTTGTGAGTACAACTTGAACTCAGGTGTGATGGTATTTCCAGAATTATTCATTTTTTTTTTCCTCAGGATTGGCTTGGCTTGGCTGTCTGGGGTCTTTTGTCTACATGAATTTTAAGACTCTTTTTTTCTACTTCTGTAAAGACTGGCATGGGTGTAGTCAGATCTTTTTGTGGGACTGCTGGCTCCCCAATAACAACATGGAGATTTATTATTAATTATGAAAGCTCAGCCGATAGCTTAGATTTGTTTTTAGCTAGCTCTTATAACTTAAATTAACCCATATTTTTAAATCTACGTTCTGCCACATGGCTTTTTCCTCGGTCCCATTTTGTGTGTCCAACTCATTCCATGTCTGTGCTGGCATCAAGAGGTCGTGCTTAAGCTAATGGCCTAGGCCAAGCAAGTTTATTAAGAAGTATAACATCTTATATACTATTTCCAGGGAAGAATGGGACAGAGTCAGCAGAAAACTGTCGTACAATGAGATGAGACCAGCAGAAGGCTAAACAAGCCTTTTGCACAAGGGGAACACAGGCCATTTCAAGAGCACTGTAGACTGAGCACACAACAGGCTTGAGACTGATAAATCCAGCCTCTTCAGGAGGAAAAGCCAAGTTCTTAGGAACCAAAACCTTAACCCCTTCAAGGCCCTGGCCACCAGCCCGAGACTAGCATTGCCGAGTCTGACCCTGGGTGAAGACACAGAACAATGTTCCTTTTGTACTTTCATCAGGGCCTCTGAGACAGTCTTGGATGAGTCAAGCTTTCAACAGAAGTAAAAAGTTTCTGCACACCAAAGGAAACAGTCAAATGAAGGAACAGCTTAGGATGGAATAAAATCTGAAGAGCTAAATATCTGACAAAGCACTAACTTCTAAAGACATAAAGAACTAAAAAAAAGAAAAGAAATACTAAATAAGTCAAGCAACCTAATGAATGGGCTAATAAAATGAACAGACAGTCCCCATAAGATAAAACAAAAATGACCAATAAACACATGAAGATGGCATTTAACCTCACTAACCATGGAGAAGTGCCAATTACAACTACGTTCAAGGATTGGAGGTGTGTCTCAGTGGGTACAGTGCTTGGCTAGCATGGACAAAGCTCTGAATTCAATCCCCAGCACCACATAAATCAACTGTCGTGGCACATGCCTATAATCCCCAAAATTGGGAGGTTAGAGGCAAGAATTTAAGAAGTTCAAGGTCATCCATGGCTATAGAGAGAGTCCAGCCTTGCATGCGTGAGACCTTGTTGTCTCAAAAACAACAACAACAAAATATTATGTTTTATCTCACTCTAATCAGAGAGGCAATTATTAGCAAAGTGATAAATAAATAAAATAATGATGAATATTGATGAGGCTGTGGACAAAGGGAACCTTATATACTGCGAGTGGAAATGTAAACTAGTCCAACCACTATGGAAACTGGTATCGAAATTCGCCAAAACATTTGAAATCTACCACACGCCTTGGCTATATCATTCCTAGGTATTTACCTAAAATTCTCCAAGTCAACAGATTACAGAGATACTTGTATGGTAATGTTTATTGCAGCATCATTCCCAATAGCTGAGTTATGGACAAACATAGATGTCCAACAGCAGAGGACTGGGTAAAGAAAATGTGGCATGGATACACAGTCAATTTTTTTTCAGGCATAAAGAGGAAAAATGTTATGTCATTTGCAATAAAATGGATATAGCTGGACATGACCATATAAGTGAATTAAGCCAGTCCCCAATATGTAGTTCAGATATTTTATATAGAAAAATAAAATCATATATGTATATTTGACGTGAAAATAGAAGCAAAACCATCTAGGAGAGTAAAGGGAGTCTAGTGGGAGGGGAGGGGTGAAGAAATGGAAGGGACGGAGAATGCACTCAATACAACAATGTGCAATATAGACTTGGGTGAAAATGTCCTTATGTAACCCAGTACCATGTACAATGAATATGCACAATGAAAATATTTTAAACAGAAATAAATTGTTAATCTTATCATGAGTTAATAATAATGCATGATAATGAGAAAGTCAACACAGAAATTGAAGAAGAAAGATATTTGATTTCAAAGGTAGACCTAATAATGATACATGGGACTTCTCTGGTTAGTTGAGTCCATGGTTGAGATCAAAACCACAGACTGCTTCATTCTGCTTCTTTGAGTTCTGTTGAGATGTATGACTTTGTATGAGATGGAATGAATAGATTTGATTATGACCTCTGTATTAGTTATAATAGTCAACAGAGAAGCATACTAAGACAATGTGGAAACATCATTGTCAAAAAAAATTCTCTATGGATCTCTCACATCTGTGCACATCTTACAAAAATAAGACACAAATATCATTGTTCTATTATTTTTCCAGGGATGTTTGTTCAGTGAACAACCTAAGAAGATGTAGTATCTCCCTTTGGAGCATCACAGTACAAGCAAGCTTACTGGCCATTATAAGAGTTACAGGTTTTCTAAGCTTAGGGATTCTCCATGCAACACACCACACTATGAATCAGATGTTACCAGGCCCTCTTTGCATTGCCCTGGAGGACATAGGATTCAGGGAACTAATACAAATTTTAATTCTCCAGCTATAGTTACCATTGTGAATAATAAACAGTCCTCTGTTTCTGACGCAGGGCCTTCATATTTCCTGTCAATATCTGTGGCAGGCTACTTTATTGTCTTGCAAGTATCCTAAAATCTCAAACCATTCACCGTTCCTAGCCAATATCTAGGAAAAACGTTTTGAAAACCTTACATATAAGCTGGGGAGATTGCTCAGTGGGTAGTGTTCATTGGACAAGCATGAGGATTACCAGTGTGTAGCACCATGCCTGGTAATTTTTTATTCTTCTGTGTATTTTTTATGTCCGTCAGTTTTATACAGGTATATAATGCATTGTGACCATATCACTCATCCCCCATCACTCTCTCATACCCCACTCTCACTGATCCCATCCTTCCTTCATAGAATCTCCCTTCTTCCATCGTGAAGAGTAGAAACAAGATGGGATTCCCTAGGCAAGCCCCCCCCCCACATCCCCACCCCGCATAATATTACCATATATGGTGACTTCCTGTGCCCATGCTAGGCCTCCGGGCCTAATCCCCCAATCACTGTGAACTAGTGTTCTCAAATTTCAAATATATCTAAAAACAGT
Organism: Peromyscus californicus insignis; assembly: GCF_007827085.1. Lineage (NCBI taxonomy): Eukaryota > Metazoa > Chordata > Mammalia > Rodentia > Cricetidae > Peromyscus > Peromyscus californicus. The sequence goes on from NW_026294584.1 coordinate 17,150,980, forward strand.
TCATAATAGTGTGTATGTAGATAAATGATCACCACATATTTCTAAAATTAGATTTAAAACATCTATTAATTCGGTCCCATTTCTTTGCTATAGTGGATAAAGCAGCAATAACCATGAAAGTGCAAATGTCTCTCTGGTACCATATGGAGTTCTCTGGGTTTGTGCCCAGAGTGAAATGACTGGGTCATATAGCAGTAGTTCTATTTTTAATTCTTTGAGGAAAATCCAAGCTGATTTCCATAAGAGCTTTCTTAATTTTTCATTCCCACCAGCTGTAAGGGTCCCTCTTGTTTTAAAGAGAATGAACAACTAAAAATCTAGCTGTTTATCACAGATGAATGGACAATGATAATCTTGTACATGTATAAAAAGGAATATTCTTCAGCACCAAAGAAAAACGAAATCACAAAGTTTGTAGAAGAATGAATGTTACGCATATACAAGTAAACAAATGTATGTGTGGGTATATTATAACATTTAGAAAGGAAAACAGAAAGAGTAACACTAGATGATGAGGAAGCATAGAATGGATAAAGCCTAGTTTTAGCTATCATGTTTTCTTCTTTTTTATGGCGGATAAGTACATAAAAATGTAACTAAGACTGAATGTATAAAATCCTAAGTGAGGCTCCACGGCTTCAGAACCACCATTTTAACAGTACAGATGCTCACTGGAATGCATAGTGTTTGGAATGAGCAAGTGTTGTTTTGTTGTTGTTGTTGGCTTGTTGAGTGGCTACGTTACTCCAGCTTTATTTTTACTTATAAGTTCATTACAATAAAATCACTGTCATAGTATAATTACTAAGAACACTGTTAAACAACACAGTGCAGAACTGGTACTTAACAAATATGTTTAGTACATTTTTAATTAAATTTGGCAAGAAAATACTCTATATGTATTTTCTATACGTAACACTATTTCAGAAAAGGACAAGAAAATTACATGCTTGCATATTAGCAAGTCAAATGCTATCTCTGAGACACTGAGATTATGAACACTTTCATGTGTTTACTTTTCTGTATTTCCCAATGTTGTGGAATCATGTGGTTATTTTGCAATCAGGAAAAAATGTTATTTTTATAAATAAAAAGCTATCAAAGCTACCTCTGAACTCATCTAGCCCCCTAACAACCTCAATTATGGTGCTGACTCAGGCTGTGTTGATTATATAAATACAAACGATCCCCAAATTACAACGGTTTGACTTAGGATTTTCAACTTTATGGTGTTACAAAAGTAAAACACACTCAGCAGAAACTGGGCCCTGAAGTCTGAATCTTGATCTTTTCCCAGGGTAACAGATGATACCCTGGTGTGATGCTGGACAGCAGCAGCAAGTTCCAGATCCAGTCAGCCACGTGATCACTCCAGATGCTAAGCTATAGGTCCAATAGATTAGGTGAATTAAGCGTATTTTCAACTTCCTTTATCAATTTATTGGGGCACAACTCCATTGTAGGTCAGAGGGCATCTGTATCAGCTAGATTTGGAAAGGAAAGGGGGGCAGAGTATGTGTCAAGGGATTTTAAAGGTCCTAGTTGATCAAGCTATCACTAAGCCATCACCCCTGCTCACTGACTCTAGGAAGAAAATAAAGGCTCACAGGAGCACATGGCAACATTCACCCAGGAAGGTGCTAATTCCAGCTTAGAAAGCACAGGAGTATGAGGGAAACAGACCTTCTATACTTCTATACGAATGACTCTTCTATTCCAGTCTACTGACAATTCTTCATTTGTAGGGAGAGTGTAAACCAAAATTCAACCAGATGAGAGTATGTCGCAGACCATAAAGACACACAGCCATTTCATCTCTCCTGTAGATCATGCCCTGTGCATGTGGTGAGTGCTCTCCTGTAGGTCATGTGCTGTGCATGTGGTGAGTGCTCTGCTGTAGGTCATGTGCTGTGCATGTGGTGCTCTCCTGTGGGTCATGAGCTGTGCATGTGGTGAGTGCTCTCCTATAGGTCATGGGCTGTGCATGTGGTGAGTGCTCTCCTATAGGTCATGGGCTGTGCATGTGGTGAGTGCTCTCCTGTAGGTCATGTGCTGTGCATGTGGTGAGTGCTCTTCTGTAGGTCATGTGCTGTGCATGTGGTGAGTGCTCTCCTGTGGGTCATGGGCTGTGCATGTGGTGAGTGCTCTCCTGTGGGTCATGTGCTGTGCATGTGGTGCTCTCCTGTGGGTCATGTGCTGTGCATGTGGTGCTCTCCTGCAAGTCATGTGCTGTGTGTGGTGCTCTCCTGTAGGGTGTGTGCTGTGCATGGTGCTTTGTAATATAGATATGTCCCTCTCAGTTCCAACCTGGTCATTTCCCTCACATATCAATCCTCCAATCTAAGGTTGCACAACCATCCATAGTTAAATATGTCCAAGTCATCAAAGCCACTGTCAGAAATGGCATGGGATAATTCAAAAGCACGAAGATTTTTACTTTCTACAGCTTCAGAATCATGTAGAAATCAAGATTGATTTATAATGTGCTTACCTGATATTTAACATTTATTTTCATAAAAAATCTAATCTCCTCACTTCATATGTAACACCTGGAATGTTTGGTTTTTTTAAATATAACCTCCTCAAAGGATGAGGAGGTTAATAAGGGTTGGATTAACTGCAATGATTCTAGGAACATCAGCCTATGTTGAGTTTTGTACACAGACACACAATAAGTGCCATGGAGGTTTAAAGGTTGAAGTTAAACAAGGGTGGTCAGCATGGAAGCGGTACCTAAGTAAGCACAAGGACAGCACTGTGTATTTTTTAATTTTTTATTTAAGTAAAATAGAATTACATCATTCCTCCTTCCCTCTCCTCTCCCCAACTCCTCCCATGCCCACCCCTTTTCAAATGCATGACCTCTTTTTCTTTGATTATTATTGTTACATGTGTATGTGAATAATTCATTACTACAACCTGCTGAATCTGTTCAGTGCTACTTGAATGTATATGTTCTTAGGGCTGATCGCTTGGTCCTGGACAACCATTTAGGAGGTTTGTTCCTGGGGAAGACTGATACTCCCCCCCGCCTCAGAATTCATTAACTGCCTGTAGCTCTTCATCTAGGAGTGGAGCCCCATGAGATTTCTCCCATCCATGTTGGCATGTCAACTAGGTTGGCTATTGTTAAGGTCTTGTTTAGGCAGCCATATTATTGAGATTTCATGGGTGTATGTAGCTTCCTTGTCATATCTGGAAGACAATTTTGAGGCATTCAGATGGTATAACAAACAGATTTTTAAAGTCAAGGAGAAGGAATGTAAAAAGCACCCTAAATTATATCATTTCAAAACTGTCCAATTAAGAAATGGTATTTGTTTACAAAGCAATGAGTAATAATTAAACTAAAGAAAAGTTGTATGTAAGAGCATATTTCCAAGCCAGGCAGTGGTGGCGCTCACCTTTAACCCCGGCACTTGGGAGCAGAGGCAGGCGGATCTCTGTGAGTTCAAGGCCAGCCTGGTCTACAGAGTGAGTTTCAGGACTGCCAGGGCTACACAGAGAAACCCTGTCTTGAAAAGACAAAAACAGACAAAGTATTGGTTTCTTTTCCTCCAGTTTGAGGCTGACAGAGCCTACAACCCGCTGGAACCCTTGTGGTATCTATGGAATGTTCCATTTAGTCTGAATCATCAACCAGACTTGTAGCTATCTGCCTTTAGAAAACTGTAGAGCCAAACTGATGTCTACAGTTCCCCCTGCAGCCCACGAAGTTCTATACACAAGTAAGCACAGGACGATTAAGACATAATTTTAATGTTTTTATCAGGCTGTATTTTATGAGTGATCCATAATTTCTATAATTAATTTTGTTATCAGTGGCTCACACACTAAATTGAACTTTAAATTCAGTGAAGTTTATCACATGAAGCTCAGCTGATAAGCTGAAACCATGTATGTTGTGCTTATGTGAAGTGTAGGCATATGGCTTCCATCAAAACCCAGGCATTTGGAGAGGCTAAGCAGGTCTGAGAGATAGTCATATACAGTGTTCCAAGTGGGGTGAGGTAGAGCTAAGTGCTCTGACTTAGTTAGAGGAATTCGAGCTAATATTTACATGGTAACATGACAGACAAGCAGAGCTCCCTCTTAGCAGGGAAGCGAACAGAAAAGCGTGTCTCCAGCAAGGCCTGCTCATAGTCTGCTCTCAAAAAAAGAAGCAAGAACGCCATGCCACTGCTTTACTAACTGAAGAAACACACTGGCTCACTGCAAGGCCGAGGTCCTGAGAGCCTGTTTTCTAGGGGCAGAAAGATCCAAGTCTCTCCATCACCACTCCAGGCCTGCACGGTGTCCTGGGAAATTCCAGCCACTGCTCTTAGTCCTGCAGAGCCAGAAGCTCGCTCCTCGCTACGAAAACGACCCCTGCAGGTGTGGTTCCCGCTGTCTGACCCCAGCATCTTCAACTGCGGAGCGTCACATGGGCACCGTGTAAAATTTGGAAACAACAAGGTCATTCTAAATCAAACATGTAACGAATCCGGACTGTTTCTGGCAGCGCTGGCACACGTGATAACTGCATCAGTGTCTTGTTCTGAGGGCGCATGCGCTCACTTTACACCTCCCATGCCACTGTACAGTGCCGAGGAGCGCTGCCAGCAACGCCTCGGCAGGACACGACCGTGTGTTATGAACTGTAGTGTTTCACTGTTCCTAAGGTTTCCTGCTCTCATGAAAAAAGAATGGTTACGGCTTTTACTATTTTCCTATTGTAATTCTTCAGCACACATCAAATTAGTGGATCTTTGTGTTTGAACGTTTGACTTTTAAAAATGCTGAGTTCTTGACTTTTCGTTTTTGAAAAGTCCTTAAAGAAATTTTAGCTTAGTTAGGAATAGAACAGAATTTCTAACAATTTCTGCAATGGCCCAAACATACTTTTGTTGTTTCACACATCTGTTTATGTCAATTGGTTCTCAACATTGACAATTAGAAAATCAAAACTATCAGTCACCGCCCCCCCCCCAAAAAAAAAACACTGAAAACGCTCTAGGTTCTCTAGTATCAAATAGTTAGCCAAGATTGCTTGGGTAAAAGTAAACAAGTACATCAATAGTATGCAAATTTGCTTCAATCATTAATAAATTGGAAATTTATATGTATAGCAAAGAACTGCTTTAAAATAAATTTTTGTGATTTATTATCAGTAAATGTTTTGCTTATATGCCTATTTTATATACATCTATACCCAGCTATCTAATAATTTCTCAAGGGAAAAAGGGTTGTAAGTAGAAACAGCGTATGAAGCCCTGGTCTAACCTAGGCCACAGTGTGACTTGAGTATAGGTTGCCAAGAGTAAGGCCAAGGCAGAGGCTTGTACAGTTTAGGACTCTTGATTATTCCACTTAATGCTGCAGGCCGCAGGAATATATCATAAGAACTCAGCTGGTTATGACAAAGTCACTACCTGGAGGAATCAGGGAATTCCTCCAGAGGAAGCCAAATCCCAAGGAGTTTTTGGTGTTACTTGGCTTGTTATATATCAGCTGTCTTCTGTTATGAAAATCATGTGTGCCTTCATAGTTTTCCCAATTGACTTTTCCCTAAGAAGGGCTAACAGTGTGGACTGATCACTCTCTGGACATACACATTCCAGGTATTTGGAGAACAGCCTCAGGAAAGACTTTCTCTGGAATCAGATATCTCCCTTGGCCACTTTCAAGGACTAGCAGTAATAACAGTCCACATGCAAGTCTCCTGGTAAATTCCACAAGGAGACACCACCTAGGTCAGGTGGACGTTAAGTAATAGCTTTACACAATTCAGCTCGGACCCCTCTTTCTTACAGCCTTATTAACTTTATAGACCGCTAACTCCTTACCTAACCACTTCTAGGAATATTTAGATAACCTCCTGCACTGACAGCTATGCTCAGCCAGAACCCCAGTTCAAGCCTCCCTGTAATTATCATCATTAGCAGCATCCGGCCAGGTCCATCCCCAGATGGAGGAGAGTACTTTATCAGAGATACCTCTGTATTCTCTAAGAACAGACTTAACCATCCAGGCTACCTGTTTGAGAAGGTCTGGCGGATGTGCCAATTAAGCGTTACTTCCTCCTTTCCCAAACCTTACCTCCAGTTCCAGATCTCCCTTTAACTATCACCAGAGGCATCCAGCTGTACACAGGTTGCCTAGCGACTGAGCACACTTTCCCCCACCCTGCAGAAAAACGGCAGATAGCTTGGACAGATAGGAGCCACAGGAAAAAAGAAGACAGTGAAAAGACCTTAAATATGAGAGCAGAATATAAGCTTGTAACTGACACAGAATAATAAAGTATATGGACTAAGGAGTTTTGTGTACATAGATTCATTTCTTCTCATCAAAGATTAATTATCAGCTGGTTGTAGATTCTTCCCGGACCCTGGGAGGGGACTATCGAGGGGCTGGACCCCCTTAGTCCCCAATAACTTAAAATAAAAATAATAAGTTTGGGATATGAATATGAATCTATCAATATTTGTTCCCACTACGACTTCCAACATCTTTTCTAGAAAGAGGTATTGCTTTGTTCTTGGCATGACATATAAAGTTAGATCCATTTGTTTAAGAATGTTGAAGAGGATCTAGAAACACACATACAAACACAGAGAATTTTTTTTCTTTTTTTTTTTTTAAAGACAGTTCTCACTAGCCCCAGCTGGATTTAAACTCCTGGTCCTGTATAGCCCCAAGTGCTGCTATTTCAGTGACGTACCACGCACTATATTGAGCTAAAATTGTAGAAGTTACTACCAGGCGGTCAAGCATTTTAAGCCAATGTTGAATGAACTGTTCAACTTGGCTGAGTATATGAAGGCAATGAAGGGCCAGGAAGGGCTGTCATCTTAGACCATCTGGTGATGAGGTGGGGGGGGGGGGCTGGACTCTGTTCCAGGAAGAATCTCAGGAACATGTTGTGACAACAAAACTCTAAGTGATACCCTAGAAGCAGCCAATTAGTTTCAAATGTGGTTTTGCGCTGAAAGTCTAGACCAATAGTTTCAAAAAATCACCCTGCCCCATATCCCTTCACCCAATCCCCAAATGCCAAGGCAAGGCATGTAATTCCCAGCTGGCAGTTTTTCCCTTTAAAAACTTTTCTATCCCGGAGCCCTCCACTGCTGCCACATTTCCCTCCATCCACTGCATCAGTGCATAGGGTGGCGGTCCGAGTTCAAACCTGAAAATAAAAAGACCCTTGTGTGCTTGCATCAGAAACTGGCTCCTTGGTGATCTCTGGGGAATTCTTTACTTGGGCACAAGTACAACTGAAGACTACACCATTTAAATGTATAATTTGATAAATTGTCATGCATAGCCACTCAATCAGAAAACCACCACAATCAGAAAAAAAAAGAAACTAAGAGAGAGAGAGAGAGAGAGAGAGAAAGAAAGAAAGAAAGAAAGAAAGAAAGAAAGAAAGAAAGAAAGAAAGAAAGAAAGAAAGAAAGAAAGAAAGAAAGAAAAAAGGACAAGTCAATGAAATGATCCCTAATGATATCCTGCTATACTTGAACACAGGAGTCTAGCATAATTGTCATCAGAGAGGCTTCATCCAGCAACTGATGGAAACAGATGCAGACCCATAGCCAAACATTAGGCAGAGCTTGAGGAATCCTGCAGAAGAGGTGGAGGAAGGATTGCAGGAGCCCTTTTCTGAAGAGAAACTGAGGAGGAGGGGGATGAGGGGGGCTAAGAGGAGAGGAGGGAGGGGAAACTGCAATTGGGATGTAATATATGAGAGAATAAATTTTTTAAAAAGAACTAACAATAAAACAAAGTAAATTGAGAGATTTAAAAAAGCAGAGGTTAAATTTCATTAAAACAAAGGATGATATAAAAAAATCCATTGATGCTGTTCATTAAAGGATTGGAAGGGATGGTTTTAGAGGGATTTCTCAAGTCATCATTCATCCATTCATCCCTAATTTAAATAAACAAATCTTTGTCAACTAAGAATAAAAGGACATTTCCTCAATTTCATGATTAGCTGTAATTTTATCTCTTTGTATTGTTCAATGATTTGAGCAATGAATGTACATTACCAGAGAACAAATTCCTTTCCCCTGTAATTTTTTTATTTTTTTTAAAAGAACGTCACCCATGCATACAATATATTTTTATTATAGTCACCTCCCCCCATAACTCCCCCTGGATCCACTCTCCCCACCCCTCCCAATTTCATGTCTTTTATCACATTGAGTCCAATTTGTGGTGCCCATATATACACCAGTGTTGAGCCATCCACTGAAGCATGGTCTGCCCACCAGAGGTCACATCCACAAGAGAGAGCAGCTAACTCTGTCTCCACTACAGCCACTGACTGCCAATGACCCCTCGGCTAGGGATGAGGACTTTCGAGCACCTTTTGTCCTCCAAACTAAAATGCTAACTGGCTTGAGCCAGTGCAGGTCTTGTGCAGACCACCAAAGCTGCTGTGTATTCATGGGTGCAGTGGTATTTTCATGTCCAGAATATACTGTTTATCACTAGTTTGCCCCAACCTCTGACTCTTAAAATCTTTCTACAGCCTCTTCACTTTTCTGAGTTTGAGGGGAAGATGTACGATACTGATGTCCCATTAATGACCGAGCACTCCACAGACACTTATTCCCTGCACTTTGATTAGTTGTGAATTTCTGCATTAAATACCACCCATTGCACCAATAAGTTTCTCTAATGACAGCTGAGATTAATTAGAGCTGGGCACGAACCTATGGGCATACTGTATATTTAAAGAGCAGTTTGATATCATCCCTTCCCTAGGACCTATGAGTTCCTCAACCATTGGTTCTTGGCTAGATCTACAGTCCCAGGAAGAAGAAGGTCCTAAGTCTGATGGACTATCTCATGGCTGACAGACAGGTGTTTTAAAGGCCAACATTTCCCGACACTGAGGCTCTTCAAGTTTCATTCCTCTGTTTATGCCATATTGCCTCAAGAACCTGCTGTGACAGGATTAATTTTGATAACGGGAGGGAGGAAACAATTGCCAATAGAATGTAAGCAAGTCATTTGTATCTTTTATTTATTTAATGTGTATATGTGCACCACATGCATACAGGTGCCCAGAAAGGCCAGAGGAGGGTATCAGATCTCCTAGAGCTAAAGTTAAGACAATTGTGAGCTGCCTGATATGGGTGCCGGGAACCAAACCCAGGTCTCAAGAGCAGCAAGTGCTCCTAACCACTGAGCTACCTCTCCAGCCCCCTATGTGTATCTTCTTGCTCATTTTCATTAATTTGTTATTCCCTCAAACAATGCTCATGCCTCTGAATTCTTCTGATCATTTCAATATGACTGACAACTACCCATTTGTTTTCACTTGTTTTTCTTTTAAATTCAGAGCTTAGCTAAGTAAGGAGGGCAGAAAAATGCAAGATCTATTTTGCAAATGCAAAATACAAGTTTTTGGTTCTGATTTAAACCATATTTTTGGCAAGGACTTTAAGCTGATTAATTTCTAAGTGTATTTGGTACAGAGACAAAAGATTCACGGATGCAATCCCATCCTTTCTGTATCATTATTAATCAAATAAATATTTGAAATTTTTTTCTTAATGCAGCACGTGTAAAGACTAAACTTATGTGCATGAATGCTCTGTGTTCACTATAAAGTTCTAATACGGAATTATAATTCTCCCATCTACTTGTCAACATTCAGTGTCACCATCATCAACTATCAAGGCACTTTCCCAAGGTACTATGCCCAAATAGTATGTGCCACATTGTATGCTTGAGTGGATATATTATAAAAAGAAAAACAGGAAGGGTGGCCGGAATGCAGCTTATCTCTGGAAGACACTATCATAAGTTTTTCTTCTTTCTTGTGACTTCATTTCCTACCTACTCTCAAACACACCCACTGAAACTGTGAATGTTCCTTTCACTTACAGCAACAACAACAAAATATTACTTGGGAACTTTGGGATTTGTTTTGGTTGCTCTTGTTTGTTTTCAAGAATCGGCTCTCCCTGGTGGGAGCCTGAGCCTTTACCTTCACCAGCACACCTGTCTACAGGCCAGTGTGCTTAACTCTGTGATCTGTGTGTCTCTAACATCTCATCTGATTTAAAAATAAAAAAAAAAAAAAAAAAAAAAAAGGCTCTCCGTCAATTGCACTCAAACCCTATTGTTTGAAAAGTTAATCTTGCCTGGCAGTCACACCCATATATCCCTGCCCCATGTCTTTAATGCCCAATGGTTGTATATTATACTTCTGTTCGTCCTGTATAACCCAGTGGCACTTACAACCACAACTGCTACACAGTTTCTGCTAGCCAGGTACAATCTACAAACAACACAGATTTACTCTTGTAAACACAGCCAGTGTTGCTGTGTCCTGAGGGCTCTCTCCAGGAAGAGGGTGAGAAGGCTCGAAGTCACTGACACAGACTATGGGAGTGAGGTGAAAAGCAACGAGCAGACTCATATACTCAGCAATGGGGAGAGCCTTAAATACCCTCCTCCCAGCACCCGGGCTGGGGCCCGATCCGGTGACATTGTGTGGTTGCCTCTCATTGGCTGGACACGATGAAGACCACTGACAGCACCTGTTGCTAGGCCCTCAGGCAGACTCCAGATTGGCTCATCTCTTGGCCTTGTAGGCCTTATTTTCCTACACTATATGACAGAGGTTGGATACTGGTCCCCCAGGCTAATCTCAACATGCCAACAGGATCAGCCCTAAGGGAGAATGCTTCCGTGCCATCCCTAAAGGAGAATGTATCTGTGCCTAAGCCACCTACATTCCCTACCTATGGCTCCTTCCTCTATAAAAGCCCCAAACAGCGGACAAGTCTTTCTTACATTGTATCCCTCTGACATCTTATACACCCTTCTTCCATTTTTAATGGCCTTCTGATTAGATGACCTAATGACCACCCAAAGAATTCAGGATCATATCCCCTTCTTAAGACTTTTAACATAAGCATTTTTGAGACAGTCTCAAGATTATAAATCAGGCCGGTCTCAAATTCAGAATACTCCTGCCTCAGCCTTCCAAGTGCTGAGATACTTAAGCACATTTTAATTTAATACACCTGCAATGTACCATATCTTCATGCTTCTGGAAACTAAGATATTAACATCTTTGAGTAGCCATAATTCTACCTTTTAAGTTACACCTGTATAAAAGAAATCAAATATACCAACCCAGAGTTAATTTTGTCATGGGGAGGACACTAGTTGTTCAAATGAAAAATGTCAATGATAAAAACTCAACATTTTACTGTTTTTACTGGCATTACACTCTGAAATTAAACCCTAATTATTTATATTGAGATAAAAGAAAATCTTGGGACTGAAAACACTGAGAATAAACAGAACTAACAAGTACAAAATCATCAATTTCTTTTTCTGTGTTGGGCCTCTGACCAATGAATGGCCTTCCATGTGCTGAGAAAGCTTTCACCCACTAAGCTATGTCCTCAAACCAAATCTGTTGACTGTTAAAAGCTGAATGGAAACTATGAAAGCAAATTCCATACAACCTTTCTACACACTGTCCTACTGTAGAATTCAGGGACTATTACTGCTACAGAGCAGCCACAGACTACACTATATACAGACTGTTACGTTAACTTAAACTAGGAAGGAGTAGCTGGAAGGACTATATTTGAGCACACTATGAGTTCTTATGACTTATAAAACAAAATATCCACAGTATCATTATACATGAGTCTGTGGTGAAAATCAAAACTTGTGAGCCAGCAAGACGGCTCAGTGAGTAAAGACACTTTGCCTCCAAGCCTGATGACTAAGTTTATCCCTGGTACCCACATAGCACAGAGGCCCAACTCCTAAAATCTGTCCTCAACCTCCCCATGTGCCACGGCAGGCGCACACACACGTGAACACATGCACATGCAGACACACACCCCCAAAAATACATACATACACACAAAACACACATATACAAATAAATGTAATCTTAAACATTTTTAAAATATTTATTTAAAAAAATAAAACTTTTGTTTTTGAAATGCCCAAACTGGGAATAGCACTACACTGTAAAATTCCTTGAGACTCCTCCAGTACTGTCCTATTCATTTAATCTTTTCAATTTAGCTTTATATCTTTTCTGACTCCAGGACAGGAGAGCAATGTTTGATGAACTCAAGTCATATCCAGCATGTACCAACTCTTTGATTCGAGTTTTTAAAGTATTTATGCTTGCATCCAAAACCCTAGGGTTTTCAATTATTTGTGAAATGCTGATTTTTCCTTCTATGAGGCAGTCTATTTTATCATTAAACTTTTTCTCTGACAAGAAGACCACATTCAGATAGCTTAGGACAAACTTCTGTACCTCCTCATCAGTGCATCCCAGAGAGAGCAGCTTCTCCTGGATATTTGTGTAGTTCCTTTTGGTACAGTCATTGGAAAGATCTAGGATTCCAGCTCCTGGGCCACATAGCAGAAGCAGCAGGTTCTCCTTGTTTAAGTTGAAAGTTGACTGTAGAAATTCAATGTTAGTTTTCACCCGTTTGGTGCTCTGAATTAAGATGGAAGGATTTTTACAAATTATCTTCCTGACAAAATCTGTGGGATCATTGTGACCTAAGGATATACTGGTCTCCTGCAAAAATTCAACCATTTGTTTATTCAAATTCAGGCTATTGGAGAAGGTTCTAGGAGCACTGGTCAACAGTCGGTAGAGGCATTTATTAGTCAATCCAACAGAGCAGAGGAACTTTATATTATTCTCTAAGTTTAGGTTGTTATTAGACCGAAAAAAGGATTCAGGAGAACGCTCCAAAATATTTACAATTTCAAGGTCTGATGCCATAATCTTTCTCCACAGCTCCCACCTTTTTGAAAGACCTTCAAGAGTGCGTGTTATGGCTCGTGGGTATCTTGATATGATACTACCAATCACTTTGTCACTAGCTCCTTTGGAAAGAAGGAATATCCTCAGCGCCTGCTCATTTGTACTCATCCTGTTAAACACTCCAGGCTGCCGTCTCCTCGCCATGTCAACATCAACTCCCATGGTGAGTAAGTTCTTCAGTAGGTCCTCATTCTTCAAGGGCTCCCTGTCTTTACTGTCACATTTCACACTAAAAGGCCTCAATGAAATCGATTTGAGGAAAATTTCTGCTGAATATTGGATCATCCAACCTCTCGAACCAAAGAGGAAGTTCCTTGTCATACACCAGACGTTCCTTGACGCCATAATCATCAGATAGCCCAAAGCTTTTCAAATGCTGTGTAAAACAACATATAATGTTAACATATAATATTCAGGAATGCCTTGTTAAACAGCTGATGACAGTATTATGATCCTTCAAATACAATGAACCTTTCCAGAAGAAAACACCCATTCCTTCACCTTTCCTGGTTCTGCACTCATACTCTGCCTCACTGCTTCTGTTGGATACCTACGGACTAGGGCTCTACCACCTTCAACATAAAGAGGAGCAGAATAGCACCATGCTGCACAAAACTGCCCTGCCCTTGGATGTTCTTCTTACTTTACTGTGCCTGTTTTGACTATTCAGAATCAGCCCCCCACCCCCACACACACACCAATCTCTTTTTTGTGTGATTTCTATATCTTGGTTTGTTCCTAATAAATGGCATTTTTACTACCATCTTGCCTTTCAACTCAGCAGATGTCTGACCTGACCGTTCCCACAGACACTAGATTTCTTTGTTTCTGGCCACCTCGATTTCAAACCATGAATGCAGCCCTGAAAAACAACACTTCAGATGTCTAGTTTCCATCTTTAGTGTCTTTTTCTGGATTTATAGTATCCTTTAAATGGATCACATTCATTCCTAGCTTATTCAAATCTCTGGACAACAGCTACCAACACCAATCTCCACCTCAGTTGACCAAATTGTTTCCTTGATTGTAATGCAATATTTCTAAGTTAATCTCCATCTTCAAAATCATATAAATGAGGGAACGGAGTGTTCAGTGGTAGGTTCAGTGGTACAGCACATGAGTAGCATGCATGAGGACCTGAGTTCAAACCCCAACACCGAAAAGGAGAAGGAAGAATTGGTTTTCTAAGTTAAGGGTTGTTTGGTCTTAAATCTGGGACAAATGGCTGAGGTGCCTATTTAACATATTAAAGCTGACCTGGCTGCCAGGTTCTCCCAGCATCCCTCAGTCCTTACCTGTTACAGGTTGGCATTCCCCAACCCTATCCTGAATGCTCCAGTCCAGGGGCTGGGCTGCCCTCCCCACAGCTGCTCATCCCTATATAATCCAGCTATTTTGGCTATGCTGGCTCTTTTAATCCTTTTTGGCATTTTTGCCTTTTGGCCTCTTGGCCCCCATACAAGGTTCCACTTTCTTCCTCTCCCTTCCCCGTCTCCTCACACAGCCCAGCTCAGTCTACTTGCCATGTCCACCCTGGACTCTTCCATATGCCTCTGGCTGTTTTCTCCCTCATATCTACAATAAACCTTTTTCTCCACCATACCTAGAAGCAGTCATGTCCTCCTTTTATTTCTTTTTTTCATTCAAGAGTGGTTCCTAGTAGGTCAAACACTCCAATGATGGCCATATAACCAAAGGAATATAGGTAACTCTAATTGAACTCAATGGTTTGAGAGAGAGAGAGAGAGAGAGAGAGAGAGAGAGAGAGAGAGAGAGAGAGAGAGAGAGAACGAGAACAAAGTTGAATGGTTATAGCATGGGATGTGGATCTAGGAGGAGTTGGAGGAGGGGGTGAATATGATCAAAACTCTCAAGTAATTAATGAGAAAATATACATTCAAAAAGAACTAAGGCTCTAGCTTGTACCTTTTCCCTTCCAGACACTCATGGGTGACCTCTGCTGGAGAACAGAACTAAACACTATCAGATAACAGTCAGACAAGTTTTATAAAGAGCTTTATAAGTAAGAATGCAAAATGATCCAACAGGATATAAAGAGGAAAAACAGTATAATTCTTAAACTATACTCATCTTATCCTGTGAAAATTTTTACTTTTAGTGAATTCTATTCAGATATTTAGCATCATAGTAAACAGATAAACATGCCACAGAATATTCAAGAGAAATTCTAATACAGATAAACCAAAAATAAGCAAAAAGGTATGCCAAGACTCCTAACAAAAGGGTAAAAAATCTGTTAGGGTTTCTGTTAGATCTTTACAATTTGTTTTGTTTCTCTTTATATAACTTATTCTTAAACAAATAACTTCTAAATGAGGCAACATGCCCACGACTGAACTGAGCATCTATGAAACCCCAAATCAGCCCTCCTCTGATTAATGCCATTTAAGATAAGCACCAGGAGGGCTTGACTTTCTTCCTCTTTCTTACCCCTAAAATCATCAAACTGTACATGTAGCTTCACTCAAAAAGAGTAACAAAGCAATCTTATTCTGAACATCTTGGCACAGTCTAATCTCTTTGTCTTTGCTGTCTTCTCATTATTTTTAACTGATATAACAAATACAATATATATTATATCATATACACGATACATGCTTTTATTGCCCTCATTAACACTGACCCACACCACTGGCCCTCTTCCTCCTCCCAAAGTTCCTCTTTTGCTTCCATGTCACACACATGTATATACATATATAACTTACATAAATCTAAATTCTACATTAGAAACATGCCCGATTGTTTTTCCCCATAATTTTCTTATTCCCCAACCCCTTGTTAGATTCCCTTTCTCCCCAGCCAGTGCTTTCTACTTTCCTATCACACACACACACACACACACACACACACACACACACACTCACACCTTTCTGGGTTTCACTTATATGGTTAAACTTATATGGTTAATCTTTCAGATAGGGTCAATTTCTTGAATCCTAGCTGTACAAGCAAAGTGTTGCATAAACACAATCTCCCTTTTAAAACAGATTGTTGAGCTGAATTTGTAACCTCTGACAAGAGGTTACAATAGACTAATGCAATTTTTTTAAAAGCAAATATCGAATAATTTACTTTGATCTTCCTCTCAAAATAAACCATTTTCTTAAGTAATGTTAAATTTAGCAAATATGATGAAAACCTTGGTGACTGTAACTAGCGAGGTCTAAGGAGGAGGATTTATGTTCCCTTATGTTCCATAGATGGTCAGCTAACCGGCTTTAAAAGAAAACAGCTAATCACTGGCACCGGGGCACCACAATCCAGCTAATCTTTTGACCCAGCATTTAAGTGTAGTGACTTTTACAGAACTACATCTCCACATCATATCTGTCTTAAGATAGGAGACTTTGGATCTCTCCCAAAAAGGTAAGGAGCAGATGTTTCTACCATCACAGCTCCAATCCGGAAAAGAAAAGGCAAAATATCGCCAGCGAGGTGAGAATAAAGAGATCCAGGCTAGACACTTTTTTTGTGAGACACACTACCGAGACACACTACCTCCCGCAAACTAAACATTTCTCAGTCACAATGAAAAGAAAACCGCAACAAAACTCCCACCTCCGTGCAAGGTGGGGGAAAGGTAGCGGAATTACAATGGGTTTTAACACCAGAACTCAACGTTTCACGTACATTTTCTCCTTAATCCCCCACATACACAACGACGTAAGGGGTGGGCACTGTCCCTAAAGTTACAAATTTTGACACAATCCGAGCTCCTTTACTATCTAAAGTGTAGGGGATGGGTCTAAGCTCCCGCAATCCCTCATCGCAGGCTGTCCTTCCCTCCCGCGCAATTCTGCTAGGGCCTTTAGCAACACTGCAGCAGCTCCCAACCTCACCCGTGCCGTACTTCGTATTCGCGCTCCGTACCAAAGTTCGCGGGAGACACCTTTTACTTCCGCTTCTAGAAGCCCAGAAAGGATGGGAGGGCGGAAGTAAAGGCTAACTTCCGACCTCCGGCCGGGCGCAGAGGTGACGTCATCGAATCTGCGCCCCCAGGCGGCGGTGCCTAAATCCTTGCTAATCTGACCGCTGGAGCCCAGCAGGGGGCGGCAAGAGACCGTTCTGGATGCCAGGACCGGCCTATGGGGCTGGTTTTGGACCGTCGCTGGGGCTGGAATCCTGGCTGTACCAAGAACAGGTTCAGTTTTGGTCACACTCTTCTCTTAGGCTGCTTTATAGATCATTAATTTCTTTTGCATTTTTCTGGTTGGTTTGTTGTTTGCAAGAATAAAGATTTATCTTGGGGAATTTAAATGACTAACAATCAGTTTACCTGGTAAGTGAAACTACCAATGGTCTCAACTTCTGCCTGAATAATATTCTCTGCTCTACATGCCCCGCGCATTTTCTTTTACGAACACCAGAGCAGGTTTAAGTCTCCATGAAAGTGATGTCGTTGAGAAAAAGTGTAGCTGAGATATTGAAGAGTTTGGGGAATAGGAATACCAAAGGTAGGGAGTAAAAGGTGAGGAGCAAATAAGAAAAGGATTAATAATGCCGGGCAGAAGGAGAAAATGAGGTAAATGATGTATTAGCAAATCGAATGTCTTTGTTTTATGCTGAGGTCACCACAATGCTGAGAACCTTAAATGATACAACAACAAAATTTGTAACAGAGAATAAAAATCTACCAATAGAAAATACCACCGATTGTATAAGCACCACAGCATACAGAGTCATGCAGGAGATGTCCGGAATACAGAAGCAGATTCACCAATGAAAAGACAGTATCGTTCTGCTTGAGGGTAATGGTGGGTGTCATAATACTCTATGACAACGTCCATCCAGTGGGAGCATTTGCCAAAACTTCAAAATTGATACGAAAGGTTGCATCGAAGTTCTTAAAGGACCAACCTCCTAATAGTATAGAAGATCTTCTCAATGCTGTCAAGTACACAACAGACCATTTGAATGATGAGACTACCTCCAAGCAAACTAGGTCCATGCTACAGTAAGAGGTTTGGGGCAAGCCCCTGCTGCAGATGGAGCACGGTGTTCTTCAGTGACCGAGAATGCAGTCTTTAGTGATTGCCAATAAACCCCTTTAATCTTGCTTTGGTTTCTTTCCTCTGTTCCTCTTTACACTTTTTAAATCATGATCTTGTTCTTAAGACTCCTTTTTTATGCCAAAATCAGTAAAGTTATACATTGAAAGGGATTTTGTCCTGTCCAAACAGGCCATCTAAGGCAGCTAATTATGCATTGCATTGCATTGAGGTGCCTACTGAGAAAAGGTCTGTGACTTGAAGTAAATTTTTTTGTTTGTTTGTTTGTTTTTTTGTTTTTCGAGACAGGGTTTCTCTGTGTAGCTTTGCGTCTTTTCCTGGAACTCACTTGGTAGCCCAGGCTGGCCTCGAACTCACAGAGATCCGCCTGGCTCTGCCTCCCGAGTGCTGGGATTAAAGGCGTGTGCCACCACCGCCCGGTTGAACTAAATAACTGCCTATTCTGCTATTTAAAACCCTCATGAATTTATTTCTACTGCTGCTTTTTAATGTCCAACCAAATGAAATGTTTAAATTAACTGTGTGGTACAAATGGTACCCAACACAAACTTTTTTAAATTAGTAGGGCTTTTGTTCAAAGTTTTAAGTTTGCATTTTGACTTTTTTTTTTGGTAAGGATGTATATTATGTATTAAATCTTTATTAGCTAACATTAAAAGCTATTATGTGTGCACAGAATATTACATCTGCATGTTCATGTTTAAGAATGGCTGTTGATGCCGGGCGGTGGTGGTGCACGCCTTTAATCCCAGCACTCGGGAGGCAGAGCCAGGCGGATCTCTGTGAGTTCGAGGCCAGCCTGGGCTACCAAGTGAGTTCCAGGACAGGGGCAAAGCTACACAGAGAAACCCTGTCTCGAAAAACCAAAAAAAAATAAATAAATAAATAAGAATGGCTGTTGACAAAGTTTTTAAAAAAGGAAAGGAATCCAGAACTAGGAGCAATATGGTAGAGTTTTCCCAAGGCACCATTCTGGAGTTCTCATCTCTCTTGAGTTTTTATGATGATTAAGTCAACTTTATGTCAGAGTTGTGTTACTATGCAAGGATCTCTCTCTTACAGTCTCTTTTCTGAAAGGATGGTGTTATGTGATGAGAGTTAGAGTGAGTGTGAAGTTCAAATACCAAGTTTATGCTATTTTCAGAATTGCCTCTGCCCTCTTATAAAAAATATTAATAATAATTATATAATAATAGTAATTAATAACAACTATAGTGCCTGATATGTCTGCCTGACTAACTTTTCCTTGGGAAGTTCACGGTCCCTTACTTTACCACTCATGTTCCAGTGGTAAAGTAAACCCAGTTACAGTCATAAAGGAATTAGCTCTCCATTCCTTCAAGAGCACCCTGAGTTAAAATACCACCATTCACAGACTCCAGGATTCAATAAACAAATGCCCTTTCTACCTCCTCCTCAATTATACAAATCTTCCATTCTCCTGTAGTTTCTCTCAAGGTCATTATCTTAGTTAAGGTTACTATTGCTGTGATGAATACTATCGCTATTACTATTGATGTGTTATGCTTCCACATCCTAGTTCATCATCAAAAGAAGTCAGAACAAAAATTTAGACGGGGCAGGAACCTGGAGCCAGGAGCTGATATCAAGGCCATGAAGGAGTGTTGCCTATTAACTGGCATTTCATGCCTTGCTCAGCCTGCTTTCTTACAGAAACCAGGACCACCAGCCCAGGAATAGCACTATCCATAATGGGCTGGACCCTCCCATATAAATCACTAATTGAGATAATGCCCTACAGGCTTGCCTACAGCTAGATATTAGATATTATGGAGGCATTTTTCTCAGTCTAGGCTCCCTCTTCTCTGATGACTAGCTTATATCGAGCTGACATAAAACTAGCCAGTATAATCATCAAGGGAACTTGGCTTTCTACCAGGAATCTTCTATAATATTGCATAGGAAAACTGTAGGGGACCTCAAAGTTAGATCAAGATCCCCCAAGACCAAGTTCTCGGCTCAAAGGAGATTTATTTGCCCCAGAGGGACAAAGGGCAGGGAAGAAGAGACAAAGACAGGAGCTAGAGGATGAGGGCGAAGGGGGCGGGAAGGAGGAAGAAGGGGAAGGGGGAGGGACAAAGGACTGCCTCTGAATAGAGAGGAGACAGACATTGCCCATAGGCAAGTGGTGGTTTATAAAGGCAAAAAGGGAAATTGGCATGTTAATTAGGAGAGCCAAAGGGGACTTTTGATTGATGGACTTCAGTACTTTGATAGCTGGACTTTGGTGGTCAGCCTCAGGAGGAAGAAGTGGCCAAATAAGGGAATGGACCTTGGTGTCTAGCTTTAGGAATGTAATCTAACGGGTTTGTTTGTTTGTTTTTGTTTTAGTTTTTGTTGTTGTTGTTTTGTTTGTTTTTTGTTTTTTCAAGACAGGGTTTCTCTGTGTAGCTTTGTGCCTTTCCTGGAACTCACTCTGTAGCCCAGGCTGGCCTCGAACTCACAGAGATTCGCCTGGCTCTGCCTCCTGAGTGCTGGGATTAAAGGAGTGCACCACCACCGCCCAGCAATCTAACAGTTTTTTAGCAAGGCAGAGGGAATGGAGAGAAGGGCAACGCCTGCCAGAGCCATGTTTGCTATGCTCGGGCTGGCTAGAGTCTCTTCAAAAACTCCTCACAGAGTTCCGGTTGATTAAAGCAGTAAAGTTAGTCAGAGTGTTTCAAGTAGCTAACATACTGCAAAGTACCAAACAGAAAAGCTAGCTCAATTTCCTTCCCTTTGAAAACAATTGCTATCTAATGACCACACAGCCCTAAAGAATTTACTCCAGGAAACTTACTTTCTCTGAAAAGTGCCTAACCAGAATCTAGAAAACTCCTTGAGTCAGATTTCTTGATATAACAAAGGCCCGGGGCAAAGAACTGGACACTGGCTTAGGAAATTCACTGACTGCAGACCTGAAAGAATCCTGGATTCTGATGGGAGTTAGGCTAACGGCATGAGCAGGACAGAACTGACCGAGAGAAACAGAGTAATCCTTTGAAATTCTATTCAGCCATATGAGTTTAAATGCCCGTGGCATGTTTTGATCCTACAGAACTATGCTTTAATCAATTACCATGGAGTAATTTTCAATCTTGGTAGAGAATTGATCTCAGCAGAGTTGGAAAGCAAGTACTCAGAAGAGTGGCATTTTCCTTGTTCAAAACTATTTACAGTATGTTTTAAAATTCCATTTTTAAAGATTTCTTCCTCATTTTTATAGTGTGATAGTTGTAAATTTAAATCCTTTGAAAGAGGAAACCTTAAGCTATTGGCAGAAATTTTTCTACAATGGGCCAAACAGTTATTATCCAAAACTTGCAGGCTTATTTGTATACTATTATTTTCTGCATTCCTTCTTCCTGTTTTTAACCCTTTACTAGTTCCTCCCCACTGTGTGTGTGTGTGTATGTGTGTGTGTGTGTGTGTGTGTGTGTGTGTGTGTGTGTGTGTCTGCACATAGGGGCATGCAATTGTCCTCCAGGGCCGAAAGAGGGCATCAGATCTCTGAAACCTTTCCAAACCTACCCCCATTTCTATCAATCTGAGCATTCTGTTCAACCAGTGTAATTCTAAATTCATTCTATCTGGGATGAAATGACTTTAGTACATACATGTCATTCTTGCTGTCCAAGAGCAATTCCTTGCAGGCATAGTGTCTTGCTACTCATCCCTGTGGAGTCCAGCTACCACCTGTCTGTCCTCTCAACCTCTAGCTCTGCTAACTAGACATGCCCCGGGTGCACACAGAACCCAGAATAACTGAGCCTCCCACTAAAGCAGTCTATATCTAAAAGCATCAAAGAAAAATGTAAATGGCTATAGAGTTTACATATACATATCAGCAACCTCCTGAACTCACACTTTTAAATTGATTGGCTCACATCTTCTTTCTTCTGAATGGTCTCCAGAACTTCGAACTCTTTTATTTTTTTGTCCCATTTCAACTGTGTTCTGTCCTAGCTCTACGCTGACACCTCTAACACCAGCATGAGTCTCAACAAAATAATTTTTCATCTAGATCCCTGCATTGTTGGAGTAGTGGGGAATACCCCACTATGGCAAAACTTGTTTTCCCAATAAGGAGGTTTATTATCCTGTTTTTCAGAGAAGGTAAACTTGAAGAGCTTAAATAATTAGTCTTCCATCATACAGCTAAAATAAGCAGAAAGTAGACTCATGCTATCTGAAACCAGAGTCTTAGCCCAGATCCAAGTCCTGCTAATCTCTGCAGCGCTTAACACTATGCCTCTCCCAGTGAGCATGTAGAAATGTTAGTTGGAGTAAAATTGGTCTGCCTTTTTTGAGAGTTCAGAAATTTGTTGAAGCTGAGAATCTTGAGGAGAAAAGACCAAATCCACAATTTTCCAATTAAAGCAAGCTCTATTTTGAGGTGCACCTGGGACTTGCTGGCAAGCTGGCTGTCTCACCCTAAGTCAGGATTTGAGAGAGCAGCCCCTGCAGGCCTCTTGAACTCCTGTCTCACCCTGTCGGGATTTGAGAGAGCAGCCCCTGCCGGCCTCTTGAAGTCCCTTTTATAGGAGAGATAAGGTGTTCCCAGTGTGAGAGAGTTGGCTGTTACACACTGCTAGGAAGACAGAACGAAAGCAAAGGAACAAGGGTAAGGATGTATATCACAGGAATGGAGGAGCAAGTTTAGTGTAGGTTGAAAACCATGGTTTGCGCTTTATGTCAGATCTAAGAAACAGGAACTTATTCTTCATTACAAATGGAAGCTTTAACTTTCAAGGATTTAACATAGGACAAACAGGGACTTATTGTTTAACTACAAACAGAAGCCTTAACCTGCACAGACAAATAGGGACCGTGAGTGTGTGTGTGTGTGTGTGTGTGTGTGTGTGTGTGTGTGTGTGTATTTCCTTTCTTCCTTCCTTCTTTTGTTTGTTTCCTTATTTATTCCACCCCGCTCTGTTCCCACCTCCCCCTCTGTTCCCACCTTCCCCCACTCCTCCTCTGTTTCAAACAGGAGATTCTTAATTACAAATAGAAACCTTAACTTGCAAGGACTTAACATAGGACAAACAGGAATTTATTAATTGTCTTTAATTGCAAACATAATCCTTAACCTGAAAGGTGTATTTTTCCTGTTTTGGTCTCCCATTAACTTGCAAGGTATATTGTTCCTATTTTGGTCTCAAAATATTCAAGTCTAATATGTCTAATTAACATTTTGTGCCATTTTCATGCCTATCTGCAGCTCTCTGGTTTTTTACTAGTATTAAGTAATGTATTGACTCTGAAAACTCTGTTTCTTCACATTTTATTTAACCACTAGTTGGCCATTCAATACTTATGCACCAACTGTGGTCACAAGATAAGCAGTGAAACACTGGAAATACTGCTTGCCTTTAACCTTTCTAGTGAGATATAGTATAAAACACAGGGTTGTATCAACACAAATCCAAGGACACATCCAGTTCTAAAATTCTGAAATTCTGTTCAGTGGGATCTTTCCCTGAGCACCTAAGTAGTGTGGGTTTTTTTTTTAATCAAGAAGGTGGCTTAATTTTCTTGCTATCCTATAGACTCAAATCAATGCCAAAAAAAAAAAGGAGAAGGGAGGTAGGTGGGTAATATTTATCAACCACAAACAAGATAATGTATACCCACCCCAAGCAAAACAGCATGGAATTTCACTTACTGTCAGCCTTCCTCACTGCTTTACCATGTCTACTGAGAAGTGTCCTCTGGATCCCAGTGGGCCACTAGCAAGCCAGGTAGACACCCACGGCAGGACCACCTACAGAGTTTCCATCACCACATTCACCACGAGGTGGACGCTTGACTTTCTCACCTCTGTGCATCTCACATCATCTCAACCCTTGCTGCATACTAATATCACCAAGGGAACCCATCCTTCCACCCCAAGGGATTCTCATTTAATTGATTTGCCTAAAGGATCAGTTAATGGTGTAATTTTGGTGAGTTTTTTTTTATTCCTGGCTGCTGTGGGATGGTCTGTATGTCAAATGTGTTGCTGATTGGTCAATGAATAAATCACTGATTGGCAGTGGCCAGGCAGGAAGTATAGGCGGGACTAACAGAGAGGAAAATTGAGAGAACAGGAAGCTGGGAGGGGAGACACTGCCAGCCGCCATCAGGACAAGGAAGATGTAAAGTACCGGTAAGCCACAAGCCACGTGGCAAGGTATAGATTAATAGAAATGGATTAATTTAAGCTGTAAGAACAGTTAGCAAGAAGCCTGCCATGGCCATACAGTTTGAAACCAATATAAGTCTCTGTGTTTACTTGGTTGGGTCTGACGGCTGTGGGACTGGTGGGTGAGAGAGATTTATCCTGACTGTGGGCCAGGCAGGAAAACTCCAGCAACAAATGGCGCCCAACGTGGGGCAAGAGTTTCCACCTAAAACCTGAAAAAAAAGATTCTAAAACGGAGCTAAAAACAGCTTCCTAATTGTCTCTCTCAAATGAGCGGCAGCTGCCGGTTTGAGCTACTGGCGGGTTGCTGGCGTGCGCGCTCGACCTGCCACCATATGGCGGGAATGAGGCCTCTGCAAATGGCACATTAAGCTGCATTGTGGATTTAGCCTTTGCTAGTACAAAACAAAAAAAAAAAGGTTTCTGGGCTACACGCTGCTTGGATAAAAGCATAGACCCACGATAGCTCCCAGAGCTGGCGGAAAACTACAGTACCGCCGCCGCCATGTTGGGAAGCTGAGGTGGGCAGAGCCAGCAGCCACAGCTGCTGCAGCTTAAAGCAACAGATTCACAATAAGACAGATTCAGATGTAATAGTTTAAAATGTGTGTAAAATATACGTAGGCTTAAAAGAGACAAAAAAGGTGATATATACAGTATAGAAACAAATACATGGTTTTAAAAAATAAAGCCTTTAAAGAGACAGTAAAATTAATATAAAAAATAAGCCACGTAGAGATGACTATTACACAGAGAGTCTGGATTGTGTTGTCTTTGGGATTCTTAACTACAGAGAGATGTTTGATTGTAAAGGAAACTGAGTTAAACCAGTACGTATATTTTAAAGATACTTTGACTTCAAAATTTGGATGTAAGGATATGTTGCTTTGGAAAAGAGTCTCTTTTGTTTCCACAGAAAACAAGAGGCTATGGATTTGTTCCAGAGTAAGATACATCAGGTTTGACCAGCCAAGACCACCTGAAAGGTCTCCGATGACACCATGGCCCAGATGATCCAACATCCAGAACCGTTTCAAGGCAACTGGCTCAGATGATACAGCCTCACGGACTACTCCATGATCCTAAAATTTTCTTTGTTTCCCCAGAAGATACAGCGCCCCCCTCCAGCAGGAAGTAGTAAGAGAAGCTACGCCCAAATTCCCAAATATACCAAGCTGACTTTGGAGATGTGTAAAGGTTAAAACCTTCCTTTTTAAGAAAAGAAAAGGGGAGGTGCTGTGGGATGGTCTGTATGTCAAATGTGTTGCTGATTGGTCAATGAATAAATCACTGATTGGCAGTGGCCAGGCAGGAAGTATAGGCGGGACTAACAGAGAGGAAAATTGAGAGAACAGGAAGCTGGGAGGGGAGACACTGCCAGCCGCCATCAGGACAAGGAAGATGTAAAGTACCGGTAAGCCACAAGCCACGTGGCAAGGTGTAGATTAATAGAAATGGATTAATTTAAGCTGTAAGAACAGTTAGCAAGAAGCCTGCCACGGCCATACAGTTTGAAACCAATATAAGTGTCTGTGTTTACTTGATCGGGTTTGAGCGGCTTGGGACTGGCGGGTGAGAGAGATTTGTCCTAACTGTGGGCCAGGCAGGAAAACTCCAACAACACCTGGCAATAGTTCTAATGAATAGGCAGAATTTAAAACTATTGCACCTTTGAAACTAGAATCTTAATCTGTACCCATTTTCTACAACTAAACTCAACAGGGAGGCTACTTCTAGTCCTAGTCAAGGAGAATTCAAGGAATTTCAGGTGGTGCAGCAATGCCACAGTTCAACACTCAGGCGTTTAATCCCACAGAGCCCTGAACTCTTGGTTCCAGAAATTACACATGGTTGCTGTGGCTAATTGTGATTAAACTCCTCCTTCCAAGGAAAATGAGGGGTAGAAAGGGAAAGAATTGCTGGGAAAACAAAACAGAAGATGTTTGTCCTTCCGCTCCTATGCCTGCTCAAACCACTTTAACAAAGTTGTCCTACATAAACTGTCATTTGCTGGCAGGAATCTGTGGAAAATTACATGACCTAGCTGCCCCTTCAGTAACACCTCAAGTCAAACTGCCAGGCATTTCTCAGCATTTCTGTCAGTCTGTGGCAGAGACACATTATGATTGTTCTCAGAGATGACTCTTCTTCTTTTATTTTCTCCATCTTTTGTCTTGTTAATTCCAGAATCATTTCTCCTTTGCTGTGTTTACAAACCTCTCCCATCCTTTGGTTTCATCATTCTTAAGTGCAGGCTAGCATCAGTGCTATATCTACCAAAGAAAGAAGGTTGCATGTTTTTGAAAGTGAAATTTTGACATAATGAAAAAACAACCTTTGGAGTATAAAGTACTAATAAAATTTTCAAAATCTCCTTAAAACTATATTCCCAGTGTAACCCTTTCCTCAGAAACCAACATCCAAAGCTGGTTTGGTAGTACTCACTTGTGTCCCAACACTTGGGAGACCGAGTCAAGAGAAAGTGGGTTCAAGGCAGCATATTAAGCCCCAGATTCAATAAAAAACAATTGAGGAAACAAATACAACCTTAGACAAGGAAGAAAGCAATGGAGTGGAGAGAAAAAGAGAGAAGGAAAGGGAGCCTGAGAAAGAAGCCAAGACAGGAAGACCAAAATAACCTAATTATTTTAGCTAAGACATCCACCTTTCCTGTGTCAAAGGAGACATTCCATAAAGGGAAACAGAAATAAGAAGGCTGACTTTTTTGTTCTTGTCATTAAGACAGAATCTCACTATGTAGCCCTGACTGCCTAGAATTCACTATGTAGACCAGACTAGTTTTAAAACCTGCCTGTCTCTGCTTCTCTCAAGAAATTGGAATTGAAACTTTGCTGAAGACAGCCTTTAATGGCATGTTTCTATTAATGAGATTGATAATTTCTCAGCTACAAATTGTTAGGGTCCTGGAGAAGTCCCACCCCCAAAAAAAATCACCATCCACATATGCAATCAACAAGAGCATTTATTATCTCAAGAAAGATTCCAGCATGCTGGGGCCAACCATCCTACACAAAGGCAAAATGGCGATGACTCCAAGAGGAGCATGCAGGCTCCTTTTAAGCATAGTTAAGGGGGAGTTCCTAGAGCAGCTAGGCCATTTCAAATATGATTGGCTTAAGCAAGTAGCAGTCATACTAGTACATTCTAATTGGTTGGGGCTAGTCAGGAGCTGGTTAAAACCACAGCTTTTCCATTTGGGGGCAGGTCTGGACAAGTCCCAGGCTTTGTCCTTGAGCTGCTGTGGGAACTGGCTCAAGCCTGGCATGTGCAGTACCAGGCCTCCTTGTCCTTGCTGTTAGGGGTATTGGAGATACCTTTTGTTCATTGCCCTTTCCACAAAAACTGTGTGCTTGGTTTCAAGAAGCAGGGATCAAGGCCTAGTTCTTAACTGAGTTATTAGGGCAGGCAGAAACAAAAATACATGATCTCCCAGTACCAATGTGAGTTTTATGAAATAATACCCTTGTACTAAATTACTATGACAGATTTTAAAAACAATTCCCATTATTATGCCTACAAGAATTCTCATTAAAATGTTTTTCAATTCAAATTTAAATTCAGGTCCCCAGCCCATAATGTTCTCTTCTAAATCTAAAATATTCCCATGACACAATCCTTCCATATAACAATTAAGTACACATTGTATATTTAATAACTGGTATGCAGAATAACCCAGCAGTGGTGGTGCATGCCTTTAATCCCAGCACTTGGGAGGCAGAGGCAGGAGGATCTCTGTGAGTTTGAGGCCAGCCTGGTCTACAGAATGAGTTCCAGGACAACCAGGACTACACAGAGAAACCCTGTCTCAAAAACAAAAATAAATTCAAATATTTGTCTAATTAAAAATACACACTCAAAATATATTTTATTTCCTTGGCATTTAAATATAAACTTATGCTTGACCTTCTTCTCTGTGTTAGCCAGCCAGTGTGATCTTCTGTGAATTTTAACCTCATAAAAAGATTTTCAGTCTATCCCCATGATGTCTCTCTCTATCATGGTATCTCTTTCATTGCATTTCTCCTCCCTCCCTATTCCAGTTCAACCATCCCATTCCCTTATGTTCTGATCCCCTATTCCCTACCCTCACCCCCAGTTTACTCATGGAGATTTCATCTATTTCCCCTTCCCAGGGTGGTCCATGCATCCCTCTTTGGGTCTTCCCTGTTAGTTAGCTTCTCTGGAGTTGTGGGTTGTTGCCTGATTACCCTTTGCTTTATATCTAGTATCCACTTGTGAGTGGATCCCCAAGGATGACCCCAGCTTGAACTACTAGAAATAGTGGAGAGGGTACCTGAACTGAACTGGCTTACCCGAGAGATCAGACAGGTGAATTCCCTAACTGTCATCACAGAACTTTTCTCCAATGACTGATGGAAGCAGATGCAGAGATCCACAGCCAATCACTAGACAGAGCTCCAGGAGTCCAGTCAAAGAGAGAGAAGAGGGATTCTATGAGCAAGTGCATCAGGATCATGATGGGAAAACATGCAGGGACAACCAAACCAAACTAGAGGGAACTCATAAAAGTTGGAGCCTGCATGGGACTGGACCAGGCCCTTTGCATGATAAGACAGTTGCGTAGCTTGATCTACTTGGAAGGCCTCCTGGCGGTAGGATCAGAATTCATCTGGTGCATGAGCGGGCTTTGTGGAGCCCACTACCTATGATGGAACACCTCTTGCAGCCTTGAGGCGGGGGAGGGGTATGGACTTGCCTCTACTGAATGTGCCTTCTTGTAGGTGGGAGTAGGGGGTGGGTTGGGAGGGAAGAGGGGGATCTTCCATTGGTAAAATGAATGAAATTTTTTTCTTAATAAAAAGAAAAGGAAAAAAAGATTTTCAGGTGTTTTAAAGTACATAAAACAATTCATCATTTCTCTATTATATAAGTGAAAATGTGCTCTCTATTACCCCTGAGATTATTACAGTCATGAATTGTGATCTCTACTATTTTTAGGACATATTTAAATTAGCCATTGTGAGTCAGAAGTCCCAGTGTATTTAATTAATTGATTGCATTATCTAAATCCCTCCTTAAATTTCTTCTCTGGATACATTACTCCTACAGTCTAAATGATTCATCTCACCAAGCTTTCTAAGGTGACAAGGCCTCTTGCTCTCTGGGCTAGAATGCTTTTGTGAAAGCAAGCCTCAGCTCAACAAATACTTCCTTTCATTAAAGAGAAAGATAAAGAGCCATCATGTCTAAAACTAGACACTTGGAACTTCAAATCTATCAGACCATATGTTGTACCAATCCAAGGTCCAGGAAACTAAGGCATCCTTCTTCAGAGGGTATGTATTATCACAGTCATTCTGGGGGTTAAGTGCTAGTTCTTTTATATGATGGTACAGTTGCATGAAAATCTTCAGAGAAGAAACTGACATGAATTCCTGCAGCGTGGGAAGGCAAAGGGAGAGTCTCAGTGAACTGGCACCATCTGATCTGCATTCATTTACACCTGTCTTGTAAGAAAGCGTATCAGAATGTGAATTTTTTCTATCATACTTAAGATTTTTTAAAGAATTTATTTACTGTGATTTTCATTGAGAATCAATGATGTAGCCACAAAATGTAGGATTTGAAAGTCTTCACCTATAGGCAATATAGCATTTTTGTGAAAGTGTTAAGACCTTTGTTAGTCCCTTTTTCTTTATTAAAGCTTTAACATTTTTCTCCAATAGATACAAGCTTCATGATTTTATAGTTTGAAAATGCTTCCAAACTTTGAAATAAGTTTTCAGAAATAAGATTTCTATTAATTTCTCTAGTGGTTTACAAATATCATTTAAATTTATGATCTGTAGCATATCTTCTATAATGAAAATTCAACTGTCTTCGGAAATGTAAGTAGAATATTATGCTAGACAATTACTCTAAGACTGTGTATTTTGTAAACTGAAGCAATTTGATACAACTCCAGGGCCAAAGGGGAGTCTCTTCTCTCTAGCCCTCAACTCTCTGGTTGTATTTAAATGGAAGAGATCCAACTACAATGGCATATTTACAAGACAGGAAGTTTTTAAATGTTAAAGTTGAGAGATCCGAGTCTCTAATTACTTGACATTATTTACAAGTTATTTGTAATGGTAGAAATGTGTGTTCTCTTGTCAACTAACAAAGGAAGTTAGTCCTCTTGAATGATGAAGAGGGTCAAAGGCCATACAAAGTAGTTATCAGAGGGCATGTTTATCCCGCCTCGTGATATGTTTGTTTTGTTTTTAAAAGCTGTGTTTATATATATATATATATATATATATATATATATATACATATATATATATATATATAATTTGACAGAAAGATGAAAAGTTACATAAAATAAAAAGTAAATCTCTATACCTCTCCTCAGTCACCCAGTTTCCCTCTATTGATGCACTCTATCCAATGTCTTGGAGATTCTTCCAATGATATTCATTAATTCACCAACACATACAAGTAAATATTCCCTGTCCACCACATCTCCCCTTTCTCTCTGTCTCTCTCTGTCTCTCTCTGTCTCTCTGTCTCTCTCTCTCTGTCTCTCTCTCTCTGTCTCTCTCTCTCTCTCTCTCTCTCTCTCTCTCTCTGTGTGTGTGTGTGTGTGTGTGTGTGTGTGTGTGTGTGGTGTGTGTTCTTTCCATTCTCTTTGTCCCTCCCTCCATCTCATTTTTTCATATGAAAGCCAGTATGATCATGTTCTTATCTGTTTCTTGATTTTTTTCACTCTTGAAGTTTGTTCTGAGTCAGTACGTAAGAAGGTCATCATTCCAGCTTGTGTCTGCATAGTGATCCACTGTATAAAGTTATCATAATCTCTTAAAGAATCCCTTACAATAAACGATGAGCTGCTTCCCATCTTCTACTATCAAAAGTAATCTGCAGCAAACATTTGGGTTCCTAGTGTTGAATAATAAATGTTAGCTGCAGAAAAAAATACCTAAGCCTTGAAATTTAATCAGAGTAGGAACATTTTCACTGTGATAAGTAGAACCAAATCACCCTTCATAGAAGTTATACCCATTTTCATTTCCAATAATAATGTATGAGAGGGAATCAACATATGCTTATGTTGATTTTAATTTCTTTGTCCAAAAGAAGTAACAGAAAAATATTGTTTTTATAGTTTATAAATTATGGACAAACAGATTTGAAAGAAAGACCAAGCTGACAGTGTGTAGCCACTATTTCAGTTCATTAACGAGTAAGAAAATCATATCACAAGAAGCATTTTATTGTTTTGCTTGTTTTATTGTTTTTGTTTTGTTTGTTTTTTATTAGTTCTTTGATAGTTTCATACATTGTGTTTGGCTTATATTCAACTCCTCCCAGGTCCATCCTACCCTTACCAACCCACCCAACGTTATGTCCTTTTGTTTTTAATCCGTCAAGTCCAACTGGTGCTGCCAATATATTCTTAGATATCCATGTGGCCTTCTACTGAAGTGTGATCAATTTACTAGAGGCAATGCTCTTAAAGAAAAATCTTTAAAAAAAAGATTTAACTGCCAGTACCTCCTCATCAAGGGGTGGGACTTCATGGCCAGCTCCTCACTCCATGCTGGAGTGTGATCTGGCTTCAGCTTGCACAGGTTTTATGCATACTGCCGTAACCACTGTGAGTTCATGTGTTCAGCTGCCCTGCTGTGTCCAAAAGACACTGTTGCCTTGTAGCTATCCATAGCCTCTGGCTCTTACGTTCTTTCAACACCTTCTTTTATGATGATTCCTGAGCCTGGGGAAAAGGGGGTGTGATGTAGAGGTCCCATTTAGGGCTGAGCACTCTGCAGTCTCTTTTTCTCTCCACATTGACCAACTGTGGATCTCTGTGCTTTTTATCATCTACCACAAGAAGAAGCCTCTCTGATGAGAGGTGAGAGTTGCATCAATCTATAGGTGAGCTTAGTAACCATGATCCTTAATAGAATAGTAGTAGTAGAGCCTTCATTCTTGAATTATAAAGATAATTGTATTTTTATTTTTATTTTTTTTTTTTTTGGTTTTTCGAGACAGGGTTTCTCTGTGTAGCTTTGCGCCTTTTCCTGGAACTCACTTGGTAGCCCAGGCTGGCCTCGAACTCACAGAGATCCACCTGGCTCTGCCTCCCGAGTGCTGGGATTAAAGGCGTGCGCCACCACCGCCCGGCCGTATTTTTAATTCATGCATTTCTGGAAGAACATTTAGCGTGGAGCATGGTATGGAGCAGTAAAGAATAGCAAGCTGAGTGTAAAATGTGCTTATGCTGTTGTTGTTTGAAGTTTTGCTTTGTGAGTGCTTTGCATTTGAATTATTCTGTGGCTTTAAAATCTTTTCTCAATTCTTTAAGAATCTGACTATGTAAGACACAATAATGTTCCAACTCACAGATATACTCCAGGCTTTTGTTTTCTTTTGTTTTGTTCGGTTATTAATTGGTTGACTTGAAAGGAGGGGATGTGATATAGTGTCTCATTTAGGGTCGAGCATTTCAGTCTCCTAATTTTCTGCACTTTGGTAAGTTGTGGGTCTCTGTGTTGCTCACCATGTACTGCCAACAGAAGCTTCTCTGATGAGGGTCAAAAGATGCATTAATCTATGGTTGTAATGATAAATCATTAGGAGTCAGTCTAATTCTATGTCCATCTAGCAGAATAATCATGCTCGATTCTCCTCTAGAGGTTATGACTTATCTAGCCACATTCTTGATCTGACAATGATACCAAGTATGGATTTCATCTTGTGGAGCAGTATTTAAACCCAATCAGAAGTTGGTTGGTTATTCCTCTCATGGTGTTTGTGCCACTGCTGCACCAGTGGGCATGTCTTGCCAACCAAAGTTATTATAGCTTTCAGGATTTACAGGTGGGTAAGATTGACAATTACTTTTCTCCTCCAGTAGTGTATGTATTACATTCCAACACTTGAAGCTCCCAGTCAGCATCAGCTTGTTCTGTGACTCAAGCATATGGTATCTTCAGCAATGGTGTCTTACCATCAAATTCTGAAGGGTAACCAACAGCATTGTCAATGACATGTAATGATATTCAAATTAATTTTTATTTTCCCCAACTGTTTATCATGCTATTATTTTAGCTCTAATCTCAAATATAAGAGTCAAAGGTTGCAAAAACACTTTTGTCCAGTCTTTTACCTTAACATGGGACTCTAAGGCATAGTTCACCACAGGTATGAGTCATAAATCATGACTACAATATCAGATGCATATCACATGAAGATGAGATAGCACATCTCTTCAATAACAGGCAAGAAAAATGTACTACCATGATTAAACAATTTATTTGACCCCAACATAAGAACCCTTTCCTGATTCACTAATAATGCCATGGTCATCATTGCTAATGGTAGAATTAGCATTATATGTGATGTCAAAGAAATAAGTAGTTTTATGCTTATATGATCAATTCTTGATCCTAATCCCTTTTTAATATCAAGTTCATAGTTACAGCTACTTAAAGTTGGCTATCCTTAAGTTGTCCTGGAATTTTACAGATAAATGTTTTCTATTTCAATGAGTTGGCCTTATGAAGGATTCAAAACTATAAAGAGACTCCATTTTACATCCCTCTGATAAACAAGTTCCCTTGTACAAATTGTAGGAGTCAATCTTGGGATCATTTGAATAATACCTTTCCAGACACTGTTACCATGGTGATGGACTAAATGGCAATGTTCCAGCCTGCTTTATTGTAATGGCTGATTTTGTATTTTTTTCTTAAAGCAGAAAAAATACTTCCAAAAACTGAAAGGCTGAAGTGTAATGTTTCCCAAGTAACTATAACATAGATACACACAGCTAAACAGATAGACTAAATTACTATCCCACAGTCATTTCTTGTGTGTAATTTCTGTGAATTTCTTCATCTATTAGTCTTTTAAAAGCCTTTCAATTCATCAATGAATAGGACATTTAACTAACTTGGCACCAATGTTTGTATAATCAAACAAAAATCTTTCATGCAGAGATTAGGGAGACAGCTTAAGGACAGAACACTTGCTTTGCATCTGTGAAACCTTGAAATTGATGTTCAGACCCATAAAATTATTCAAATGACTGGATTGTGTTATTAAAATGTTTTGAAAAATCAGTAAAGTACTTCTTTTCCAGAATATGTTAATCATTTTTAAGCAAACATTAAGAATGGAAGAAGTTTATGACATCTAGTTAATTTTCCTTCACCATGTGTGAGATTATAAAATCACAATTACTAATTTGCTATAGAAATATAGACAAGTAGTGTTTTATATTCATTATCTCTTCATTTTCATAATCACCCTGGAAATTAAAATTAGGATCTTTTACAAAAATGAGAAATTGCAGGTCATTTAGTTAAGACATGTCTAGTTATACAGTTCGTACGACTGGATAAGAACTGGAGTTGAAACTAGATCTTTCTAGATGAATCATTTTAAGTGAAAGTAAAGACATTCCATAGAAATTTATCTCCAGTGAATAAATCCAGAGGAAATTAATTTGAATCCTGACAAGGAAGGCTGAATTTTTTTTAGAGGGAATGATATTCTGTTCCCATGGAGTATGGGAAGGAATGCTTAATTGCAAAAGCTCTGGAAATGTTCCTTTCTTAAAATGGGTGCTGGATGCAGAGGTATTCATTGTATCACCATATGTTAGTCTTTACATATGTGTGATATTTATTGGTATTTTCTTATTATATAAACTTAAAAATATTTGGAGAAATAAATTACTAAGATTTATAATGAAATCTTTGCTTGAGAGCGTTCATTCTTAATGATTCTTTTCCTACGGTTACCTTCAAGGTAATCCACACATGGGAGAGAAGCTGCCATAGCACACGCTGCGACTCTGACCATGCATTTCACTGTCACTGCCTCTTTGCTATTTCTTGTAGCAGAACTCAAATGATCCACTTATTATTATGAGAAAATCTGCCCCTACAAAAAGATTAGAACATAAGCCTAAAAGGATTAATTATTCCAGGAAGGTCATTTCTATCCAAATAGACAATTATCAATTTGGATTTAAGCATTTGCATGACCCTTAACCACCTGGGACCTCTTCTTGGTATTAAGATACTGGACTAAGTTTTTGGGGGTTTTTTTTGTAGTGTTTGTTTGTTTGTTTGTGGCAGAGATTTTCTGTGTAACAGTCCTGGCTGTCCTAGAACTCATTTTGTAGACCAGGTTGGCCTCAGACTCAACAAAGATCTACCTGCCTCTGCCTCCTGAGTGCTGAGATTAAAGGTGTGCACCAATTTGGAATGGACTTGTGACATCATGACATTGAAACATAAGGATGTTCACTTTCTCAAAATGGTGGTGTCTGTTTGTTAACACTCACATTCTGTAAAAAACAGCCCAGTGAGAGCCAACTGATTCATAATTATTTCTTAATTCTATGTTATTTTTCACAGAGATCTGATGGACCAATATTGTCCATGACTTGATGTTGGTTACTTATTTTTATTATAAAAAACATTCACCCCCAAGGCTAGTAAAAGCCTGCCCACTTTTCAGGGAAATCAATCTTTTACATCCTTGTTTGGTTCTTTTTCTTTTATCTATAACTCTGAATGACATTTGTATAATACCATTTATTGATTTTAGTTAAATATTTATATTTAAAGTTTTTTTAACCATGTTTGTACCTGAACAGTGAAAATTCAAATAGTGTTGTAAAGCTTAGAATGAAGTACAGGTGAAGGGCCTCCAACGGAAATCCCTTTCAACCTTTTTATTTCTTTAGTTATTACATTTATAACTAAAAGCATACTAGTATTTCTGTTTATATTATTCCACTTTTATATCTCTATCACTTTGTTATGAAAATTTTGGGTTTTGCTCCTGCACATCACTTCTGCATATTTTTCTACTTAAACTTATTATTACTAATTAAATCACCATTCATTTTAAATAGGATTATAGAAATATTGCTGAGTATGATGATGTTGCTTAGTATTGTTTAACTTCTTGCCAATGATTCATGAACTCTCCAACAGGACTAGAAAAGTCTTCTCATTATGAACAAATATAGAGAGAAGTTATTCTCTCTCTCTCTCTCTCTCTCTCTCTCTCTCTCTCTCTCTCTCTCTGAGGTTGGAGACAGTCCTCCTGGACTCAAAGTCTTTTCTTCTGCTCCTGTCTGAACTATACTTTGTATATTCTCCTCAGCTCTTCCCTTACCACCCTCCTCCACTTCCCTTTTGTCTCTCATCAGTACTGGGCTTTTTGTTTGTTTCCTGAAACTTGTAGCTGTTGTTTCCTCCTCATTTTAGTAGATGTATATCATCCGATAGTTCTTAAAGAACAGTTCATGACAGTAAAAACTTAGAAATATCACAGTATCTTCAATTTACTCTCTTGCTTTATTAAAGTTGACTAATATAGACTTCATGACCTAGATATGATGACGTAGTGGAAGATCCTATAAAAATCTCTTAATTGATAACAAAAATGTTACTCAACAAAAGTAGTGAGATTGTAAGATAAAGTAAGAAAGCTACTGAGGGTTGGCACTGATGGGAAGAAGATGGTGTGAAAAAGTGGAAGGCGAGTAGTCTATTAAAGAAAATGACGCTGGTCAACAGGGGTTTTCTGCAGTCTGATTCTCCTGGTGAAGCATTGGGTGCAGTGGGTACAAAGAGTAAACTTGTAGTTGAATTTAACCAGAGCAATGACTTTCTTTCTTTCTTTTTTTCTTTCTTTCCTTCCTTCCTTCCTTTCTTCCTTTCTTTCTTTCTTTCTTTTTTTTTTTTCCGAGACAGGGTTTCTCTGTGTAGCTTTGCACCTTTCCTGGATCTCACTCTGTAGCCCAGGCTGGCCTTGAACTCACAGAGATCCGCCTGGCTCTGCCTCCCGAGTGCTGGGATTAAAGGCATGTGCCACCACCGCCCGGCGCAATGATTTTCTTAAGCAAAACTCAAATACGAAAGAGGGGCAGGGAATGATGTAAGTAAAAATCTATCTTATGAGTCCTGTAATTTCTCAGCAGTCACTTTGATGTAGTAAGTTTTTCTTCATGATGCTAGACAATCTGTGAGTTCTTTCCAAGTGGAATTTCATGCTTATAATTTTTGAAAGATTCTTTTGGGTTATTTATTTCAAAATTTATACTCTCAGCTTCCTTTCTGATTAAATTCCAAAAGTCCTATTAGTTGATTTAAGTTTCTTGTTTATTTCCTTATCTGCTTTCTTCTCTCCCACTTTCTGGGAAATTTTCTAAAACTCATCTTTCGACCCTTCTACTGAAAGTTTCATCTTCACTGGTCTGTTTTATTTGTTTCCAGTCACTAAACATCATATTTTGCCCACATGTATGCCCTCAGTGCCCTATGTTTGTCTCTGAGAAGTTCCATTATGTGTGCTGGAAGTGGTTTTTCTTCACTCCATGCTCTGTCTCTGTGCCTTGTTTCTCTGCATGCCTTTTCTTTTTTACTTTACCTTTGCTCCCACTTGTCATGTTAGAAGTTTCCTTCACATCTCTGGTGGCTATTGATTATCTGTTTGAATGTGCATTCATTGCCAGAGCTTAATGATATGTGGATTCCTCTAAGGATGATCTGCCAGAGATATGAGTTGCAGGGCTTCCCACACAGATACCTTCCCTTGTCCTGATGCATTTCCTTAGAGGGATACTTGCCATATTCCATCTGAGATTATTTGTCTAGTCTCTATTTATGTGAATTTCTGGAAGCCAAGAAGAAGGAAAGGAATAGAGCGATTTACAGTGTCCTTTAATATCAGATTACCATTTCTCCACTGACTTCAATTATGTTTTGTGTCTCCAAGTTCAAAACTTATCTGACTTAAGATTTCTAGGCAGCATCCTTGTTGCTTTTATCTTTTATCTTTAAAATCTTATCATTTTACCAATAAAGACTCAGGAGACAAAGGCTGGGGTAGAAACCTGCTAGCTCAGAGAGGATGAGGAGCAGCAAGTTGACCTTCCTCCTTAGCCAGCATCTCAGAAAGAGAGAACTTTTCAACCCTTCCAATCCAAAGGAACTTCCAAACTCTCCTTCCCTTCCTTCTACTTCCTGTGCCTTTCTCTATCCATCTTCCTGACTCCCTCTTTACACTCTATGGCTACTTCCTGTCAACTAGCTGCTGGCTCTGCCTTCTGACCTCAGGTTTTTATTTAATTAACACAATCTCAGTGTTCACAGTGTCATTAAATATCCCTCAACACCTCCTTCCACAAGACTTCATTGTTTTGTGGATAGTTGGGTTTGGATTCACTAAAGATTTTATTTTGTGGATATGTGTGAGCACTTGTGTATAGGTATGTGCCTACAAGTGCCCACATAGGTCATAATAAGGTTTCTGGTCCCCTGTAGCTGGAGTGACAGTGTGTGAGCCACCTGAAATGGGAACTGAACTCCAGTCCTCTGGAAGAGCAGCAAGTGCTCTTGACCACTCAGCTGTCCCTCCAGCCATAAGCATAATACATTAAATGTATCATCTCTCATAGCTTAGCTATCTTTAAAAAGTATTGGATTGTCCTATATTTATTGTACATGTGGTAGGTTTCAGTTTTTAAGTACATCTTGTACTATGGCCATACTCAGTCTCCAATACACTTCTTTTCCCCCTCCTTTCTATTTTCCTTCTGTGCTAGTCTCCTTCCTTCCCCCATAAAATGTCTCTGGTTTCTCCTGCTTGCTATCATCCTTTCCAATGTTTCTCCTTCTTTTGGGCCTAACTGAATTATTAATAAAGGATAATGCAAGGTGACTATAAATATTAAGTCCACATTGTTAAACATCAAGTCTTCCTGAGAGCTACTCAACTAGAAGAGGCAGAAGCATACATAATAATATATCAGCCCTGCTATTGTAGTTAAGAAATAAAGGAACTTCTGGATAAATAAATACTTTAAAGACTACAATTCTATTTATCCCTTTTAGTGAAACATTTTCCATGCTGTTTAAACATTTTCTAATTCTATTCTATTGTTAAAAGAAAATATTCTCAATGTTTGAGACAATAAGAGAAATCACAGGAAATGCACATATATTCGTCATAAGCTGGTGCTGCAGAGTACATTGTGTCTCCCTAAAAGATTTTGAATCCCCAATCCCCAGTATCTGTGAGTGTGACTTTACTGAGAAGTGGGATTGGCAGATGATCAAGCCAATATAAAGCCATTACTGGTGAAAGGCTGACTAATGGGACTAAGTTATAGTCAGGTAGAAGAAACAAGTCCTGGTAGTCTATTACATAGGTAATTAGTTATAGATAATAACAATATGTGATGTACTTAAAAACCCTAGAAGAAATCATTTTTAATATTTTCATGACAAGCAAGGCATAGGTAACTGAGTAAATGGATATGTTTATACTGATCTTAGCATTTCATGATATATTGAAACACCACATGGAAGTCCATGCATATGTACCATTTTGTGTCAATTAAAATACATGTTTTAAAAAGATAAGGTCATGAGAGTGAGTCCTAAACTAAATAGCTATATAAAACATGTCCTTATAAATAAAGGGGAATTTGGACATAAAAACAGGTATGAATGGAGGGCTGACTGTGTGAAGAGAGACAAGGAGAAGAACAGCGATCAGAGTGATCCATCCCTAAACCAAAGCAGAACAAAGACTGCCAGCCAGTCAGCCAAAGACAAACACAGGCCAGATTCTCTCCTGCTTCTCAGATAGGACCAGCTCTGCTGACAACTATATCCCAGACTCCTCCCCTGCTGATCTGTGGCCTAAGCCACACTGCTGGTAGTTCTTTAGCATTCGGCCCTTGTAAACACACACACACACACACACACACACACACACACACACACACACACACACACACACACGGCTCTGAAACGCATGAGCTCAATTTTTCTCTTCTTTTTTCCCCAGCAGAGGGGATTGTAATCAGATGGCAAAATATTCAGGAAAACTATCAAGGCAGGAAGGAACTAGCCACCTTCGGAAGAACTCTGTCATCTACAGAATTCATCCCTTTACAGATAGTTGCGTTTTAGAATTTATTAATGTGCTAAATTTATTGTCACTCATAATTTAGAACAAAAAAAGACTGTGATTATTGTAAAGAGCCAGATTTACAACCCTTAAACTCAGGCTGATACACTGAACAGCTGCTGAAAATCCTAGTCTCTGTTACTTTCCCATCATTCTGAAGTGTTCTCCTACATACTTCTCTTTAATTTCCAACTCTCATCTCGTGGATGTATGAAATGTTTCCTTTCTGGGTCACTTTCTTCCATCAGAAAACATACCTTCTGCCTCTTCAACAGGACGATTACTTTCTTGAGTGAGCTCTTACAGAGAGTGATCAAATTCAAAGAGACTGTATAATTGATAGAATTTGAAGGAGAGATGTTTTTAAGTTTCAGAATCTTGGTATTTTTCACCTATTATCATTTTTCCCAAGAAATCATAATTAAGAATTATAGTAATTTAGATTTTGTTTGATCTCCAATTCTGCCTCTTATCTGTGTGATAATGGAAAAAATATTTCAACTCTGTCTCCATTTATTTATTTGTAAGATTTAGTTATAAATAATACATATTTCACAAGACTGTTGTTGGGATTAAATGAAATAGGTTAAATAAAACTCACAGACAATGCCTTGTACTATACAAGCATAAAATGAATTATAGCCACACCCATTCCATTCTTCATTCTTCTTGTCCAATTGGATCAGAGCATTAAGTCAGTTCTCCTATAGAGAATTTTCCCCCAACATTCATCCCTGCTTTGCATGTCTCAGCAAGAAACTGTACAAGAAGTCACAGCTTAGAGAAAGATCATGAGTTGATCTAGGACCTGGGAGATACTCCTAAACTCCAGCTGAACCTTGGTGAATAGAACGCATGCTGTTTGAATAATCCTCCATCCTCAGCAGTGTTGATCATTATCACAACCAGTGTCCTGTGCCAGAAACAGATGCTATGGGTCCCCTGGGCTATTTTCCTGTGATATACCTTGCTCAGCACCCAATTTCCTTAATAAATGTTGGATAGCAGCTTGATTTTTGTAATCTTACCTCTTTCTCATGAAGGCATATTTAACTATAGGGATTGCTGAGCAATGAGGACTATGGGGGGGGGAGCTATCTGCTCTTTCCAATAAATCTTTCAAGATATTTAATCTCCATTTGTTTCTAACTTGTTAGACTCATTCAGTCCTTATTCAAATGCTTGTTTATTTATAGTTACAATTTCCTTGTTATTTTAACCCATTTTCTTTCTTATTTGTCTCATGGGTGATTATAAGTACATTCTCCTTTATTACTAATATTTAATCAATAATTAGGAAAATTTCCTTGATGGATTGTATCAATGTCTCCATTACAATAAACTTTGAGATATTGTAGAATCTTAGTACAGTATGAAATATAAACAGCTCATATAATATGAAATCATTATGTTACTAATTATTAAAAACTTGTCTTTCATTAAAAAAATTCTTTATGATATGTGAAACAAACAGAATTTATCTTTCTAACATAATAGCAGTGTGGAGATGATCAATTGCTATTGTGGTTCAGTGATGCAATGTTAAAACTGACCCTCACTGTCCTTCTGCATTGACTGTAACAACTCCAGGAATCATGTCCAACCAAAGACAAATGGTTGGAAAGCATTCAAGCAATCTCTGTTTCTTTTCTCGTTTTTAAAAATTATGGTATGATTCACATGCAGTAAAATGAATATAACTTTTTTCTTTTTATCAAAAATAGATTTTTTTCTCACATATTATATCCTGATATGG
Organism: Peromyscus californicus insignis; assembly: GCF_007827085.1. NCBI lineage: Eukaryota > Metazoa > Chordata > Mammalia > Rodentia > Cricetidae > Peromyscus > Peromyscus californicus. Next base: position 17,192,739 of record NW_026294584.1, read on the forward strand.
TTTTCCCTCCCTCTACTATTTCCGGCTCCTCCCCATCTCCTCTCCCATCCAGATCCACTCCCTTTCTATCTCTTAATAGAAAGCAAACAGGCTTCTAAGGGATTATGTTATGATATTATATGATAAAACAAAAATCATCACATTGATGTTAGACAAAATAAAGAAACGTAAGATAAAAAGCCCAAGAGGAGGCACAAGAAACCAAGACCCATTCTTTTGCACTCAGAAATCCCTGTAAACAGATGGATATTTCCTGTCCCAACCACCTAGTCCCAAATAAACACATGGAGGCTTATATTAATTACAAATGCTCAGCTAATAGCTCAGGCTTATTACTAACTAGCTCTTACATTTTAAGTTAACCCACATTCCTTATTTATACTTTGTCATGTGGCAGTATCATTATTAGTATGGCATGTTCATCTAATCCCATAAAAACACTAAACCGGAAGCCATAATACATGCACAAAGGACCTGGTGCAGATCCATGTAGGCCCTGTGCATGCTGCCTGAGTCTTTGTGAATTAATATGTGCTTTAATCATGTTGATTTAGAGGGCCTTGTTTCATTGGTGTCCTCCATCCTCTCTGGCTCTTGTACTCTTTCTGCCTCCTCTTCTGCAGCGTTTCCTAAGCCCTGGGCAGAATGATTTGATAGAGATATCCTGTTTATGGCTGAGTGTTCCAAAGCTTCTCACTCTTTGCATAATGTCTGGCTGTGGGTCTCTGTATTTGGTCCCATCTGCTGCAGGATGAGGCTTTTCTGTTGACGGCTGAGCAAGTCACTGATCTATGAGTATAGCAGAATGTCATTAGGAGTCATTTTATTTCTACATTGTTTTTGTTTTAGAACAGTGATAATTGGTTTTTCCTTAGGTCCCTGCACTATCTAGTCTCAGGTTCTTGATCATACAAGCAGTGTCAGGGATGGGTTTCATCTCACAGGGTGGGCCTTAAATCCAATCAGATATTGGTTGGTGACTCCCACAACCTCTGTGCCACCATTGCACTAGTGTATCCAGCAGGCAGGACACCATTGTCCATCCAAGGGTTTGTGACTGGCTAGGTGTTTACTGTTCTCTTTTGGTAGCATGCAAAGTACCTTCCTGCACCAAAAATGCTAGAATGTAGGGGTGAAACCTCTGTGTAGGTACCAAGTTGATTTCTCCATTTTCAATGAGTTGTATGGATGTTGTCCTCAGCAATGGAGCTTTTGCTGTCTGTTTGTGAAAAGAAACTTATAGTCTTAGCATCAACCTGGGTTATTTGGGGATTCCCATGTGACCCCTTGGCCACCAACTCAATTAGATGTAACCCAATCCCAGTACTGGAAGTTTCATTTAGTGACAAGAGAAGCCAGTTGGGACTCTGTTTACCCCATTATTTGGTGATTTCAGTTAGATTTCCTTCATATATGTATATATTTTAGGAAACGTCTACTTTATTGATTTTTCACACTACCCCTCAAATGGCCCTTTAAGTTTAGCTGTCTCTCCCCCAAATAAATGCATCTTAACTATATCCATCAATGAATGTTAGTAGGCAGGGGTCCTGCCACAACCTGTTTCAGGTCCAGAGATGGGGAAGGGGCATTGGCACAAAGAAAAGTTTGACCATCAGATGAGTTTCACACAAGTGGCAGCCCTGAATAGCTCAAGCCGTCTTTATTTATACTTCAAAAACACATGTTTGACCCACCCTCCAGCGTTAACCTCAGCAAAAACAAATACTTTTTTTTCCCAAATTTTAAATCAAAATAACCCTTAAACCCAAAACAATATTCAGTAATTTGCTAGCTTGGTTAAATATCGAGCCAGGCATATTCTGTCCTTTCAAAGCCAAATAGTGATAGACATAGGCACACATTCTCAAGAACAACAATGTCTTTCAAAACCTAACAAAACATATTTACAGAAATGGGGGTGATTTGCCATAAGCTGCATCCATACAGTTAGCTTGTGTTTCTCTAGCTGTTCCCTTGTCCTACAGAAGGGTCCTGCATGCCTCAGTCTCCCTATAGAGGGTGAACTTTGATAAGGCACTCTTTTTCCATCATGCAGCATGATTCTTAATGTATTTTCCCAGAATTGGGAGTGGTACTCAATGTCCCCTGTGTTACTTCCTTATATGTGCCCATTGACTTTTATTGCCTCTGATCCTGCCTGCACTGAATCAGAAAAGTTCCCAGGATCTGGGGTGATAGCAGATATTTCCAGATAAGAAACCTGAGAATCATCAGTTCCCAAAGAATTTTAGGGGAAAATATTTGAGAAAAGAAATGGGTTTCTGGGAATGATTACAGCTGTCCCATGCATGACTGACAAAGTGAATGCAAAAACCACCAAGAGAATCATCAACATTATGAGAGAGAAGAGAGCATGCAGGCCGCCAAGTCTGAGCAGCATTCCTCACTGTCTGAACGTCCACTGGTCATTGCCGAGTGAGAGACCATCTCCACAGACTTTGCCTCATGGAGACCCATTTGACAAACATTCATACGCTGATCTAAAACTAGGACACAGGGCTCCCAAAAAGTAGAATGTCCACATTAATGTAATTATCAGACAAATTAACAAAAGAATATTTTTTCTCTGAAACTTATAGAACAGCACATAGGTCATCGTCCCTGAAAGTTCACTCACAGTCCTTTGTAGCTTGAGTTTTTTTGCCTTACCCACAGTCTGGACAAATCTCTCTTATCTGCCAGTCCCAAGCCGCTCAAACCCGATCAAGTAAACACAGAGACTTATATTGGTTACAAACTGTATGGCCGTGGCAGGCCTCTTGTTAACTGTTCTTACAGCTTAAATTAATCCATTTTTATTAATCTATACCTTGTCACGTGGCTTGTGGCTTACCGGTACTTTACATCTTCCTTGTCCTGATGGCAGCTGGCAGTGTCTCCCCTCTCAGCCTTTCACTTCCCAGCTCTATTCTCCTCCTTGTCCCGCCTACACTTCCTGCCTGGCCACGGGCCAATCAGTGATTTATTTATTGACCAATCAGCAACACATTTGACATACAGACCATCCCACAGCACCTCCCCTTTTCTTTTCTTAAAAAGGAAGGTTTTAACCTTTACACATCTCCAAAGTCAGCTTGGTATATTTGGGAATTTGGGCGTAGCTTCTCTTACTACTTTCTGCTGGAGGGGGGCGCTGTATCTTTTGGGGAAACAAAGAAAATTTTAGGATCATGGAGTAGTCCGTGAGGCTGTATCGTCTGAGCCAGTTGCCTTGAAATGGTTCTGGATGTTGGATCATCTGGGCCATGGTGTCATCGGAGACCTTTCAGGGGGTCTTGGCTGGTCAAACCTGATGTGTCTTAATCTGGAACAAATCTATAGCCTCTGGCTTTCTGTGGAAACAAAAGCAGAATCTCCTTTCCAAAGCAACATATCCTTATATCCAAATTTTGAAGTCAAGGTACCTTTAAAATATACATTTTGGCATAACTCAACAGCTTTTGTAATCAAATGTTTTTTTTTAGTTACAAATATCAAAGAGAACATAATCCAGATTCTTTGTGTGGTAGCCATCTTTACGTGGCTTATTTTTTTATATGAGCTTGAGCCTATTGCTTTGAACTGTAGCCTTCTAAGCCTGAAACGGCTGGTGCTGTGGCTGCTGGCTCCGCCCACTTCAGCTTCCCAACATGGCTGCGGTATGCTTACCGCCAGCTCTGGGAGCCATTGTGGGTCTATGTTTTTATCCAAGCAGCATGTAGCCCAGAAACCTCTTTTTTTTTTTTTTTTTTTTGTACTAGCAAAGGCTAAATCCATCAAGCAGCTTAATGTGTCATTTGTAGAGGCCTCATTCCCGCCATACCGCAGGTCGAGCGCGCACGCTAGGAACCCGCCAGTAGTTCAAACCAGCAGCTGTCGCTCATTTGAGAGACAATTAGGAAGTTGTTTTTAGTTCTGTTTTAGAATCTTTTTTTTTTTTTTTTTTAGTTTTTAGGTGGAAACTCTTGCCCCACGTTGGGCGCCATTTGTAGCTTGAGTTTTTTTGCCTGGCCCACAGTCAGGACAAACTCTCTCTTATCTGCCAGTCCCAAGCCGCTCAAACCCAATCAAGTAAACACAGAGACTTATATTGGTTACAAACTGTATGGCCGTGGCAGGCCTCTTGTTAACTGTTCTTACAGCTTAAATTAATCCATTTTTATTAATCTATACCTTGTCACGTGGCTTGTGGCTTACCGGTACTTTACATCTTCCTTGTCCTGATGGCAGCTGGCAGTGTCTCCCCTCTCAGCCTTTCACTTCCCAGCTCTATTCTCCTCCTTGTCCCGCCTACACTTCCTGCCTGGTCACGGGCCAATCAGTGATTTATTTATTGACCAATCAACAACACATTTGACATACAGACCATCCCACAGCAGTCCTTTACATGCCATCCCTTCACGCATCGCAGGAGCAGCTGTAGTTCTGATGGGCCTAGCCTCAATTGTTATAAAGGCTCAGTCACACAGTGTGCTCAGTTGCCTGAATTATTTCTTCAACATAGTAATTTTCAGATTTTCCTGGGTCATGTGTGTCACTGGAGTATCTTTTAATTGTTGAGTTGAATTGAATTATCTAATGAGGTTACTAAAACTTTCCCGGACTTCCCTAAGCATGTAGTTGTATCTCATGAGTCATATCTGATTCACATGGCTGCTCTGCTGGAAGGAAGGCTGGGAAGGTGTATTTGTCTCTCTAGGTTCTGCACTGGTGGCCAACAAGGAGTGTCCTACAGAAACTGGCTTCTGCACAGATAAACTACGATGTCCAAAACTAATTTCACACTTCTAAATTTTGTGAAGAAATGTATGTTTCATTCTTTCTATAAGGGACTGGTTATCTTATTTATATATTCCTATTTGAAATATGCACGTGTATTTTGTAATTTTGTATTTCAAGAAAATACAAAATTTAATTTAAAATAAAGCAATGAAATATTTAAACAGAAATTATGAAACTGTTTGAGTCCATTTTAAATTATAATAAAAAGTGATAGAAAGAGAAATATAACATTATGAAATATATAATTGGAACATAAACACTATATTCTTTAAAACTGCAATTTGGTTGCCACTAGCCACATTCTACAAAATTGAACTTATAAAATAAAAGTTTCAAGCTCTTATTTGCACTAGCTAAATCTGAAATAAGCAATAACCTATTGTGGCTTATGACTATCATATTATATGAATATAGGCTATTTCCTTAACTATTATGATAAATTTTACAGAATAACAATCCTAAGCAATAAGGAGGAAGAGTACAAATACAAGTAATTCCCCAACATTTTGATAGATTCTTCATTGATTTCTAGTGATGGTTTTATTACTAAAATTTATTAAATGTATTGATGAGTAGAAAAGGAGAAATAGAATGTCACTCTTCCTTTCAATAAATATTTATTGACCTTACACCGGGCTGTGGTGGCACACACCTTTAATATCAGCACTTGGGAGGCAGAGCCAGGCGGATCTCTGTGAGTTTGAGGCCAGCCTGGGCTACAAAGTGAGTTCCAGGAAAGGCTCCAAAGCTACACAGAGAAACCCTGTCTTGAAAAACCAAAAAAAAAAAAAAAAAAAAAAAAAAAAGATGAAAAGATATTTATTGACCTGTACTATGTGCCTAATTTCTGGAATAAACCAATAAAGTCACTGAGTGCAGAGATACTCTAGTAGAGATGGAAGAGAGGCATCGGTGAGTGATGTCAAGTGTGGAAAGTGTGAGGAATGCAAGACATCTAATAAGGGAAATGAGTGAGACACAGCTTGAGTGACCCTAAGTGTTTCTTTGCTAGACATTTGGTCCCATGTGAGAAGTGCAGAACAGTTAGGAGGTAGAGCCTAGGTGGGGTGATTAGGTCTTTGGGGGTGCTGCCCTTGAAAGAAACCGAGGTAGTTCTTAGAGGATACTCAGTTTCCTCAAGAGGGGTTTGTTAGCCTGGGGATGTAGTTCAGTAGTAGAAGATTTGTCTAGGAATGATCAAAGCCCAGTGTTCTATGCCTCATATTACATGAAAAAGGTGGGTTTTTTTTTTATAAAAGAGTGAATTGGTCCCATTGAGGGATTATGGCTTCCTGTATCTCCATGTGATCACTTCCTCTTTAAGTGTTCCTAGCATGATTCTATTTTCCTTATGTGACATAGTCAGAGGGACTCTTACAAGAGCCGATGACATAATATTTGGATCTTCAGCTTCCAAAGCTGTGAGACAAACAAACCTCGTTTCTTTATGAGGTAGCCAGCCTCATGTATTCCTGTAGAATAGCAGAAAATAAACATCAGTTGACAAGTGTTTACAAAAAGCGTTTTCGTCATGTGTAACGGCACAAGTTCAAGTACTTGGGAGACTGAGGCAAGAGGGTTAGGAAATCAAGGCTATCTTTAATGACATCATGGGGTCAAGGACAGCCTGGGATATAAGACCCTATTTTAAAAAAGAAGGTAGGTTCTTCTCTAATATAATAATTATACAGAGGCCAGAAAGGGACAAGAAAGTGAGCCACTTGGTTATCTGAACAAAACAATCCAGGAAGTTACGATAGCAAGTGCTAAGACACTGAAGTAATTAACATTTTAGACACTGGCTAAGAAAGCCAGTGTGGCTGAGTCAGAATAGGTAGAGGACAGAATATGTAATATTATAGAGCAAATTCAGAAAACCTCATAAGGGGCTTTTACTTCGAATGGTTTCCATCTTAGTTAGCTTTGTGAACTTGACACAGCCTAGAGCTATCCGAGAAGAAAGCTCCAGGAGGAATTCCCTGGAACAGATTTGGCTGTGGCATGTGTATAGGGGGTTTCTTGCTATTAACTGATGCAGAAGGGCCCAGCCTACTGTGGATGGCGCCATCCTTAGGCAGGTAATCCTGGACTGGATTATAAAAGCGAGTTAAGCATGCGGAATCCAGAGAGCAAGCCTGCCAGCAGTATTCCTTGACAGTTTCTGCTTCAAGTTTCTGCTTAAGTTCCTGCCCTGACTTCTCTAGGTCATGGACTGTGACATGGAAGTATAAGTTGAAATAAATCCTTTCCTCCCCAAGTTGCTTTTGGTTAGGGCATTTTATATTACATCAACAGAAAGGAAACTAGAATAGAAATTGGTGTCAGGATGAGTTACTGCTGTGGTGGACCTGACCATGTGGTTTTTTAATACTTGGGACAATTGTGTTAGAGTACTATGGAGAATTTTGTTGCTTTAGAGTGAAAAGGCCATTGACTATGTAGAGCTTGATGAGCTCTACATAGACTGATGAGCAGTTGCTGTAGGAATTTGAAAGACAGTGTTGAAAATAATGTGGTCTGTGGAGGCCTAGCTCAGGAGGTTTGACAAGGGAGCAATGGCCCAATTTAGAACTGGACTGGAGGTCATTCATATGATATTTTTACTAGGAATTTGTGGTTTCTGGTCATCTGAAGAACCAGCTATTATTAATAAGAGGTCAACAACCATTGAGGTGAAATCTGCACTTCATTGGGAGAATAGGGACGTGTTTCCTCAGGACACGTTTCCACAGCACACAGAAGCTGTGGTCCAAAGAGGCCAAAGCTGAAATTGACAATGTGAAAGGCCTCATGGTACTGGTTTTGAAAGGAATGAAGGCTGCAGGATTGAAGGGGTCATGGAAAGAAGCTAAAGCTTGGCACCGTTTGGCAGGACTGAAGGAAGACCAAGAAGGACATTAGTGAAAGTGCAGCCTGTTTCAGTGGAGACCCGGGGTACAGGAGATGCCAGGACTGCGGACTATCTGCTAAGGACAGCAGCAGGGGTAGAGTGGAGCCAGCCTGAGCCTAGGCAACAAGCTGTGGGTGCCAGAACTGGAGAGGTGGGACTGTCCAAGCCTTTTGGAGTCCAGATGATCATGACTGAGTTCCAGATGTCAGACACTAGGCTACAGAATTGTATTTATAGGCTTGACAAATACCATAAGATGTAATAATTATTTTGATGTTGGTATTAAGTTTATCTTTATGGCCTGAAATATGATCTGTGTTGGAGAAAAATCCATGGGTTGCTAAAAGGAATGTGTATTTCATAACTGTTGTTTGGAATATCCTTCAGGTGTCCAAGTCATCTAGCCTATGCTCAGTTTAGCTCTCAAATTTTGTTATTTTGTTTGTTTGTTTGTTTGGATGACATATTTAAAAATTCAAGTGGGATATTGCAGTCACCCACTATTGTATCTGGATATATTTGTTCATTTATGTCCAGTAGTGTTTATTTTATTAAATTAAATACATGTTAAATGATGTTCACTGCATGTATAATTATTAGAACTTCTTGATGAATTATTTGCATAGTTAATTAACACATAGTATATGTAGTGATTGTGTGTGTGTGTGTGTGTGTGTGTGTGTGTGTGTGTGTGTGTGTGTGTGTGTGAGAGAGAGAGAGAGAGAGAGAGAGAGAGAGAGAGAGAGAGAGAGAGAGAGAGAGACTGGAGATCAAACCAGAGCCTGTGAACTTGTGAAAACCAGGCAAGTAGGCAAGTGTTCTATCATTGATCTGTATCTGCAGCCCATACTGTGACCTTCTTTATCTCTTCTGATTAACCTTGGCTTGAAATCTAGGTTTTCAGATATGAGTAAAGCTACTGCTACTTTTCCTTAGGTTCTATTTGATTGGAACAACATTTTTAATTCTTTGACTTTTAGTATGTTTCTTTGCCAGTGAAGTGAGTTTCTTGTAGACCACAGACAGTTGGGGCTCACTTTTTAATCCAGTTAGTCAATATGGCTCTTTTTAAATGTGGATGCCCACAATGGTTTCTTAGTGAGATCTGAGCTTCCTTTACCCAGCAGAGCTGCATTAGAAGATTGCTTAACCATGTGTGTGATTACCAGGTGATTAGAAGGGTCTGCACTTGACTGGGCTAGGGGTAGGTCTTTTACTCCACTCCTTGGCATTCCTATAAAAGGTGCTTTAGAAGAGACAGAAGGGGCCAGTGGATAATGATCCAGGTCCTCCTGAGGCTATCCTGTGTTTCTATCTGTTTCTCTCCCCTCTATCCTTCTACCTAATATCTCTTATCTATTTCTCCTCAAGGGTACCCTGGGGAAAAATGGGAGTGCATCATCCACATTTAAAGAACAAATTAAGGGTCTGGAGAGATGGCTCAGGGGTTAAGAGTGCTGACTCTTCTTCCAAAGGACCTGAGTTCAATTCCCAGCACCCACATGGCAGCTCACACCTGTCTGAAACTCCAGTTTCACGGGACCCCAACACCTATGGCAAAAACACAAATGCACATAAAAATAAAATAATATTTATTTTTTTTTTAAAAAAAGAACAAATTAAGTTTTTTGAGACAAGGTCTACTCTGTACCCCAGTTTGGCATGAAACTCACTGTGTAACTCAGGTTGGCCTTGACTTGGAACTTAAGGCAAATACACTTGCTTAAGCCTCCTAAGGAAAAACCATCACCCCCGGGCTCTCAATATAGCTCTATTTAAAATTTTTACTTATTTGTTTATTCATTATTATGTGTATATGCATAATATGGGGAAGGTGCATGCTATAGTGCTCATGTCAAGGTTAGAACACAGCTCTGTGGAGTTAAACTTGGGTCAACAGGTTTGTGTAGCACGTGCCTTTACCTGTTTGAGCCATGCTAACCTTGCCCTTAAAATAGCTCTTTTTTTTCTAAGAGTTTAGAGTTTATAATTGAGGGCTATTATTGGAAAAAATTCTCATTATTTTGTTATTGTTGTTTTCTGTTTTTTCCTTTTATTTGTCTTTGTGGGTTGGTAATTTAATGAGTTAATAGTGTTGGATGTTTTTCTTTTTTGACTTTCATTTGCTTTTCTTAGTGAGATTTATTTTTTTCTGTTATTTCTCATGATTGCATGTTTTTCTTCATCATCTGTGTATAAGATTTCCTTTAAGTATATTCTGTAGTGCTGGCTTAATGGTCACAAACTGTTTAATAGTATGTTTATCCTGTAAAGTCTTTGTCAGTCCCTTGATTTTTAAAGGGTAATTTTGCTGGACATAGTCATATCAGTGAGCAGTCGTTTTCTTTATTGGTATTTTAAGTGTGATATAATGTGGAGACTTCATTTCTGGTCATGTCTGTGTGGGGTTCTAAGTACCTCTTGTACATGGATGTCTGTATCTTTATAATTTCCTGTGACTACTAGGCTTTCTGTTTTTAGTATGTATTTTATCTGCCTTTGCTATAGCATCATTCTCCAGAGGTCTTGAATGTTGTGGTTATAATTTTATCTTTATTGCTGCCAGAATGCAATAATGCATCAGCTTGTCTTCAAGCCCTGATATTCTTTCACTTGGTCTAGTTAAGCTATTTTTGGTCAACTAAATTTTGTGTTTCATTAATGTGCAAACCCGTATTTCTTACTATACAATAATGCAACATTAATCAAATGGACATATTTGAAACAAGAACAAATTTTGTGAAATCATTACTTATACATATAGTGTAGTACATTGAAAATACATTTATACTGATTTCTATGTTTTACATTACTATATAGGTCATGCATACCTGTTTAAATAATGTCAACCTCAAATATTGGTCTGTAACATGCCTAACTAACGGTTTTAAATCATTGATTACCATGTTTTAATGTCATTTTATATATAAAGTTCAGAACTGATGATTTTTGATATTGGTCTCCAAAAATCAAAATTAATTGTCAAGTCCTGGGAGAGGTAGCTGTATCATTTGTGTCCAGTCTCTGTGTAATGGGAAAATGCAGGGCTTATAGCAAGTCCTGTAGAGTGGTCTGTTAGGCTGGACCATCTCGGCTAGCCACCTTGAAATTGTCCTGAGCAGTTTGAAGTCCAAAACTGATCTTTGGGTGGTATTTGTCAGCTTAGTGGCATTATCATAGTCCTGGTGGTAGCCTCGTTGTGGGGCCCCATCCTCCTTTTGGAGACTTCAAAGGTCACTGTTAGGTGTGGTCATGGTTTGCTGTAGAAGACTTAAGCATTTTAAATGTCATATGCACCAGATCTCAAAGAGGTTAAAGAATCACTATTTCTTATGCATTTCTGGAAGTTTCATGATGCTATTGTTACAGCTGAATAATACTCTATTGTGTAAATGTATCACATATTCTTTATCCATTCTTTGGTTGAGGGGCATCTAGGTTGTTTCAAGGTTCTGGCTATTAAGAATAATGCTGCTATGAACATAGTTGAGCACGTGTCCTTGTGGTAAGCATCCTTCGGGTATATGCCCAAGAGTGGTATAGCTGGGTCTTGAGGTAGATTGATTCCCAATTTTCTGAGAAGTCACCATAATGATTTCCAAAGTGGCTGGACAAGTTTGCGCTCCCACCAGCAGTGGAGGAGTGTTCCCCCTTGCTCCACATCCTCTCCAATATAAGCTGTCCTGCGTATTTTTGATCTTAGCCATTCTGACAGGTGTAAGATAGTATCTCAGAGTCATTTTGATTTTTTTATGTCTTTAAACAATTTTTAAGGTTTATTTGTTCTATTTCATGTTGTATGAGTGTTTTGCGTATATGTATGTACAACCCATGTTTTCCTGGTATCCACAGAAGTCAGAAGAGGACACTGGGTTTCTAGAAACTGCAGTTACAGGTGGTTGTGAGCTACCGTGTGGGTGCTGGGAACTGAACCTGGTCCTGTGCAATAGCAATGAGTGATCTTAACCACTGAGCTGTAGACAGATTTTTCTTTGGGCTGCCAGGTCACAAAAAAATGACACAGAAACTTACTAATTATGAAAGTTTGGCCTATAGGTTAGGCTTGTTCCACTAGCTCTTATAACTTAAATTAACCCATTTCTATTCATCTATGTGTTACCACATGACTTGTGGTTTTTATGTCTCCTCCTGCATGTCTTGCTCCCTCTGCATCTAGCTGTCAACTCCTCCTTTCTCCTTCCTAGAGCTCTCTGTTCCCAGAAGTCCCACCTAACCTCTTCCTGCCTAGGTAATGGCCATTCAGCTTTTTGAGTCATTTTGATTTACATTTCCCTAATGACTAAGGATGTTGAGCAATTCCTTAAATGTCTTTCAGCCATTTGAGCTTCTTCTGTTGAGATTTCTCTGTTTAGACCTGTACCTCATTTTTATTGGATTATTTGGTATTTTGATGTCTAGTTTCTTGACTTCTTTATATATTTTGGAGATCAGCCCTCTGTCAGATGTGGGGTTGGTGAAGATCTTTTCCCATTCTGTAGGCTGTTGTTTTGTCTTATTTACTGAGTCTTTTGTCCAAGAGAAACTTTTCAGTTTCAGGAGGTCCCATTTATTGATTGCTGTTCTCAGTGTCTGTGCTACTAGTGTTATATTTAGGAAGTGGTCTCCTGTGCCAATGTGTTCAAGGCTACTTCTCACTTTCTTTTATATCAGGTGCAGTGCAACTGGATTTATGTTGAGGTCTTTGATCCACTTGGACTTGAGTTTTGTGCAGGGCAATAGATATGGATCTATTTGCAGTTTTCTACGTGTTGACATCCAGTTATGCCAGCACCATTCGTTGAGGATGCTTTCTTTTTTTCAATTGTATAGTTTTGGCTTCTTTGTCAATAATAGGTGTTCATTGGTGTGTAGATTAATATCAAGATTAATATCAAGGTCTTCCATTTGATTCCATTGGTCCACATGTCTGTTTTTTATTCCAATACCAAGCTGTTTTTATTACTAGGGCTTAAAATCAGGGATAGTGATGCCTCCAGAAGTTCCTTTATTGTACAGGATTGTTTTAGCTATCCTGGGTTTTTTTCTTTTTCTGTATGAAGTTGAGTATTGTTCTTTTGAGGTCTGTGAAGAATTTTGTTGGGATTTTGATGGGGATTGCTTTGAATCTGTAGGTTGCTTTTGATAAGATTGCCATTTTTATTATGTTGTTCCTACCTATCCATGAGTATGGGAGATCTTTTCATTTTATGGTATCTTCTTCAGTTTCTTTCTTCAAAGACTTAAAGTTCTGAAATTTGCAGACAAATGTATGGAACTAGAAAATACCACCCTGAGTGAGGTAACCCAGGCTCAGAAAGACAAACACAGTATGTACTCACTCATAAGTGGATACTAAATGTAAAGCAAAGGATAACCAGACTACAACCCAGAGCTCCAGAGAAGCTAGAAAACAAGGAGGACCCTAAGAGTGACACATGGATTGCCCTGGGAAGGGAAAATTTATAAGATATCCTGGGTAAACCAGGGTCTCTGGGATGGTAGAGGGGAAGGGATGGGGGATGAGAACATGACGGAATAGGATGGTCAAGCTGGGGGAGGGATAGAGTGGGAGAGCAATGAAAGAGATATCTTGATAGAGGGAGCCATTATGGGATTAGGAAGAAATCTGGTGCTAGAGAAATTCTCAGGAATCCACAAGGAAGGCCCTAGCTAATACTACTAGTAATAGTGGAGAGGGTGCCTGAACTGGCCTTCCCCTGTAATCAGATTGGTGAATACCCTAACTGTCATCATAGAGCCTTCATCCAGTAACTGATGGAAGCAGATGCAGAGATCCATAACCATGCACCAGGGAGAAATACAGGAGTCCAGTCAAAGAGAGGAAAGAGGGATTATATGAGCAAGGGGGGTCAAGATCATGATGGGGAAATCTACAGAGACAACTGACCCAAGCTTGTGGGAACACACGAACTCTAGACTGACAGCTGTGGAGTCTGTATGGAACTTGACTAGACCCTCTGCATGTGGGAGACAGTCGTGTAGCTTGGTCTGTTTGAGGGACCCCTGGCAGTAGCATCAGGATCTGTCCCTGATGCATGAGCTGGCTTTTTCAAGCCCATTCCCTATGGTGGGACACCTTGCTCAGCCTTGATGCAGGGGGAAGAGCTTTGTCCTGCCTCACTTGAATGTACCAGGCTTTGTTGACTCCCCATGGGAGGCCTTACCCTTTTGGAAGAGTGGAGGGGGCAGCAGGAGGAGTGATGGGAGGGGGAACTGTGGTTGATATGTAGAATTAATAAAAAAGTTAAAAATAAGATAAAATAAAAATATATGTTATGTACAACCAAAGTACAAAAATTTAATTCCTAGTTACCTGATAGTCTCAAATCTGAAATCATGTACAGGAAACTAGATGAAGCCTTTTTCTAGAATTAGTTAGTACTCTATATGACCATTAATATCATGATAAAAAGTTACATATGTTTATGTTTGTATATTGATCTTACAAATTTCGTGATAACATTTATACCTTAAGAAAAGTTGTTTAAGAGTCAAAATAAAACCAAAGGACTATGAGATTAGTGGCAATAAAGTAGTCCCTTAATTTTTGTTTTTCTTCTATCCTATATCAAGTGGCTCTTCTCACTTGAGACAGAGATTTTGGATTTTACTCTAACAAGCATGCAGGGATTTAGAGTAGGAGAGAACCACCCTCCAACTCCAAAGCCAGCTTTAATTTTCAATTGAACTGAGACTACTAAAAGATCATTTGCAGCCGGGCGGTGGTGGCGCACGCCTTTAATCCCAGCACTCGGGAGGCAGAGGCAGGCGGATCTCCGTGAGTTCGAGGTCAGCCTGGTCTACAACGCGAGATCCAGGAAAAGGCGCAAAGCTACACAGAGAAACCCTGTCTCGAAAAACCAAAAAAAAAAAAAAAAAAAAAGACCATTTGCATTATAAGTTTGTAGATAAAAGCAGGAACAAACATTTTGGAAGATTTATGAAATTTTATCCTGTTGGAGATGTGATATACTAATAGGCCAATTTACTCTTTTTCTTGGGACATTTTTTCTGGATGATTTGTCCTTTTTATTCAAATGCCTCATTTGTCCAGTGTTCTTCAGATTCCTTAGCCTTTATTCTTCTGAAAGACAAAAACAAAACCCTGCCCCAACCCTAACTTTGGGGAGATTCCCTTTTGGGAAGTTATATCTGATCAAATGAGAAACATTTGTTAGTCATATAAGTTTGTTTAGATTGAGTGGTCATGCTCAAATAGTTAATGAACTATCACCTCTTTTAATCAAGAGGTCTCTCTTGTTCAAATCTAATCTTTATCAGTTTTGATGGCATTCATAGCTTTTCTTCTCCTGTGGAAATAAAAGCAAAACCCTTTCCCCACTGTAACACATATCTTGGTTTCCATTCTGAGGTCAACACATCTTTGAAGCATACAGGCTGATTTAATTTCGTAGTTTTTTCCTATTATCCAATGTCTCCCTGCAGCTGTTGTTCCCTTCTCATTAGCGTTTAGAAAATTCAAAGTTAAAAAAGCATTGTGCAATGTATTTCTAGGGGTCTTTATTATTCTGTCTGTTTATTTAGCATATCCTTTAGAGTTTGATTTGATCTTTCTATAATTGCTTGCCTTGTAGGATTGTGTGGTATATATGTAATATGCTGTATTTTGTAATAAGAAAAAGCTGTTTCATTTTGAAAGAGACATATGCTGGAGTATTGTCAGTCTTAATTTGTACAGTATTCCCATAATAGCCATGACTTCTAATAGATGTAAAATTACAGAATCATCCCTTTTGGAACTCAAAGCAGTTGCTCATTGAAATGCTGAATACATACCTATGATATGGTGTACATATTTTAAATTTCCAAATTCTACAAAATGAAACACATCCATCTGCCAAATTTCACTTCTTTGAGTACTTTTTGGATTAGTTCCTGCAGGTAGTAGAGTTTAGTTGTATAAAGAACAAGTAGGACATTTTCTTATAATTTCTGTGGTTTTGTTGCTAAGTAATGGAAAATTCCTTTTTCAAACCTTTGCTATTGACATGGTGGGTGCTTTTTTTTTTAAATTCTGAGGCCTCCAGCACATTTCCTCTCAATAGCTGATCAATTTCATCATTACCTTGTGCTAGAGTGCCTGGCCAAACCATATGGGATCTTATGTGTGTTGTATATAAGGGATGGTTTCTATTTCTGATTATTTATTATAACTAACTAAATAAAAAAGTTAACTTAATCAGCAATAAATTTAGCAGTTTTAATGTGTAAAACAACTCTTTCTGCATGCTGAGAGTCAGTAACTATCTTAAGAGGTTCTGTAAAATCCATTAATAACATCAGAATAGCGTGTAATTTTGACTTTTGGATAGATTCATCAGGGCTTTGAGCCACTTTACTTAAATTCCCTGATGCATAACCTGCCTTTCCTGATTGTTTGCATCATTATAAAATGTAGGGGCTCCAGAAATTGGTGTTCCCCATACAATGTGATTCCTCAGTTCTCTTTATAAATTGAATTCTCTTTCTTTTGGGATATTTGTTGCTAATCTCTCCCAAAAAATTACTGCAAGCTCTTTGCCAATGTTCATTTTCTGCCCATAATGAGTCAATTTCAGCATTAGTAAAAGGTACTACAATTTCTGCTGGGTCTATTCGTGCTAATTGACGAAGTCTCAATTTTCCTTTAAGAATCAACTCAGAAACCTAAAAACATAAGTTTTTAAATTTTTTACTCTGTTTGTGTGATAAAAATATCCACTTAAAGATAATATCTCCCTCTGCATTAAAATCCCTGTAGGAGAATATGTAGAGGGTAAAATAACCAAAATGCAATCAAGCTCTGAATCCAAATGATCCACATGTGCATCCTATAATTTCTTTTCCACCAAAGCCAATTCTCTCTCAGCTTCAACTAATAATTCTCTTGGACTATTTAAGTCCTTGACACCTTTTAAGGTTTGAAACAAACTAATTAGTTCTGTATTTTTTTTTTTACTCTAATAGTGGGCTGTAGATGGACAATGTCTGCCAGCAATCTTTGAAAGTCATTACGAGCAATGATCTCTCCTAATTTGCACCTTTTGGGATCGAATTTTTTGTAGACCTGTTTTATATCCTAAATAATTAATAGGATCTCCTCTTTGTATTTTTTTCAGGAGGAATTTGTAATCCCCAGCAAGGCAAAATTTTCTTTACTTCTTCAAACATTTAGTAAAATGTTGTCCACATAATGGTAAACTATAGATTGAGGAAATTGCTTGCATATCATTTCCAAAGGCTGTCATACAAAATATTGGGAAAAGGTTGGGCTATTCAACATTCCCTGTGGGAGAACCTTCCATTGATATCTCTTAACAAGCTGAGAATTATTATAAGAAGGCACCATGAAGGCAAATTTTTCTCTGTCTTTTTCTTGTAAAGGTATAGTGAACAAACAATCTTTTAAATCAATAACTTTAAGAAGCTATTCTTTAAAGAATAGAGAATGCAAAGGAATTCCAGACTGTAGAGAGCCTAGTGGCTGAATCAATTTATTAACAGCTCTTCAATCTGTTACCATTCTCTATTTTCCAGATTTCTTTTTAATAACAAATACAGGAGAATTCCAAGGGCTGACTGATTCTTGAATATGTTGAGCATTTAGCTGCTCCTGTATCAGCTGCTCTAAGGCCTGTAATCTCACTGATTTTTAAAGGCCATTGCTCAACTCATTGACCATTTTAAAGGTAGAGCTGTTGGTGTCTTTGAAAGATCCACAGCTGTTGTGCCCAGTTCTTGTACAACCTGAATGATCGTTGACTGTTCTTTATAACACCTTCTAATATTTTTCCCAGAAACATATTTTAATTTATGGTTTGTTTCTGAGATTGGAGAAATGTTAACCTGAGTATTCCATTGCTGTAACAAATCATGTCCCCATAAATTCATTGCTATGTTAGCCATATATGGCTTTAATTTTCCTCTCTGTCCATCTGGCCCTGTAAATTTGACCCATCTCATGCTCTGTTTTATCTGAGATAAAGTTCCAATCCCTAAAAGCTGAACATTTACCTCTTGAAGAGGCCAATTTGGATGCCAAAATTCTGGTACAATTATTATTACATCTGCACCTGTGTCTACAAGATCTTCAATGACAATGCCATTTATTCATATTTTTAATTTTGGTCTTTGTTCATTTATAGAAGTTTGCCAAAATATTTGCTTTATGGTTTCTCCTGAATTTTTTTCTCTCTCCTATAGCTGTTCCATCATCCAAAGCAGTCCTGTTTTTTACAATAGGCATTTGGTTCTTTAATTACTCTGGGAATCTGGCTTTGTCACACCTTCTGCATAATCCAGAAGGAAGGGGTGTTCTGTTTGGGTTATTCTTAATTCTGAATAACACTGTTTCTAAGAATGCCCTGTTTACAGTCTCTTTTTAGGTGACTTTGTTTACTGCAATTGAAACACCTGAGATTTCAATTTTTCTTCAAACCTCTGGAAATCACCTCTCCTATCCAAGCATCATCATGGTTATGAGATTCAATATTGACTATATCTCGAATCCATCCCTCGGCCTTATTACTCTTTTGCATTGTGCATTAGCATTTCAAAAGCCAAAGATTCAATTGTTATTTGTCTAGATTCTGAATTTATTATCATTCTATTTATATCTGAAGTCAATCTTTGTAAGAAATCAGTGAAGGTTTCTTTTGGTCCTTGCACAAGTTTAGTAAATGACTCAGTTTTCTTTCCTACTTCTTCAATTCTGTCCCAAGCATTCAAGGCTGCTATGTGGCATAAAGACAGGGTGTGGTCATCATATAAAGATTGTCTTTCTACATTAACATAATCTCCCTCTCCAAGAAGTTGGTCTTGGGAGATTTCCCTACCTCTAGCCCTACTTCATTGTTCAATGGTCTTAGCCTCATCTTTCCATCACGTCCTCCACTGTAATTGAGGACCAGGCTCCAATATTGCTGTAACCAAGTCTCTCCAGTCTTGAGAGATAATTCTATTGCAAGTTGACCATGAGTTTAACATCTGCTTCACAAAAGGTGAATGCATGCCATATG
The DNA here is from genome assembly GCF_007827085.1 of Peromyscus californicus insignis. NCBI lineage: Eukaryota > Metazoa > Chordata > Mammalia > Rodentia > Cricetidae > Peromyscus > Peromyscus californicus. The sequence goes on from NW_026294584.1 coordinate 17,211,453, forward strand.
AGACTATTGATTCCTTGAATCTCCTTAAATCTAACATTTCCACAGGAGTCCATTCAGCTCTTACACAGCCTTGGGAATGTCTACCATTTGGTAGTTCCTGTAAGGTTGGATAAACTAAAGTTGGTTGTTTGAAAACCTTAGGCTGTTCCTCTATAACCTTATAATGCAATGCTGAGATTTGTTCTCCTTTAAATTCCTTTGTTTGGGTCTAAATATCTCTATGATCTGATTTAATAAGTTTTTCTAAAACTCATTATCTTAGCACTCATATTAACCAACGTTTTAATGATAAAACCGTTAATTTACATTGCATAAATCCCACCTAATTTAGTTATCCTCTCATTTAATTGCTGCATTTTCAAACTGTCCTGCATATTATCATACAGAAATCTAATTCCCTTATTGTAATAGTGTTTCCTATTTTTTAATGTGGGGGAAAAAACTCTCTCTTTTAATTAATTCCTCCCCTTAAGAATTCCCAATTGTTTCACCAAATCTGCTGCTGCTGCTGATTCAGATGATGGTGAAATATGAAGCTGACTGCTGCTGCATAGAACAGTAGAAACCTGAGCTGGTTTCAAGGCAGCTACCTAGTGTGGCAGCAGTCCAAGAAGCCCACAACCCATCTCGAGAAAAGAAGTCAAAGAGCCAGCCATCTACATGGAGAAAAGTATGAAAGTGGCTAACTCCTGCAGCATTTGGAGACCAAATGCCTGTGGAGTTTGCTGCAGAGAGGCTACAACAGAAAAATTCCGGACCCACTCAGAGGGCTTGGGGAAAAGAAAGGAAAATCTAGCTGGTGGGGCATTGACTCCAGCTGTGTGCAGCTCCAGCCTCTGCTGGTGGCTGCAAAGCCACAGACAAGTGGCTTTTTCTTGAAATTGTGCCCCAAAGTTGGACACCAGATGTAGCACGAATTCTAATTGGTCTTAATAATAAAAACCCAGAGTCAGATATTGGGGTAATGCTAAAAGATCAGAGAAGTAAAGGAGCAGCCATTAGAGAGACTTCTTACCTTTACTGGATCCTCAGACCAAAGTGGGGTGCTGAGCTGTCTCCTCCCACCTTATATTACTGTCTCTACCTCCCTAGTGCTGGGATCATAGGCGTGAGCCTCCACCGCCTGGTTCTGTGGTTAACTAGTGGCTAGCTCTGCACTCTGATCTCCAGGCAAGCTTTATTTGTTGGAACACCAACAAAATACCACCACACTCAGGGGATAACTTTGTGGAGTCAGTTCTCTCTTTCCACCTTTATGTAAGTTTGGGGGATTAAATTCAGATTGTCACACTTGAGAGACAAATGACTTTACCACTGAGCCATTTCTCCAGCCAAGTTAATACTTGGTCTTTTACCATCTGGGTTTCCTATATAATTATATTACAATTTGTATGGATAGGCTTAACTATATTCCACTGTCTTTCATGGGCAGGGTCTTGTTATGTATGCTGGCTAGAATCCGTGGTACTCCTGCCTCAGCCTGTAGTGTCTGGGGTTCCAGGATGTACCCTCACATCCAGCCTCAGCCTCTAGTGTCTGGGGTTCCAGGATGTACCCCCATGGCCAGTCTCAGCCTCTAGTGTCTGGGGTTCCAGGATGTACCCCCATGGCCAGCCTCAGCCTCTAGTGTCTGGGGTTCCAGGATGTACCCCCATGGCCAGCCTCAGCCTCTAGTGTCTGGGGTTCCAGGATGTACCCCCATGGCCAGCTTCAGTCTCTAGTGTCTGGGGTTCCAGGATGTACCCCCATGGCCAGCTTCAGCCTCTAGTGTCTGGGGTTCCAGGATGTACCCCCATGCCCAGCCCAGGTCATTTTTAAGGCCTGAAAACTACATCCATGGTGCTGCTGTGGTCTGCAGTTTGCATGTGTCAATAGTGGGCAGATGATGCTTGGATACCCCGGCTGATGGTGAGTCTGACCAGGGCTCAGATGCTAGAGTCTCACCTTTTCCTCACCAACGGTCTTGTAACTGGTAGTTTTAACATCCATTGACACGTGTTATCCATATCTATTGTTTCTTTGGGGGTCTATCAATATTTCTTTTAAAATTCTATCATTTCTTTTTTATTTTTTCTCAGTGTCTTTATGCCATTCTATGGGTATACAGTTAGATTCATTTGTTTCTTTTTAAAAAGAGGTTATTTTTCATTTTCTTTTAATTTTGGCTTTTGAAAACAAAAATGTTTTTATAGACTTTCACAATAGTAAGTTATATTTTTAGTTTTTTATATGAAACTATGTAGAAAAAATAGTTTATATTATTTTGCCTGTTTTTAAAAATGCTATATAGTATATGTAACATGTATTTATCAGACTCCTTAAAAAAATGAAAGAAAATGCAAATGTATATTGTGATCATCTTTGGCAATGGAAGATTTGTGCTAGGATGTGGTGTGATGTAAGCTATCCCAAGATGTTATCTTTTGAGCTATAGAGTTACTCCAGGTACTTCCAAGAAGGAAGGAAGTATAACAGGGCAGGTCTCATGGAAAACTGGAATCATGCCTAGACTCTAATGACCAGAATTCTCTTAATTTATAAGACATATTGGTTGCCAAGAAGGAGAAGATGTGATTAGGTTTGTACATTCCTCTTCAAATCAGAGCTAAAATGGTTTGGATTTTGTCCTGGTCTAACTCGGGAGAGATGTGTCTTCTTCTTATATCTAGTCTTTACAGCGTGTATCTAAGCACTTACTCGTAGGCCAGCAAGATGGATTTCTCTTAAAACCACCAGTAGCCAGAGCACCTTCCCAGCAGTTTTCCTGGCAAGAGTAACACAAAATGTTTCTATTTAGAATAAATGTATTTTATTTTGAATATAAAGACTACACGGCCCTTTGTCACAACTATTTGGGAGCTGAGTTTACATGCTGTGGCTATGTAGTGGTATAAACATCTTTGGAGACCTGAATTTGTGTTCATATATTCAATTAGTCAGTGACTAATTGCACTGTCTTAGATTATTGGCTTATAATTTCATCCTTTGTAATAGTGGCACCCTAAATTTCTCTGATTTCATTTAGATTATAGGCCACTTTGACTGATTATAGGTCAGTTTTATAAGTCATTATTTCAAAGGACTTTCATTTTGAAACTTATAACAAAGCTGCCCTATTTATTGAACACATTTTGTAAATACATAGTATTTTGAAACTCCACTGTTGGGGTTGGAGAGGTGGCTCAGTGGGTAAAGTGGGTGCCACCCAAGTGTGAGGACCAGAGTTTGCATCCCAGGCATGTTAACACTGAACAGGCACAGCAACAACATGCCTGGGACCCCAAGCTCAAGAGGCAGCCAGAGGTGGGACCTGTGGAGCAAGCTGGCTAGCAACCGCACCCAAAGGAGTGTTTGCTACCCTTGGAAGTCACAGGTTGCCAAGTAATGATGGGCCTCCTCCTCTGTAACATAACCCAGTGTGAGGGATAAATACCCGAACCTGAGGGCTTAGTCTGTTTTTGAAGGCTCCACTGGTCCTGGATCCAGACTTGTTTTAGGTTTCTGGAAATGGTTGGTCTTTCGAGCAATGTGGAATATGTTGAAATGGGTATTATATAAAGGTAGGGTGCCTTCCTTAGTCTTTGTGCCTTTAGCCTTGAAGGGGAAGGACTAGCTAGGTCACCAGAAGGTTAGGTATGACTAATTTCTAGGTAGACACCCAGGCACAGGTAATCAGGTGGCCCAATGTAAAGGAGATTCTAAACAAAATGACATCCAAACTGACCCTTCACTGTAGCTTCACATAGAAGCCAGATGTTCTTTAGTAGAATAGATCCTGGGACTTTCCCAGTGCCTTCTGGTCTCATTCAGAGAAAAGGGCAAAGTTCTTACAATGGCCTTCAGAATTAAGTCTGGCCTCTGCCACCTCTCTGATTCCATGTCTATAATCTCCCTCTCATCCACCCCATTCTTAATTAGCCACCTTTGTGTTCTGCTCTCCCATTAAGACACCACTCAGTTTGAATCTGTTGCTGACCTCATTCACACTCACAGCTCACCACCTCATGCTTTTCAAGCTTTTGCTGAAATACTATCTTCTCAGGAAAGGACCTGAGTGAAAAATAAATATATGTGATAAGTCTTTGCACCCTGAAGGCCTCTCTGCTAATGCAGCAATCCAAATTAAACCGAATCAGACCGAATTGGAAAAGCCCAGGTTTAATGGGTAAAGTGTTCCCGGGTGATTCCCCAGCTGCTCAGAAAAGAGATGGGGACGAGACTGAAAGAACCATGTGTCTGTTTTAAGGGGATGCAGCTTATATACCCTGTGGGAGTGGTCTTGAGCCTCTCTGGGGGAGGAGCTGTGTTTGGTGGACTTTGAAGGGGCAGGTTTGGGGAAAGAGATGGGGGAGGGGAGTTGAGGTGGATCTTCCACCAGAACATTCTAGACTCTTTGGGTATAGGGATGCCAGGGTGCCAGGGGTTGAGGTAGAGCTCCCACCCAAACATTCCAGACTCTTTGGGTATAGGGATGCCGGTTCAAGTCTGACTACTTCCTGCAGGCATGGGGTGATGTGGGGAAGAGGAGTCGGAAATTGGTGAGCTCACATTCAGCAGGAGGTGTGAGTGGAGACACATCTGGTTAACTGTCATCCTGGAGATCTCAGACATCTGTTTCTTGAGGAAGCAAAGAAAGCAAGTTTCTAGGAAAAAAATAGATCATTAACATCTGCCCTAGTTGTACTGTAAAGATGAATGTACAGAGAAGAAGAGCAGATAGGCCCTTTAGTGGACATCTTGGAAAATTAGAGGGTAGAGGGTCCCAGCTGCTGGACAGACCATGTATCCTGAATAAGTGCCCACTTGAGCCTGGAGAGATGGTACCAGCATGGATGTCCCAGGAGCTTGGCAGAGGGGGTGGTGAGGGTCACAGTATGAACTGATCAGGGACCTCAGAAGAGAGAGGTAGGGGAGGTATCTGGCCAGTGGGGGAGTTTGGGCTGGGAGGTGGTGATTAAGGAAGAAGGGCCTTCCATAAAGGAGCTCAAAAGGGCTAAGGCCTGTAGGAGAGCATGGGGTGGCCCGGAGGCAGTTAAGGGAAATGGGGAGTAGGGAGGGCCAAGATAGCCTGAGGTCAATGGAGAGCTTGGTGAGCTGCTGTTTGATGAGTCCATTGGCCTTCTCAACCTTTCCTGAGGATAAAAGTGTCAACCATAGTTAGGAGGTAACGGAGTTCTTTAGGTGTGGGCATGTGATTGAAGTCCACCTGCCAATCCTCGCCTGGTTGGTGTCCTCGAAACTGGTGCAGAGGCTGACATTTCTGGAGAGCCCCTGTGAATGGACCTGTGAGATACTCAGGAGAGTGTGGGGGCCAAGGTGAGTGTGGCCCCAAAAGGCTGAGAACACTGCAACCAAGCAGAGGTACAGGGCAAGCAGGTATGACCAGAAAAAGAGTGTGAGGAGAATCGCCCTGCAAGAATGCAGGGAAGTGTCAGGGTCTTAAGTGGGAAGGAAGGGATCCCATCCACCCCCATGACAGAAATTGGTGAGATGTCAAAACAGAATAGGTAGCTCCCGTGTCCAAAAGAAAGTAAACCTGCAGTGTTATCCCAGGCTCAGAGAGGGCAATGGGAGTCAGCAGGTCTAGGCCATGTCAGTTCTCCACAGTGCTTAGTTCTCAGTTGCCAGAGGTGGAGAGGCTGGACCTCCATGGCATGGCTTAGAGGACGAGCCTGCACGGGGGCATTCCGATTTCCAGTGCCCAGGCTGTCGGCAGACAGGGCATGGCTTCCTGGGCGGCTGGGGGTCAGGGCAATACCGTGACCAGTGGCCGATTTTGAAGCAAATTTTTGACGGAGTTGACTTGGGCTGAGCTCCAGCAGGATGGAGCCTCATGGCCAACTTCCCTTGTACCCCTTGTGGGGGCCCTGGTGGCCTCAGGGCAGCTGCTAAGGCTTGGGATTGGAGCATGTTCTGTTGCAGCCTTGTCTGTTGGTTGACTCGGCTGTCATTCTCGAGAATCAAAAACTTTAAAAGCCATGCTCACCAATTCCTGTAGGGGAGTTTGGGGATCCTCCTCAGCCTCTTTTAGTTTTTTTCTACTATCTGGCGCTGACTGAGAAATGAAATGGGTGGGAAGGCAGGAGTCTGGTGAGACTGAGTCTAAGAAGAAACCAGGGAAGATGTGGGGGCGTTAGGCCAGTGTGTAGGTGAAGGCACTGGGAAATGGGGGGAGGGAGAGGAGGGGAGAACAGGAAGGAGGGTAGAAGGAGGAATTTGGGCTTAGATTTGTGGCCCTGGAGGAGGGGGTTGGGCAGGTAGAGTTTGGGGGATGTGGCCAAGGGGTAAGTGTCTCCAGCAGTGAATGGAACATATGGCCCCATAGGAGGAGATTTGGCAGGTAGAGTTTGGGGTGGGGGGTGGGGCAGTGAGGGAGGGGCCAGTGTCCCTGGCAGCATGGTCAGAGTGGAACTTTAGGATTCCAGTTCCCAGATAGGTGGGAATCTGGAGGCGCCATGATTCTAGCCAACAAAACCAGTACTGTGAGACCTTGGCCCCTGTAGGGAGGGTGGGAATGCAGAACCCCAAAACCGTGGATGTACGGCAGTTCTGTCCAATTATATCAGGTAGTCCCAATTTGAATAGATTTTGTAAAAGACCCCACAGGGGCGTTTGGGGATCAGGTTTTGAATGGCAAGTGCCATTTCTCAAGTCTATGCCGGGGATCTGAAGCCTAGCACAACGTGTCCACTGTGGTAAGTCTTGGATCAAAAAACAGAGGTGTGTGGGAAATTCCCTTCAACAGAATGTCTTCTGGAGAAGGAGTCCTACACAACAAAGGTAGCCCTTTGCTCCAGAATGGGTCGGGGGCCTGGCACAGGACACCCTGAAAAACCAAGAGGCACTGGCCTCTAAGGCAAGGACTTACAGGAACTTACCGAGCCGAGAGCCGATCTTAGTCTGGTGGAGAGTAGGTGTGGGGGAGAGGGGTGTTTTCCCACCACGTGGCCCTGGGCCAGTGGGGAAATATCAGCCCCCCTCGGTTGAACCTCCAGATGATAAGTCTTTTTGCACCCTGATAGACCTTTCCGACATAGCAATCCAAATCAGACCGAACTGGAAAAGCCCAGGTTTAATGGGTAAAGTGCTCCCAGGTGATTCCCGGCCCCTCAGAGAGGAGAACAGGGTGAGAGACCCCCGAAGAACCACAAGTCTTGTTTTCTGGGATGCAGCTGTGGGAGTGGTCTTGAGCCTCTCTGGGGGAGGAGCTGTGTTTGGTGGACTTTGAAGGGGCAGGTTTGGGGAAAGAGATAGGGGAGGGGAGTTGAGGTGGATCTTCCACCAGAACATTCCAGACTCTTTGGGTATAGATAGGGAGGCCAGGGTGCCATGGGTTGAGGTGGAGCTCTCACCCAAACAATATGAATAAATGAATTGTGTGACATGATGTTACAATTGAGCAGGTGTCCTAAGAAACAGAATTAATTTCATGGACTTGCGCTTCTAATAGATGCCATCACACAGTGTCAATGTTACTGAGCTTCCTTTATATATGAAACAGACAGGTATATGATTGTTAATTACTAATGGGAAATACAGAAACAATCTTTCAACTTTAGTAGGACATCATGAACATCTTTAGTTACAAAGAGGGGACAGACTGCAAGAAAGAGTTGACCTCCTGAGCCACTGAGAAAGTAGTGTCCATTAACAAACAGGAAATCTATCAGCTATCCTGGGCTTCCTCCTCCTAGGCAATCAGAATCAACAGATAATCACTCAATCCAAACAGTTGAGAACACTTCATTGTAGATGCAGATCTACACAGGGTGATGGGTGACTGAGAAATCACTCCTCTCCCCACCCCCACTCTCTTTCAATTCTTTTGTTCCTAGGAGGAGGTGTCTAATCTCACACTCTCAATTCCAGTCCTGATTACAGGGCAATAGACTTGATTGTTTTAAATTGGCACAATTATGTTTGAAATACAGGCATCTCTAAATTACAGGTATTGGAAACCTCTTTAGTGTCTGACAGACGGAAGGTTTTTAGTTTCTCCCTTTTCATATGTATGTCCACTTAACACCTCTTTTATGATTAAATTAATATCTTTAGTTTTTACCTGCTAATTTTTCAGTCTACTTTAAATCAAAGAAGCGATCAATCTGAGCCACACTCCAGGAATGTTTTTGAGGGAGGAGAAAGGAAGAAAGGATTGCAGGAGCAGATGGGGGAGGAAAGACAGTTATATTCAATTTATAAGCACGGCTCAATTCAATCTAACAAGTTTATTGGGCACACAATTTCACACTAGTCATTTCCGTGAAAGAAGGGACAAAGGTTTGGGCGTTTTCACACGCCAGGGACAGTCACAAATATTAAGCAGCTCGTCCAAAAACTCCAGGTGAAGTCAGAGAAGAAGCGTAGTTGTTTTCAGGTCATTAACGCTGGAAAGTTAGGGTGGACGGGGTTTGTTCCCAACTCAGATTCCGAACCCGAGCTCCTTTAGGAGCACGGTTGCCAAGGAGAAGCCCCCGGGAGGAGTGTCTCTGCGCTTCAGGGAACAAAGAGCTGGGAGAAGCCTGTGGCAGGCAGCAGGAGCTGTTCTTCCAGCCGGCCTTGGAGGAGACCGCGGGTGGGCGGGAACCGGTGGGGACCAGACCGAGGGACTGGGGGTGTGTGGAAGGAAGGAGTGGGTGCCCTCCGGGTGCCCCTTAGCCTGGGCTGACAGACCACTGCCCGGCGGTCCCGCCCTCGCCCCCGCACTTGCCACCGCGGCTTCTCCTAGCGAGGCAGCCGCTGCTTTCGAATCTGGAAAGGCGCCGCGGTGCGTGGGAAGGCCCGAGGCCCGGGAGGCCAGGCGTCCCGGCGCGGGGCGAGCCCGGCGGGCCGGAGCACCTGCCGGGCCAGGCTCGCGGCTGCGCGGACGGCCCGCCCCGCCCCGTCCTCCCCCGTGTGTTTACGTGGAGACGAAGATGGCGGCGGGGACGGCGGGGCCCGTGCGGCCCGGCACGAGTCGCCCGTGAGCGCCTGGCGTGCCCGGGACGGCCGCGGAGGGAGCTCCGTCCGCCGGCCGGCCGGCGTCTGAGCAGCTCTTTCCTCTCCACCCCGCGCCCGCCTGCCCCGCAGACGCCATGGACGAAGAGGACAGACAGAGGAAGCTGGAAGCCGGCAGGGCTAAGGTAGGAGCGCGGCGGGCGGCCGCAGGCCGTGCGGGGAGGCGGTGTCCGGGGGCGGGGGGCAGAGGCCGGCCCGGGGCTGGGCTGGGGGCCGGGGCCGGGGCCGGGGAGAGCCGCCCCTCTGGCTGCCGCGGAGACCTGGTGACTGCACCGCCGGCCTCCCTTCTCCCGGGGGCCGCACCAAACCCTCCCTCAGCCCGGCTGTAAACTGCTAAGGAATTGCTTTGCAGCCTCCGCCCTTTCACTTTCTGAAGGGAGTTTTGCGATTCCTTCAGGCTTTGTGCTTTTTCTTTCTTTTGAGAGACACCCGTACGCTGATCACCAGCCTGCCGCCTTTAGGTGTCACGCTGGCACTCTTGGGGTGTGTGTGTGTGTGTGTGTGTGTGTGTGTGTGTGTGTGTGTGTGTGTGTGTGTGTGTGATTGGCCTGTGACAGCTGCCTCAGCAGTGGCTGGAGTGTGCCACAAGTGCCAGCTGCGAACTTGGCTACATGTAGGGGCGTTTTTAGAAGCGTTTCTTTGTACATTTGTGTTGGAGGTCTTTGTCATGGCACGCGAGCTTTTGTAGCGCGTGGAATGGAACTTCTGAGCACCGAAAGGTTCTATAAACTAAACAAGACCTATAGAATTGCTGTTTAATGTATTTGCTTTTGCTATGTATTTGGTGAGTTCGATTTTGTGTGGGCGTGCGTGTATGGCAAGATATGTAGACAACCCAGAATTATACGTAGGTATCCTTCAGTGGGCTTAATGAACAATTCAACACAACATGAATTGAATATAATGAGTTCTTTCTGAAATTACCTGTTTGAGCTTACCTTTTGACCTCCTTGCTCCCTAAAATGAAGTTACCTTTAAGATATTAGGTTGCCTTTTTAAAGACCTAATTGTTGGCAGTCATACATTGGGACAATTAAGTTATGTTTTAAACTGTTTTTACTATTGTACTGGCTGGTTTTATGTCAACTTGACACAAGCTAGAGTCATCTGAGAGGAGGGAGCCTCAATTGAGAAAATGCCTGCATAAGATCGGGCTGCAGGCAAGCCTGTAGGGCATTTTCTTAGTGATTGATGGGGAAGAGCCCAGCCCACTGTGGTGGTGCCACTCTGGGCTGGTGGTCCTGGGTTCTTTAAGAAAGCAGTCTGAGCAAGCCATGTGGAGCAAGCTAATAAGCAGCACTGTGGCTTCTGCATCAGCTCCTCCCTTCATGTTCCTGCCCTGTTTGAGTTCTTATCCTGACTTCCTTTGATGATGAGCTGTGATATGGGACTATAAGCCAAATAAAGCCTTTCCAAGTTGCTTTGGTCATGGTCATTTCATCACAGCAATTGTAACCCTAACTAAGACACCTAGGTTCCTTCTTTTCTTCTTCACATTAACAATGGGAAGCGGGTCAGTAATGAATGAAGGGTGACAGTGCAGAGATACAGTGGTACATGCTCAGGATTAGTTTGATACAGAATATGTGCAGTGGCCAGCCTTTTGTTTCTAGAATATGGTTAGTTGACTTTCCCATAAGCACCCTCTATGTAAGGTCAAGATTTAATGTGTCTGCCTGTGTAGCATTCTATAAATGGAGAAAGGGGAATCGGCATCTTTCGAAGCCCACCTTAGCCTGACATTGTGCAACCTGAAGAACTGAGTAAGTTCAGTGCATCGAAGGAATTGGAGATGTAGTGTGCATACCTTTGCAAACTTCAAGGCTCTGATTAGATAGTATTTTCCTGTCCTCACTCCCCGCTCCCCTTCTTTCTTTTTTAACAGTTTTAGACTATAGTCCTGGTGAGCCTAGAGCTCAATGTGTAATCCAAGCTGGCTTCAGACTCAACGGTAATCCTGCCTCCACCTCTGAAGTGCTAAAATGATGCCTGTGAGCCACTACGTCCAGGTAAGGTGTCTTATTGACTATGTCATAATTTCTACTGCCCTCCTAAATATATTCTTTACTAAATATGTGTGAGGCAGTCCTGCTAAGCTTTCTTTACCTTCAGTAGACCTGTTTTATGATGAAATTGCTGCCAATAAATACTTGCTTTATCTTTAAAGTAGAATTCAGATTTGGTTTCTGTGCATGTTTCTTTGTCTTTTGAAAGTCTATGTTTGGGGGCTGGGCGATGACTCAGTGTGTAAAGTGCTTGCTGTCCGAGCATGAGGACCTGGGTTCATATTCCCAGCACCTACAGAAAGCTAACCATGGTGGCATGCATCTGTAACCCAGTGCTTGGGAGACAATGACAGACAGAAGTCCCTGGGACTTCCGATCCACCCTCTAGCCAAAATAGCAAAAACTAAAATAGAAGGTGAAGAGTAATGAGGGACACCAGCCTCGGACTTCTACAAGCACAGGCACGTGCTCCCACACAGCACACAGTTGTGCCTGTGGGGCAACAGTCTTTCTCTTTCAAAGGAATTTTTATCTAGACTTTTGCTTTGTTCTAGAATTGAACCTACTTTTCCCAGGGAGAGATAGATCCATGAGGCATATAAGCAGCCCTGGTTGTGCAGTGTACAAACATATCCTCTGGGTATGACATGAAGAGAATCATTTTCACAGTTGTATGAGTGTGATCGAATATTTTGCAGCCATTAAGTTGGTAGAGCCTGATAGCAAAATGGGAAGTAATACAATCTGTGTCATCAAAAGTGTCACATGGATTTTTCATCTGGATAAACATGCTTCTTTTAATGAGGACTGAAAGACCTGTTGTAAATGTTAACCAGCGGCTGGGGTTGTAGTTGTGCAGTCCAGTGCAAAGCTCTAGATTCAGTCTATATCACAATCATTTAAAAACTAATTATTTGGCAAACTGATATTGGAGTTCTGTCTTATGCCAGAAGTTAAAAATACAGATGAAGCCATGTCTCTGCGCGAGGGTCAGAAAAGGATGCTGAGTAATAAGTTCAATGAGGGTGTAGGTAGTAGGTTAGGGTGATTTATCTTTCATATTTTGGTAAAATGTTTTAAATACTGTCCGTTTCCTGAAACACAGTATATAAAGAATCTCTATTATTATGTTAATGCAGCTTATAATTATCTAACAGATAATAATTATTCAATAAATACTTGCTTATTGAATGAACAGAATAAGAAATGAGTCCTCTATGGGTGCTTCTTTGTAAGTATGGCTATCACATTAGTAATTCAGAACTCTTAGAGAAATTGTTCATTGCTGGCATAAGAAAAGAACATGTAAAATCATTTTCCAAAATCTATTTAGAAGATTGGTTCTCCATATTTCTTATTGGTGCTGCTCACTGTCAGGATGGGTCTTTCCTACTTGGTTAACCCTCTCAGGAAATAACCTCACAGATATACAGTGAATCTCATTAACACCCTATGTGTTTCTAATCTAGTGATGCTTACAATTTAAATTAGTCATCATATCTCCATGTCTCAATTTGTCCACATAACCTTTGGGAAATAACGTTTTTAAACCTAGCACTATTGGTGGGCATCTTCCAACTCATAGTCTTTGTAGAATTATTTTAATTCTATACATATATACTATAGTTTATTCTCCTGCATTGGATTTAGGTTAGTATGAGACATTTCATAAAATATACTATAATCTATATATGACAAGCTATTTTTAAAATGATTATTTATGTGTTCTATATAAATGAAAATTGTTAGTGGAACAACAACTTACCAGTCAATTTACCAAGAAAAAGTTTTAGGAATTGTGGTTTATGAAACTAGGTTATCAAAGATAATAATTACGCCCAATAAGCAAGTAAGAAATAACAGGAAAAATAACTAACACAGAAGATATCTGGGGGAAAGCACTAAAAGCTTGTATAAGTACTGTTTTTACAGTCGCAAGCCATTTCCCCAGCCCTAAAATATTTCTGTTATGATCAGGCAAAAAATGTTCAAATATCATTTTTAAAAATAATAAAACTTTATCAAATCTAGTGTGGTAAAGTGTGTGCTATCTGACATGAATATCATAGAGAAGAGTATGACAGTGTTAACCAGGTTCCCACTTTAGTGTGATCCTGGACCTGTAATATTTTACTCCAGTACTGCTTGTATTATATAGTTGGCATTCTGTATTAATAGGCATTTGTGAATGCCCTTTTTTGTTTTCTCAGGCAAGTTGTGGTGTAGCCCAGGCTGGCCTTGAACTCCTGCTCCTCCTGGTCTGTGCCTCCTGAGTGCTGGGACTGTAGATTTGTGCCAGCAGACGCAGTGGCTCTCCTCTGCACTTTTGCCTTTCTTCTCCTCTGTGCTTGCTGTCAGTCACATTGCTTTGGTTGGCCTTGTTCCTTTCATTTTCCTGATTTCTAATTAGATGTTTTAGATTTGTGATGACTAAAGAACCCAGAAACGGGGTTTTTTAGACTAGTTTGTGAAAACTCCAAGGAGAACAGAGCTCAGGTAATGAGGAGCCGTATCAGCCACTGGACATAGAATAGCTTTGGTTGTGAAAATAGTAGGAACTTTATAAGAATATGTGTTTGTCATGTCTGACCTCTGAAAAGGTTCTTTCCAAGCAGTGCATAGGTATGTTCCTACCAGAGCAATAATAATTATTATGTAAAGAAGTCATTAAAACCTTTACACACACACACACCATACACCACACACACACACACACACACACACACACACACACACACACACACACACACACACACACACACACGGTCTCACTCTGTAGCCCTGGCTGGCCTGGAACTCACTATGTAGACCAAGTTGGTCTCAAACTGAAAAGAGATCTGCCTGCCTCTGCCTCGTGAGTGCTGAGATTAAAGGTGTGTAACCACCTCAGCCAACCCAATTTTAAGAAATCATGCTCAAACTTTTATCTCATTTAATTTTTCACACTTTGATGAAATAATAGTCTGGCCTAGATTAAAAGGTCCTAATGTTAGAAACACATCTTTTGACTCATGAGCTTTGTCAACCCTCAGTGAACACAGCTAAGCAGATTATGAAGTCTTTTATTAAATGACATTATAGAAATTAGCATATTTTCATATCTCATAGGATGTTCTGGAAAGTTTGTTTTGTTTTGTTTTTTTGCTGGGAATGATTTATGTCATTTATGGCATCCTAACTCCTGAGTTTAGCAATACATGATTGTTTAGTCATTTGTTCTTGCTCTGGTTAGAGTGAGACATTGACTTGGGATCTGAACTAGTTCTGGAAGACAAATGTCTGTGGACACAGTATCTTTCCAGTAAATCTTGCAACTATTTCTGTGACTACATATGTTAACATTTTTATAATTGGCTTCCAAATGGCAAACACAGATGGCTGGTGTCTGAATTTCCAGCATGTTTTAGAATAAATGTTTTCTCAGTGAATTAAAGTGTATCATTTCAGCGTCAGGTGGCTACCTAATTGAATAGCTTTTTACTTATCTGTTAACTTACCATTTTCAGTTTTAAAATAAAAATAACTTAAATAGCCAAAAGAAACTGAATATAATATGATCTTTTTTTTCATTTTCAATTAAACAGAATTTTTGCCAGAAAGCTGTTGTATATATTATTTTTCTGAGAATTTGAATTTTTAATTTTTTTTAGAAAAGAGGACGATTATAGTAGGAAGGATAGTTCTTTGTTTTCCATTAATTTAATGAGTAATGAGAATATTTTTTATCCAATCTGAAGCTATGGGACTTTTAGAGTTGATAGAGTTGGGCATGCCTGTGTTATGTCATCTCAGTTATCAAGAGGTGTCTTCCCTAAGTGATGGTTTCCTTCTTTCATTCCACATACACTTACTGAGTACTGTTCTAGGTATTGAGTATAAAGAATTGAACTAAAGTCTTTGCCCTCATGGAGCCTTGTGCTTAGTTAACCCCCCACCCCCAAGAAGACCTCATATACTCAACTAAAACAGACTGAAAGCAATGTATTTGTAATTTTATGTCTTTAGAAGCTGCCCATCCAGATGCAGTTGTAGAATCGACTTACGTATATGTCTGTGTATGTCTTGTCCATGGGATTCAGTAGTGCATTCTGTTGCCTCTGCTTTTCAGTCAACCTTTCCATAATTGGGTGTTTTTGTTTTGCTTTTTTCTATGTGCTTATACATCTGAATAAACACTAGATATAGATAATGATATGCACTAAAATGATTGGAGTTTGAAACAAAATCTTGATCCTAAAATCTTCTGCTGTTAATGTATTTAAATGAGAGCATGGTAGTGTAAGCAGCTTCTGAAATATGCTTGTAAGAACACTATTCTTAATATTTTTTTGTCATTGCATTCTCCCTGAGGGAACTTTTCTTATTAAATGATGAGCCTGGACTTTTGTTTCTGTTCACAGATAGTATTTTAATAGCAATCCAGCCAGTTTATTTTTAAGACTGAATCTCTATCCTACAACGCACTCTAAGTGTATTCCAGGGGCTTAATACTCTACAAAGAGGCAGCTGACTGTGCACCTGTTCTTCAAGCAGATAAGAAATAGAGTAACTGCGGAGTTGCTAAATAACTCAGGAGAACCCTGGTGCAGTGTATTTTCATATTGCATGGCACTAGTAGCTGCTATATGGGAGTGCTGAATGAATGTCTTTAAAATATAGGGCATCCATATGTGTATTTTTCTATAGTTGGTAAAGTTTAAAAATACTTCATTATTTATTCATAGTGTTTGTCATATATTTTGATAGTAATATTAACATCATTAATGATACTGTATTAGCATATTTTATAACTTATCAGCTATCTTTGTAATTAGTATAGTTAATAGTTATAGTAATTCTAGTAGTATAGTTTTTTTGAAGGTTCTAGGTCTTATTTTTGTTTTTCTTTGTTGTGATTAAAGAGCTCAAGTTTAAGAAGTGGTGGTTAGTATTTGTTTCATATAAAGAAATTTTATAAAAGAAGATATTTAGGCTGGGGAGATGGCTCAGTATGTAAGTGCTTTTTTGTGCAAGCAAAGTCCCCAGCATCCATGTGCAAAGCCAGGCATGGTGGTGTGAGTCTATAATCTCATCTCGAGGGTAACGGTCGGGGGGTGGGGTAGGGAGACATAGATGGAGGCAGGGGGATGCCTGGAACTTGCTGGCCAGCCTACGTAGCCAACACTATGAGTAGTAAGTGATACAGGATGGTACCTGAAGTCAACCTTTGGCCTCACATGCACACTCAGGCAAGCACACCTGCACACACATGCACACACACACTACTCACAAGCACACTCAAAGAGAAATTAAATATAGGGGAAAACACCTGTAGTGCAAGTCGTGAAACACCCCAAAGTTGTTACACATTTTCTTTCAAGATTTAATTATGGCTGTGAGTGTAGTGTTACTAAAATCCAAGCTAGCTGTAATTGTTGATGGTTGAAGCCTGAACCCGCTTTGTCTCTAGAAAGAAGAGGTGTAGATAATTTTCTTTTCATAATAACTGTACTGTGATACTGTTTTATAGCAACTACTCTATCATAAGGATTGTCATGAGTGTTTTGCATCAATATTTTCAATAAGGGTTCCACATAGTTCACCCATCATTGAGTTGTATATGGGATAATAATTCTGACTAGATGATGGTATTTTATGTGTGTCCTGGTTCAGTGGTCAAAACATTGTATAATATTAAAGAAGACTTTTACCTTTTACATTTTTTTCTTTCTGCCATGGTAGCAGAAAGTGTGTGCTGCTCTTTTATCCCTAAATGTCTTTATACTCATCCAGTTTTCTTATATCTTTCATCAGCGTTTAACGTTTTAATGATAGCTGTGCCCTTGTTTTGATTTTTGTTGGCTACTTTAAAAAAAAAAGAAATCACAAGTAGTCCTGACTTTTAATTTATAGCAGGATTAAACATGTCTTTAAAAAATAAACTTAAATAAGAAAGGCAGTAGATGGTAAGTAGATTATATGACTAGGCGGCACTAGGCTGTGGGATTCCTGACGATGGTGATAGGCAAATGCTTGAGGACTAGAAAAATCAGTCTCAGGAATTGGAATTATTTCTATTCCTTCCTTTATAGATAAGGCCACAAACCACACTTAGAGGTAAATCTTTTGGCACAAGCTAATTATCTTTAGTTGAAAGTTAAAGTCCCAGACAACCCATGAAGGACTCACTTGACCTTGTGTGTGCCACAGTTTGAAATCCACAGATGATCCTCCGAGTGCCTCCCTATCCATCTTCTGACTCTGGGCTGAGTTTCTTCCTTTCAGACATTTTCATTTCTTATTCCTGATTCAGAAACAACCAGTTTCTTTGCAGTGCAATAGTAATTACTCTATTAAGGACGGGACAAGTGTCCTTTGTTTTGTCACTCATTTTTAGTGATAGTTTGAGTTTAATAAAGTGACCCAGAGCTTTAATAATGATAAAAAAAAAAAAAACTTAGATGGTAATGCCGCTTTCTTTTTTTCCCCCCTATAGCTTGCTCAGTATCGACAAAGAAAAGCCCGACCTGATGGGCAGAATCCTAAGAAGCAAAAGAAGAAAAAAATTTCAAGCTTAAATATTAATCAACAGAATGATGAGACATCCATAAATAGTTCTCAATGCGTAGAATCAGCCGGGAATCCTGATTCTACCAGAATGAGAGCTCTTCCCAGTGGACAAATAGGAAATCATGATCAGGTCTTTGTTGAAGTGAGTGCTTCCAGATTTTCAGCCCAGTTCTGAGTGGAACGGCAGTGTAATGAGAGTGGCCATCAGCACGCTGTGCAGTTTATGACTTTTATCCCTTCCTGCAGACTTCAGGAGTATGGTAGTAACTAGACCTAAAATATTTAGTAACCTCTCTGAGTGAGTCTCGTGAGCTTCATTCAACAGATACTTATTGACACGAGGCAAAGATGAGGAAGGCAGATATAAAGAACGTCAGTGTGTTCCTATCACACCTGTGCAGCAACAGTGCACCTGCCTCTCAAGAGGAGGGGGGGTGGTGGTGCCAAAGTCAGCCGTGCGTATGTTACTGGGGAATATAAAAAAAGTATGAGTAGGAGTCAGCTAGAAGTAAAAAAAAAAGCAAGGGACGCAACCTCTGTGCAGAAAGAAATACATTTGCAAAGATGAAAAGTGGTGTGCTGTGTGATCTGAAAACAGGAGATTCTATTTCATATGGATCCCAAAGTGATGGGATAGGGTGGTGGTAATTGTGTGGGTTTGGAAATTGTACTCAGCCCAATTCCATAGAAAGTGCCCAGTGAATCCTAATTTCCCGAGCCACCCTCCCCCTTGTTTTATGGTGCAACTTTCTGAAATGGGGGTGGTGGTGGTGGTGGTGGTGGTGGTGGTGGTGGTGGTGGTGGTGGTGGTGGTGGTGGTGGTGGTTAAAATGGACTAAAATGGCTGGTAGGTGGTTGGTTCACTAGCCAATACCAGAAATAGAGGGATGAGTTGCTCAGGAGAGTATTGGGAGGATGGATATTACTTGAATTTTATGCTACAGCATGTTTATGTAGAAATGTTTATGTAGAAATAGGATTAGAGTAGATAGAGATTATATTAGTGAGAGTTTCTGTTGCTGCAACAAAATACCGTGACCAAAAAGCCAGTTGGGGAGGAAAGCATTTATTTATTTGACTTATACTTCCACATTGCTGTTCATCAGTGAAGGAAGTCAGGACAGGAACTCAGACAGGACAGGAGCTGATGCAGAGGCCATGGAGGGGTACTGCTTACTGGCTTGCTTCCTCTGGCTTGCTCAGCCTGCTTTATTATAGAACCCAGGACCCGCAGCCCAGGGATGGCACCACCTACTATGGGCTGGGCTCTCCCCCACTGATCACTAAGTGAGAAAACGCTTTACAGCTGGATCTCACAGAGGCATTTCCTCAACTGAGGCTCCTTCCTCTGATGACTCTCGCTTGTGTCAAGTTGACACACAACCAGTCAGTCCAGGGATTTAAGCTTTGCTCACTACCCAGGTGACATGTTATATTCCTCATAATAAATGCAGTCACTTGGAAGTATGGGAATATGGTTTCAAAAGAAGAGTGGGGAGCTGAGGTTGGTAGCACATATCAGAAACTTCAGCATGTGGGAGACTGAAGTGGGATTTCCTAGCTTTATCTCTGATGTTGTAATAAATACCCCAATAAAGACAACTTAGGGGGAGAAAGTTTGACTTAGGATTCCAGCTTCTTGTCCACCATTGCAGGGAAGTCAAACTCAAGGTAGCCAATCCTATTGCATCTAACAACCCAGAGAGAGTGAATGCACGTATGCTAGTGTTCAGCTCCCTTCCCGCTCTTTACTCTTAGACAGTCTAGGACCCAAGCCCAGGGGAATAGTGCTACATAGAGTGGGCTCCGACTTTCTATATCACTTAACCCAATTAAGAAAAATTCTCACAGGCATGTCCACAGGCACGCCCTCATGTAGGTGAGTCTCATTGAGACTCCCCAGGTGATTCTAGGTTGTGTCTAGTTGACAGTTGAAGCTAAACGTCATAGGGGAGAGAGGGAGGGCTGGGGAGGCAGAGGCATGCCTGGGCTATGTAGTGAGACTCTGTAGAGGGGGAGGGGGAGAAAGAGCAGAGGGAGACACACTGAAAATACAACTATGTACTGTGTAACAAGCATTTGTGCTTTACATGTAGGCAGTTTTACTTACATGCCTCAGTTGTATTCTGTAAAGCTGTTCCAGTGATGAGTTAGTATACACTGAGCCATTCTTCCTAAGGAAATCAGGGCTAGAGTCCTGTGAGCCACTGGTCCTGTGGTGTTAAAGAGCTGGTACAAGGCTGGCAAGTAGTGAGTACTTACTTCGTGGTAAAGGCACTTTCTGCATGAGCATGGTGACCTGAGTTCAATTCCCAGAACCCACGAAAAGGTGAAAGGAAATTGTTTCCCAAAATTGTCCTTTGAACCTCACATTTGCCATGGTGTACAATGCACATACAACATAATAAATAAATTAAGGTATATAATTAAAACAGTAGTTGTTACATTGCCTGTTTATGTGTATTTATGTTTCAAGACTCCTTATACAGTATATGTTGTTGAATCCTTAGAACTGAAGTGTGATTAACATGTAGGCATTGAGTAAGAGGACTTGAAACAGAAATATACACACATACACACACACTAGAGACCATGCCTGAGCAAAACTTAACTAATACACCTTCCCTCCATAAGACACATCACAACATTGCTGTTCTCAGAAACACTGGGCAGCACTTAAACTTTATACTTGGGGTCATTTTTAAGCGGTGAAATCACCAATTAAAAAGTGCCAAAATGTGCCACTATGTACCCTGGAGGATACTGACTTCACATTGTCAGAAACAGGAGAGCAAATGTTGCCCTGTTCTGTGTCATATAGTATTATCTACCTTGGATCACTCTAAATTTTCCCTGTTCTGCTCATGTCCTCAAATGAACTCGTAGATGTTATGAGTATTGATTTGGGGGCCAGCAAATAAATTTTATTAAGGAGGTGAGTTCATGAAGGCAAGAGTCTGAATAATGAAAACCAGATATTCGTAGATAGGTAATCTGTAAATATTATCTCATGGGTTTTTTATCTTTATAGTATACTTTGATGCACTAAATTTTTAATTTTTGAAAAGAAATGGTGAGAGGCTAGTAAAATGATTTAATGAATAAAATCACTTGCTGCATGGACATCATGGCACATACCTCTAATCCCAGCACTAGAGAGGCAGAGGCAGGAGGATCTCTGTGAGTTTCGGACCGACCTGGCCTAGAAAGTAAGTTCCAGGACAGTCAGAGCTACACAGTGAAATCCTCTCTGGGGAACAAACAAAAACAAAGAATAAATACATGAAAATACCTTGTTGCCAAGCCTGATGGCCTGAATTCCATTCCCAGGACCCACGTGGTGAAAGGAGAGAACCAACTCCTGAAAGTTGTCGTATCCCCTGCGTGTAATGTGTTTTGAATTGTTTGGAGGGAACATTCAGCCTCCACATTCCCCCTCCTGGAGTATTTGCTTAGCTTGTGTAGTGTCGTATATTTAGGGCTTTCTTTAGATGAACCTCCTTCATATAGAGGAGGTTCCTTTCCACTTTGCATCGTTGAGTGTTTTTATGTATTTATTTATTTTGCAGTACTGGGGTTCGACCCCAGGCCTTGTGAATGCTCAACAAATACTTTACCATGGAGGTACATCCCCAGCCCCCAGTAAATACTTTTGTCATGAAAGACTGTTAAATTTTGTGGGTTTTTTTTTTCTCTAGCTGTTGAGATGATGTTAATTTAAAAGGACTGTTAATATGGGTGAAAGCCGCTAGGAAACATGAGACCAGCCCTTTAGTCCCTTAACTTTTCATTCAGTGGTGTCTGGTAGTCTTGCTGCTTTCAGGACGGATGTGACTGATGTGATTTGGTTTGCTGCTGCTTCCCTGTTCTGTGGTTGCATCCTCCCAGGGACGTTTTGCTCAGAGTTTTTGTTGCTGATAAATTACTTTAGCATTATTTCCTTTAGTTATTTGACACACAGCATTTAAAATACCCAATTTTAAGTTTGTGCCTGTTAAATCATAATCTGTGTATCTTCAAGAGCAGTTTCTATTGACCAATATTTTTCTTTTGACCAGGCCATACTCTCCCATTCCTTTGTGTGCCTTGTAATTTTTTAAATAAACATTTTAAATAATATGGCAACTCTGGCATAGGATTTGGTTTCAAGATGGATATTTTTAATTATGGTATATTGATACTTGGATTCTTTACTGTAGTTTACCGTTTACTGTATTTTATCATTTTGAATGCAATAACTTGTTAATCTTCTTTTTTCTTTTTTTGAGACAAGATCTCTCTGTATAGCCTGCCTCTGCCTCCTGAGTGCTGGGATTAAAGGTGTATACCACCATGCCCGGCAAATCATTCCATTTATTCTTTCTTTGAGGGGGTTGGTTTTCTTGAGACAGGATTTTTCTGTGTGGCCCTGGCTGACCTGGTCCTCGCTATGTATACCAGGCTGGCCTCAAACTTACAGAGATCTACCTGCCTCTGCCTCCTGAGTGCTGGGATTAAAGGTGTGCACCACCACCGCCCAGCTAGTCTGTTTATGTGTGGTACCAGTTTTTAATGTACATTGTGTTCTTAGTTGTCTTATAGAGGGATTATGTCACAGAAATCTTTAGATTTAGAAGAGAACCTCAGGCCAGGGACATGACTTCAGTCCCTAGAACTCCCATCAAAATGCTGAGAACGGTGGCCAACACGTAATCCCAGTGCTGGGAGATGTACCGAAGCGTTCCTGGGCTCAGTGAGAGACCCTGTCTCAAAGCAGATCAGCAGCCATCCTGAGGATGACACAGAAGTAGTCCTCTGACCTCTATGTGTGTGCACACATGCACACACACACACAGTCACACATGAATAAATAAATAAGTGAGCAGAGCCTCATGAGTTAGGAACCATTGTTTTAGGATTTTAGACTAGAGACAAGCTATTTTTTTTTTTTCCTGCCAGCAGTTACTACTTCTTGGAAAGGCCTTTGCAGAACTTGATCCTGAATGTTAAATAATATTTCTGTCGGAATAGATGAGGAATTAGACAGTGATAGTTAATAATTATAAACTCTCTGAGTTTTATGTTAGAGGGTGTGTGTGTGTGTGTGTGTGTGTGTGTGTGTGTGTAACAGTAAAACAGCACTTTGGGAATTAGAAAAATTAGGATTTTTTTTTTTTATTCTATTTCCCATGTCACACTTGAGAGTGTGACACACTTTGAATGCCACTGACCTTATACCCAAATTCTGGAACAAAGCAAAAATGTTTAATTTTTATTTTATTATTTTATATGAATGGATATTTTGGCTATAAGGGTTTATGCTTGCTTCTGATATGTGCAGTGCCCATGGAGGCCAGAAGAGAGCATCAGGTCCCTTGGAACTGGAGTTACAGCTGCTTGTGGGCCTCCATATGGGTGCTGGACCCTTTCTTGGCAAGAGCAGCAAGTGCTCTCAACTGCTGAGCCATCTCTCTAGTCTCCTGCAGATGTTTTAAGAGAATGCTTTTTAAGCTGTAAAAGCATTATAACAACAAAAGGTGTTATTTCTTTTCAAGTAGTTACTTTTAGCATCAAGATCTGATAATACTCCTGCAGAAATGACACTTCTGATAGTAGCATTTAGAACCCTGTTTTATTTATGAGTTGTAAAGTTTAGAGAAATCGGGCGGGAGGAGGGAGGAGAGGGGGATCTGTGGTTGGTATGTAAAATGAATAGAAAATTTCTTAATAATAAAAATTTTAAAAAGTTTAGAAAAATCATACTTCGGTGATTTTGGCTTACAGGAGTAGTACTGTGTATAAGAACATGTTCTCTTAATTTTTTTTATATGGAGAAAAATTTACAGCTTAGACACTGATTCATAAGTGAAATTTTAAAGGTCTGAATAACTTGTACTAGGTTTGGTGGTGTCTTGTCTGGTTTTAGTAGCATTTTATGTAGTAGTTTTCACTATGCTGCCTACAGTAGTTGCTCAGTGGAAGTAAAATATGGGGGAAAGGCATGATTGTAAATTGTTTTACTTTTCTTTTAGCATGAAAGTGAAGTTTCAACCACGGCAGATGATTCTAGTTCATTAGAGGTAAGATTAATATGTCATAATTTCAAATGCTGTAATAAAAATAGTCATTTTATCACTAGAAGTGTTTGTTTCTTGTACATTTTACATGCTTCTGTTGCATTTCTATAAATATGATAAAATAACAACAGCATGATCAGTTGGCAAACTACAGGTAATGCTCTCCTGCTGTCGTCACGGGGTTAGCTGACATATTAATTATCCCCTAGTTTTTTCTTTAAATATTTAGAAATTCTGGTTAGTTTCTGGGAAAGACTTTGATGCTGGGTTTCTAGATGTAAGACCACTGTGGACCCATCTTATTTAGCACAGCAAATTTTTTTTGATAATTTGTTTTGAGTTAAGCTTTTCACAAATGTTTGGGTTTGCATTAACCTTATGGACTTTTTTATTGGCACTAATGCTGTGGTGGTGACTAGGTGAGGAACTGTTAGGTAGACGTGACCTCTTTATGACGTGCCTTTTATGCGGTGGTGATAAATGTGTGTCATTTCTTAGTTTTTTAAATATGATCACCATTTCTTTGGTCCAGAGTTAGAGAACATGAAAACCTTTCTCTTACTCTAAATGTCTCCTCAATTAGTGTATTTCATAAGTTTCAGTGTGTTGCTGGTTTCTATTAGAAAAACTCTTTATGCTTAAATTAACATAGCACAATTTTATATTAATAATAAATTTGATACTTAACAAATTTAATGTATTTTGGAGCTAAGAATATACTTACTAGTAGACTGGCCAGGAAGATAACCAACAATGAATAAATAAATGGGTATCTGATTCGCACTATGTAAAATTCCTCTGTGGTCAGTATGGATTTAAAATCACAGCCTCTAAAAACTACCATTCAAGAATACTATGCCAAAAAAGTTACCTTTTAAAATAGGAGAAGTTGAGACTTTTAAAGCTAAGTACAAACTAAAGCCATTCATGTCAACCAAGATAGCAGTGTAAAAGATACTCTCACAAGTCCCACACACAGACAACAACAGAGACAGTCTCAGTCACAAAAGGACAGGAAAGAGTAACCATAGAAAGAGTAGGTGAGCTGAGGAAAAATGGTAAAAGCCGTTCATGTCTCACTCTGCAAATCAGTAAACACCTAATATGGATGGGGGAACAAAAACCAAACCAAAACAAGAAAACTTGAAACACCATAAAACAATCAGCAGACTTATAGGAAATAGCAAGTGTTCTCAATAATAGCTCTAATTGTAAATAGTCTCTAATTTTCATTATAAGACACAATTGGCTGACTAACAAAACAAACAAGACACTCATTTGTTGTCTGTGAGAAATACATCTCACTGGCAAAGACACACTAGACTGAAAATGTATCAGAGTCCATATGCCAGGCAAGAGGAAGCTTCAGCAACAACACAGGAGTGGGTGAACTCATTCCTGACAAAGTGCACTTTATGTCCAAGTTCATTAGAAAGGGTAAAGAAGGCTGCTGCATGTTCACAAAGCAGGAACAATCCTTTCTAGTTCTTGGAGCCTTTCAGTTGCCTGAGAGAGTGACTGCCCTTTAAGAGATGGAGCCCTTTAAGAACT
Organism: Peromyscus californicus insignis; assembly: GCF_007827085.1. Lineage (NCBI taxonomy): Eukaryota > Metazoa > Chordata > Mammalia > Rodentia > Cricetidae > Peromyscus > Peromyscus californicus. The sequence continues at coordinate 17,236,612 of NW_026294584.1, forward strand.
TGACCATTTTCATGTTTGATCATCACTAGTTGGTCTCTAATGCTTCTGATGCCTTAGTCTGGACTGGCTATCAGATCCTGGCAGGTAAAGTACTGACTCATTCCCAGCCTTCAGTACTCTGACTTTGGTGGAGCTGGGTATTGCTATGACCAAGGTTAACATCTTAAACAATTTGGGAACCATTGCCAAATGTGGTGCTAAATAAAGCATTTATGGAAGCTCTTTAGGTTGGTGCAAACATTTCTGTGATTAGACAGTTGGGTTTCGGCTTTTAGCATGCCTGTCTGGAGGCAGAGAAAGCAGTCGTGGTCATAAAACGTGATGATGAGCAGTGTACTTAAGAGCCTTCTACTGGGGGCTCCTTCATTGTGCCTGTCAACCAAAGTAGCCTGTTGGCTGGGCTATCAAAGTGATCTTTCATCTCAGAGAATACCAGACAGATGTAGAAGAGAGGTAAGTCAAAGAAGTGATGAAAAAGCCTTTTCAGGGGCCGGGGAGATGGCTTAGTCCGTAAAGTACTTGCTGTACAAGCTTGAGGTCCTGGGTTTGGTTCCTCAGGACCCATGTTAAAGCCAGGTGTGGTTGTTAGTTTCTGTGATCACAGCACTGGGGAGGCCTAGACAGGAGGGTCCCTGGGGCTTTGAGGCCAGCCAGTCCAGCTGAATCAGTGAGTTCCAGGTTCAGTGAGACTCCCTGTCTCCAGGAATAAGATGGAGAGTGATTGAGAAGACACCTGAATTGAACTCTGACCTCACATACATACACTCGAAAGCCATAGCTGTCCATGGTCTATCCAGTTACCCTTTCTATGGAGATGCAGTATGAGGGAAATCAGTGGTGGTTGGAAGAGAAGAAGGTGTATTGTAAGCACTCAGGTGTTTGAGGAATGATTAGCCTTTGAACGTAGTATGTCTTTTTGATGCTTGAACTAATTTTAAATGAATCACTATATATGGTTTTGCCAATAAGGCTTTTTATTTCAGTCATAAAAAGACTGAACTGGGGGAGGGCAATGACTGAATACAGTGCTTACCACACAAGCTTGAGCTTGGATCCCTAACACCCACATAAAAAGTCTGAAAATGTGGATCTCTAGTCCCTCACTGGGGAGGCAGAGATGGAGGATCCTGGGGCTAGCTGGCAAGTAAGTGTAGCTGAATTTGCGGTCCCCACGCTCAGTGAAATACTCTTGTCAGATAAACTACATTCAGTTTAAGATCATAATATACCAAGAGATTGTTTTTATACAGATAAATGGCTGCTGTTTTGTGACAGAAACCGGAGAGTCTACAGATTTATTACGGGTACAGTATTTAAACACTCACGATACTAATGTTTTATACGCGCGTAAAGGCACCCAGCTTACTAACCAAGCTTTTCCTGCATGGACTCCTGTTTGTTTTTAATATCTAACCAAAACAATCATCTTTTTATAGTGCAGAAATTCTGTTTATGCTGTTAAAGTATATGTCTCATTAATAACAAAGCAGGTTTCTGTACTAACAAACTGCAGGAGGTAGGAATGTTTTAAAATGACTTAGCTGTGGAATTTTAAATTCCTGAGGAATGTTGCTAGTACTGAATTATTAAAAACCTTGGATTGATTTAGGAAGAAGAACTTGGCATTGACAATTCTCATTCAGAACAGGAAGCTCAGTCCAGTCAGACCTGTCTCAAAATGATGAAAAATGAATTGGCTGGAAAACAGCACGAGATTGAAGAACTAACTCAACAGCTGGAAGAGATGAGTGGGACTGAAGTTCTGAAGCGGGTGCGCTCACTTCCTACGGCTCTGCTTTGTTACACATGTGAATGGTAGTCAGTGTGTGCTCTGTACACACGGGCCTTTGCTATGGCAACTTCGGTCATTTCATAATTTTTGTTCTTGTGCATAGATAGCTTAAACAAGCCCATTTAAAATGAGACACAGCTGAAATATTTGGACTTTTAAATTTAACTGTGTAAAGTAGCTAGAGTGAAATCACTCCCGTTTGTATAATCTGAGAGAAAATTGGTGGGAACCACAAAAAAAGTGTGACTTAAACCCATAAAGAGTGTCAGCAAGTCCTTGTGAGTCACTTGCTGGCCACAGTGGCACCTGCTAAGCAGGGAAGTCAGGATGAAGTCGATGAAGCGGGCCACCTTGAAAATAACAGCAGGCTTCCATCCCATCCTCTTCAGAAACAAGCCTGCTTAAATGTGTCTGCTGGTGTTACCTGGAAACACACGGGGGCACTCCAGAGTATAAAGGTGCTTCTTCTATAAGAAAAGATGGACAAGTCAACCCACATATGTTCTCTTCCTCAATGCAGATACATGTTTTCAAAGTCAGTTTTGAAATAAAACTAATTTGGACAGGCCAGTAGCTTTCATGGAAGATTATTTATTTTGAACAAACCCTAAAAGCTGACATTTACAGTTTTCCCTTGTCTCTCTTAGCTACAGGAATTTGAGGCTGCTGTTAAACAAAGAGACTGCATCATTACTCAGCTCATTGCCAACTTGCAGCAAGCGACAAAAGAAAAGGATGAGACAATGAAAGAATTTCTAGAGTTGACAGAGCAAAGTAAAAAATTACAGATTCAATTCCAGCACGTAAGTATTACAACAAGTTTATTGGTTAGTTAGAGTTAGTTTATTAGAGTTAGTTCTTCACTTTCCAGCACAAATCAATACTATGAAGCCATTTGCTTCCTTAAGTGTACTAAAAGAAGTACTTTAGTGTACTGAAAAACCTGGTAAATTTGTGTTGTTATAGTAACCAATAATTTTTTGTTTGTTTGTTTTATTTTTTTGAGACAGGGTTTCTCTGTGTAGCTTTGCGCCTTTCCTGGGACTCACTTGGTAGCCCAGGCTGGCCTCGAACTCACAGCGATCCGCCTGCCTCTGCCTCCCGAGTGCTGGGATTAAAGCTGAATGCATTTTTGCAGATGACACCCTTTAGTTGCATTGGGCCTTTGCAGTCCTGGCATGGCTTTGGTTAGGTTCTAGATGGTAACTGGACCTACACCTTCCAGTTTCTCTATGTTTACCTTGGGAATCCATCCTGGCTAGTTTTCTGTCAGCTCGATCTAAGCTAGAGTTATCTGAAAGAAGGGAACCTCAATTGAGAAAATGCCTCCATAACATCAGGCTGTGAGGTATTTTCTTAATTAGTGATTGGTTGGGGAGGGCTCAGCCCATTATGAGTGTGGGGAGGTGATCCTGCATTCTATAAGAAAGCAGGCTGACCAAGCTATAAGAAGCAAGCCAGCAAGCAGCATCCTCCATGGCCTCTGCATCAGCTCCTGCCTCCAGGTTCCTGCCTGCTTGAGTTCCTGTCCTGACTTCCTTTGATGATGAACTATGATGTAGAAGTATAAGGCATGTAAACCCTCTCCTCCCCAACTTGTTTTGGCCATGGTGTTTCATCATTCAGCAATAGTAACCCTGACTAACACAGAATCTGATTGCACTGATCAGAGTTTGATAGCAAGTAATACACAACAACTTGAAATATCTTAAGCCAGAGAGTTTAATATAAGTATACAGGCATCTTATAGAATTTAGGGGCGGAAATATAATCAGGACTCTGAAAGAGATGGGAGCTAGAGTCTGAAAAGTCACTAGGATGCAGAAGTACGTTCCTGTCCACATTCTCTCTAGGCCTCAGTCCTAATTCCCTCACTACATCTGCTTTCTCTGAATTATCATCTGAAAGGTAATTTATTGGCTCAGTCTCAACCCTCTGAAGTGAGCCGAGGCCACTGAGAGCCACTGTCAGCAGAATAGGACTCTGGAAGTCTGTTGGCAAACAGTCACAGTTTCGTATGTTGAAGGCTCTTTCTGTTTCCAAGTTACAGGCTAGCGAGACTCTGCGGAGCAGCACTCACAGTAGCACTGCTGCAGAGCTGCTTCAGGCCAAGCAGCAGCTCGTCACCCAGCAGCAGCAGCTGGAGGGACAAGACCATCAGTTAAAGGACTATCAGATAAAGGAGGAGGAACTCAAAACCCAAATTACTTTTTTACAAGAGAAAATTAAAGTATATGAAATGGTAAGGATGTCAACCTGCTTGTCACAACTTTGTAATTTTCCTTAGTAAAAAATTTTTTATTCATTTTACATAACAACCACAGATCCCCTCTCATCCCTCCTCCCACTCCCCCTCAGCCTTACCCCGAACCCACCCCCCCCCACCCCCCCCCCCACCCACCCCCCCCACCCCCCCCACCCCCCCCCCGTTCTCTCCTCCAAAAAGGTAAGGCCTCCCATGGGGAGTCAGCAGAGCCTGTACATTCAGTTGAGGCAGGTCCAAGCCCCTCCCCTCTGCACCAAACTGTGCAAGGTGTCCCACCATAGGCAATGGGCTCCAAAAAGCCGGTTCACGCACCAGGGATAGATCCTGATCCCACTGCCAGGAGGCCCCTCAAACAGACCAAGCTACTTGTAATTTTCTTATTCATGTATCTTATGCATATGAATTAGAACATTTTATAATTAAGTCAAACTCTTTGAATATGGAAAATAACATTTCAAAAGCAATTGAGAATCTCATACTAACAACTGTAGATGTCACACTAATATAGTTAAGATAATACTGCCCACTGTTGTGTTCCTAAAGTGATTTGCATATGTCAACTGGAGTCTCAGTAGAGCCTAAATTTATAACTCAAATATCTATTTTGTCCCATCTGAAGCATTCCCATCTATTTTAGCTATGATACTGAAATTCTGAAAATATTTTTGTCACAAGTAGAATTTGGTTATAAAAAATAAATGCCGTTGATTCTCTTTACGCAAATTATGTTGCACTTCTTGCAAACATTTAGGAATTAAGGCTCTTTGGGGCAGGGGACGGCATTATGTGTGACATAGATTATAATCTTAAGTTCTAAGAACAACTCATCCTGAAAGGTTTGCTTTCATCGACTTTGAATTGAGAAATGAAAATTGGAAAGTGTTTTGTTGCTGTCGGCTCTACTCACATACCAGCATTGGAATTCGAACTCTGTCCATGTGGCTGGGGGCAGGGCAAAGCTCTTGCCCTACACTGCCTTTTTAGGCATAAAAAAATGCCTTATAAAACATAGCAAATCAAAAGCACAATCTGATTTTGATTTGTAGGCTCAGAAAACTCATTTAGCTCTTACCTGAGTCCTGAGCTAGAGCAGAAGTAGACTCAGATTGTTCCGAGTTCAAGAGGCTGTTTAAAAATTCAAATGTAAGATCTTTTGTTTGCAATGGTTAATAATCATGGGGAACCATATATTTCTGGTCCTTTGGATTTTATTTTCTTTCCATGGACAAATGAACTTAAAAAGACAAATACTAGTTACAAGGTTCTTTAGTGAGCAGATGGAAGGATGTTTGCACTCAGATGTTGTGGCATTAGACTGAAATAAACTGATTTATGCATCTCCTTGTAGGGAGGTTTATGCCTGTGGGCTGGAATTCTTCAGTCCTGTTTACCACAATTTCCTAACATTATTGAGTATGTTTGGATGGTTCTCCTGCCTCTTCATTGCTGTGAATATGTGTATGCATGCCTAGCTCAGGGTATGGTTTTTCTAGAGGGACCATAATTCTCAAAAGACTGAAGGCATTTGGTCTTTCTCCATGAACTGGACTTAGAGGGGTACTCCCAGCACTTCCTTCAGAGGGCTTTTTTCTGTGTGAGCTTAGACAGTTGTTCTTTAGATGTGTTATACATTCATTCATAATTCCTTTGAATTGCCAAGGACCTTTATAATATAATTCAACTGCCTAAAATAACTCTGACCAGTACTATAGATTTTTATTTTATGCTTTATATTTGGGTCTAAAGCCTTTACTCACAGAGCAAACTAAAGAGCAGATCCTACACTCTGCCTAGGCCTCTGTTCACCCTGCTGCTTTGGTGTGACTGTGGTACAGCTGTGCTTGGGTGCTGTCTGGGCTGAGCTGGTAGCTACAGCTTCATAATTGGCCCCAAATGGGAACTGTGGAAAAGGCTGTGCTGTTTTCAAGTCTGTTTGAACTGAAGTTGTCGTTCCGATCAGTGTGCCATAGACACTGTAGCTGTCGGAGATGCCGCTTAAATGCTCAGCAGGGAAGGTAACACAGACTCACAGACTCAATAAGAATTCTTCTTATTGCATAGCTCTTATCATTGGAACACCTTCAGACCACTAAAATTCATGGGAGTAACCTGGGCTTGTTTTTAAATCTTTTTCTGAGAGTGTTCAGAGAGTGTATAGTATTATAATTAGCTCAAAATATTAAATAATTGGAATATCAATCAGTAATTTTAAAAGTGAAGCTATAAGAGGTTAGCAAAGATTTAGTGAGTTTTTTAATTATTACAATTATTTTTTTGTCTGAGATTGAACTCAGGTAATCAGAGCCATCTCATCAGGCTACCCATATTTTCTTCTTTCTTTTTTTCATTCTTTTTTGGCACTGCTGGAAGTAGAACCCAGGATCTCCTACATGCTAAGCAAATCAGGCTGGATATTTTTAATTTAAATTTTTTTTACATTTTTTATTATTTTAAATGTTTTCATACACTATATCATTATCATATTCTTTCCTGTCCTCCCAGATTCTCCCCACCTCCCTTAAGTAAAATTTTTAGTTACGACAAATGTAATTCACTATTTCTTCCTAAGAAGGTCTGAACTGTGGTAGAACTGTTTGCTCCTAAGTGTCCAGTGTACAGACCTTATCATGGGAGCTGTGGAGGGCTGGGCGCAAGTGACTTTTTATAGACTGATGTAAGAAGTGACTTTCATCTGTCTTTTGTTAATAAGGTTAAGCAACAAAGTTACTAGAAATTGTTACACTTTCTTTTCTTTTTTTCCTTTGAAGGAACAAGATAAAAATGTAGAAAACTCTACTAATGAAATACGGGAAAAGCAGGCAATCATTGAAGCACTGAATACAAGAATAATAGAAGAAGAGAAGAAAACTGCTGCATTAAAGAATAAAGTAACAACTGCTAATAAATTAGTAGAAGACTTAAAAGAACAGCTTACAGAAAAGGACCAAGAAACCAAAAGCTTCAAACTGGAGCTAGCCAGTTCTAGGGAAAAGGAAAAGCAGTGTTCGCTTGAAATTAAACAGTTGATGGGGACAGTTGAAGAACTCCAGAAGAGAAACTATAAAGAGAACCTAGAAACCGGCATAGTGCAAAGAATGGAAAAAGAAACCCAGCGGAAATTAGATCAGCTCCAAGCAGAGCTAGATGAGATGTATGGGAAGCAGATAGTGCAGATGAAGCAAGAGTTGATAAAGCAGCACATGTCTCAGCTGGAGGAGCTGAGGTCCCAGCACAAGGGGGAAATGGAGAACACTTTCAAGTCACATGCCAATGCTACAGTCAGTGAAGAGCAGCTGAAGGTAATGAGTGTGGCGATGAGTGAACTGAACATAAAACTACAAGATACACTTTCCCAAAAGGAAAAGCTTGGGCAAGAGCTCTGTGTAGTTAAGGGGGAAAAATGTGTTCTGCAGAGTCAGTTTGACGATCTTTCAGAAGAATCAGGCTTCTTAAGAGAGCAGATTCAGAGAGCCAGGCAGACAATAGCTGAACAAGAGAGCAAGCTGAGTGAGGCCTGCAAGTCCCTCAGCACAGTTGAAAGCTTGAAAGCGGAGATCGCTGCTGCATCTGAGACCAAGAAAGAGCTGGAGTTAAAACATGACGCAGAAATTACAAATTACAAGATTAAACTGGAAATGCTAGAAAAGGAAAAGAATGCAGTGTTAGACAGGATGGCAGAGTCCCAAGAGGCTGAGCTGGAGCGCTTGAGAACGCAACTCCTCTTCAGTCATGAGGAAGAGCTTTGCAAACTAAAAGATGACCTAGAAGCTGCACACCGACTTACTGTGGAAAAACTTAAAGATAATTTGGGCATTCACCACAAGCAGCAGATAGATGGTTTACAAAATGAAATGAGTAAGAAGATGGAAACTATGCAGTGCGAAAAAGACAACTTGCTGACTAAGCAAAAGCAACTGCTTTTGGAAATTTCTGAACTAAGAGATTTACAGGAATCACATATTAATTCAAAATCAGAAGAAATGACTCTTCAGATTAATGAACTTAAAAAGGAAGTTGAAATCCTCAGACAAGAAGAAAAGGAGAAGGGTGCGCTCGAACAGGAAATTCAGGAGTTACAACTTAAAACTGAACTGCTAAAAGAACAACTGAAAGAAAAAGAGGAGGGTCTTCAAGAAAAATGTGCACAACTTGAAGCAGAGAACAGCCTTCTCACAGATGAGAAGACTGCCCTTGAAGACATGTTGAAGTCTTACACCCCTGCAGACCAAGTGGAAAGATTAATTGCCTTAAAAGACTGTAGCTGGCAGGAAGAGGTTGAACTACTTAGAAAGGAAAAGGAGGACCTGATACAACAATGTAGTCATCTAAATAAGGAGATCGAAAACCAAAGGAATACGTTTTCATTTGCTGAAAAGAACTTCGAAGTTAATTATCAAGAGTTACAGGAAGAGTACGCTTGCCTTCTCAGAGTAAAAGACGATCTAGAAGACAGCCAAGCTAGGCGGGCGTTAGAGTATGAAGACAGGATTAAAGCGCTGACCCAAGAGCTCCATTTGCAGAAAGGAAAGCATTCTGACTTTAGTGATGACAGAGCTTTTGTAGCTGAACCGTTGGAAGTCAGTGAGGTAGTTAGTGAGGTGGTTGAAAAAGATACGACAGAACTTATGGAAAAGCTGAAAGTAACTGAGCGAGAAAAAGCAGAGCTCTCGGAGAAACTTTCTGTTGTATCAGAACAACTAAAGCAGACCCGGGACGAGGTGGGACTCCCTAAGTGCAGAGGTTCGATTATTAAATCAAGACAAAGAACAGCTTTTGTTGAGATGTAGAGCGCTAGAGGTCCCCACTAACCCCAAGGGAACAGAAAATGCCGCTGAGTGCCCTGTGCCATTGAGCTCCAGCAAAGCTGGGCTTGTGACTGTGACAGACAGCCATCATGAAGGATGTGATTCTCAAATCAGTGAAGATTTGTCAGAAGAATCAAAAATAATGATAGAAGATAAAATTCCCTTTGAAGAAAGTGGGGGAGAAGAGTTGATATTGCTAACCAGAACAGCTGAACCGTCTCATGGGATAGTGGAACTGTGTGAAAATGAAAAGCTCCAGCAAGAGCTTTGCATCCTCAAAGCCAAGCAGGTATGTCCATGTGTGATGGAAAATCCTGGTGGAAACACACACTGTCCACTGAAATAGTTCTCACGTTTGTGAACCAGTAATCTCCATCCTTACGGAAGGTGAAGGTGAATCCTCTCATGTTCGTCTCGTTTGTGCAAATCAGTTTCCAGTTTTTCTTCAATATTGTTACCTCTCGCAATAAATCTCTTATATCTGCTGCTCAGAAAATAAGCTAAGCTAATCATTTTCACATGTTTTTTCTTTTCAAAGAGACTTTGTTTTATTAATTTTACATTATAATCATTTTAGTATCAAGATTATTTTTTAGAGTTTTTCATATTGATGTTTTCTAGTATGATTTTTCAAGTTTTCAGTTAGAATTCCACAATTGTTTTAAAAAAACCTTAAGTTTTCTACTGCTCTCTATATAAATTATTCAGTGGTTATAGAATTATATTTCTGGGAGGTGGGGCTTAAGGCCTAGAGTTTTCTGAGTCTTATATCTGAATGAGGAAAAAAATGATATTAACTCTCAATATAAGTCAAGAATTTTAAAAATGTATATAATGTATTTTGTTCTTGTTTTGTTCTGTTGCTTCACTAAAACTGACCCAAAGTAGCTTAGTTGTGGAAAGTAGTATTATTTGGCCATAGTTCATCATTAAGGAACTGAGGGCAGAAACTCAGTCAGGTTAAAGTAGAAAACCAAGGAGGAATACCACTTGCTACCTTACTTACTGGCTTATGCTGAGCTAGCTTTCCTATGTAGCTTGGGACTACCTGCCCACAGGTAGTCCACAGAACTACCACCTGCCCACAGGTAGTCCACATAATGGTGCTTTTCACAGTGGGCTCCGACATCAATTGACAGTCAAGATGATCACCCACAGTTATGCCCACAGGCCAGTCTGATCTGAGCAATACTTCAGTTGAGACCTTCTCATCTCTGTTGACTCTAGACTGTTGTCAAGTTGACCAGTAATGCTAAGACAATGACTAATAATGAATCATTCCTAATAACTTGTGTTTGTTAAGTACTGATAGAAAGAACAGGAAAGTTCTGGTAGGTTATCTATAGTGTAAAAGTGCTAACTATAAAGTTTTATGTGTTTCTATATTAGTGGAACATAAATTTACTGAGTATATTCTAGATATGCATATAGTGGCGAACAAGAGGTAAGAGCTGTAGTCTCAGGAAGCATGTATTCTAGAGGAGGAGGCAAGTAATAATGGGAAATGCGTAGGGTGGTTAGCACTAGTGTTGCCTGTGAGGCAGGGAAGCACAGCGGTCAGGGAAGGTGTCTGGAGGAGTTGGCCTTTGGACTGAGCTCTGTATGACAGGCTTGCAATGAGGAAATGTGAGCTTGAGGGCCAGGATATAGGCCTGTGCGCTTGGCAGTGAAAGGAGGTGAAAGGGTAAAGCAGACTTTGAGAAGGAAGAAAGAATGTGTGAACTAAGTAGGAAGCCGTGGGAAGTTTGTCTGATGACTTTTAATCACACTTACGGTCTTATATCAAATATAGAGATAATTTACTTTTACAATAACCTGAATAGAATCAAGAGACCCAATTACTAGTTAATAGTTAAATGTGGAATTGTTTTGAAAAGTGTAATGTGTGGTAATTAATTACCCTAAAGGTATTAAATACCATTTTAATTTTTTAAATAGGAGAGGACTTGATTTCCAACTTTAGCTGCCCTGATCTTGATACTATCTCTCACTAAAATTAAAAAAAAAAAAAATGGCCATTATAGGCTTTCTTTTAAACTGAAAAGAAACACATTTGACGTATAATTTCTGTTTTTTTTTTTTTTTTTTTTAATACACTTAGCTAGTTTGGCTAGAAGGAGAAAGAAAAACATCATAGAGAGGGTCCCCAGTGTTGGCATGTGAGGCAGCCATGGGAGTGGCAGGAACTGATCATTTCTTATGCTGAGAGACCGTCAAGTGAAGTGTGTTTAAAGAGATACTGCAGCATAGTAGCCACAGGAGGAACCGCTACCCTGCCGCTCTTAAGGCCCTGTGTGCCGGACCTGCAGTACCCAGACTAAATCTGACACAGGTAGTCAATTTTTAAAGAGGAAAATGAAGCCCATTTTTCAAGTGTCAATAGTGAAACAAAAGAGAACTTCAGAGGAAGAAGATGAGACTTTGTCATTTACTATATAGCATTTTCTAAAAGTCCTAACCATTGTAAAGACAAAAAGATAAATGATGTTGATGGACAGAAAGACAGCTAACTGTCATAATTCACAGGCGTAATTTAATAAGAAATTCAGGAAATGAGTTAAAACCCTTAAAGTCAAATAATGTGGAAAAAAAAAAAAACCTGAATGCAGAAATGTCTAACAGCCTGGGTGTGGTGGTATACGCCATAATCTTAACACTCAGGAGCAGAGGTAGGGGCTGGTGAGTTCAAGGCCAGACTGAACTATAGAGCAAGACCTCGTCTTAACACAGAGACACGAACAGCCCACCTGAGCACAAGTGAAGGGGGATGGGCCCTGAATAAATGAAAACTTTCATTTCTGAATGGGAAATGTTTAATATGAAATACTAGTTTGCTTTCTGTGTTTCCAATCCAGTTCACGGTGAAAATGTATTGAAGTTTAATTTAATTGGTTTACAGCTGATCTGTAAGGATGGGTGTAGAAGAGGCAAGACTATCTGTAAGCAGACTGCATGGTACATGACATATAGAGGGGACAGTTTTAGGCTTACGTGCACCAGTTGTTTGTTTACATATGTGTCTGGGTGAGCATATGTGACTTGTGAATAACCTCAACAGCAGAAGAGGGCAGGAAACCTCCTGAAAAAGGAGTTACTCTTGGTCTTGAGGCACCCGAGGTGGGAACTGGGAACCGAACTTGGGTTTCCTGGAAGACAGCCCTTGCTCAGAACCACTGAGATGTCTCTCTAGACCCTAAACATGCCAATTTAATAAATACTGAAAATGAGTTAAGCTATTCAGAAAGATAAAATACCATCCAAGTATCCACATTTAAAGAAAATAGGTAGAAAAAAATAGCAAATTTAGAGCAGAAATAAATGAATTTCGAATAACCAAAAGGGAAAGTTTTGAAGAAGTTTGATGGTTTTTCATTTGAAAAGATCAGTAGGTTGCAATTATTAGGTCTCCAAGGATATCATCAAGGGAGAAACCACAAACAAAATGAAGAATGGAAATAAAACCCAAGTACAGATACCACAAGGATTTAAAAATAAGAGATGAGTACTATAAATAATCACTGCTGATGAAGTAGAAATGACCCAGACTAGCTCACCTAGAAACACAAAGCCTAAGTAAGCCATTAGCCGTTACAGAATCTGGAACTGTAATCAGTTCCCTTCTCACCTCTCCAACTAAGACTGCTGCACCGTGACCACGGCACAAGTGGATCTCACACACTCTCAGTGGTGAGTGGAGGTACGTAGTAAATCAGATTTGACAGAGAATCCGAGGAGCAGGAGAGGAAAGACAGAAATCACTCCTTTGAGGCTGGCTAGTATTGAGATACAGATTGGGCAAGAATGGCTCAAGAAAAGGAAATCACAGGCTAATCTCACTTAGGAATGAGGCTGAGTAAGTTCTTAATAAAGTGTTAGCGGGTTATTCCAAGAACGAAAGCCTTTTTCAGCATCTGAAAATGCTGTCTATTTAATCTCCACATCCATACCATACATACAGGAGACAACCTGATCATTTTAAGTTCCACTCGGAAAGAATCTCCAAAAGTTTCCAGATCTTTTACAGTTTTAAATTAAAAAAAAAAAAAGTAGGAAATCGGGAATAGAAGGAACTAAGGGTGACGATGGCGTCTAAGGTGATGTTTAGAAAGAAGCTTTCCCAGGCAAGGCAGACTCTCAGCTTTGCTTTCCAGCCGAGTCTTTAGAGTTCCCAGCCAGTCAATACAGTATGAGTAAGAAATGAGAAAGACTGTGAACAAGTGAGACAAAATGTTAAATCATAGACAAGGTGTTTGAAATTAGACATTGATGATCTGGTACACATTGCCATGGTCTGGTCTTTCCATTCTTTAATGTAAAGGGATATCCCAAAGGTGAGTATGTCTTTTTTGTTTTTGTACAAAGTACAGGGGAGGCTGTTCTTGTGAGGTAATATTTGAGAAGAGACTTAAACCCACAAGCCAAGACAGCAGGGAAAGCTCACAAAATTCAACAAGTGCTTTAAGACAATTGATTTTATATTAAAGGTGAGAAGTTGGGGAATAGATCCTTGCCCTTTAGGAAAAATTAACCCTAGGTTAGTTAAAGGCACACACATAAGAAAGTAGGATTACGATCTTAAGACAGGAAGCCTTTAATTAAAAAGAACAAACTCAAAGGAAAGCATTAAGAAATTTGATCATGTCTCTTTTATAAACAGTACCTAAAAAAGGTTTAATTATTAGGAGCAGATATTTGCCACATTACAAACAAAGGACTATAAAGATGGTGTAAATACATGAGGAAATACAAAGAACCTAATGAACAGATGTGTGTCACAAATGAGAACCAAATGACAACATAAAGAGTATTTTACAAATTCATATGAGTAAAATGGCATTTTATCCTCCATCACATTGGCAAAGTTACTCTGACTTATTGACATGGATACAAGGATGTGTGTGAGTATTCACATTTTTTATTAAATTAGTTCAATTATATAAATCATTTGGCAAGATCTACTAAAGTTAGCCTGTGTATTATCTGTGAGCAGCAGTTACAACCCTGGGTGGGTGAGTGTGGTCACTGGACAGCAGAAGCAGCAGCAGCACCAGCAGCACTTGGAAACAGGCTAGAACTAGTATTTCTCAGACTTCCTGAACCAGAGGTCAGAGGGCAGATACCATGAACTTGTGTCAGCAAGCATTCCGCATGAGTCTGATACATGATGGCCAACTCACCAGTGAAGCATTCACTCATTTGTCTTAGGTGGATTATATAATCATTTACTGCCTTTTGATTGAAAGCACCCCAGGCTTACCAGTAATCCCCCTGATCTCCAGAAAGGAAAGTGAACCAGTTGTGGTTCATGTATACTACACTACAATTAAAATAAATTAACCTGTCATCTATATGGACTGATTTGGGAGCATATTGATATGGAATGCAAAGAAATTTACAAAATAAATGCCATTGCTATAAGTACACAGAAATACACAATATAATGTGCTATTTACATGTATACTGGGAAATGATAGTAGACACATTCTAAATTTTTGGTAGCAGTTACTTGTGGGCAAAGAATAATCAAACATGAATTAAATTTTGTCTCTAATGTTTTCTTTCTAAATCTAAAGAAATATTGAGGAAATAGAATAAAAATATTAGGATTTATTAATTTGAGTTTTGTGTACATTGATGTTTAGTACATTTTCATTTTTAGCATGTAAAATATTGTTTAAAAAAATAAAAATCTTGCTAGTTATACTAACTATCCCAATTGACTATTACATTGTCATAATGAATCCATACATGCTACTACCTTTCTTGAGAAAGACAGGCATCTGGATGAAGAGGAAAGCAGACCAGTTCCTTCATATGAATTTTAAAACTACAAAATGTCTTCTCCTTTGAAGTTCAGTATATATGAAGAAATAGAAGTTAAGTTGTTCTTTGAATTTCCTAATGTTTACATCTATTCACTGTAAGGATGACTTGAAGCTTCAGATGGAAGCCCAGCGGATATGCCTTTCCCTGGTCTACTCAACGTATGCAGACCAGGTTCGTCACACTATGGAAAAGGAAAGGGATGAAGCTCTTTGTAGCCTTAAAGACCAGCTTGTTTCTGCTCAAGAGAAAGAGATGGATGAGCTTCATAAGATGCACCAGTGCCAGCTCCAGGCTCTTCAGACACAGGAGAAAGGTAAACAGCTTCTGACTATCTCCATGAAACATGTAAGCAGCACTTAAAATGCATCAGTCTATAATTCTCTCTCAGGCCCCATGGGATAAGATGGCTTTACATGTGATTCGTGGATTTGTTTGATTGTATCATTGAGGTGCCTAAGCGAAAATCACTGCATCATTTTTGCATGGAAGTATAATCCATTCAGAAAGCGCCTGGAAAGTGGACTGACAACTTGTAAACCCTACTGAACCATACATGCCAAATCATCACTAGAGAAATGAGAGCACATCTGTCTAGGGCATATTATAATGATTGGCTGCATTATAACTTGAAGTATACCAGAAAAGAAATAATCCAGTTGACTTCCAGGATGAACGCAAGAATGGGAGAGGAAGGAGAAGTTTAGTGCTTCCTGTGACAATGAGGCAGGAGCCATTGGCTTAGCAGTGTGGGATCCATTTTGAAGAACTGAAAGTTCAAGTTGTATAAGAAAGTAGTGGGAGATATGCTGAAGAGTGGCAAGTGCCCGACTACAAGATTTATAGACCTTGAATGAAGCATGCTTAAGCTTCCTGCTACTGCTTCCGACAGGCCTACTGCAGAACTTTTACGTAGAGGAAGCAACAGTGATATTTTTATTTAAGATGACACCAGTGTGATTAACTGGGGAAAGAAATGAAAGAATTGATGGGAAGATCAGTTAAAGAACCTTAGCAATTATCCCAATAAAATGTTGAGCTAATTATCCTTGAGACTGGAAAGCAAATGACAGCAGAGTTTAACAGTTAAAGCCACCGTCAGCCGTCCTTAGCAGCAGTGAGGGTGGGGGCGGGGGTGAGAGTGATCTTGAAGTTTCTCACCTCTGTAACCGGATAAATGTGGATATAGTCAAAAAGGGGAGCAGACCACAGGCAAATAGTAAAGTCAGTTTAGAACATACTAAGTTAAGTATATGTAAGTATATATAACTTTGAAAAGAAATAGTCACTAATCAGCTGAAAGGAGAAGTCTAAAACCCAGGGAAGACTTTCAGGCTGAAAATAAGAAATAGAATCACCATGGACGTCAAAGACCAGAGTCCCTAAGGCCGAGAACAGGGTGACATCCTGGAGACGTTGATGGCGCTGTGGGAAGCACATTGAAGGAGCCCTAGTGGAAGGTGGAACATAGTGTGGGCAGGGCAGTTGAGAGCTGAGGAATTTTCCTCTGGCTTCCTGTCTTTTGACCTCCTCTGGCTCCCATATTACCATCAGAAGGAGGTGCTTCCTAAGTCTCCAGCAGAACTGCTCTGTTGAAAACTTAAGAGTTCAAGAGTCACTTAAAGAAGGATGCCAGTTTTTCATTTCAGGACTTCTTTGGCTTTTTGATTTAGTAAGATTTTACTTGTATTTGCATGTATTGTTTGTTTAAACCGTCTTCAGATAGCCTGTCCAGTGTTTTCCATTGACAGTTGGTTGTTCCATTAGTAGGTGATAAAGCAGTTTAGTGAGTAGTGAGTGATCAGTGTTTCTGAAAAGGGGAGAAGAGAACAGAAAACATTTTTTAAGTTTTATTTTAATAATTAATTTAATTTTGTGGCACTAGGTTGAAACCCAGAGCTTGCACATACTAGTCAGAATACCCTACCACTGAACTCTGTCCCTGTGCAAAAAAGTAAAGACTCATTTGTGAAAGTTTTATTTGAGTTTTGCAATGATGTATTTAATGATAAGTATATAGATGTATTTCTTGTGTTGGAGTGTAGGTCACTGCTTTATACCCTTTTATAGAATAGAAACTGCGAATCTTAGAAATTTGTCTGAGACAGTTACATTGCACAATATAAATTTGGAAGAAATTAAAATGTGTCTTCTTTTAGGGAAGCTTCTACTTGAAACAGTTAAACATGACAGTGTTACTTACACATGTACAGTGAATGGCTCACATGAGGAATGTTTTCTTCTAGGTGATGATAAAGAGCCTTTACAAGTGCTCATTGAACGACTTCAGAAGGCAGTGTCTAAGGAGTGCCATTACATTTCAGAGGTAAACTGTTACTTTAAAAGTAGTTTGGGACAAGAAGTGCTAGAGTCTAAATTGCTACTGATTGGATGAGCGGAATCGTCCACCTATGTTTCCTGAATCCCTTCTGTATTGAGCTGTACTTAGAAAGTATTCCTGAGTTCTGAGCTTTAAATGAACATCTGGCTTTTTTTCTGATAGCCAATTTGGACCAAAGGGAATTAGTGCTAGGGATGTGACTCAGTGACTCAGCGCTTGCCTGTTGTTTAAGGTCTTGGATTCAATTTCTGTCAGCACAGAAAAAGAACAAAGAAATTCAGACAGTTGTATCTCCAGCAGAGCAGAAGCTGTAAGCATTGCTCTCCTCAGAGAAGTGCTAGTTACTCTTTCTGGGACCCAGTTTGTTCATTAAGGATGCAGTGGGATAAAAGGCTACCTCTGTAACTATGCTGAACAGTTAATATGTTCAGTCACTAACTGACAGTGTGGCTTAACTCAAAAAATTCAGGAAATAGCAGCCATAAACAATTTGGCTTTTAAATCTTTTAAATCATTCATGGTTATTTCCAATTGTGTGAGGGACAAAGGTCAAACTAACTTGGATGGCCTATCAAGTCATGGAACATGAAATGGTATTTAAATGGTAGTGGGATTATCAGTTGTTCTGGAGAACACTATGTTGGATATTTTTAACTTTGTGTGTGTACAGACCACAGAAAGCACTCTTGCGTATTGTAGAAAGGACATTAGCGTAATCTCTCCCTTATATATTGTCATTTTGAACTTTTCACTTTGTGATGTTTGTTCAAGGATAGTTGATGTAGTAATGAGGTATCTCCAAGGTAGAGTAGGAGTAGGAGCCATGCAAGGGAACGCTTTACACTTCATGGTGTTTTTCAATATTAAAAGGAAACAGAAGAAAACACATCATTTTGTGTAATTAAGATTATCAATCTTTTCCTGAAAAAAGAATAATTTCATGTCAAAGAGAAACATGGTTTTTCTGCAGATTGATTTCATATGTGGAGGAAGAGGGAATTAAGATTCCATTCATACTATTTTGACCTTTTGCCTTTAGGTTAATAATGTTTTATAATATTTAGAAGAAATCAAAATTTTAATTTAAAATATTCAATTTTGTTAACAGACTCTAAACAATTCTCTTGATGAACACCATACTCCTTTAAAATGTGAAATGAATATAGAAGAGAAAGAGAATTCTGGTGTTTACAGTCACAATCAAAGACTAAATTTACAAGAGTATAGATACCAAGTTCAAGGTAAAAAGCTTACCATACTGTTAAACAGTATTTACTTTGCTTAAGTCAATTGCTTATGAACTTAGCTTTAATTACAACTTAATTATAGATAAATTTTCTATCATAGTAACTTATCTTTAGCCATGAAATTTATATTTAGTGTACATCTAGTCTTCTAGTGTAACAGCCATACTATGCAGATAATTTAAACATTCTACTGTTCCTTGTTTCTTTTTCCTCTGTTTCTCTGAGCCCACCCATTTCTTCATTCTAATTCTTTCTGTTAATGTTCCAACTGTGGGTCCTTTTAAAATCTTTAAAATTTACTGAGTTTACTAAGTTTAAATTAATGATTTATAATTTTAAAAGTGAACAACAAAAATTTGAGTAGTGAGATACATTAAAAAATACCTTTTGCTAGGTGTGGTGGCGCAGGCCATTAACCCAGTGCTCATGCTGGGGAGGCAGAGGCAGGTGAATCTCAGTGAGTCCTTGGCGCTTTGGGTCTACACAGCAATTCCAGGCCAACTAGGGCTAACCAAAGAAAGAGATAACTTCCTTCATATAGATGTGGTGTTGGTTTCTTTTTCTTCTTAACAAATTATAACTTGAATTTCTTGCTGTTCCGTCACAGCTGTATGTTCTTTGTATATTTGTATAGGTAATGAGCAATCCGCTAATAAATAGCTACAGAAACAAAATGTATTTTGGGATGAAGTTTTCAAGTTAATGTTATACCACTTATTTCATGTAATGATTTTTAAAATTTTTTATTACTAGATTTATGGGTTTTATTACTACCAGATGTTTCTCTAAAGTTGTAAGTTGGTAAATCATATTTTATAAAAAGGTAAACTTGTACTGTAAAGTGAAATTATTATAATTGCTGTTTTTTTATCCAGATTTTCAAGATAACGTGCAAACCCTTCTCAGTAAAGTAACAGATGAATACAGCAAGCTTGTGATACTGCAGACGCGCTTAAGCAAGGTCTGTGGGATAGAAAATTTATTTGCATTTATTTTATTACCCTCTGTCCCATCAGTCGAGAAGTTCTAAAATAAGTGAACATGAAAAAGAATAACAGAAATAGTAACCATTTATATGTTTGTGTTAGAGCATTTTTATCAGTGAGCTGAAGAAATTTGCAGAAATTGAATTCTCTGTAACTCTCTGAGGTGGCTTTTTAAGTCATGAATTAAGTATATGAGTGAAATGTTAAGCAAATGAAACAGTTGTATTTAATTATATAGATGGTTTTCCTTTTCTTGTTTACTAGAGTTTGAACAAGGACACACTGTAGGACAGCAGTCTGTCACTGAACTATATCCTTAGCCTGTTACATGTAATATTTTTAAGGAAATGGGTCTGTCTGTATATTTTAAGAAGACAGTTTAGTTGTTTTGCACATAACATCCATATGTGTCAGTTTTGTTCTGCTATAGTTATTTTATAATGTAGTTTTAAAAATCGGGCCGGGCGGTGGTGGCGCACGCCTTTAATCCCAGCACTCGGGAGGCAGAGCCAGGCGGATCTCTGTGAGTTCGAGGCCAGCCTGGTCTACAGCGCGAGATCCAGGAAAGGCGCAAAGCTACACAGAGAAACCCTGTCTCGAAAAACCAAAAAAAAAAAAAAAAAAAAAAAAAAAAATCGGGGAAGATGACATATACAACATAATATAACTTAATAGCCATATCACAAAAATAAAGCTTGTATTGTCGATGATAAGTGTTCTGATTTTCAAGTTGTAGGAAAAAAATGTCATGAGAGACCTTCATTTATTTGGGATACTTTTTGGCATTCAGTTTTGTTAAAATGCTTAGGTAAATTTTCAAGATTTTCAGTTGTATAGAGGGCTCGGTCCCATCATAGCAAAAGGACACAGGGCAGAGTCAGCTTTGGAAGAGCTTGAAAGGGTGTGTGGCCAAAGTCCCAAAGAAAGCAGGTGCACATGTCCTCGCTCAGTAATTCTTCCAGTGTGAGTGTAATATGTTCAAATTATGTACCAACAGTGCTCACCTGAGCTTAGGAGTCCAAAGTCTTCTATCAAGTGGTAGATAAGCAACCTCTGCAAGTGTTGACACAGATCCTAGTGCTTTTCTGTGTAGCGATGGTAACCACAATTAACTATTCAGGCAGGTCTGTATTAGCATAGAGAGCTCTTTGTCAGGTTTTCTAATTACTGCCAAGAGAAAAGCAGGCCTTTCTAAAGACAGGCGTCCCGAAACTGCTCATCTCAGTCAGATGAACCCAGACTCGCTCCTGCACTTCGTTGCATGCTGTTGCCTTTGCCTAGTGGTACCCACTCTCCTCCCGTCCCTTTGGCTTGTTCCTCTTTCTTCTTCCAGTTGTTTAAATGCTCCTTTCTGTGCCATCTTCTCCTGTCTTCCTAGGCTTGGACATCTTTCCCTCTGTCCCTCTGAGCTCCTCTTAGCCTAGATGCCTGGTTGCTCTTCTTCTTTCATGTTTCAAGGCTCTCTGTTAGGCATATGTTTGTATCACATTACTTTTCATTTTATTGTAATTGTTTACTGATCTGCCTCTTCCACAAGATTCCAGACTTTCAAATCAGAGAATCCTGTGTTTATTCCTTCCTGTTAGCACAGCACTTGGATTGCACATACTAAAAGCTCAATAGGTATTTGTGAATTAATTGAGTAAAGATAGTAAAATATTAGGCTATGAAGTTATGATATTGTCTGATGGTTTTTATTTTTCCCCTGGGAGGTCAATAGATCCCCCATTTAGATGTACTCAGGGGCTGGAGAATGGCTCAGTAAAGTGCATGCTATGCAGGAAGCAGGCCTGAGTTTATATCCTGCATCCCAGTGTGGGGGAGGTGGACACAGGAGGATCCCTGGGGCTTACTGGCCAACCAGTCTAGCCTAATGGCATTAGGAAACTATCTAAAAACCTGAACTAGAAACTTAAGAGGAAAACATCTGCTATTGACCTCTGACTTCCATGCCCATTCACCCCCATATAATATGTATATGCACAAATATGCATGAATACACATGTAATCACACACATACACACATAAGAAAGGAAATAAGAAACATATTCAGGAGGTAGGTGTGTGGTAGAGAACACCTAATAAAGAGAATAGTGGCCAATTAAAATAGCCTCTTGGAACATAGTTTTTATCCTGTTACTCACTGGTTTTCATAGCATCCTATATTCATCTTGTCCGGCAAGTCAAGACCCTTCCCTCTTGCTATTAAAGTCCCTTGTAATTTAGATATATGTGAGGGAACCCACCCCCACTTTTTCCCCAGGGTATTTGAAATAAGAGCTTTTTCAGAGAGAATTTTCCCCCCTGGATAGATCCTCTTTGTCCTGACTTGTCTGCTCCCCCAAGATGCAGAGTCCCTGCCGCTGCCCTTCTGCCCAGCCTCTGCTAACTGCTTTCTCCATGCCAGTAGCTTTCCTTGGGTCCCTCACTGTCTCTGCTGCGGCTCCACCCTGGGGGGTAGCTGCCCCTGCTTGGCTTTCCACCTTCATTCTCTCAGGTGTCTCTCACTGGGCTCTAGCCACAGGGGACTCTGACTAGGGTCCAAAGTGTCTGCTGTTTTTCTAATACTAGCTTGAAGGGGACACAGGACTAGCAGAGAGGGTTTGCCATGTTCCAAGAAGTGTTTTTTCTAGGGCAATTACAGGTGACTTCCCCATTCTGTTAGATGTTCCTTCCAGGTGAATCTAATTTTGCTCTTACAGAAAGAAAAGAGATCTGAGAAGGAAAGACTTAAAAAGCTTTCAGTTTTTTAGAGAGAAATTACTAAGTTTTCCCCAAGACTTCTTTTCCATATTCTCGGCTTCATGGCCAAGAGAAAACTAGTGCTGATGGTGTGATGTTTTCATACAGTGCAGTATCAGCAAAGTGGAGGGGTTTGTCTCACCTGCATCTGCCTCGGGGAAAAAAATTCCTGCCACTCGGGGCTTAGATCTAAGCTGTCCACAGGCCAAAAGCTTCCACAGGAATCTTTTTCTGCCCATTTTCTTTCATAGTATTTTTTTCATGATTCTTCCCAGGAATCTGCATTCATAGTCCCAAGAACACAGCTCCTCTATCTTGCTTTTCTATCTTACCCTGTTTTTTTATTCAATATTCCTAATTCTACTTACTCTGAATTTATTCTTACCCAATATTCCTATACCTAATCCTAAAATATTTTTACTTAATTTTATAGATGGAAATGAAGAAAGAGAGAAAGAAGGAAGCCTAGATAGACAGAGAGACTTGCTGCAGCCTCACTTTTCGCTTTGGCATTTCTTTCAGCCGCCTCACTTTCACTCCTGAGAATAAAATACCGTAGCCTTTATTTTTAATTTATTATTGGGCATGCCCCCTTACACCCGCAATGCCCTCTAATTCTCCTCTCGACAAGTCCCCTGTCCCTGTTCGGGTGCCATTTGTGAGGGAACCCACTCCCACTTTTTCTCCAGGGTACCCTTGAGGAGAGAGGGATAAGAGATACTAGGTAGAAAGATAGAGGGGAGAGAAACCATAGAAACACAGGATAGCCCCGGAAGGGCCTGGATTATCTACTGGCCCCTCCTGTATCTTCTAAAGGGCCTTTTATAGGAATGCCAAGGGGTGGAGCAAAAGACCTCCCCCAGCCCAGCCAAGTGCAGACCTTTCCATTCACCTGGTAACCACACAGGTGGTCAAGCCATCCTCTAATGCTTCCCTGCTGGGTAAAACAAGCTCAGAACTCACTGGGAACCTCTGTGGCCTCCACAGATATTCTTCACTTAACTAGCTTTATTTCCCCTTCATCTAACCTAAGCCCCTGTCAGCAGGTTGGTTTTATTCCTTAAAGCATAGGTCTTCTCACAGATCCTTCCAGAAAGTTATTGCTGTAAACTCCTAAGGCCCAGGTCAAATCTGGATTCTTCCCCAGTTGCTAGGGTCCATTTCAGTCTTTCTTCTGAGTCACTGTCATTGTATTTAGACTTCACAGACTTCTCGAATAGTCTTATTTCCTCAGCTAGTTAATGAGTTCCATGAGGACAGATATACTCTGTGAGTGTGCGTGTGTGTGTGTGTGTGTGTGTGTGTGTGTGTGTGTGTGTGTATTTTCAAGCTCATTTTGTAGTCTTCCTCTGTCTTGTCTCAATGTTGGACATGCAGATTCTTAAATTTTTGAACAGTGTTGATTGTAATGAGCAGCATACTGCTTGTCAGTTACCTTCTTAAACCCGTCATCCAGAGGTAAATAGAAATTATGTTGTCAAGTATTGATAATAAAAAGTAGTTGTTTGCACTAAAATTTTAAAGGGCTTTCAGTTCAGATTTCTGTGACACATTTGTTTTTGGAAAGTGAACATTCCTCTGGATATAAAAGAACATTGCTAATACAATTTCATTCCCATGGGCATGACAGTGAGTCACTTGTCAAAAGGAAACAAAGTGTTTGATTCAGAGCAACACAATTGTAGGGCATTAAAAAACAAACTTAATGCAAAGTTCTTTAATTGTTTTAATATAGATTTCAAAGTCGTGGATTGTATATTTATGCCATTGTTTTTCTGTTTTCAATAGATTGATGGGCAGCAAACAGATGGTATGAAACTTGAGTTTACTGAAGAAAATGTGGCAAAAAAGGAAGCAAAATCTTTGTCAGTTCATTCTCCAGCCAATTTACAGAACACTGGTAAATTTTAAGTGTATAACACACTACAGAACTTTATGTTCAAATTTACTTTTTTTACTTAAAGATCTGTGATAATTTGATGACCTTGGGCATTTCGTGGTCATCATCTTGTTCAGTTTTGTCATCTTTAAAGTGTAAGTCTAGACTCCTCATCTCTTTGGTCCTTTGTCATTTCTTATAGTCTGTTTCTAAATTGTTTTCAACTTCAAGATGTAAAATTGTTAGACTTAGTGATACTACAACCACGAGGATAGAAACTGTGGTCTTGAATCACGCTGTTTTTTTAAGGAGAATAAGTGAAACTGAAACCTGAGTTAGCACTAAAAGCGTATTTTTAAAGAATCACAAGTATTTTCTCTACACACAAGTAATTCTGCTTTGTCACCAAGAAACTTCTACCAAAAGTGTGCCTTTGATTCTGTTCCTGTGACACAGATGTCAGTCATGAGAGCAAGGTGTCTTCTCTCCCGGAGGGTGAGAAGAGTAAAGACCAAGGAGAGCACATGCAGGGGCTGGAGAGCCTTGTGAGCAGCTTACAGCAGCAGCTGAAAGAGACGGAAGTGCATTCTGCAGCAGAGATCCAGGGTTTGCAGGGGAGTCTTCAGACCGTCTGTGACGCCACAGTGCAGCCAAGGTATCTGTGCATGTGCTGTCTGTCATTCGTCAGCAGATCCAGAAAGGTTATTTTAAGACTGAAGTGTAATTGGATCAGAGACATAAGAAGAAAAAAACAGGAGATCATTCTGTGCCTTTTAGATGCGCAAAATAAATGTGACCCAAAGACATTTTACCGTAGGAATTTTGCTTACGTTTCATAAAGATGTTGTTCTGGAGGATGAAATCAGACAGTGGATGTGATCTGGTGTCCTTTCCTTACCTCGCTCTCACCGCTTTGTTATGGCCAGTATCCTAGCTGTGTAAGACATGGTCCTTCCACTGGATGTCCTTCACTTTGTTATGCAGTACTGACATTCACCAGTGTTGGATGTAAATTCTCTGTCAACCAGTCAGTGTATTTCAAACAGTCTGTTATTAGTGATTAACTAGTGATTAACCTTTAGTTAGTGATACTTTCTCCAGTCTGTGAGGAAAAGGTGGCAGTGGCGGGGTGGTGTCCTGAGAACGTAGGCGGCTTTGCTTTTTCCGCGTTTGGGCTCATACCAGCTTCCTGGCCTTCCTTACATTTTTAAATAAGAGCTTACTGTCCTCTGCAGTCGACTTGAAATAGTTTAAAAGAAACAGAATCTTCATTTAACAAATATTTAGTGACCTCACGCCAGAACCTTTTTAGACAGGTGTTTGAGATTGAAAAGTCCATGACTTTCGAGCCATTTGGTCTCTGCACTAACTTTTGGCTGTCTCTATGGTCATGAGTAGATTATAGCACGTCTAGTAGTAACAGAGATAATAATAGTCTCCCTTAGGATTGTGAGGATTAAATGAAGTAGAAATTGTGAAGAGCATTGAGTAGATACTGTGGAAGGAGGGTTAGACACACAATGAAATATAAAAGTTCTGCACAGCAAAAGAAACTACCAGCAGAGCAAACATCTAGCCAATAGAATGGGAGAAAATCTTTGCTATTCGGGGCTAATATCCAGCAGTGAGAAATAACTGCAAAAATTTAACACCAAAATGGCCATTAACAAATGGGCTAATGAGATGAGCAAATGGTTCTCAAAAGAAGAAACAGAAACGGTCAATCATAAGTATTCTTAAAAAGTGTTCCACATCCTTGTCCATTAGGGAAATCCAAATGAATGAGGTTCTGCCTCACCCCAGTCATAACAGCTCAGATCACGGAATCAGATAACAACAAATGCTGGCATGGATGTGGGGAAAGAGGGACATATTCACTGACGGTGGGAATGCAAACTAGTGCAACCGTTATGGAACTCAATACAGAGGTGTCTTAGAAGATTAAAAATAACTGGGCGGGGTGGCGCATGCCTTTAATCCTAGCACTAGGGAGGCAGAGGCAGGTGGATCTCTGTGAGTTTGGGGCCAGCCTGGTCTACAGAGCAAGTTCCAGGACAGCCAGGGATACACAGAGAAACCCTGTCTCAAAATAATTTTTTTTAAAAATGTGAAAATTAAAAATAGCTAATGCATGACCCAGTTATACCCATCCTTGGCACACACCCAAAGGGCTCTGTATCCTACCTCAGAGATACCTACACATCCATGTTTATTGCTTCCCTAATTACAATAACAAATAGTGGAACCAACCTATATGTCCACCAACAGATGAATGAGTAATCAAAATGTTCAGCATACTTAACAAATGAAATTTTGCTCAGTTGTAGAAGAAAATAAAATTATAAAATCTGCAAGAAAATTAATGAATCTGGAAAGTATAATGTTAAGCATAGTGGCCCAAACTCACAAAGACAAAATGTTCTCCTTTGTATGCAGATCCAAGCTTGTAACGGCTGTGTGTGTGTGTGTGTGTGTGTGTGTGTGTGTGAGAGAGAGAGAGAGAGAGAGAGAGAGAGAGAGAGAGAGAGAGAGAGAGAGAGAGAGAGAGATAAGTGTAAGGCTTAAAAAATAGAGACTGAGAGTAAACAGAGTTGCTGTTGAAGATGGAGGAGGGCAAAAGAATGCATTGTGACTTGAAAGCAGAAAGGAATTGAGGGGAAAAGGGTTAAGGGGAAGGAGGACATAAGAAAGTCAGTGAGGAGAAGCTGCTGGGAAGGAGGATATATGGAAGTCAGTGAAGAGAAGCTGCTGGGAAGGAGGATATATGGAAGTCAGTGAGGAGAATCTGCTAAAATACATTTTGCTAGAAAGTGCCATAATGATATTGAATTCCGTATATACTAACTTAAAATTGATCTTTAAAAAGTGAATGAGACGTATATAAAGTGGCTTTTCTCAGGTATTTCAGTGTAATTTTGAAGTAAGCATTATTCACAAGTAATTATTAAAAGATAATAATGGTTGGGACTATAAACTAGAGACATAAGGAAAGTTCTAGAATTTAAGCCCATGTCTGCATAACATTTTCATTGCACATTCCTGTAATGTTGCCTACTAGAATACCAGGAAAGAGAATAAAGAATGATCACTGACACATGTGATAGACATGTTATTGGAAGCATAGAAAAAAATACTATGATCCTGTGTTGTTTAATAGAGAATGTGGGACTTGACTGCATTTATATAGAGGGTGAAATCAGATAGGAAGGGGCCAGTGGACACATTGGTTCTAGAGGGTAGCAGTGAATTCAGCATTAATCAAACTAGTCTTTTTCAGTTTGGGATAAATACCAATAAAGCTTGCAGAATAAAGTCATTGCCAATGAAGTGTCAGGATTTCAGCCATAAGATTTTTATCATAGAGAAATAAAGATGGAAACATCAAAGATATATTATATTTAATATTGTAGCATTGTTTATATTACTGAATAGTTGAAAACGGCTAAATGCCATCAGAAGTTAAGTTATAAAGCTAGACAATGCCATTGTTTGTATATGGTCAGTTTTAGACAGAACCGAATGTGAGTGAGATAGGAGAAAAAAGTAGAACAGAACGGAAGAAGAAGAAATTGGAGAAGATAAGTAGGAGACTGGAACAAAGAAGGCAGTGTAGGCACACATGAATGGGGAGTGGGTAATTATATTCCTGAAAATGAAAATTATAGTTTCCTCCCTTTCTCTGCTCCTGTGTTCCTAGTTGTTCGTGTTCCTTTATTTTTATTTATTATGCACACTAAGCATTTTAGGGAAGAATTCATAAATTAATGAATGCTTATAGACAATGTAAAATGGAGACAGATGCTGAAGAAAACACAAAGAATAGATTAAAAACCAGCAAAGTCCAAAAATAACTATGTAAACTCGGCACCATCTCTTCCTGCCACATACCTCAGTCCCATTGCAGGTGACCATTCTGACTTTTGGTGTGTGCCTTCTTCCAGGTTGAGTAAGTGTGTGTGTGTGTGTGTGTGTGTGTGTGTGTGTGTGTGTGTGTGTGTGTGTGTGTGGTTTTAATTTTTTTTACTAGATAATGTATCTTCAATAACTTTATAAAACTAATGCCTGTAGACATATAATATAGTTTCTAAAATGGTATGAAGTTTACTTGTTGATCTGCAAAAATACTCTTTTAATTACATTACTTTTAAATATAAAAGTTAGAAAAAAATATGACTTAAGTTACAGTATCTGTAAGCCTTGGCATATCGTTTTTTGTTTCCACCTTTCCCGATATATGTATGTATGTTATAAACTTTGGAAAATGACTCAGAACCCTTAATAGCATCAGTCACCGTCTTTTATTTATATTTAGCCTCTGCGTTGATTCAGTGGTATTTAAAGAATCTGATGTACAGGAAACAGTGGACCGTGGAAATTGTCTAAATGAGTATATCACCAGCACCACAGAGGTATTACTTTTCTTCTCATTAATTTTTAAACATTTTAAAAACCCTGATTTTTCTTACTGTCATTTTTTATGAATGTGTTTTGGTAGTTATCTACTAAAGACAAAAGATTTAAAAATATTTAAAGAAATTTGCATTTTTTTCTTAGCTCAAGAAAAACACTGAGAAAGAGAAAGTAAATGTGAGGGCTTTTTGTCTTCTTTTTCCTTACCCAAGTAATGTTATCAATTTAAATTTTGTCCTGATTTTTTTTTCATTTTGATTAAAGTATAATTATATCATCATCTTTGATTCTTTTCCATTCTCAGGTCTCCCCCATGTGCCCCTCTCTTTTTCTTTATTACTGTAACATAGATAGATAGATAGATAGATAGATAGATAGATAGATAGATGTAACATATATATAAATGTGTGTGTGTGTATATATATATATATATATATATATATATATATATAGAGAGAGAGAGAGAGAGAGAGAGAGAGAGAGAGAGAGAGAGAGACTGACTTATGCATAGGAAATCAGTTTCAATGCCCTTATCTTCCTACTGTGGGAATCAGGACAGGCCATCTTTCAACTACTGTTCAGGACCACTTGAGATTCCAGGTCCTGGTGCTGATGGATGGGTCCTCATCTAGCAGAGGTGGTACCTTCTATAAAAGCTCTTTGAACAGTGCATGCCACACAGGAAAACACCCTGCTCCACTCTTCAAATCTCCAGCAGCAGAACTCTGACCTTCAGTCTGCATTCAGAGAAGATGAAGATCATTGCTCTCTCTTAATCTGTGCATCAGGGAAAGATAATAGCTATAGTCTGTATTCTCCATATACACTCATGTGAGTTATTTATTTGGATGAAATTCACGTAAGTGGGTGTGGATTGTTGTTCTGTGGGTGAGACGGAGATAGCCCCCAGACCTAGCCAGGGGTATTGCTTGGAAGGAAGACGCACAGCAGGCCACAAAGAAGATTTGATGTGGTACTGGAAAGGGAGACCTTCCTGCCTACTACCAGTGCCTCTTGAGTGTCATCTCTGAAGAAGAGGACCAGGGCCCTAGCCAGTACCCAGAGGCCAAGGAGCACTGACAGTTCCAAGAAGTCCCAGGTTCCAAAGAAGCTAGAACAAACCTGTGTGGGACCCAGAACCCAGTTCCAGTCCCACCCCTCCGCCACTGTGGAGGTGGCCTACAAGTTCTGTCACAGTGATAGATGTGCCCCAACTTGAAGTCTAAAACTCAAAGCAAATGTGAGGTGCCCGAGGCTCAGGAAGAAAGGGTGCCTGCTGGTCTACGCTGCCGGTTGCTGAGGAGCTCTGGATTCGGGAAGGAAAAGATGGGGGAGACAGCTGAGGTGCTGTAGACTGACGTCATGGGCACTGTTGAGACTGCACATGCTGAAAAGCACCTTGGCTTTAGTGTGGGGCAGTTTGGACCCTCCTCACTTGAATACTTTCAGTACTGGGAGACACTCAACTTTAGAAGAACATCTGGGTCATGTGGCTGTCCTGGATTGAGTGACAGTGTAGCTCGTATGTGAGATCAGCATCACAGAAACACTGATCACTGTGACCCAGAACCACTGGCTTTACATCCGTGACAGAAAACCAGGCCGTTGTGCCACACTGTGAACATGTAACACCACTTAAGTTCCTCCACTTCCTCTTGGCTCCAGCTTCAGGGACCTGGTTTGTGACCTGTGTGCATGAGTCAAGGGAAGATCAAGACAGCTCTAAACTCTTGGGCTGGACAGCTCAGTCATGGCTCAGAAATTACAATGCTATCATCTGTCTTGAACACACTAATAACAGTCTTTATGGATGTGGAATGAGTAATGTTCAACATAAGGTAGCCCTACCTCACCTACCTGCTCTCAGGCCATGTACATGGACTACAGCTCCATCCCTTCTGAAATGTGCTGGAGATGGGCAGAGCAAGGGGCATCACTAGCATGCTGGTCCCTGGACTGCTGAGCCTCACTTTGATAACCTCGAGAATAAGCTAGACAGAAGTGGGAAGCAGCTCTAGGGCTGGGAGGAAGCAGACACTGTGGGAGGGAGGCTGTATCTGCAGAGCTCATTTGTCTGAGCAGCCCTGGCAGATATGATCTCTTCGGAGCAGCAGCAGGTAGAGAAGCTAGGGACCACCCTGATCCTAAGGCTGTATTCCAGCCCAAGCCAAAGTCCACAGCAGGCCTGGTGAAGATGAAGAAGGTATCCTGGACCAGGAGCACAGGGACTAAGTCAGGCAGAGCCTTCAGCAGCAGCAGCAGCAGTGGCAGCGGCAGCAGCAGCAGCAGCAGCAGCAGCAGCAGAAGGCCAAGCCCACCTGCCCCTGAACATCTGCACTGCGTAGACTAGTATCCTGAGCCAGAGACAGCAGGCCCGAGATGACGCATAAGGACTAGCAGATGGCTCAGCAGGCCAAGGCACTTGCTGAAGACCTGAGTTTGATCCCCAGAAAACACATAGTAGAAAGAGAAAACACTCCTACAGGTTGAATTTTTGGCCTTAACATGCACACAGTGACACACATGTGCACACACATACTCACGTAATGAATAAATGTAAAACACATTAAAAACAAAAGTGACCCATTAAAAAAGAAATTCACATAATTATTAAATACTTTGATGCTAAGAATGTGTTTATATTTTAGGAAATGCTTAATGTTTGGTATGCTGACAAATTTATTCATATTTTGGAAAATTGGATCATACAACTACAAAGAAGAAGAAAAACATTTAACCAAGAAACACAGTCACAGATTTAACATAAAAGAAACATAATCGTATTTTAAGTACCCTTAACCTGTCTTAGAATTTTTAATTATAAGTGTAAATATCTTTCTCTCTTTTCACAGTAGTAAGCATAATTTAGTAGGATTATTATTGATGTTATTAATTAAAAACTGAAATTTGTTTTTTTTGTTAAAAGGATCCAGAAATTTGCTAAGATATTATTTTAGAAAAAATTGAGATTAAGAGATTAAAAATAGGTGGTAATACAATTTGTATAAATAAATATGTCATATTTTGCTTTTTCATTTAGTTTCCTGGTGGATTTGAAGGGAGGAAAGAAACAAATATGGTTAAGTTGATGGAAAAACAATATCAAGAACGATTAGAAGAAGAAATCGCTAAGGTAGGTGTATAGTTGATGTGGGAAGTGGTCTCTCTTTGAGCCTTCAAAAGGCAGATTTTATTGATGGCTTGTAATACATTTTGAGTCATAAATTTCCTATATAATTTACCTGTAAATTGTCAGATAATAGATTCAACTACAAGTATTTTAGACTTCCTTTGTTTTCTTTCTTTCTTTCTTTTGAGACAAGATCTCACTGTTTAGCCCAGGCCAGCCTCAGACTCATCCTTCTCCTGCCTCTGCATCCTGAATGATGCAGTTAGAGGCCTGCACCACACCTGGCACTCCTCCTGCCTCTGCATCCGAATGATGCAGTTAGAGGTGTGCACCACACCCCTGGCACTCCTCCTGCCTCTGCATCCCGAATGATGCAGTTAGAGGCATGCACCACACCTGGCACTCCTCCTGCCTCTGCATCCCGAATGATGCAGTTAGAGGCCTGCACCACACCTGGCACTCCTCCTGCCTCTGCATCCGAATGATGCAGTTAGAGGTGTGCACCACACCCCTGGCACTCCTCCTGCCTCTGCATCCCGAATGATGCAGTTAGAGGCATGCACCACACCTGGCACTCCTCCTGCCTCTGTATCCCGAATGATGCAGTTAGAGGCCTACACACCCCTGGCACAGTAATGGGTTTTGAGTGGACTATTCTATGACTGTTACTGGTCTTACCCTTCCTTGTGAAGGAGTTTGGCCTTCTTTAAAAATGGTTAAAGTCAGGAAAGAAAGGTGGTTGGTCCTTTGTCTATTACCTCTGCTCAAAGCAGTTACTGTGGTGTTAGATAGCAACTTGAGATGCCGAGAGAGGATTGCCACTGAGCTTGGCTCCTGGCTGAGTGAAGGAGCTTCATCTATGTGGTGTTTGCTTGTCTTGGAATCTTCAGTTGCTGTGCCCAGAGCCCATCTTTTAGACTCGAGTATTAACCACACTAGGCTACATTATAGTTCCATTTATTTTGTCTTAGCATTTTCTTTCAGAATACATATATTCATTTACATTTTAATATTGGAACCATTGAATTATGAGCTATTTGATCCTTTTTAAAAATAACTAACTGTGGGGCTGGAGAGACGGCTCAGCGGTTAAGAGCATTGACTGCTCTTCCAGAGGACCTGGGTTCAATTCCCAGCACCCACATGGCAGCTCACACCTGTCTGTAACTCCAGTTCCAGGGCTTCTGACACCCTCACACAGATATACATACAGGCAAAACATCAATGATCATAAAATAAAAATGAATTAAAAAATTTTTTTAAATCCCTAACTGTTCCAAAATAGCGATCTAAGTGGAGAATATGCATTTTTAAAAGGAAGACAATTGATAAAATGTAAAGAAAATAACATGAGACGTTAGTGTTAGATGAAGACCTGGGGAAATGTCTAAGCTGTGAAGACTCATTTATTGTGTGAGCAGAATAAATAGTTCTTGGAGATCTTGAAAAGGGAGTTATGGTTTGTGTGTCAATCATTGTGTGATTCTTAGAGAAATGCAAGTCTTCTCTTGTTCTTAGTGCCTGCAAAGACTCTCAAATAAAATGTTATATTAGGGTCTCGAAGTTAACATGAGCTTTGCTATTGGACATGTTATGCTTTAAATATGTGAACTTAGGAAAGTTATTTAACTTACTAATGTCAGTTTTCTCAATGTAGAAAGAAAACAATATCATCTCTCAGGAGAATCAAATGAACCACTGCATAGAAAGCACCTGCAGAGCAGTTGGTGCAGAAAGTTCTCAGTTGTAAAAAGTAGGAAAGAGAAGATGCAGTGAACTTACTGGGTGTGGCCTAGAAGGAGTCACAAGTCTGTGGCTGGTGTTTCTTGTTCCACAGTGTAGAACATAATTACTTTATTACATCAGCATTTATATTTATCTTCATTGTCAGATTGATTAGATTTAGAATCACCTAGGAGGTTGGTGAGGCAAACCTTTGGGTGTGTCTGAGGATGTTCCCAGAGAGAAGTAACTATGGAGACTCTGGATAGAGTCTTCTAGGCTGGAAGCCTAGACAGAATAAGAGATGGTAAAAGAGAAAGCCAAGCCAGTGTGCATTGCCTGTCTCTGCTTCCACACCTGCCGTGATGTCAACAACTTTTGTCACATCCTTGGCCACTGTGATGGTCTGCCCAGCCACCTAGAGTCAAGCAATAAAGACTTTAACTCTCTGGAACTTAGAGTCCAAACAACTAGTTCCTTCTTTAATTTGTTTCTGTCAGTATGTTAGTCACAGCAGTTGGAAAAGCTGTCTTTTTCTGAAGTAGTTTGTATTTTGTTTGGTTTTTAATTTGCTGTGTATGTTTAATGTGGTTGGGATGAACCATGCTGGGCAACTACTGAGCAGCATCCCCTAACTCTATAAATTGTTTTTAGTTTTCTAACCTTTTCTTGCATTTTACACTTTCATTTTAGGATCTTTTTTTTTTCTTTTTGAAACATATAAACATAACATAAATATAACAAAACTTTCAAATTAGCATTCTTATCTTTGGTGACTCTTCTTGGTTCTTCTAAGAAGGCCCTCATCAAGTGTTTGGGGGGCATAAAAGGTAATGTCTTTGGGAACCTTTCAATCCATTGCACTTCTTGAATCTTTGGAATGAATCTTCTGTAAATGTCCCCAGCCCTTTTTTATGGAACATTCCCGTCATTCTCTATTAAACCACACTGGAACTGTAATAACAGTGAGATGGATACTCAACATTTTCCTCTGTCTTCCATATCTCACTGTTTGTTTTTGTTTTGAGGTTCTTTTTTGTTGTTTGGTAGGGCCTCAAATTCTTAATATAGCAGAGATGGCTGCAACTCTGATCCTCTTGTCTCTACCTCCTGAGTGCTCAAATGACAGGCATGTGACATCGTGCTCAGCTCTTGATGTGACGTCATGAATGACAGGCATGTGACATCGTGCTCAGCTCTTTATGTGACATCATGAATGACAGGCATGTGACATCATGTTCAGCTCTTTATGTGACGTCCTGAATTGAACCCAGGGCTTCGGGCACTTCCCAGCCCATCTCGTTGCTGCTTCTTTTCCTTTTTTTAAAATCTATTTTTAAATTAGTAATTAATAATTAATTCATTAATTTGGTTTCTCGAGACAGGTTTTCTCTGTGTAACCCTGGCTGTTCTGGAGCTTGTTCTGTAAACCAGGCTGGCCTCAAACCCATAGAGATCTGCGTACCTCTGCTTCCTGAGTGCTGGGATTAAAGATATGCACCACCATCACCCCAGCCTCTT
Organism: Peromyscus californicus insignis; assembly: GCF_007827085.1. Lineage (NCBI taxonomy): Eukaryota > Metazoa > Chordata > Mammalia > Rodentia > Cricetidae > Peromyscus > Peromyscus californicus. The sequence continues at coordinate 17,271,276 of NW_026294584.1, forward strand.
TGCTTCTTTTTTGCATTTATAAATTATTTTGCTTTTTTGTGTTATATTCTTAGGGTGGAGAGACAAAGACGGAGGCCAGATTCAATTCAGGGAATTAAAGTAAAAGCCACTTTGAAGGTCTTAACCATTGGCTAGAAAATGCTGGCAATGTGTTTTGCTATGCTGTATTATTTATTTATTTTGCTTTTACATCCCAATGGTACCACAGTTTCCCCCTCTTCTTCTCCCAGTCCCTCCTCTTGCCCCAGTCCACTCCTCCTCCTCCTCCACTTCTCTTCAGAAAAGGGCAAACCTCCCCCACCACCCCCCATGGATATCTTACAGCCATGGTGTATCAAGTTGCAGTAAGATGAGGCACCTCCTCTCCTATTAAGGCTGGATGAGGCAACACAGTAGGAGGAAAGGATCCCAAAAGCAGATAACAGAGTCAGAGACAGCCCCTGCTCTCACTGTTAGGAGTCCCACAAGGAGACCAAGCTGCACACTGTAACATATGTGCAGAGGGTCTAGGTCAGTCCCATGCAGGCTCCCTGGTTGTCGGTTCACTCTCTGTGAGCCCCTATAAGCCCAGGTTAGCTGATTCTGTGAGTTTTCTTGTGGTGTCCTTGACCCCTCTGGCTCCTACAATCCTTCCTTCCCATCTTCCAGAGGATTCCCCAGACTCTACCTACTGTTTGGCTGTGGGTCTCTGCATCTGTTTCTATCAGTTGCTGGGTGAAGCCTCTGTGATAACCACTGGGCTAGGCACCAATCTATGAGTATAGTTGGAGTGGCCGACCAATGACTGGTCCATCTTGAGACCCAGACCATGAGAGGAAGCTAACTCCTGACACTGCCAAGAGGGTCGGGACCCAGAGGCTGGACAGCCCAGAGATCTAGGAGAGAACCAAATACGGCTGGCCAAAACAAAAACAACACCACCAAAAAAACTACTTAACTAATTCTTCTCTTTTCACATCTTGCTATAATGGCATATATTCCAGATGACTGACTCCCTAGAACCTTACCAGATCCTTTCATTCTGGGGTAGCATAGCCACCTAAGAGGTCTCATTTGGTAGGGGAGGGATAGTCATGAGACTGTTGGGACAGAAGCAGTGTAATACGTGTTTAAAGGGCTTGAATTCTGTCTATAGTTGAACATAATTAGATTCAAATCACTGATCTAATATCGATTAGATATGACCTTGATATTGTTTTTGATCTTCATACACAAATTTTCTAGATGTGTGGTTTGATACTATAATGTTCTTCAAGTTAGTAATAGAGTCTTCCTTCTAGACAGGTCTATTCAGATATGAAAATCATGGTGAGGTATAATGTTACAGAAGAGGAGCTGAAGAGTGTAGAGCTCAGACCTCCCTTCCATCATCCGTTTGCTTTGTGTGGGGCACATCATGGACTCTCATTTAGTATTTTCATCTTTCTTAGTGTCCTCACTCATCATATTGGAACATTAACAGTGCCTGCCTTACAGCTTATAATGGATAGTGAATGAAATAATACAAATTTTTAAGAACTGATTGAAGGTGTTTCTGTTGTTCTTGGTGTAGCTATTATCAGCATGATTTCTATTAAAACAGGACTCTCACTTATGGAGGACATAGCATCTGGAAAGCAATGGGCTAGTTAGAACCAGGTTGAAGACAGGAGATTAAATCAGTTTAGTTGTATGGGCTCGACCACAGTTTTTGAAAGCTAAAAGTCAAGCACCAAGGATTCCGACTCCAGGCATAAGCTCACCCTGAGCTCATGACAGTCGGCTCTTCTAACTGTGGATGGTCTGTGGACATAGAACTTGATATAAAACTGTTGGAGCATTTGGTTCTCAAAGGCTTAAGGACTTGTCAGAACGTTGAAGTACCTGTGCTGGGAGGAAATAGACAGTGTCATAATTGTAGTGGAAAGTCAGAAACATATGATCCTCCTTAACAGTCCCTAGAATCAGGTACCCCACTTCAGGAAGTTTCTTGCAGGGAAGTAAGAAAGGATGTGAATGATAATATAATTACATATTATGCTTCAAATAGCATAATGGAACATGCCAGGTGCAGTGGTGTTCATCTGTAATTCCAGTCATGGAAGACTGAGGCAGAAGGATTACAGGTTCATGACTAGTTTGGGCTACAGTAAGTCTGAGTCTGCCTGGGCTACATAGCATTATTCTAAAAAAAAAAAACAAAAACAAAAATAACCAACAAAGTGAAAACCAATCTTTAATATTTGCCAATAGAGAATTGATTAAAAGCATATATATATGTCCTTGATTCAGAAATATTTTTACTGTAGGTAAGCTATGACCAAGATATAGTTTAGAATATGATTACATTTTTGTAGGTAATTTCTGACCTGTATCTGTCCATATCTGTATGCAAAAAGAAAGAAAAGAGCTTAGAAAAATATTTACTAATAGTTATAGAGTATTTTCTTGGAAGAAAGAAATATTAAAACTTTATTATCTAGTTTTGTTTTTTTAACTGAATGTTTCCTGCTCTTGTTAGAAAACGTTTTAATTTTTTTTTTTAAATTTAGGAGTATGGTACAATAACTATGTGGACACTCAGTTCATTGTAGAGTTTGTCCATTACTTTATTGTAGGATTTCTTTTCACTTTAAACCACAAGGCCAGGTTTTTTTTTTTATTGCAAATAGATTTTTTTTTCTCACGTAATATATCTTGATTATGGTTTCCCCTCCCTCTACTCCTCCCAGTTCCTCCCCACCTCCTCTCCCATCCAGATCCACTCCCTTTCTGTCCCTCATTAGAAAAGAACAGGCTTCTAAAAGATAAAACCAAACATAATAAAACAAAATATAATAAGATAAAACAAAAACTAACACATTGAAATTGGACAGAACAAACAAGAAAAAGAGCCTAAGAGAGGCACAATAATCATCAACACCCACTCATTCACACACTCAGGAATCCCATAAAAACACTAGTATTTACGAAGAGGACCTGCTTCAGTCTCAGAAAGTTCATGTGAGCTTTGTTCATGTTGATTTAGAAGGGCTTTTTTTTCTTGGCATCCTCAGTCCCCTCTGGCTCTTACACCCTTTCTGCCTCCTCTTCAGCAGAGTTCCCTGAGCACTGAGGGGAGGGATTTGATGGAGACATCCCATTTAGAACTGAGTGTTCCAAAGTGTTTCACTCTGCATAATGTCTGGCTGTGGTCTCTGTATCTCTTCCCATCTGCTGGAGGAAGAAGCTTCTCTGATGATGGCTGAGCAAGGACTGATAGGAGCATAGCAGAATGTCTAGGAGTCATCTTGTTGCTATGTTTTTGTTTTTGTTTTTTTTAGAACAGTAGTATTTGGTTTTCACCCTAGATCCCTGGGCTTTCTAGTCTCAGGCTTTTGGTTACCCAAGCAGTGTTGGGTATGGGTTGAGGCCAGGCTTTTTAAAATGTATGTACTCCTAAGTAATAATTTCCTTTTTCAATTCCAGCTGCTGTTTAAGAATTGAATTGATCTTTTCGTTTGTTTCCTTTATTTGTTTAGGTCATCGTGTCAATGAGTATAGCATTTGCTCAACAGACAGAACTCTCTAGACTATCTGAGGTGAAAGAAAACTCTATACAATCAGAACAAGCACATGGTCTGTGTTGGCAGGAACACCCTTTCAATGACATCACATCACAGGGTCATGTTGGTCCTCATACTGCTACGGGAATTGACAAGAATGCTAAAGAACAATTTAAACCACTTAGCAAAGAGTTAGAAGAGCATAGAAAAGAAGTTCCTTTGTCTAATGGCGATGATTTTAATGATGACATCCTAAAGCCGAAGGACCACGGGCTGACTATTTCACAGGAAATATTTTCCAGAGATGAAACACTTGTAGTTAGACAATGTGTAAGTATGACTTTTAGGATATTTTTTAAAAAAGCAAAACATTCATAAAAACAAAAGTGGTTTCTTCACTATTAATACATTATCAATAGTGTTGCTTAAGGAAGAAGAAAGTCTCAAGTCCACCTTGAGTAGGACTCACATTGTTGTAGTTTATTAATGATAAAGCATATAGTTAAATGAAATTAACCCTATTAAATAAAACAAGTCTGTTTGTCTTACAGACATTGTGCATATCAGTGAGGTGGCTTAGTCCCCATGCCTGATACACAGAGTTCAATCCCTGAGACTCACATGATGAATGGAGAGAACTGGCTTCCCCAAGTTGTCCTCTGATACATGTACACACACACACACACACACACACACACACACACACACACACACACACACACACACACGAGCATGAAACAAATGACATGTAATAAAAGCACTGTATTGAATATTTAAAAAATTGTATTGTCTAGGTCCTAATTCTCTTTTTCTTTGCATACTACTCACAAATAGACCTGTTTCCTCAATAGTTTGCTATCTTATTGGACAGAAATAAATCCTACTTCTAAAATCATTTAAATTCAAATTTATTATTAATGTTCAAGATAGTTTATATTTTATGCAGAAATAGAATCAAATAAAGCTGCCATCTCTTTAGTTACTGTCTCTTCAAGGGTGCTCATAGACTCCATTAGAAAGTTGATGTGTTCTGAGTCAGAGAACTGATACATGATTGTCTCTTACAAAGAAGTTCTCTGGAATGCTCTATTACCGTTCTATAATACAGATTTAATAAATAAAATTTCCTGTTTCATAAGTATAGTTTTAAGATTAAAAGAAAATTTTCATTTCCCCCACATAAAATGTCAAGAATAATAATGGAATCATGGCTTCATTAAAAGTAGAGGGAATATTGAATATCTTTATTTTTCTCCTTTAGAATTATAGTTTAGCTAAACTAACTGATAGATACCTCCCTCCTGGAAAATAACACATTGTGGTAATTAACTTAATATTGTCTTAGAATTGTGGTTAAAATAAATACTTTCTTTTAAAAAATCAGGCTTTATTTAATAATAAGATAAAAATTCAAGTGCCCTATGGGTTTAGTAGAATTGCTTTCATATTCATGAAAATATCAATAGTGGCAAATTTTCGCAGTTCATGTGTGGTTGAACTTTTTGTTTCTCCTGATAAAGATCCATGATGAGGTGTCAAATATGGAGACTTCTAGACAATTAGAAGATATGCGGCAAGAACTTGTCCGACAATATGAAGAACATCAACAGGCAACAGAACTGTTGAGGCAGGCCCACATGCAGCAGATGGAGAGGCAGCGAGAAGATCAGGAGCAGCTACAGGAGGAGATCCAGAGGCTCAGTATGCAGTTAGCCCAGGTTGGCACTGAGAATCCTTTTCTCCTCAGCTAAAATAACATTCTTTATGTAGCCTTTTTTAAAGCGTCAAAATTATTTTGCCAGACCTGAAAATAATTAGGAATATATAACATTAGAATTACCCCATCTGCCAACAGTTTTAGAGCTCACAGGCACATGTGACTCAGGTTTATTGTCCTCATCATATGCCATCATAGAAAAGGACGTACAGCAGACGCCTGGTCAGCTTGGGCAGTCTGCACTGAGGTGCTTGCTTAGGAAGCTCTCACCCATAGTCAGGTTTTCGTGCGTCCATAGTTAGCAATCACAGGTGCACGTCTCTCTATCTATAATTCACCTTGTTAATCAATGGAAATCTGGGGTAGCATGTTTCTGGATCTTTGTCTAGGGAAACATTTCTTGTTGATTTGAAAAATGCAAATTTATATAACATTTTTAACCCTTTCTCAACTAAATTTAAAAATTCTTTGGTATTTGGGAGCTATATTCTTACCGGTTGCTATATAAAATATACTCGCAAAATCTTTGCAGAAAAGCTCATATGAAAACACTAAACTTAATTTTGAAAACTAAAAGGAAAAATAAAGAATCCTTGACTTTATATCCTTTGGATATAAAATAATGGGAGATTTGGGGTTGAAGAATAAAATATGGATCATTTGAAAAATCAGTTTTGCTTTTCTTCATTGTATTTTGTGATTTCAGACTTCTGAATTTTTCAATGCAAATTTGACATAAAAGTATTAATTGAACTGTACAGATCTCTGAATTTTATAAGTTTAATTAACTTTTTTTTCTAAAGTTTCAAATTTTGCATTGAATTTTATATATGCCTTTTAACCTCTTATAATGGAATCTGAATCATAGTTTGAAAAAAGGCCTGTTGATCTCAAGGGGTTAAAAGAAATCTGCTAATTATTTCTGTTCTCTCCTCCTATTGCCAACAATATTTGCTTACAACCATTTCTCTCATTTAGAAATCTTCAATAAGTACTGAAAACGTATCAGAGAGAGAGAGGGTGCTTTTAGAGGAGCTGGAAGCACTAAAGCAGCTGTGCTTAGCTGGAAGAGAGGAGCTGTGTTGTGAGCTGCACCACAGCAGTACTCAAACACAGGTAGTGTGGACTTTGGCTCCTCTAGGAGCATGGATCAACAGTGCAGTAGGATTTGTTTGTCTTTCTTGTTGGTGTGAGATAACGTCTTTATGAGTTTGAGCTCAATGTGTTTGTGATTGCACCATGGAAGGAAGGTCGCCCTGCATTATGCTGGTCATTTGATCTGGTTTGCAATGGCAGCAGCTGTTGCTGCTCCGTGGGACAGCCTAACAAATTTCACTGTCACAGCACACAGCCTGCATTCCTTTGAACCCATTCCGCTTTTTCATCTGTGCATTAGAGTGTTTTATCTTTTCTTGATAATACTAATCTCTCAATAGCATAAAGTTAAACATTATTTCAAGTAGTGTCTACATCGTGCTTAGACCTTTCTGTTTCGTCTCATACCACTATGGAAGTATGACTTGCTGTTTCTAAGATGACAGGTTTTCTCTTTGCCTTGTCCTCTCTGCCTTTACACCAACTTACACAGGATGAAAATGACAATCAAGAAGTTGAGGAACAGACATTCAAAGAGAAGACATTGGAGAGAAAACCTGAAGAGGCAACTCTCGATGAAAACCTGTCCAATGAAAGGTAGGGAGTGTACTTGATCAGTACAGAGTTAAATGCTGCTTCCAGTTCAGTAAACACTGTCGTATTGCTATCTTATACATTGTACTTTGCTTTAAAGTTGTCTTATGTATGAAATTTGTTTGTGTAGGTATAATATAGGAAGGGTTGATAACTTTTATCATTAACTAGACTAATTTTTAAAAGTCTTTTGCACGCACTACAATTTTTATTAGATACTGCTCTTGATTTTATTTAGGTGTTATTTGAATACTGGACTTTTCTTGATTAACTTTATTTTTCATAATGCTATGCTGTATACTAAAAATCATTTATAGTTGTGAGGTTTTTTGTCTTGTTTTTTTTTTTCATTCACTTTAAGGACATTGGTATTAGGTATTCCCTTGAGAAAACAATACAATAAATATTTCACATTTAGATTATTTTTGCATTTGCTATATAACACATAAGAACTTTTAATCCATATTCAAGTTTTATGGAGGAATAAATCACCCAATGGTAACAAAACTATTCCTTGCTTTGATATTACAGAGATTAATACAAAAATGTATAACACTATACTATATGAGAATAGATAGCCCATATTAACTTAAAGGCCTTTTTAAAAGGCACAGTGTTTTAAATTTTATTTTATTCAAATGGAAATAATTTCTTTAAAATTAACTAGTATCTACTAACAATTTCTGTGACTGTCCTCCACACCTCCTTCTTCAGCTTTGATGGAGGTTGGATTATCAGTATGGAACTCAAACAAGAAACACAGTGTATGAAAATTAGAATTATGATGGCAATATAAAATAAATACTGCTTTTCACTGTTTTATATATTTTACATGTCATGTAGTATTTGGTTTTTAGAAATTTTTATGTTAAGATTGATAAAATGAGTATTAATCTTTATTTTAAACTATTATATAAGTTTAATCTGTTTTCTTAAGTGAAAATAGTTTAGTATTCTAATCATGGGATTTGACACTTGAACAAAACTTAAGTAAAAGTTAAGGAAATAAGACCCTTTACTTCCTGTTATTTGGTCTTATTTTTAATATTCTGACTTATGTAAGCAGATAACTTGATCTGGATAAAAAATAGAATTTTCGCTTGACAACTTCTAAAGAAAAACAACTCCATTTATTACCTTATCCTAAAATAGGTAGTTGATGTGCCTGGGAAACAGACAGTCATTAGCGTGGTTGTTGGTAGTCTCCTGCAGTGTGAAGTTAAAGATCAAACTCTCTTAAGCCGGGACCCCTTCACCATAGAAGTCTCTCATTTGTCTATATGTGTTCAGTATGAAGTTTGCTATTACGCTTCTGGTGAATTAAGCTGTTAAGATTAATCAGATAACCATTTATGGAAATACATTTTTTGACACAGTTTTAAAGGGTTCATAGTACTCCAAAAAGAAACCTCATGAGAACACTTAGTCCAGGACAATCCTCCTTTTTTGTTTTAAAAATGTATATATTTCCCGGTAAGACAGAGGGTAGGAAGAAATCTAGGCAATACAAATTCAATGATTGGAATGTAGAAATGGCTCAGTGGGTAACAGCACTTAATGCTGTTGCAAAGGACCTAGGTTCAGTTCCCAGAACCCACACTTAGAAGCTCACAGCAGCCTGTAACTCTAGTTTCAAAGGATCCAATGCTGTCTTCTGACTTCTCAGGGCTCCTGCATACATGTGATGCACACAAACTCACACAGCACATACATATGCACATAAATAAAAATAAATATATAACTTATTAATTCTGATGATTATGTCTGAATTTTTCAGAGAAGAGTTAACCAGTAGCATCTAATTTAAAAATTTTTTAAAGACTGTTCTTATCTTGTTAAAAAGAAAGACATAATTTATTTCTGTTTAGTTGAAAACTTTTCTTCCCCCAATTGTCTGAACTATCAAATGAAGTGTGAAACTAGGTATAGTTTTGTTTCTAAAATAAATGCAATTTTTTAAAGACCTATGACATTTGCTTTGGTGTTATCAGACTGAATTTTTACTGTTGACCTTTAAAATCAGGACTGTGCCTGCTAGATCTGTTTAAATTTAGACATTTCATTTGTCATCATAAAATGTCAAAACAGTGCTACATTTTTATAGGGGGCTTTTAAGATGATACTTTAAAATATGTTTGACACATGAAAGGATGAAATGCCAAATCTCTGTGTGAGTAACCATGAAAAGCATTACCAACTCAATACCTTACACATACTTGGTCTTACCACACTCTAATATTTTTTTAAATTTAATCATTAATATAAAAGCTTAGTTACTTGATTTCTTTTGGGTCAATAAAATGCACACTTAACAAAAATCTGTAACTATGTAAGCTACATAGATCTGTTAGAAGCACACAAGTACTTCTATAATAATTTTAAAATAAGTTAAAACCTGGAAGAACTTCATTGTGGTGCAAGTACAGATTATTTTAATATATTTTCCAGCTACAAAGCATTCTTTTTATTCCTTTGTTGTTTGTTGTTATTGTTTGTTTTTCAAGACAAGGTTTCTTTCTGCAGCCCTGGCTGTTGTAGAACTCACTCTGTAAACCAGGCTAGCCTTGAACTCAGATCTGCTTGCCTCTGCACTGAGTTCTGGAAGGTGTGTACCACCACCACCCAGCTCTATAAAGCATTATTGTGGCATAATCAGAGAATGTTTTGTTTAGTTTTTAATTAAGCATTTTAACAAATGATCCCTTTTCTGTACAGACATGCTCTCCAAAAAGCCAATAATAAACTTGTAAAGATCCTGTTAGAAGTTGCCAAGACGACAGCAGCTGCTGAAGAGACAATTGGCTGCCATGTTCTTGGGATTTTGGATAGATCTAGTAAAGGTCAGCCAGCTGCCAGCCTGCTTTGGAGATCAGAAGCAGACCTGTCTGCAAAGCCTTGTGTTCAAGATGCAAGTGGAAGAGGTAATGTTTCCATATACTGTTGAAATAGTCTACATCTTCAACATAGGCTCAATTTAAGGCACTTCCAATGTATAGAAATGTATAGAAAAGTGCAGAAGGGAGAATAGTCAAAGTTTTTGCAACTTCTGGACTGACTGTACTACACAAAGACTTACTGTATAGTATTTGCAAATGGTACCTCAACGGCTATCACCGTATATACCCAGGGTTACTACTCTGCCTGTTTTCTTTTCTACTGATAAAGAATAATTATGCATCACTACTCAGGACTCTCACATCCACTTGTAAACTAAGGAAAGGTTAAAATGAAGAGACTTTTAGGAGTCTAGCACTACTTGAAAAGATTGACACGAGTCTTTATAAACCTGAATTGATCTTGGTTTGGACTGTCCTCTGGTCGGTCCTCTGTGCCTTCTGGAAAGTGTCCTGTCTGCATTTGGGGACCAAGTCTGACTTTCCTTCACCATCGTGTCAGTTCTCTGCTGTGCAGGCTGGACTCTTCCTTTGGCTTCTTGCCATCACCTTGCTGACCTCTAGTCACTATTATTTTTTCAGTTCCTTATTTCCTGCTGAGGAAGAATCAGAAAATCAAAAGACAAAGCAGATTTGTCAGATGTAGAGACGTGGGGTCTGAAATCTGGGATTCAAAGATTAAATCTAGTTACTTCCATCCCTCACCCAAACCCTCTCCCCAGCCAGAGGCAGCTCTTCCAAAATGCTGTTTCGTAATTTTTGAGAGCATTCAGCTTGCTAAGCTCTGTGGAGAAATGAGAAGAAAACATCCAGTTATAGATGCTTTGCTTAATTACAGGTTGGTCAGCAGTGTGTTTCTCAGCTGAAAGGAAAACTTGATTTAAAACTTTAAATAAAATTAATTTAAGAACACTTTAGTTGAGTTCAAAGACAATTTTTAAAATACTTTTAGTAAACTAAGAACTGAAATAATGACAATTTTTAAACTTTCTTTTCAGATTCACTCTTTTCATAGTTGGTAGATTTATTTTACAGACTAACATTTCTCCTGAGTAAGCTCTAGAGCAAACGGTATTTTTTAATGTGTGTGGATCCTAATATGTAGAGAACAAGGTAATACTTAAACATGTAAAAGTGTTTAATCAAATTAAACTTAAAAAGACAAAAACAATGAACTGGTTTTACTTAGCCATCTAGGGAGGACTTTTACTGTTTTACTAGGGAAGCTGAGACAGGGTTGATGGCCAGAGTCAGAAAAACCCTGAGGAGTGGACTGCAGACACTGTCACCAGTTGCCATAGGTACTAAAACATTCAGCAAACATCATGGAGCTCACCTCCCAAGCAGTTTGCTGGAAGTTACAAAAGGGGTAAAATGGCAGTTTATCTCCAGCACAGAAGATTGTCTTGGTGTTTATTTACTTTGAGAATGTAGACCTTGAAGGACATCTGATCCATGATGCTTCTTATACGTTACATCCAAATTTTCCAGTGTAGGTGAAATGTTTTTGTGTCCATTATTTTTGAATGATAAGCATCCCATCTGAATCCAGACATGTCTTGGACTTCCAGAAACTGTTTTTGAGCATTTTCTCTGTTCTTCTTGCTCTATAGCAATTCAGATTGCTAATAGCAGGAAGCACTGGCATTCCCACAAGAAACAAGATCAAAACATAGCTGATATTTTGCTTAAAAACATTTTTCTTGTCTTAATCAAGTAAGTCCTTAAAATATTATTTAACTGGTAACCAGTTCTAAAAGAATAATACTACAAGAGGAAAAATTAAATCCAGAGAAGCACAATGTATAGAATGTTATTTCAAAGATCATTTTGCTAGCATTAACATCACTGGTACAATATATGCTCTCCAGTTGACATTTTATGTTTTTATGATTAGCAATGCTGTTGATTTGTTAATAATTTGGCGTGGCCATCAGTATCATTAAGGGACACTCATAGATCCAATTTTCATTTTTAAGTAAATATTGAATTAAAATAACTTATAATTTTAAATGTTGAATCTTTCATAAACTTCAGTAATGTACTGGCTTTACAATATTACTAATGTGCTCTGTATGTTAGAATTCATCCTGGCATTTCTTCATATTTTTGAATGGAAGCATTATAAAAGCTAAAATACTCCTTTAATTTTTTAATGTCTCATTTGATATAACAAAAATTAAGTTTTAATCTGATTATCAAGTGACTTTTACTCTTCAGTTTTATGTATGGCTTTTTTCTTGTAACACATATGGCCTATTTTCAGTCTTCAAGTCTGAACTTGTTTAGATTTTAAACAGGTATGGACTTGCTAACTGTTGAAAAAATAATTGATTTGTTAATATTTGCTTCCTTGTAAGAATAAACTTTTATAAAGTTGAAAGGCAAGGTTAAGCTAGTGTGAATTCACTTCCGTCTGAGGGAATGGTAGATCACCTGATTAAATGGGGTCCTGGAGCTGTGTTGTGAATTTCCTTTAGCTCTGAGATCTCTTAGAGGAGAGATGTCCCCTCTCCTGGGAAGGCAGGAATGAAAGCTTGTTTTCTGTGGCTTCCTTTTGGCATGGTGCTGTGCTGTAGAACAATAACAGCATACTAATCATGAACTTGAGCAAATTTAATAACTCTCACAGATCTATCTCCTTCCTTATTTGTTCGTTTGTTTTGAGATGATATTGCTTTGTGTACCAGGCTAGCCTTGAACTCACTATCTGGCCCAGACAAGAGGATCTAGGCAGAGTCATCCCAATGCCTAGACTATTACACAGGGGAGACCCTACCTAACCAGACCATGAAACAAAAACTACTAAGTGTGTTTCACCTTTATCTTTTGGGGGGTGCTAACTTAATTTTTTAATTAGCCATCCCAGAGACACTGACATCCCATGACTCTTACATTGTGCATTGTTTTGCATGTCCTCCGTACTTTGTGCTTGAGATTTACTCTCGTGTGTACATCTTCAGTCTCTTTCTTATGCCCCTCAGACCACAAGTCCTGCGGCATTCTTCATACTATTTGGGTGTTTGTTTTGTTTTGAGGTTTTTTGTTGTTGTTGTTTTTGTTTTAGTTTTTTCGAGACAGGGTTTCTCTGTGTAGCTTTGCGCCTTTCCTGGAACTTGCTTTGGAGACCAGGCTGGCCTCGAACTCACAGAGATCTGCCTGCCTCTGCCTCCTGAGTGCTGGGATTAAAGGCATGAGCCACCACCGCCCGGCGAGTTTTTTTTTTTAAGTATTGGTTGGTCTCAGCTTTGCCCTTCAGAGTAGATTGTAGCACACTGACGAGAGAATAGACATTTACCAACTTTACCAACCTTAGTAACATTCTCAGACAACCCTAACTAAATCACTAAATCCATACCAGCTTCTCTGTGCTGACCCTTTTGTCCAGGTAAAAATTGAAGTTTATCTTTTTAAAGGCTCTCTTTCATCTCAGTCTGTGCCTTTCTGTTTGACTTTTTTTAATTGAACTTGTTTTGTTCTGTTAGCTTATGATAACTATGAGACTCCCTTTCCTTCTTATTAAATGCTGTCTCTACAACAGTTGTATCTACTTCAAGTGTTTCAACTCTCACCTTAATAAAAAAGACTTAAAAGTTACAGACCCAAACTTACAGCATGCTCTACAGCTGTACACATCCTGTCAATACTTTCGTCATTTTCGTGGCCAAAGTTGATCCCCTGCACCACAAAACAATTTTTCCTTCAAAGAAAAGATTCTGAGTAACCCAAGTAGTAATTTCTGTGCTCTTATTAGCACAGCACTATCCTTTCCTAGTCTTTCTTACTTGCTAATCAATATTCCTACTTTGCATATTCACCTTGTTAAAAGTTGTTATTTGAAGACCTTGAAATTATAATGATTCAAGTTTTCATTTGACTTGATATCTTCAGTTACTTAATGTTGTAACTTTAAATATTCTGATTAATTTATGCCTTTAACTTATTATTATTCTAGTTACAGATGAGTCCGTACCCTCTTATCCTGGAAGTGCTATAGCAAGAACTGACAGCAAGTGGTCACAAGTGACTGAGAAAGGAGCAGAACTGTCACAGCAGTTTGGGACAAGTGGTCTTGCCGGACCTGAAATTGACCCGGAAAATGTTGAACTGGTGCTCAATGTCAGCTCCCGACTACAAACGGCAGTTGAAAAACTCCTTGACGCCATAAGTGAAACTAGTAGTCAGGTAACCTTGCCATCTTCAAGTCTCTGCTGAGTTAGACGTGGACTTAATGGTTCGCTCTACTATTCCACAGAGATTTGTCAGACTTTCTTTTAATGATTGCTTGTGTTCAAGCTGGGTCTAGTGGAGCAAACCTCTCATTCCATCTATTTGGCAGGCCTGGGCAGCTTAATGATACCCTGCCTTTAAACAAAAAAGTGTGAAAAAAGATCCAGGACTAAAGCTCAGAGGTCGAGTGCTTACAGGTCTTGTGCAGGGTACACTCTCCAGCACTGAAAAACAAGTGTGCAACAAACAAATAAGTACATCACAGGGATTTTGACTCTACCATTGTTGGAAATGTTCCATTAAAATCTCCCCTTTGAAAGCTTGTCTGGACTTGACCTGCTGTAGAATGTCTAACATAGTCCCATTACACTCAAACGTGGGATCCCTTCACATCCATTTTACATATATGAGCAGGTTAGTTTGCCATACAAGGCATTTCTGGGTCAGAAATTAGTTTGGAACATTTTTTAAAATAGTTTTTAAAAATCAAAACATTTTAAGGATTTTGCTACTGTATTTATAAATTGGTGTTTTCTGTCTATATAATTTTTACTACACCTTTTATGATCATTGACTCTTAAATTACCATGTGCAGAATTTTAAAAATTATGTAGTTTTAAAATGAAGAAATTTACTTATCTTCCAAAGGTTTATCTTAAGTGTGAATCTACAGCTGTCATGATCAAGTGCAGACTAAATTACCATTGTCATTATTTTCTCTACTCAAATCTTGAAGCAGATTCTGTGAAACAAGTTGAGAGGTTGAACAGGTGACTCCTCTGTCATTGGAGAGGTCTGACTCTTCTTCGATATTCCTTCTTCACTCTAAGAAATGACTCAGTCCAGCCTGTTCCTGTAGTAGATAGCTATGGGAGAGCAACTGTGGAAAATAGTGTTATCATTACATTTTAATTCCAGGTTCAGTTGTTTGGTGGCTGTTATTTCTGGGCCACCCACTGGAGCATGGCCAGCCTGCCAGAGACCACAGCCTAAGGAGACTCTTTCCTTGCAGCAGCCTGAGACTGCGGAGTTCCTCAGCCAAGGGTGTGGGCTCGTGTGCCCCTCCCCTCCCTGCTGCACCTTGACTGGTTTGATCTTGTGCGGCCGTGTTCATAGCTGCTATGGGTTTAGGAGTGCAGTAGTCCTGCCATGGTTAGAAAACACTTTTACCCCATGCCTCCCAAACTCTAGCTCTGACATCTTTCCACCCTCTTCAGCAACACACACAAGTTTTTGTATTCACCGTTGGATCTTGCCTGTAGTAATAGTACTGTGCTAGTCTAATGATTTTATGTTTTGCTCATTCATTTATTTATCCAGAATTTTTCTAAAGTGTGAAAGTACCTATGCTTTCATTTTTATGCATATAACCTAGTCAGAATTAAGGACTTGGGGCTGCTTTATCTGTTGTTTATAACTTTATACCATAGTTACTTAGCCAGGCGGTGGTGACACATGCCTTTAATCCCAGCACTCGGGAGGCAGAGGCAGGTGGATCTCTGTGAGTTCAAGGCCAGCCTGGTCTACAGAGTGAGTCCCAGGATGGGCTCCAAAGCTAAAGAGAAACCCAGTCTTGGGGAAATAAAAATTGTGTGCCATAGTCACTTGTTTTATTCCAGCTTCAACACTGAGAAGTCTTCCAGGCCAGCTTTTGTACCCTTTGAGAAGGCTTTCTCTTTTGAACATTGTCCTACAAGATGCACCTATTTGGTATTTTCTCTGCCCCAGCTTTAGGATTAACCACTTCTCCAAAAAGTACATGTTCCTTTGATTAGGAAACACTACTTAAACCAAGAGCTGGGTGCTGAATGTGCTCATAGTTACTTGGATATCATCGCTCCTGTTAGTGAGCAGTTTGAAATTATGTGTCTGTATGTATTGTGTATGTGTGTACATTTACATGCCCATCATTTGGGAAGTAGAGGCAGGCGGATCTCTTAAGTTCAAGGCCAGCCTGGTCTACATAATGAGTTCCAGGATTGCCAGGGCTGTGTAGAGAGACCCTGTCTCCAAAAACAGCAGTAAAATGTATGCTGATACTCTGACTCCTGTCAGTAACCTTCATCTTCCTTCCCCGCTTCTTTGAAAGTGTTTTCCAACAGTGAGGGGAGATTTTCCATTTCTGTTGTGTTTTCACTTCTGCCTTCAACCTTGGTTGATTCATAAGTAACTTCAGAATTGCTAATCTGTGCCTTTAGGGGAAACCAGTGGACTAACTTCAGTTTGTAATAATGGATATATAGATAATGCTTTTGTCGTAGCCTCATCGTATCCATCACAATACAGTTTTTCAAAGTTCCTTATGTTTACTCTTTTCTCCTTTCCCCTACCAGTATGATTTTTCTTCTATAGACTCAATTTGTGAACTTTTTTCACTTTGGTTTCTTCCTATGGGTTTCTTTTTTAATTTGATGAAATTAACTCTGAGTGGACAGTTCTTCTAGTTGAGTTACGTGTACCTACACTGAAGTCACAATACAACCTAACTCCATCACCCCAGTGTGCCCTGCCTGGTTCTGCTCTTTACAGTCAGCCATCCCCCACTCCCTGCCTTTTGCAAACACTGGCTTCTGTTCCTTACCTATGCAGTTTTATTTCTAAGAGTATCACGAATGAAATCATATTTATATACTCTTTCAAGTCTGCCTTCATTTGCCTTAACAAACTGTGCTTATGATTTGATTCTTCTATGGTGTGCGTAATGATTGGGGGGGTGCTCCCTTTTGTAAATGAGGAATATTACATTGTATAGATAAACCAATTTATGCAGTCATTGCTGGTAATGATGGGGGAGGGTCGTTCCTTTTTGTAAATGAGGAATATTACATTGTATAGATGTACCAATTTATGTATTCATTGCTGGTAATGATGGGGGAGGGTCGTTCCTTTTTGTAAATGAGGAATATTACATTGTATAGATGTACCAGTTCATGTATTCATTGCTTAAAGGACATAGAGATGGTTTCCATCTCTGGGTATTGAGATTCTCAATTTTCAAAACCAGCACTTTGGTGCTTTGCTAAAGATAGACTGGAGTACTGGGGAGTGGTGGGTGCACTCTGGAGTACTGGGGAGTGGTGGGTACACTCTGGAGTACTGGTGAGTGGTGGGTACACTCTGGAGTACTGGGGAGTGGTGGGCACACTCTGGAGTACTGGGGAGTGGTGGGCGCACTCTGGAGTACTGGGGAGTGGTGGGTGCACTCTGGAGTACTGGGGAGTGGTGGGTGCACTCTGGAGTACTGGGGAGTGGTGGGTGCACTCTGGAGAACTGGGGAGTGGTGGGTGCACTCTGGAGTACTGGGGAGTGGTGGGCACAGTCTGGAGTACTGGGGAGTGGTGGGTACAGTCTGGAGTACTGGGGAGTGGTGGGCACACTCTGGAGTACTGGGGAGTGGTGGGCACACTCTGGAGTACTGGGGAGTGGTGGGCACACTCTGGAGTACTGGGGAGTGGTGGGTGCACTCTGGAGTACTGGGGAGTGGTGGGTGCACTCTGGAGTACTGGGGAGTGGTGGGTGCACTCTGGAGAACTGGGGAGTGGTGGGCGCACTCTGGAGTACTGGGGAGTGGTGGGCACAGTCTGGAGTACTGGGGAGTGGTGGGTACAGTCTGGAGTACTGGGGAGTGGTGGGCACACTCTGGAGTACTGGGGAGTGGTGGGCACACTCTGGAGTACTGGGGAGTGGTGGGCACACTCTGGAGTACTGGGGAGTGGTGGGTACAGTCTGGAGTACTGGGGAACTGGAGAATGGTGGGTACAGTCTGGAGTACTGGGGAGTAGTGGGCACACTTGCAGGTCAGGAACACAGAAACAAGCTCCAGAAGTCATTTGCCCAGCTTACCAGTCAGGTGGTGAAGTTATAATTTGAACCCAGGCAGTTTAACCCATGTTCTTAGTCAGTACTTCTGCCCTCTGAACATGAATGAAATGATTCACCGTCATATAACACTGATAGGTATTGTGAGTTCAAACTGAAAAATGAGTATTGAAATCCTGGCATCACTAGGGACCTTCCAAGAACCATTTCAGTGGAATAGCAGAAATGAAAGCCTGATTCAAAAGAGAATGAATTGAAATGAAGTGAAGAATTAAAGACAAGGAAAAACTAGGTATGTGATCGAGAAAATTTGTGACAGTTGGCTAAGTATGTTGTTGTAAAGCACCCCTATGTTGAAGAGCAGTAGACAGTTCTGTATTATGAGAGTTTATGAATGGGGTGATGATCACAGGTCAGAGTCCATTGTGAAATAAATTATTGTAACTTTTTACTAAAAAAGAGATGTAGGAGATCATTAGGATATTTTAGCAAGAAAAATGATATAGAATGTATGTTTTTCAGAGGTTCCTGAAACAGTAAGTCAGGCTGTACCCTTAGAGGGTGGTAAACTTTAAAACTCAGTACAGAGTTTCATTATTTACTTACCTTCTACTAAAATTATACCATGTGGTGGGTGGATGGGCAGAAAAGTGGTAAGGCAAGAGGGAGACTCAGAACGTTCCAGGTGAGAAGCGGCAGGGGTCAAGTTCTGGCAGGTGGGAATTGATCTGGAGTGTGTAGGATGTGGTAGGGATTGGTATAATTCGTTGGAGAGGCACACTGAAAATGGAGGGAGTGCCTCAGGCTGGAATCCTTTCAGGTCAGAGGGAACTAAATTATGGGTTCCATTTCAGAGAAGCTGCATTTTAATACAGAGCTTAAGAAATGTGGGAGATTGTGGATGCTATCAGAAACCTGATAGCCTGAAGGCAGTCTGGAGTTTGGAGAGGACTCAATTAGAAATGTCATCATTTCCAGGAATTTGAAACTATGATTTTGCTTCTTTTTCTCTCCCCTAGCCCTCAAGGAACAGTCTTATAAAAACACTGTGTAAGCCACGTGTCTAAAATTAAATTCATCACAAGCTTTATAGTCTTAGAGGAACTACAAAATGATGGGGGTTTTTGTACTCATAGAATACTGATATATAAGAGAGAAAAGACATAAATCTCGAGTGTGTACATCTACAAAGGATATTGAGAATCAGAGGTGAAAAGAGAGCCATAGGAATAATTTCATAAAAGCCCAGTGAGGAGTTTCCAAGAGTGTTAAAGACCGAGAAGTTAGGGTTGCTAAAAGTTTAGAATCCTTTGCACACTTCCGTATGATTGTCCTCAGTGACTGGTTAAAACAGTTTAATAGGGTGATACAGGAGGATTGAAAGTTCAGACTTAAGCAGTAGAAGAAATAAATCAATCTCGTGGCATCTAGTTTTAATGGAAATAGAACTGGCGTGAGAAGGGCAGAGTGTTTTTGTTTTTGTTTTTTCAGATTGAAATCTGATTGATTAGCAGTGACTGATGTAGGACAGAGCATCAGTCTCTTCCCAGCTCCTTGAGGGTGGGAAGATATGGAACCCTGAGCACAAGGGGACAGTATAGGCTCTGTGCCAGACCTTGCCTCCATTAAGGACTGTTGCAGGTGATTGTGACATGCTAAATTTCACTGTAAACGTCCAGAAGTTTAAGTAAACATTAAACAGTCATGGTTCATTTGCTCTTTCCTCCCTTCTTCCCTCCTTTACTTCTTTTCTTCTTTTTCTTTCTCAGTGCTCCTATATGTTGTATAATTTTAGTAGAAGATAAATAATGAAACTTTGTACTGAGTTTTAAAGTTTACCACCCTCTTAGGGTACAGCCTGATTTAATAAAAGAACTAGGGAATATTCACACTAAGTTTCAGGGGACCAGATGAGTATCTACTTGGATTGTAACCTGTTTTCATATAATAGATTAGTGTTTGGCTTTATGTATTCAATTTGAAATGTCATTTACCCAATGGCAGGTCTCAGTCCATGTAATGTATTTATTTTGATGGCCCGCTCATTTGCTCTCCTGGGTCACCATAAAAGCATGTTTGTATTGCACGTTTGCTGGGACAGCCTGCCTTACAGTGTGATGAAGATGCTTGGAGACAGTCTCCACTCTGTGGTCTATCCTGCAGTCTCTGGGCTTCTGTAGAGAAGTAGCTTTGAGAGTATGGTCCACAGATGCTTGTCTTTTGAATCATGTAGAAATACAGTTGTCTAGCTTATGTGATTACGTTTCCCATGACCCAGAGGTGTTTTACAGAGCCTTCGATTGTTTGACATTAGAGTCCCTCGAGAGTCTCTTGTAAGAACTTGAATAAGGAGTCCCTTGCACAGAGCTAACTGATTTGATTTCACTTTTAAGAACAGTGAGCTCCAAGACACCTGCTTCTGTGTTTTCTCAAAGACGAATCTGAGGGTTAAACAGTCTCCTGAGATTTTGATTTGTCATTGTCATGTTTTAAATATAGCTATAATTTTACCATCAAGAGGTGTTTCTGACTTACTTAACTTTTGAGAGGGCTCTGTAAAGTATTATGCAGGATTTAGCCCTTTCTTAAATAATGTAAATAAATAAAAAGAGCAACAGACATGTTTATAATTCAAAATCAATAATTTATAGAGAAAAAAGTTAAATAGCTTCACAATGTATGATAATATTGAAGGCTGTTTTATTGGGGAAATACTCAGCTCTATACTGTAAATTAATAGCAAATATGTATTAAGTCTTGATCTTCTAGAACTTGATGGTAGGCATAAGTTAGTCTGGATATTGATACTTTAAAAAGAATTGAAGGTGCTTTTTAGAGGGGCAGGGAGGTTCTAGACAGGGTTTCTCTGCGTGACAGCTCTGGCTGTCCTGGAATTCGCTTTGTAGACCAGGCTGGCCTTGAACTCACAGAGATCCACCTGCTTCTGCTTCCTAAGTGCCACCAGGCTCATTTTACCTTTTTTATTGTAAGGACAGTCATGCTTTTTATATGTAGGTTGAATTATACTAGCATACTGGTTTTTTTTTTTCTCTCTAAATTACCTTAGGGTGCATGCATGCATATGTCTGTGTGTTGTTTATTATTTTATTTGTTGTATATGGGTGTTTTGCCTGTATGTATGTGTACCACATGCTTGCTCGTGGTGCCCATAGAGGCTTGAAGAGACTGTCAGGTTAACTGGGGTTACATATGATTGTGAACTGCCATGTTAGTGCTGGGAATCATGCCCTGGTCCTCTGGAAGAGCAACAAGTGCTCTTAATCATGGAGCCATCCCTCCAGCTCCTAGTGTATGTAGTTTCTTGCTTTAATCTGTGCTCCTGGTTATATAAGAATGCTTTTTATAGACTTTTGTTTTATATAAATAGAAGCAAGGTATGCCTGCTTCTAAAAATGGACAAAAGCAGTGGAACATACCTTGAACTATTTTAATTGAGGGTCTTCTTGAACATGGATTAATAGAGTATATTATCAATTACTGCACTGTTTTTATCTTAGTCACTGTTCTGTTGCTGTGAAGAGACACTATGACCAAGGCAACTCTTACAAAAGAAAACATTTAATTAGGGGCTTGCTTACAGTTTCAGAGGCTTAGTCCATAATGGCAGGGAAGATGGCAGCATGTAGGCATAGTGCTGGAGAAGTGGCTGCAAGCTACATCCTACTCTACAAGCAGAGAGAAAGAGAGGGGAGCATGGGCTTTTGAAACCTCAAAGCCCAATCCCAGGGACATGCTTCCTCCAATAAGGCTACACTTCCTAATCCTTCTAATCCTTTCAAACAGTTCCACTCCCTGGTGACTAAGCATTCAAATACATGAACCTGTAAGGGTCATTCTTACTCAAACTACCACAGTTATCAAGAATCTTTCCCCATGCTAAGTCATCTTAATCTATTGTATATTCTTCTTGTCTCTTACCTGTGTGCTTAATTCCTACCCTGTGATACTTAATTCCTATCCTAAGTGATACTATGTATGAGTACTATTTTTTACCTACATGGTTTTGTTCTTTCTTCACAAAGGAGAAACAGAATGCCAGATTATTAAAAATAAACTAATTGCAGAGAAAATAAGGAAAGACTATTTTAAGGGAGAATTTTTAGGCTGGACATATATCTTCTGAACCCTCATTAAAATCACAGTAGAGAGGCTGAGGAAATGCTCAATGAATAAGAGTGTTCCCAGACCCAATCACAAGAGCCTGAGTTTGGATCCCTAGCGAGTATGTAAAAAGCCAGGCTTGGCCCTATTCTATAAGCCCAGTACTTGGGGAGAGACTGGAGACAGGAGGGTTTCTGGGGCTTACTGACTACATCCTAGCCAAGTTCAATTGAGACCATCTCAAGTAGAAGGGCAGAGAGCAGTGGAGGAGCCACCCAAAGTCGTCTTCTGCTTTCAAAATCTTTTCAATGCCAATTAAATGTAGGGTCAAGGAGATGGCTCCATGGTCAAAGCATGGCAGCACAGTGTGAAGGTCAGAGTTGACCTCCAGAACTTACAAAATGCAGGGTGGGTCTGGTGGCTCATCTGTAATTCCAGTCCCGGCAGACAGAGATAGGGGACACCCAGAGCACACTGGCTAACAAGACAAGCCACGTTGGCAAGCTCTGGGTTTGATGGAAAGACCCTGCCTCAACAAATAGGATGGAAGAGTAATTCAGGATGATTCCTGATTTCCACCTCGGACTTCCACATATACATGCACCACACACAAACACACACACACACACACACACACACACACACACACACACACACACACACAAAGTGGAACAAAAAGTAAAATTACATGTAACTGCAGCAGTAATGGGGTTATTCCTCCATCTTGTATAGATGATAAGACATCTTCCCCAATAACATCTATAACAAGAGTCCCCAGCATATAGAGACCTCTGCTTCGCTGCTTGCCAACCTATGGAAAAATCTGTCTGTCTGTCTGTCTGTCTCCCCCCCCCCCCCCCGGTGTATATGGGGTGGTGGTAGTGGTGGTGATAGTGTTCTGTTATTGTTTTTCCTGCCCTGCTTACTAGTTTGCTAGGAAGAATTTGAATACCAGCATAGACTATGTAATGAGAATTACTATAAAAACCATTTTCATAAACTACTTACTTTAGTATAGGTTTTTCCATTTAGATAAAGATTTTTGTGGGTTTAGCATATTTAGTTACAGAACAGAAAACAAAAGCAAAAAAATAAATGTCTATTATTTAAAGCAACTTTCGTTATTGAGAATCTTTAATTATCAGTAATATTTTTTAAGTAAGTTATTTACCTTCTAAAATTCTGAGCAGCTGTCTCATTCACCATTTCTTAAGTTTTTGGAGCTGCCAGAGACTGGCTGGTGATCACAACTCGGGCTTTAATGTTTTAGTCAGGGCCCACAGGCTGCTGTAGGTAATGTAATTATTATAATGCTAAATATTATATATAGTACAGCTTTAAAAAGGACATTTTCCTTAACATGCACTCTAGAAACTGAAAATGAGCTGTAACCAAAACATGAATAGGTCAGTGGCTTCTTAAATGTCTTGTTTCTAAGGAAATACCAAACAGATTCTAATTCAGTTTTTCAGAAATAATGATTTTTTTATATACTTGAATTAGTAATGTGAACACAATCATACTTTCTATTTTATATTCTTAAAGCAACAATCTAGTGGGATGGAAAAATGCTAGCTTATCTCCAAAGCATTATAAACTTGTCTAAATACCCTTTTGAAAGCTCTGACGTGGACCTCGGATCCTGTTAGGCAGGGTTTAGTGTGGGCGTACTGACTCACATTCCACCTGTCCATGTTCCTATAGGTACAGACTTTAACCACACCCTCGGCTCTGGCCTGTTCCTTAGGGGACACTGACTGAGACCTTTAGCTCAGTGTGGAGGTTATTTGAATATCTCAGTTCAGAGGAGCTTTTCCTTTTGAATTGTGAGGCTTGAAGAGCAAGAGAAATTCAGCAGCGTTTCTCAAGAGTGCTACCATGGAGATTTACAAGCTGACCTTGCCTGCCAAGATCTGCTTGGAAGGCCTAATTATTACCTTAGACACATTGAATGCTGAGAGCAGTTTTGTTGCTTAGCTAATTAGATCTTTATAATTTTATTCTTTCATTTGTCAAGGATTTAATTATTCTAGTTGGAACTATTTTTTGTTTGTTGTATTTATTATTGGATTGTTTGGGGGTGTTTTTGCTTCTGTTTTGGTTTTTGACTAGATAGACTTTTGTAGGTTTTGTTTTGTTTTTGAAGTTGAATTTTTGTATCAGCTTTTTATTGTTCAATTTATATGAATTAAGTTTGCTTGTGAATACTAAAAAGAAAATCTTGCACTAGTATAGGGTGTCTTGATAAATTAAAAGGAACTTTGTAATGTAGTAAAAATTAAAAAAAAAAAAAAAAAACCTGATGGAACAGAAGAAGCTTGGCAGCCTTATCTAGAATGGATTCTTACAGGACCTATTTGGCCACTATCCAGCTCAGTGGCTCTTGGTTGGATGAACAGGAGGGAGACATTTATGAAGTTGAATCTCGTGTGCCTTTGCCGTATCCTTATCCTCTGTCTGAGCATTTGGATGAAAACAACTCAGTAATCGTCAACATTTCTATTTTTCATTTTATTCACAAAAGAAATGGACACACGTTAAAGCTTATTTCTAAAATTTCCCTGCCGACCCCTCCTTATTCAGTAAGTATTCAGTACTTTAGAAATGTAGTAAACTGTAAGAATTGAAGATGTCACTGTCTTTATAGAGGTTGAGCGGAGCAGACCCTTGCTTTGCTCTAGCTGGGGTGTTACTCCTCACACCTGAGGTGGGCAGAAGGGCTGTTTGTTCCTCAGACCCCAACCTCACTGCTTTTGACTTCAATAGTACAATGAGGTAAATACTAAATTTCTTCCGTATTCAGAAAGCTGTTTGAAAAGATCCTTCCTGTCCTAAAGATTGCATGTCTGTCTGTAATGCTGATCCAAAATTTAAAAAACGTAATGAGTGTGTTTGAGAGAATGGGTATGATGCCGCCTCGACTGCCCAGTGGATTTCTGTGCCAGACGGGGCATGTTTGTGATCATGTTTGTGATCATGTTTGTGATCATGTGCCCTGTGGGCTGTACCTCTAGACAAAGGAGAGGGAGCATGCATTCTGAATATTTTTTACAACCCCAGGGACTTGTTTTCTGTTTTAATAAGCTTATTAATTCTATAGAGAAATAACCTTTTCAGGTTTTAATGTGAAATATATTTTGTAAACACTGCTAAGGTTAAATGCCCACTGTAAAAATGCCTACATGTTCAGGATTTCCGGTTCATAGGATCTTTAAATGTGTTGTGAACATTCTCTACAGGCTATTCAGCATTTTTTTTTATGACTTGCATGGCTTTAACTATAAATCTTAGCTAATATTTAACATGCTGGATGATTGTTAGAATAGTTTTGCTACCTCACCAACAATTTTTTAAGTGACAGAATATTTACTAATGCTTTACTTTGCTGAGAAGTAAAAGCTCTGGGTTTTATGTTTTCATATAGTGCCTGTTGTTGCACATAGTAGGACTCAGTCATGCCCTGCCTGGGTGGGAGGAATTCAAGTATAATTTAGGTCAAACTTTGAGGAGGATCTTTGTCCCAGTGAAGTGGGAACCCAGTTGTGCTATCCTAATGTGTTTCGTAGCTTTATTCTCTCTCATTGCGTCAGCTTTTTGGTTTGGCTTTTCCTTCTTCTTCTTGTCACGAATACTGGCTTAAATCTTGTGAAATGAGAGGTAAAAGCAAAAGTGTGGTAATTTACTCATATAAAGCAGGATCTTATTTTGTTTTAAATCCTTTATTGAATTTCTGTAGTAAATTTGAAATATGGAAAGAAATGCACCTTCTTGGGCTACGGCTCTGAACTCTTAGAGAATTCATATTTTTAGTAGATAACATAATTTACTGGAGAGGTTTACGTGTATATGCAGAAGTGATTGATACTTTTGGAAATAGCTGTTGCAACTAAATTAAAAAAGGTATTTGTGTGCATATGAGTTCATACTTTCTGATCATGTTTCTTTACAATCTAAGTCAATGTGTATGTTACATTTAAAAAGAATAAATCCTTTTCCCAATTAAAAGTGTTTATATAAAAGTTTTATCCTTTTGTGGTGATATATTTTCCATTTCATATGAATTCTCACTGAAATAATGTTTTAAGTGATAGTTTAAACATCTTGTTAAAACAAGAATAATTGCATGTGGATATTTTGGACATTTATTTAGAGCAGTGGTTCTCAACCTGTGGATTGTAACCCCTTTGGGGATCGAATGACCCTTTCACAGGGGTTGCCTAAGACCATTGAAAAATACATTTATCTTACAGTTCATAACAGCAAAATTACAGTTATGAAGTAGCAATGAAAATAACTTTATGGTTGGGGGTCACCACAGCATGAGGAACTGTACTGAAGGGTGGCAGCATCAGGAAGGTTGAGAACCACTGATTTGGAGTGACCAAACCTTTAGTGACACTACAGTCTATGTTTTACTGTAAATAGTACTCAGATGTGAAGCACAAAAGTAATGTTAAGTGTTATATATTAATCATTATATTAATACATTATTGATGTAATTGATAAATTAATATATTGTTATTAATAATTCTATTTTTATTATATTAGAATTATATTTAGTTATATCTTAATATTAATGTGTTTTATGATACGTTACATCTAAGCTACAAACCACTATATATTTACTTATATTTTAAATGACAAGCTTGGTAGTTCAGTCTTTGAGATACACAGAGTACATATAAACTTACAGATTACCAAGACTTGCTGTGACCCTTTGCAGATGCGTACAACTGCTTGGTTTTGAGCGCTTCAGACTCACATTGACTAAGACAGGCCACGAGTAAGGCCCTTCAGGGCCCGAATGACACTGGTCAGGGACAGTGCCTTTCTCTGACCTCACACAGCTGTGGCTCCAGTCTGTTCTGCCATCCTTGCCATCCACGAAAGTGCATGCTGATAGCATTTGAAGGGTACTTGATTTTTAGTTTCTATAGTCCAAGGTTTTTCAATAAACTGAGTATCTTCAGAAACTTCAAAGTTTTTACAAATTCTTTCAGAAGTACAAAGCTTTTTTTTTTTTTTTTTTTTGGTTTTTCGAGACAGGTTTTCTCTGTGTAGCTTTGCGCCTTTCCTGGAACTCACTTGGTAGCCCAGGCTGGCCTCGAACTCACAGAGATCCGCCTGGCTCTGCCTCCCGAGTGCTGGGATTAAAGACGTGCGCCACCACCGCCCGGCAAAGCTTTTATTTAATAAGCATATGTGTTACAATTTCATTTATTGCATCTTGTGATTGTGTGTTTGATGCCATGTATTAGTAGTCTACCACAAAGTGCAGTCAGTGCTGAAGAAGTTAACAGTCAAAATGTCACTGGTTTGTCCTGGACCACGTAGTTTCTGGAAGTCTATAGCAAATACAGAGAGCTTTGCTTCACTAGCTCTATACCCCTGTTTGTATGGTAGAATGTATGTCCACTGACTTAAAGTAGGAAGCATTCTGTAGCTTAATGAAACTGGCCTATATCTCTTACAGAAGGTGGCATACAGCAAATGTGTGTATCTGCTGTGACTACTACCTGCTGCTAACATGTGCTGCAAGTGTTTGTCTGTCATTTACTGAGATGTCTTCATTTGAGATCCTATCTTAGTTTTTGCTTGTTTATGAGAGGTGACACTGGACCCCAACACTTACTTCCTTTGTGTTCTCCTGCCCTCCTGGTTTAGCTGGAACATGCAAAAGTCACACAGACAGAGTTGATGCATGAGTCCTTTAGACAAAAGCAAGAGGCAGCGGAGTCACTCAGGTGCCTAGAAGAACTGCATGAACGCCTTCAAGAGGAGTCGCGGGCCAGAGAGCAGCTGGCTGTGGAGCTTAACAGAGCGGAAAGTAAGTGCCTCGGTCACTGAGACGGGAGATGGTTCAGTCTGAGAATAGAGACTTGGATGCACAGCCAGGTTTGTAAACCCCAGTCTAATTAAAGTAACCATTGAAAAATAGAGTTTGTCCCCTGAGTTTTCCTAAGTATACACACACACATTATAAAAAGAATTTATAGAATTATAGATAGCATTAAAAAATTTAGATGATTCAGGACCGGCGTGGTGGCACACACCTTTAATCCCAGAACTCGGGAGGCAGAGCCAGGTGGATCTCTGAGTTCAAAGCCAGCCTGGTTTTGAGTTCCAGGACAGGCTCTAAAGCTACATGGAGAAACCCTGTCTCAGAAAAAAAAGAAAAAATTAGGTGATTCAAAAGTAGATGATGGTGAGTCTGAGGTAATTCCTAAAAATGAGAAAACTAAGGCAAAAGCTGTTATTTGGGTGGTGTAAGGTCATAATTAAACGTCATTACAGACTTTAACCTCTAAAACCCTCTTCTATTCTCTCAGGGTGTTGGCCTTCTAGAATTTCTTAAAATGTCAATCTTCTCTATTATAGTTAAAATGTGATTCAGTTCACAAGCATTTGATGTATTGTAAGCTCCCAGGAGCCTGCCTATTTCTGTCTGATAATCTGAATTATGTATGTGTGTTGTGGTACTTTAGTATAGCAAAGTACTAGACAGGGAGATGTCATGTTTATGTACAGTAAACAAGAAAAATTACTGCAGAATGGCAGTGAAGCTCAGCAGCAGGCTCTTAACTGAATGAAGTGATTTAAAGTTTTGTGAACAGAATGGTTTTATTGTTAGTATTAACATCTAATGGTAAGCTTGGCCTAGATGTACATGTCTGCAATCGCAGCTGAGGCAGGAGGATCACAATGTTCAAGGCCAGCTTAGGGTATAACAGTGAGACCCTGTCTCAAAAAACAAAACCTGATGGTGAATTTAAATTAGATGCAATTCAATTTCCCTACATTGTGTCTTATAGGTATTATTGATGGGTATTCGGATGAAAAAATTGTTTTTGAAAGAGAAATTCAGGAGAAAACGTACATAATAGATCGGCTAGAACAGGAGCTGTTGTGTGCGAGCACTAGACTACAAGAACTGGAAGCTGAGCAGCAGCAAATGCAGGAGGAGCAGGAGCTGCTCTCCAGGCAGAAGGCCGCGATGAGAGCAATGGCTGGCCCACTGGAGCAGCGTATGTACCGAGACTTTGTATCATATGATTGCTCTTCCGTTTCTCTTCTTCATATGCTCATGTGACAGGTTATCCTCTTCAGTGCCATTATTTACATATTTATAGACACACTTGAAAAATCATAAGAAAATATACTTTAAAGGCAAATGAGTTATTAGCCATTTTATGGAATATTTTCTGTTTTGCCTTTTAAAGATATTAACTGTTAACAGGAAAAGAGAATTACTTATTTATGCTCAAAAAGCTAAAAATAATGAGGCCGTGTGTTTTGGAAATGGGTACAACAGAGTTCTTTTAGTGGGAAAGAGGTGAGGAAAATGTGAACACTGACCTGGTGCTGGTCATGAGCAAATGTAGGCAGTGTGGGCTTGCAAGACGAAGAGACCCAGAAAACATCTGACATCTCATTTAGGAAGATTCAAAGAACACTGAACTTTATAATGGCTAATTTTTACATCTTGATCTTAAAGCTTATTGAGTGATAAATGTCTGTCCTTGTGACCATGGACTTGTAATCCTGTTTATTGAACCCTCTTTGATTTTTAAATGCATAGTTGGGATCTACACATTTGGAGTTTCTCTAGTTTCATCAACTTAGAAATAAAACCTACATTTTCTCCCTAGGGATGCTCTGATTAGTTTAGCACAGGTTTAGGGCTGGAATTTTTAAGGTTAAAAGGTCTCATGTCATATATACAAAATATACAAGAGACATGGGACTGTGGATAACAGTGATAAACAGTGACGTCAACTTTTTAATGTGTGCAAATATGCGTTATCGTATTTGAGAAAGTAGAAGACATAACTATAGTTTTGTTTTACTCTCCTAGGGCCAGTAGATGCTGCAGTTGATGCAGCTCCTGGAGCAGGTGTGTGCACAGTTGCATGCACTGTTATTGGGTGGTAGAATCACAGCTCAAAATTTGGGTGACCTCGATTTCCAACTAACAAAATTTCTAATTTTGCAGTTTCTCTGTTGTGTTTCTTTCATACTTACAATTTTTCTTTTTAACAGTAACACAGCTTAATTTACAATAAAAATATGTTTTAACTTGATATTAACACCTGAGGTTTATAGTTACCATTATCTTATTTAATCTGTTTTCGCACAGAGTCCAAAACCATTTTGATTTTTCAAAAGAAAATGTTGAGTATCTTTAAGAAACAAACAGTTTCTGTTTTATGAATATATTAAGCTCTCTGGTCTCTGATTTTTCAGAGTATTCCTTGCAAAACAGAAAAGTTGATAAGCTAATGGTAGCAAATGGATCAGTTAATTTACTAAGAGGCTTTGTGGCTAATTTACTTTGATATTAACATATAATGATGATATTATTTCAGAAAAGATGTTTTCTATAGATCCAAGATCTGAATACACTGTTGGCACATTAGTTAGTATAAAAATTCTAGAAGGGTATTCTCTCTCTCTCTCTCTCTCTCTCTCTCTCTCTCTCTCCTGTCTATACTTTATCACCTAGACTAACAGCCAATCTTCACATGGTCCTTCCTATATCCCAGACACTGTTCTTTACACATACTAATTCGGTTCATCTCCAGTAGCTCACATAACAAAACTGAAGACCATCTTATCAAATGTCACACAGGAGGAAAGTAGTAGAAGTAGGAATTGAATCTGTTCTTCATGCACTAACCATATTGATCCCCATACGTGTCCATGTTCCCTTGATGCACAGACATACAGACATGAAAAGGCAGTTCAGGGATGTGGATCTCATATAAGCATAAGACTGATCAGAAATTCTGACTGTCGTCTCCTTCCTCTTTCTGTTCCCCTTTTCCTGGTTAAAGATTTACCATATTTGCTTACTGTGTTTATTGTGTGTACAGAGAAAGATGGCTTTTGGCTTTTGAATGGACTCAGTTTTGCCTGTGGTTAAAAATGTGGTCAGCATTTTATGGTTTAATTCAAATGAACTTTGTTCTTTCCCTGATCATAAAAATGTATTATTCTGTTATTTACTTCATTGTTTTCACAAAAATACCTTTATGTAATAGGAATTCTCATTTTTATTAATTCTGTATGATAGTAGTTTGCTTTCTTTTGTAGGAGTAAAATATTTTGATATTTCCAAAATGAAGTATATACTTTTTAATGTATTCAAAGTAATTCTCAGCCTTTATTTCATGAAGAAAAAGTTTAAAAATAGTAGTCCATGGGGCTGGAGAGATGGCTCAGCTGTTAAAGTCTAGGCTCACAACCAAAAATATTAGTCCATGACTTCATTATCATAACATTATGAATCATAATTTAACCAAGTGTATTGTTACATTTGTAAACAGAATTTCTACAGGAGACAGAAAAACTAATGAAGGAAAAGTTGGAAGTACAGTGTCAAGCTGAAAAAGTACATAATGAACTTCAGAAGCAAGTGAAAATTCTAGAAATAGATGTTGAAGAAAAGACCAGTAAGTTAATAGAAATGGAGCAGGAGAAAAATGTCGAGCTAACAGATCTAAGGCAGCAAAACCAAGCACTGGAAAAGCAGCTGGAGAAAATGAGACGATTTATTGATGTAAGTATCTTCAGCTTAGCTACATGGACAGATATGGATGGGTGGCGGGGTGGATGAATGGACTGACGGACAGACAGATGGGACAGGTATGTAGATAGGTGAGGAGGTGGATGACTACTAAGGCTGAGGGTATACAATCCATGATACAGTCAGTGATACAATCCATGTTTACTTAGTCATCAAGGAGTCTCTGAGTCCAATTCCTAGCAACAAAAAAAATTAAGTATTTAATGCATAAATATTTTTTAAAAGACAAGTTAAAAGCACACCTAGTTTGTGAATAACCTTGAGCAGCTCAGATTTCCAAATTCAAAGTTAAGCTCTTTCTAGTTTTGCTCTTTACTAGTAGCCAAAACAGGTAAGAATTCCCAGAGTTACAAGTGCTTCCTGCACAACAGATGAGCACAGCTCCCAGTGTGGCACATAGTGGGACTGGCACAGCAGTCATACTGCCATTGTTCTCACCCAAAATGTCATTGGTTTTGACTTTTCACACAGAACATCTTTAGGGTTGCATAAGCCAAATGTAAGCCAATATTTCTGTCCTGCCAATCAGCTGCCAAATAACCACACAGAGATTTATTTTTCATTATAAATGCTTGGCCCTACTTAGGCTTGTTAGTAACTAGCTCTTACAACTTAAATTAACCCATATTTCTTATCCATAGTCTACCATGTGGCTTAGTGCCTTTCCTCAGTACAGCATGCTCATCCTCTCTCCACATCTCTCAGCCACTCTGCCTCCCTTCATCCCAGAGAATGTCCTGCCTGTCCTCTTCGTGTCTAGCTATTAGGCATTTAGCTCTTTATTAAACCAATGAGAGCAACACACATTCACAGTGTACAAAAGGATTATCCACATCAGCCAATGATCTGCGCTTGTCAGAATCAATTGAATACGTTTTATATTTTTAGATGTAAGTCTAGAATAGAATTAAGCAAACTAATTTATATTGCTTACCTGTTCTAAGACTGAATTAGCAGTAGATTCCTCCTTTGTACAAATTTGTCTTGTTATTCTTGTCTTCTTATTCTGCATTTAACATTATTTGGATAAAAAAGATAGTACTGCTAATGATTTTAAATATTCAGAGTTTTGTTGACGAGCCCAAATAGGCAATGTACTATAATCCCCTAAAATGTGTTTTCTTCTTAAACCTTTGTGGTTTTGGGTATTCGTGTATCAGCCCATAATCTTTAAACCTCTAGCTAAAGGGATATAAAAAAATAATGGGGACAATAAATATTAATTAATTAAATGATAGTGTCATAAGTTCTATAGTTTTTTGATATTGTTTGTTTATTTTTTAGACAGAGTCTTACTGTGAAGCCCTACTTAGTATAGAACTTGCTATGTAGACCAGACCGACCTTGATCTCACAAAATTCGCCTGCTTCTGCCTCTCAAGTACTGGGGTTAAAGGCATGCGCCACCATGCCCAACCCAATATCAACATCATCATCACTGTCATTACTATTATCATTATCATTAAATTTCAGGAACAAGCAGTTGACAGGGAGCATGAGAGAGATGTGTTTCAGCTGGAAATACAGAAGCTGGAGCAGCAACTTAAGGTTGTGCCTCGACTCCAGCCCACCAGTGAGCAGCAGACCAGAGAGGTAAGGACTCACTGATAGTGTGCCTCCTTTGTCCTCCTTTGTATCTCGAGTGTAGAACAAGGTATCTTGAAGAACTCAAAAGTGGATTCTTTATATTGTATGTCAGTGTCAAACATTCAAAAAAGTTATTTAAATGTCAGGCACCTGTTAACCATAAAAATGTACTGTATTAGGGTGAGACTATGTCTCAGAGTGTTTACCTACCCTGTTTGAAGCCCTGTGTTCAAACTCGGGAGTGGGTGGGGGAAGAAGTTTGAAATTTGAAATTACTCCCCTCTGTGTATTACACAATTAAATAAACTTCCTTGTTCATTTCTCTATTCTCATTCTCAATGAAAGTGATTGGAGGTTATTCATTGGCCAGCAAGGGGACTCTGGGTATTCTGGCTAATTTTATGTCAACTTGACACCGGCTAGACTTACTTAGAAAAAGGGAGCCTCTGTAAGATCTGGCTGTAAGCAGCAAAAAGTTATTTAATAAATCTATGAACAGTCTTATGTACGTAATATACTAGAGTCTGTAAATATCAAAGAATATTAATATTTCATAATTAACTTATTCTTCTGTAGTTGAACTTGAAAGTCAAATTTGATCTAAAACTTCAGGATAAATCTGCTGTTAATAGCCTATCTCGGGCTGGAGAGATGGCTCAGAGGTTAAGAGCACTGGCTGCTCTTCCAGAGGTCCTGAGTTCAATTCCCAGCAACCACATGGTGGCTCACAACCACTTGTAATGAGATCTGGTGCCCTCTTCTGGCCTGCAGGTGCACATGCAGGCAAAGGACTGTATACTTAATAAATAAATCTTAAAAAAAAAAAAAAAAATAGCCTATCTCAGTGAGACCAGTATATAAAATAAAACCACTACTATTTTTAAAATTAATTTAATTTTTAAGATTGATATTATTTTAAATCAAAATATAATTGTACTGTTTTCTCCATTTCCTCCATCTAACAGTTCTCATGCCTCCCCATCATTTCATATGAGAGTAATAATCCCTTTCTTCAGATTACCTGTGATATTGCCTATATGTATAAATTTTTATGGCTGACCACTTGGGATTGGAAAATGAAGTAAGAGAATAATTCCTGGGGAAGACTATTTCTCTCTCTCAGCAGTTACTAATTGCTTGTAGCCCTCCCTCTAGGGATGGAGCCCTGTGATATCCCTCCCATCATTGTTGGCATGTCAGTTGGTATTGTCATTGTTAGGTCATGTGGAGGCAAACACTGTTAAACTTTCAAGGGTGTAGCTTCCCTGTTACACTAGAACATTACTACTTTTTAAAGATTCCCATCACCTAGAGACATCAGTGTAGTGATTTGAGTCTTGAATAAATTTTCTCAGTGCCGAAGAGATATAATATTTTTACAAATAGTATTTGTAAACTGAAAGATGTACCTCAGAGTTTCTAACTTGAAAAGGCTCTTTATTATCATAATAAACACCATATAATCTTAAGGAAAAAAAAAAAAGATCTGGCTCTAAGATGTTTTCTTACGATTGATAGAGGAGGGCCCAGCCCATGGTGGGTGGTGCCGTCCCTAGGCTGTTGGTCCTGGCTTCTATAAAAGTACAGACTAAACAGGCCATGAGAAGCAAGCCAGTAAGCAGCACTCCTCCATCGCCTCTGCATCAGCTCCTGCCTCCAGGTTCCTGTCCTGTTTGAGTTTCTGTTCTGACTTCTATCAGTCATAGACTATGATGTGGAAAGTGTAAGCCAAATAAACCGTCTCCCCCGCCAGCTTGCATTTGGTCATGGTGTTTCATCACAAAGACAGTGGGTAAAGGCACTTGCTGCTAAGGCAAATAAACTGTTCCTAGAAAATGGAAGTAGAGAACTGACTCCTGCAATTGGTTCCTGATTTCCATATGTGTGCTGCGTTCATGTTCACGCGCACACGCGCACACGCACACGCACACAGGAATGAATGAATACAGTAAAAAGTCATTTGCATTCACTCTTTGCTGCTTATCTCCCACTCTCTTGAATCTGCTCCAGGGAGGTTTCCAGCTCCGCTTTCTTTGGGTTTTTACCCTCCGCTCCATTTAAAGTGTTGCTGTGAAGGTTCCCTAACACCTCTTGGCCCTCTAGAAATCACTCCTACCTTCACCCACTCAGCTACTCAGAGGCATTCCATAGAGTCTTCTAGAAGCATTGTGTTGTCTTACCTTCTGCAATACACTTGCTCCATTAGTCTTCTCCCCCATTTGTTTCTCTTCTATCTGCTAGAATTAGTGATGGAGTACCCAAGACAGAGGCTTAGGCCCCCTTTTCTTCCGGGCTTTTATTTTCTTCCCAACAATCATGTATCAGTGGCCACATGTGTACCTTCATTTCTGGCTTCTCTGTTGAGCTCCACACTTAAATATTTAATTGCCATCTCTTTCCACTTACCACAAGAGCAACATAGCCATAGAAGAACTTGCCTTTCCCAGAAAATACAAAAGACTCCTCTTCATCTCAGTAAGTTTCCTATCTTTATACATTCTCCATTGCTAAAACTTATCTTCTTCAATTTGTCTTCTTCTCAGCCCAGTCATCCTGTTGGCAGGTCAGATTTGTGCTATATTTGGTTTCCACTTTTGTTCATTTCCATATCTCATGATTATTTGTCTGGATGGTTGTGGTAGCATCCTAACCAGTCTCTCTGCTACTTTTTTTTCCCTTTCTTTCTTTCTGTGTGTGTTTCTCTGTGTGTGTGTGTTTCTGTGTGTGTGTGTGTGTGTGTGTGTGTGTGTGTGTGTTTATGATGGGGGGATGTTGTCACAGTACACATGTGGAGGTCAGAGGACAATTTGTGGTATCAGTTCTCTTCTTGTATTCCAGGGTGGACCTTAGGTCAGGTGGCCTGCACCCGCTGGTCCTTCTCACCACCCATTTTCACTCCCACTGTTCTTTTTCATGTTCAGAATGTAGCCAGACCTCTGTTGACTGAGTGAGTGCTATGTGAGGGAGGGAGAGCTCCCTGTAGAAAATATAAAGATGACTTGTCCTGTTAAGAGCAAGATTGTCCTTAAGGTAAAGCAGACCCTGTTTGGATCATTGATTACTAATTACTGGGTGTGTGACAGTGGCCAAGTTGTTTAGCCTCCTGAAAAGCTTACACTTATAGTATTGGCATGGCCTTAGACACTTAGATTTAACTATGATGTTAGTATTTCTGGAAATAGTTTTAATTCTAAAAATTATAATTTTCATGTATTTGATTTAGTTTCATTTACCTTCCAAGAATTCTAAAGAAATGTAAAACAAAATATTATGTTTCTAGAGCACTAGAAAAGGCATTAATACTCATTGTTTGTAGTCATTGCCCCTATGCCTCTAAATGTATTTTTAGCTTTTGAAAAAGTCAAAACTCAAGAGGTTTTAAGCTCTAGAACCTAGTGCGGTGGTTCTCAACCTTCCTAAAGCTGCGACCCTTTAATACAGTTCTTCATGTTGTGGTGACCCCCAGCCATAAAGTTATTTTATTGCTACTTCATAACTATAATTTTGCTACTGTTATGAATTGTAATGTAAATATCTGATATGTGACCCCTGTGGAAAGATCACTCAGCTCCCAAAGGGGCGACCCACAGGTTAAGAACCACTGACCTAGACGGTCATTTCCTGTGAGACAAGTTGTCTTAGCTGACAAAATCGGTTGTGTCGTTATGAACTTGAGACATCTGACAAAGCTGTGTGCGCCTCCAGGAACTTAGCACTTCGTTTACTCCCTCCCTAGCCCTCTGATTTTCTCCCAGTCAGGAAACTACCTGGAAATGTATTGTGTCTTTTCATGACACCTGCGTGTTGTCTGTTTTCCAGACTTTACTCCAGATACTAGTCCACCTGTCCTTGCTAGTTTTTCCTCAGTAGCTTTATTACTACCTTCTAAGAGCCTGCAGTTAGGTTAAGATGGCATCGTTTTAATGTTCTGAGAACAATGTTTGTCACTTTGGTCATTTCTTCACAGTGTCTCACTGTAACGTCATAGTCCTCTGTTTCTTAGAACTACAATATTTTTAGTACTTTCTCCTTGATGAGTATGTCCATAAACTGTCTTATTAATCTTTCCTATATTCTTCCATTGCTGTTATACAACATTTGAGGTACTGTATATCAGTCATCAGAAGATGAATCTCAGAACACTTACTCTTTATTTTGGGCAGAGTAGGAGCACTTAAAGGAATCCAGATTCCTTCATCTACCTCTTCTCATCTCTTCTGTAGAGTGTACAGACTGAACCTTTGCCAGATAATTCTTACCAAAAGAGTGTACAGACTGAACCTTTACCAAATGTAACATGCAAAGACTTAAAGGACAGTATCCTTTACCTGAGAGCAAGTCAAGAAGTGAGCTGCAGATCTGTCATCTTTATTATGTCATTAAGCTGTAGTGTGCTGTGCCTTTAGATAATTCACATTATTCAAAATGCGTTTTCCCTCTTCCTGCCAGGATAAAACCATGAGGCTCTTCAGAGAAATAATTTTTTAAATGAGTTCCATGAAAGCAGTAGTATTTCTCTTTCTGCATACTGGTTTTATCAGTCGCTTTTGCTAGAGATGACCATTGCTATCCTTACTTTAAAATAAGATTAACATATTTTAAAATACCTGTTTTTGGTGGGGGGATACTGAGGATCAAACCTGAGGACTTGCATATATAGGCAAGCAGCACTCTACCACCGAGATACCTTTTCAAGGCCCCGAAAGCAGTTTTTAAGCTATAAAGTAATTTACAATTATGAATGCCCAGCATTTTAAAACCTTTTCCATTATATTTCAGGTCGAACAGTTGACTACTCATCTGAAGGAAAAAACAGACAAGTGCAGCGAGCTGCTGCTGTGTAAGGAGCAGCTGCAGAGAGACGTGCAGGAACGGAATGAAGAGCTCGAGAAGCTGGAGTGTCGAGTGCGGGAGCTGGAGCAAGCGCTGCTCGCCAGTGTGAGGACCACGTTGTCTCCAGCACGCCCTGTGCTGGAGACAGCCGCTCTTAGTTACACAAGCCAGTCCTTCTCAGTCAAAGTTACATCATCCTGTAGACATTAGGAAATAGTGTATCTTCATAACGAGTTTTGTGTGTTTTACTTCCAGATGTTGTTTGCATCCTTTCTTTCTGATACAGGAAGATTAATTGAGCCAGAAAAGTTGATTATGATTTTAACTGTCAGTTATGACCATGAGCTAAATTTTAGACTCTTGCCTGACTCCAAAATAAGATGTAATGAAGTTCATTCCTGCTATTCTACAGGAGACCAGAATGAGTAAAGAGTAGAATGCAAAAGCTTGGAGGCAGACAGATGGGCAAACACTTTTGTCTTCTCTGAGGAAGGAGTTTTAAATATCAGCACTGAATATCTCTACCTTTCTGAATATTCTCAAATGTAGAGTTTCCCCTTCTAAATTGGAGAAATAGAATTACTGCTAAATAAATAAAAAATATTGCAATGAGTAATCAGTGTGATGTCTGAAGTTTTGAGAAAGTTCTTATGTATTTTCTAGATAAATGACCAGAAGCAGTCTGGAGGTGTCGAGACTAAACCTGAATTGTCTCTAGAAGTTCAATTGCAGGCTGAACGGGATGCTATAGATAGAAAAGAAAGAGAGGTAAGAAGTTTTCTTTTAAACAACAAATGTGGTTTGAATTATTTCACATCAGTTACCTTGAAAGTATCGTTTGAACAGAGTGCATTATTGTCTGAAAGCAAAATTGAGTGTTTCCCAGTTCACTGCCTTGAAGACTGGCCTTGGAGATAATGAACTGAATAGATAAGCTGATGAAAGGCTGTGTTCATGGAGAGAGGACCTTGAAGCAGGGAGACATTTAGATGAAAAAAGAACCAGTATAGCCGGTGTAGACTGACTGGAGACGAGAATAGAGAGCTGGTAGTGTGGGACCATGGTGAGCTGGTCCCTTTCTCTCCAGCTGCCCGTACTGTGGGCACTAAGTCATTGCCGCTCTGCTGTGTGTCTTGTCAGCTTTTGTTGTTGTTATTGAAAATATTTTCCTGGGAGATTATCACACTATTTCATAAGTAAAGAATGGTATTAAAATAATGGGTTGACGTTAAACTGAGACTGAGCGTGTAGCTCATTATCGGAGAGCACTTGCCCAGCCTGTGCAAGCACCTAGGATTCCCAACATCACAAGTACTAACAACAGCACCAGTGAGAAGAACAGTCCTATTTTTCTGTACCCCCTTACTTGAAGAGAATCACATCCAGCTGGGAATGGTGGTATATCCCAGTTGCTCGAGAGGCTGAGGTGGTTGGAAGGATTGGGGCCAGGAATTCCCAGTCAGACTGAGCAACATAGCAAAGCCCTGTCTTCAAAGAGAAAATTCATTATTATTACAAAAGTAATTTCAAAAGTAAATTCAGCTTCCTACTTCATGTATAATATATTTAAACCTTTTTCTTCTGAAATACATCTTAATGATGTGGATATGACTTTTTAAAAATATTTAGGAGTACATGCTCTCATGGACCTTTGTGTAGAAACAGAGGTCAACCACTGGAATCATTCCTCAGGACCTGTCCACCTCATTTTATTTTTCAAAGATTTCTTTTTATTGTTTTTTAATTGTGTGTGTTTCTATGGTGTGTGAATCTGTGTCCACCCACCAGAATCCAGAAAGGGGTATAACTCCCCTGGAACTGGAGTTGCATGACTTTGTGAGGCACCTAACAAGAGTGCTAGGGACCAAATTAGGGTCTTCTATAAGAGCTGGATATACTCTTGACCACAGAGCTGTGTCTCCAGACACACCTTGCCTTTGTGTTTTTGAGACAGGGTATCTCTCTGGAACTTAGCAGTCAGGCTAGACTTGGTTGGTCAGTGAGTCCCAGAGATCCTCCCATTTCTACCTCCCCAGAGCTAGGATTCCAAGCATGGGCTGCCATGATTGGCTTCTTTACATGGACTCAGTAGATCTCATGCTTGTTCACCAAGTGTTTTACCAACTGATCCATTCTCCAGCCCTAAAATTGTTCAAATTATATTTGTCTCCATATAATTTTTCAGGACATTAAATATATTTCAAATGTTTGTTGGATTTAAATAATATGGAAGTGTCAATACAAGCTTTAAAAGATACAGAAATAATTGAGACATCAGCTAAAATGATGTTCAGAGAACTCATAGAGAAAAAGGCATCTATACAAATGACTGTAGTTGAAAGGATCCTTTCTAGGACAAGAATTACTTTTTACTGGCACCTAATACTGACATATATTTATCTGGAAAGTTCTTGTTTATTTTGGCTTTGGTATTTCATGAAAGCAAAGAGCCTGCCTTTTTATGTAAAATATGGAAAATTGATCTGACATTAATTAGAAAGGCTAGGGAAGTAGCCAGTGGTAGAGGGTTAGTCTGGGGAACACAGGATGTTGGTTGGATTCCTGGCACCACAGGAAACAAAATGTCCCCCTGGCTTTTGTGTGAATGGTGTGATCTGAAGCCCAGCCCTCGCTCTTTCACAGTGATCACTTACAAATCCTCTCCCCAGCCTCTCTTTTCTTTAGTTTTTAGATGGTGCCTCACTGTGTTGCCTATGCTGAGCCCAAACTCTGCAGCTTAGGGGACCTTCCTTATTCTGCCTCTACAATAGCTGGGACTACAGGCATGTACCACCATGACCATCTATTTTTAGTATTTTTTTAAATATACTGTAGCTCTACTACTACCTTAATTTCTTGAATTAAGTATTCAATAGATGCCTGTTTTTCTACCCAGAATCAGTAGTCATCTGAGACTGCTAGAAACCATAGAGAGCACATCATCCAGCTCCCTTCTTTACAGACAAGTGCACAGAGCCACTGCCCTGAATGGGTAGCAAACTGGCAGTTTACTAACAGTGACAGGTGTTCTGCAGTACCACTCATCAGCCTGTGAAAGAAAGCATCAAAGCATGCATTATGAGGAGAGAACTTTAAGCATTTGCTCTGAAAAGTAGGCAAATATTTTCAGATAACTGATATAAATATAAGATATTTATATGGCCAGGCGGTGGTGGCGCATGCCTTTAATCCCAGCACTCGGGAGGCAGAGCCAGGCGGATCTCTGTGAGTTCAAGGCCAGCCTGCTCTCTAAAGTGAGTTTCAGGAAAGGTGCAAAGCTACACAGAGAAACCCTGTCTCGAAAAACAAACAAACAAAAAAAAAAGTTTATATGGATCAAATTTTAAATGACTTTACTCTCAGAGCCTGAGTTTGGACAAAATATCTTTTAAAATTTGTTAGACTACTTGAAATGGAAGATGAATAGAAAGAAATCTTTAAAGGTCTCAAGATTTTTTTTTTTAAATAAGAAAATTATATGTATAAAAAAAGTGGGTTTTCTAGCAGGGTGTGGTGCCACGTGCTTTTAATCCCAGCACCTGGGAGGCAGAAGCAGGTGGATCTCTGTGAATTCAAGGCCAGCCTGGTGATTTCCAGGACAGGCAAGGCTATATAGTGAGACCCTGTCTTGAGGGAGGAAAAAAGAGAAAGAAAAAGAAGGAAATGGATTTTCTTTTACAAAAAGGTGCCTTCAGTAAATCTTATTTCTTGTATTGCTAATGTGCTTACAGGCTGTACTAGTAAGTAGTAGTTAACTTTGTTTTAAGCCTAGTGCTAGGAGGGACCGAGGAGTATTTTAAATACTCTCTACCGGGGTCTTCATATCACCCATGTGTAAACTGAGTCTTAAGAGAAGTTAATGCTTAGTACAGAACCAAATTCTTGCAGATCTCACTCATTTTAACTCCCTTGTGATACAGTACTGGCAAAACATTAGGGATGGATTTGGCATGTTGGTGGGAAGCCTGAAAACCATAGTGTGACATTGGTGCTATAGGTCAGTGCTTCTGGATTCTGATGTGCCTTTGAGTCACCCAGGGAC
Source organism: Peromyscus californicus insignis (assembly GCF_007827085.1). Classification (NCBI taxonomy): domain Eukaryota; kingdom Metazoa; phylum Chordata; class Mammalia; order Rodentia; family Cricetidae; genus Peromyscus; species Peromyscus californicus. Next base: position 17,313,318 of record NW_026294584.1, read on the forward strand.
CTGCTGAAGACAGGCTTTCTGTGTAGCACAAGCAGCTACACATCCAGTGTACTTCCATGTGCTGCTAATTCTGCTGCTCCCAGCTCACCCTGAGTAGCAAACCTTGGGTCCCAGAGCTAAGATTTTGCCTGTTAAAATGACACATTAAAAGAGTGGGCATACCATGTAATGTAGGCAGCAGTTTTGAACTTAAATAGCTATGTGTGTGTGTTTTATAATACCTTATTTTAAAAGCAGTTGCAGAAGATAGGAGTTGTTGTGGAAGATAAGAATGGGCATACATACTAGTGTATAGCTTTGATAAACATGTGATCATCACTGTTCTCAGCAATAAACTGATAGTTATATGTGCAGAATCACTAATATAGTTAAGTACCTACAGAGTTAAATACCAGTGTTACAGAAAATATGTAGATAAAGTCTTCAACATTAGTTATTAGAAGCAGGATAATGATAGTTTGGAATGGAAGACTCCTGTAGTAGTTGTGTGACCTCGGGACATACCATTCTTCTTACAGTTTTTCCTTCTTCTCTGTAATGGGAACAATTACAGATCAAATGAGGTCTTGTGTGAGTGTATATTTGATGGTGTGTGACTGTACGTGCACGTGGCGGGGCTGCGTGTGTGAAGGCCAGAGGGCCGCCTGAGGTTTCACTCCTCAGGAGCCATCACCTCGTATTTTGAGACTGAGTCTTTCACTGGGACCTGTGGTTCAACGGTTAGACTAGGCTGATTGTCAACAAGCCCCAGGGATGTTCCTGTCTCCAGCTCCCCAGCGCTATGATTACACGCTCACAACACCACCCTTGCCTTTTTACATGGGGTGCTGAGGATCAGCTCAAGCCTCATATTTGCTCATCTGAACTATCGGCCCAGCCTCAAATTTGACTGTTATTGCTAATATTGTACTATTTTTACTGGAATTATTCGGCTGACTTTAAAGCCTTGCCTTGTTGGTACTGGAGTTCTAGTTCTGTGATGCAATGTATAAGCAACCATTTACTCCTTTTTAGACTGTAAGGCGGTAAACTACCTAGCTGCCACTTGGCTCTGCTCCTGCATCTTAAGTTGTTTTTAATGTAGCAGTTTTGATCATCACTTAAATAGACATTTGGAAATCCACTCATTAAATGTTTATTAAGTACTTATAAAGTAGTTGATTAAGTGGTTGTTACTATCCTCAGTCAAACTCATATACACATAGTCAAAAAAAAAGTTTAAAATCTTTTTTGTGGTTTGAGGCCAGGTATGGTGGCACACACCTTTATTCCCAACACTCGGAAAAGCAGAAGCAGGCAGATGTCTCTGAGTTTGAGGCTAACCTGGTCTGCATAACAAGTTCCAGGACTGCCAGGGCTACTTAGAAAAACCTTGTCTCAAAGAGCAAAAACAGAAAAATATACTTTGAGCAAGTTTAAGAATTAAGCAGATAAACACAGCTTAGAAAACCATTTTCCTTTATTGCCATTCACATGTCTTAAACATACATCCTTTGTAAATTAAATAGAACTCATGTCTTAAACATACATCCTTTGTAAATTAAATAGGCCACTTTTCTGTTTGACGATAGCATTTGTATGATGTGGGTTTCGTTTCTGTTTTTTCCCTCTTGGATAACTGGTTCTACAGATTTCTAACTTAGAAGAGCAATTGGAGCAGTTCCGAGAAGAGCTGGAGAATAAGAATGAAGAGGTTCAGGCGCTCCACATGCAGCTAGAAATACAGAGGAAGGAGTCCACCACCCGTCTGCAAGAGCTCCAGCAGGAAAACAAGCTCTTTAAAGTAAGCAGCTTTAAAAATAATTAACATTTTTGATCCTTTGTATTCTTATAAGTATTGGCTAGCAGCAACATTAGTAGGCAAATAGATTTGCATAGAACTTATTTGCTGCTCAACCTAGACATTTGAATATGTCATAAATGAAAATATTTGAGATTGTTTATCAAAATATTTTAAGAATTATTGAAATACAGTATCTTATTTTAATTTCATTATATGCACACTATGTTTTTATCAGACTTAATTAAAGGAATGTTCTGAAAATGGCATGTAACGATCATATAATTATGACAGTTATTTTTGTCCCTAGGATGAAATGAAGAAACTGGAATTTGCCCTGAAGGAATCTAATCCCGTGTTTACTCATGATCAGCCCATGTTGTTTGGGAAATTTGCACAAATAATACAAGAAAAGGACGCTAAAATTGACCAGTTAAATGAGCAGTTTATTAAACTCGAGCAGCAACTTAAACTCGCAACAGATAACAAGGTATGCCTGCTTCAAATTTGTTTGTCAGAATAAATATGAGTGACAGTTTTTCCCTTTTTACTACATTTATTTATTTTGGGGATGGGAGTGGGAGTTTGCACTCATTCCTTGGCGTGCTTTTGGAGGTTAGAGCACAACTTGTGGGAGTCATTTCTCCGTACACTGTGTGAGCTGCAGCTCTCACACTCAGCTTGTCAGGCCTGACGGTGAAAACCCGGCCCACTGAGCTATCTCGGAGGCTGTAACAGAGGCTGTATTTCAAACACAAAATAATGATACTTTTCCCTTTCCTGTTGAAGTTCCCTAGGGTGTGCACCTGAGTGTGCAAATATATACACCCATGCCTGCACACAAAGCGGCCAGAGCAGGGCGTTGGGTATGCTGTTGCCTTCTGCCTAATTGCCTTGAGGCAGAGTTTCTCACTGAACAGCTTACCATCTCAGTTAGTCTGGTTGACCAGTGAGCTCTTGGAATCTGTCTGTCTCTGTTTCTTGGTGCTGGAGTTACAGGCCCACATAGCCCTGCCCAGATTTTCATATGTATGCCGGGGCTTTGAACACAGGTTCTTTTACAATAGTGTATACAAAAGTGTGGAAACTGTGAGGTCTTTGGGTGATTTTCCTGTTCTGGTGCAAATGAGCGTTGATGAATGAACTGTGCACTCCCCGTGTTCATCCTAAGTTCTACGTATGATGCACATAAGACTTCACTGATTTCTTTGTTGTTCTGTTCATTATGTTTTAGTTAAAAGAACACAATATAACATCACTTCAAAGAGATGCAAGCAAAGTTAATGATCAGCTTACAGATGACAAAGAGAAAGTATCCCACTTCTTAGGAAAAGAAAATAGGACTGGAGAACAAGAAATTGGAAAAGTCATCATGTCCAAGCCACTTTCTGTAGATGGCTGCTTTGGGCTCCCAACGGAGGGAGATGGTGAGGTTAGCAGCAGTAACCAGCTGCCACAGATCCTTAAACCTCCAGGTCAGACTGAATTATGGGGTGACTGTTCCCCAGAAGACGTCACAGAAATCATCAGTCAGTTTACTGAAAAAATTGAACAAACACAAGAGATCCATGCTGCAGAAATTTTGAATATGGAATCCAGACATATTTCAGAAGCTGAAACTTTGAAGAGAGAACATCACGTTGCAATCCAGTTACTGACTGAAGAATGTAATTCTTTAAAGAAAATGACCCAGTGTTTAAAATCTAAACAGGTACCTGACTTTCATAGAATATGTTTTCAACCTCTTGTCATTTTCCTCTCAATATTATAAGTGTTTAAGAGAATTTTTAAAAGGATCTGAGAAATAATACCTTTTTTCATGACATAATCACAACTTGGCATCTCCTTGTTGTGTAGTTAAATCATGAAGTTCCTGTGTGGGTTTGGAGCCTACTGTGATTTCGTTATTCATGAGTGTTCCTTTCTATGGCAACATCCATGAGGAGGAAAATTACAGACTTGATATTTGTGTATTAAGACAGTGTGACAGAATAAATTGATGTCTGTGTTTCTCCCTTAACTATATCAGAAAATGGATGAATGATTCATTGGGTCTGATTTTTACTAAATAAATTGTAAAGTCTTGTACTTTCTGTTGTTGTTTTCTTTAATTAGGCGTCCTCCATTCCTGGAATGACATATTCAAATGCTCACCAAACTAGAGAACTATGTTCAAGTGGTAAGTTGTGTAATCCTGGAATATATAAGCAAATGGAATATTCTTTGTTTAAAAAGTGTTACTTTGCATGTGCATGCACATGTGTAATTACAGATGATTGTTTTCTTGATTTTAGATTCTGAATCAGACTGGGGTCAGGGGTTTGACACGGCATCAGAAGGTCAAGAAGAAGGTGAAAGTTCAGCTGGTACAGTTCCCAAAGTGGTAAAGGTACTGGAGACAAAACCCCTTAGTTAGCTTAGCCAGGGTCATTTCCACACTTACATAGAAAGGTCCTCTACGAAGAAAGAATTGAATAGTTAATAGTATCCTTGGAAATCTATTTCACTTTATTTCATAAGTTTCATAGATATTACAGTAGAATGTTGTAGAAATGATTTTTCTGGAATGCCTCTTATATCTTGCCTTCAGTCAGATGTTTTCCTAACCATGTGACCAAATAGTTGGATACTTTGAGATCATTTGTATTCAGCTTACTTGACTTACCTTTAAGAAAAACAATGTAATCAATATTACTATACCTTAGACTTCCTATGTAATCAACTTTACAAGCTAAGCTGAACATGAAGTTTTGCTCTTAAACTGTGTTCCCTGTTTCTCCCTTGTAACCCCTCTATGACACTCACACAGTATGTGTTTGTGTAAGGTATGGCCGGGAAGTCTACAGTCCCTGCTGGAAGCAAGGATGTTGTAAGCAATGAATGACACACAAAAATAACCTGTGAGCTTAGGACAATGCATTTGTTTGTGGGTTTGCTTGCTCTTCTGGGTTGTGAAGTCAGAAAATCAACCTTTCTTTAGCATAGATTTAAGACAAAGTTCCTCTTTCCTTTCCGTACCACACTTGATGTGCTGTTCCGTAAGCAAAAAGAATGCTCCTTTGTTGGGGAAATTGGGCTCGCTCTTAGTGTCCCAGCACCAAGACTCATTCTCTCTTATGCAGCAGTGCCACACAACATATATGTTAAAATCATATTTTATTGCCCATGGTGTTGTTTGCCACAATCATGAAAGCAGTCTTGAGATGCAAGGTATTTGCCACATTATTTCTTTTGGTCAAATCAGTGACTATTCACTAATTCTAGACCGAGTGTGTTAGCCAAATAGAGGAAGGAACTTAGAAGTACAAGCTCTGAGAAGACATTAGTTAAGATTCAGTCACCACTCCACAGCAAGCAGACACCCTGGCAGTGTTGGGATCCAGTTTCTTGTCTACAGTGGCCTAAGTCAGTTGAGGTTGAGAAGCTGCTTGTTTGACTTTACATGTCTTACTTTTCCATCTGAAGTCCTCATTTTGTCTTCTTTTCTAGGGATTGTTGAGAGCTGTCCATACTGAGGGCGTGCAGATGCTTTCTATAGCGGACCTCCCTGATGATGATGGAGAGAACCTGTCCGCACAGCAGGCTTCACAGTCGTGGCTGGAAGAGAGGAGAGCTTACCTCTCTACTATCTCATCTCTTAAAGACTTAATTTCCAAAATGCAAGTGCAAAGACAGACTGAGGTAGTTAAAGAATATTTTGCTTCTAGGTAGTTTTACATGTTTACTGACAATAATACATCTTATAGAGTAAGTTATCTTTTTATATGTGTTTCATGTGAATTACTTTGTATCTTTTCACACCTGAAAATATTCTCTTGAACTTTTGAAAAATATATTTTGGTTAGTAGACAAGTATTTCTGAAATATATTTAAGGCATGCTTATTGGGAAACTAACTTTTCATGTTTTGCACTGTGCAGGTCTGTGACCAATTGCAGTCTCAGGAGAGCCTCTCAGATTGGCGAGGTGAACTTCTGCTTGCCCTTCAGGATGTACTATTGAAGGAACGCAGCGTATTACTAGCTGCATTCCGAACGGATCTGACATCTCTCGGCACTAGAGATGTTAATGAATTATTAAACTGTTTGGAACGGAGAATACAAGAGCAGGTATTAAAACAAAACTATTTTAAAGAATTTTTTTGAACAGGAAGAAAAAGGTGGGTTATTGATTTGTTTTGGAGTCGTGAAGGTTGGCCTTTAACAGGAACCACTAAGAATGTATAGAGAAAAATATTACTTTAGATGTTTTACCTTATGTTAGAAAGTAAGAAACACTGAAAATTAATGAGTTAATCGCCAAACTTAGGAAGTTAAAAAATGAGAAACAGAAAAAACCCAAAGAAAACAAGGATTAAAGTATCCATGCTCTGGCACTAGAGAAAATCAGGCATTAATTTCCTGTAGCCTCTGGTCAGAGCCTCATTGGCCAGTTAAGTTAGTCTTGTTTTCTACCTACGTGTGTATTCATTAGGCTTGCCATCTCTGGACAGAATATAATGCAAACAGTTTGTCTAAGGGAGGGATTAGACCGAGATTCAGAGAATTTGGTCCATAGTCCTTGTCTCCATACAAGGGCATAATGTCATGGTATCAGGAGCAGATGGCAGAGGCTACTCACCTCATGGCAGATAAGAGAGAAAGAGGAAGGGATAAGGGACCAAGTGTAACCTCAATGACATGTCCAAGGGACCTACTTCCTCTAGTGAGGCCCCCCCCACTCCTAAGGTTTTCAGAACCTTCCCAGATAGGATCTTCTCTGTTGGGGACCAAGTGTTCCAAGTGTTCAACACATGAGTTTGTGAGGAACATATCACATTCAAACTAGAATATCAGTCGTATTTAAAATCACCTTGTTGTTGTCTGTATATTACTGCTTTGTTACTATTGAATGTAGCCTAGAACAGTGTAACTTAGGCATGGGTGTTACCCAAGCATATACATATACCACAAACCTATAAAATTTTTAAAATAATAATGAAATACCATAAGTCTCTGTCATTATATTTTAAAGTCACAGAATTAATTATTTTTTATTTTAAAAAGTATCAAAATCATTCAAGAGAGCTGGGCATGGTGGCACATGCCTTTAGTCCCAGCAATCAGGAGGCAGAATCAAGTGGATCTCTAAGTTCAAGGACAACCTGGTCTACAGAGCAACCCTGTCTCAAAAAACTAAAATGAAAAAGAAAAAATTCATTCAAATTCATTGACCATTGTGGCACACAGCTGTGATCTTGACGCAAGAAGATTGCAAGTTCTTAGTAGAACTTTGTGTCTTAACCTAAGTTTTTTAGAGGTTGGGATGTAGCTAAATGATAGACTTCTTGCCTAGCATGTGTAAAGTCTTGTTCAATTCTCCAGTGTTTGAAGAAAGAAAAAAAAAATCAGGAAGAAATAGCTTGAAAAGACCTCTGCCAGTAACAGTAAACCAGTAATTAAAAATCTCACAGCTTTAGTGTGCCCAGGTCTTGGCTTTTAAATACTTTCTTCCTTCAAAAGTATTGTAGTTCCTCGGAAACTGGGGACTCTGGGGCTAGAGCATGGGAAGCACAGGGTGAAACCTAGAATCTCCTGCTCTTCAGTAAAGAAATGTTCATAGAATAAAGAGTGTCGGAGAAGGGGAGAGGAATGAGGAAGTATTAGACGGAAATATAGACAGAGATGATGAGAAAGACAGAGACACAGGATAGCTTCGGGAGGGCTCTGGGTCAATATCCAACCACCTCGACTTTAATCATGATGGGCTTTTTATACATCAGCAAGAGGAGGAAGGAGCAAAAGACTTCCCCCTTTCAAGGTCGAGGTATAAAGTATCAACAAGTGTAAACCCTTCAAAACACCTGATAACCACACCCTTGGCCAAATCATCCCATATGCAGCCCCTGCTGGGCAAAGCAAGCTCAGACTTTCTGACATTGAGTAAGGCCTTACTATGGAGTCTCTATGGTCTCCCATAAGAGAATGTGAAGTCTTTCTCACTGGCCAAATTTAGAACATTTAAATATCAAACTACCTGAATGAGATAGCGCATGACTTTAATTCCAACACTCAGGAGGCAGAGGCAGTCATATCTCTTGAATTCAAGGCAACTAGCCAGGTATTGTGTGACAAAACTTTTCATGGGGAGACCTACACACATACACACACACACACACACACACACACACACACACACACACACACACAGAAAAAAAAAAAAAAAAACCTAAATGATAGTGATAGATTATGAAGCAGAGTGAAAACAAAGACTTCTTGAGGTCATATTCATAGATAAATAAAGTAAAATATTACAGTAGAATGCCACCTAGTGAATGTTCTAGAAGGAGTGATTGAATTAAGGAATTCTTTATTAAACATGATTTTCTAATCAAGTAATCAGTGGTGGATGCTAAAGTTAGTGTGGAAACCTTGTTAGATGATATTTACATAATTGTGAAATAACTCTCCAGAAGATAGTCTCCATTGCAAAGTGGAGAGACCTCCCACACACCTCCAGCTCAAGCAGTCAGTCTACCAGTGATGTCAGCTAACTCCTGGTGGGAAGGACACAGCCCTTTGTGGTGCTACCATTAAATGTATGATCAGACAGAAAAGAGTACTGATGGAGATGCAGAGAAGCTGCATCATGCAACACTGTGGGAGAGTGCCGTGGGAGAGCAATTCCAGCAGCTTAGAAGTTACACACGCTTTTATCATACAGCCTAGCAGTCACTCACTACAAGTCAGACAGAAATGAAAACTTAAACCTTGATAAGAACCTGTGTGTAGGCTGGAGAGAGGGCTCAGCAGTTAAGAGCCCTTGTTGCTCTTGCAGAGGACCCTGGTTCAGTTCCCAGCACCCACATGGTGGTTCATAGCCATCTGTAATTCCAGTTCCAGGGGATCCAGTGCCCTCTTCCAACCTCCGTTTGCACCAACCACACATGTAGTACACATACATACATGTAAGCAAAACACTCACACATAAAAGAGAATGAATAAATCTTTTTTTAATTAAGCTATACATAAATATTCATAACAGTTTTTATTTGTAATTGTTCCCAAACTAGAAACAACCCATTTGTCCTCCAATGGGAAATCAACTAATCCCTAGAATGAATTACAACCCAGTAGGGGCTGGAGGGATAGTTCGGGATGAGAGTTAAGAGTACTGGCTGTTCTTCCAGAGGACCTGGTTCAGGTCCCAGCATGGCAGCTCATAACTGTGTGTAACACCAGTTTCAAGGACCCAATGCCCTCTCTGGCTCTGCAGGACCCAACGACACACATACACATAAAATAAAAGATAAGCAATTTTTGAAAAGAAAAAAAGGAAAAGAAAAACAGCTCAGTAGCTAAAAAGAAACAAGCTGTTGGTGTCCTCAATATTCTGTATGCCATGTAAACTCTCTTAAAGCGATAAAATTATAAAGAACAGTTGAGTTCTTGCCAGGAGCTGAGGCTGGGGAGAAACTGACTTCAAGAAGAATCTTTGCTGAAGTGGTTCTGTACCCTGATGATGGCACATGAAATGAACCTCTGTACAGTGATAAAATTTCATAGTGCTGGATACCAAGAAAACAGTGTGCATATAAAAACTAATGGAGTTTGAATAACACTGTCAGCTTCCTTGTTTTAACTGCTGTTTCCAGTTAGATCAGGTGTTATCACTGAAGGCAGCTAGCTGAGGGGATACAAGAGCTTTGGCTTAAATTAGTACAAAATAAGATTGTTTGGTTTTTATTTTTGTTTTGTTTTGTTTTGATTTGATTGAAGAACATAGGACAGATTAGTCTGTACTCTGCAGAAGTTTCAAGGTCTCAAAAGACTTATTAGTACCACTTTTCATTTTCTATGAAGGACATTCGGTGAAATTTATGTAAGTTCCCTTTGTTAGATAGCATAGTAACGATAGTTACTCTTGCTAAAAATTGTGGCTGTGTGGAATGTTTCTGGGCCAGAGAGACAGCTCACAGGTAAGGGCATTGGCTGCCAAACCTGACCACCTGATTCTGACCCTGAAACCCACATGGTGGTGGGGAACCAGTCCCCACAGATTGTCGTCTGACTACCACATGCCCACTGTGGAGCACAAGCATGTACCCAGACATACCCAGCAAGTGAGTAAATAAATAACGAAAACAGTGTTCCTGTTTTATGTGAAATGCACAGCAATATGTAGAAATTAAGGCCCATCTGTCTGCAACAGACCCTCACAGATTTTTTTTTTGGACAAAAAAAAAAAAAAAATGTGAGAAATTTTAATGAAAAAAATTTAGCATGTGGACTCCATTTTTCTCATTCCGACTTCCCGGTTGTTAATTCCATTATCTCTACACCTCTCTTCACTTAATTTTTCATTTTCCTTTGTTACAGGGCATTGAGTATCAAACAGCTATGGGATGTCTCCAGAAAGCAGACAGGAGGAGTTTGCTGGCTGAAAATGAAGCATTACGTGCTCGAATTAATGGCAGGGGAATGACTCTGAACAAAGGACAAGAAACCGGCCCATCAAGCCAAGGTGTGTGCGTGCCAGGCCAGGGGGACCCCAGCCAGTGGAAAGCGTTCGCTTTGGTGCCCTCAGAAAACATTTCTGCTGAGGCACCTTCTCTTCATTTTCATAACACAAAGGAGATAGTCGATGTTATCACTATTAGGGTTAATGATTGTCAAATTGGTTTTAAACAGCTCTATTTCATTTAAAATAAATAGACAGTACATTGATATAGTTCAGCTCATTGGGTTTATTTTCTTTATTATAATTTTTTTTTGAGAAAAGTCTTTTGACCCTCTTAAGATAGCTGCCTAAAATAAAAGAGAATCCACAATAAAAGTAGCTGTTTATTTTTAATCCTTTGTTTACAAAAATGTAAAGTGTGACATCCATACAGAAAATTACAAAATTCAGATGAAGCTATAACAAATTATAAGGTGAGTATGTGGGGACATTACTTACTTGCAAGTGGAACTTGCCTTCTTCCCAAAAGCCCCTCACATGCTCCTCCATAGAAACTGAGGTCATCATTTTTCTGTTTTGTTTGGTTTTTTTCCTTTAGTTTTCTTACCACTTTATAAATTTCTAGACTGTATATGTTTATGAAGTTTTCCTGGTTTTGAACTTCATCAATCTGTGTGTATTTTGTGCCTTGTTTCTTGAACTTTATATAACATTCTTCCAAGTTTCCAAAGCTGTCTCTAAGTTAACTTATGTAGCTATGGAAAGTTATGCCTGTAATGTATGTGCAAATTCTGTGTGTGAACCTTTGGTTGTTTGTGCTGTTCGCTGTTGGAGTCAGAGCTGCTACAGACACACCTCTGAGATTTTTAATACACACAGACATCTTCCCAGCCTCCTAGGAAATGAATCACTAGTCATGGGTTGTGTGCCTTCAAATTTATTAGATAATGCCAAGTGTTTTACTTATTTTTTGAGAGGTTGTCATGTATCTCAGGCTGGCCTCAAGCTTTATGTAGTCAAGGTCCTCTTGTCTCTGCCCTCCCAAGTACGGGGGTGACAGGTGTGAACTACCATGCCTTGCCAAAATATTTGGAAAAGCAGTCCTGTGGATGTGGCACTCACTTGCAAGGTTTGAGTGTTCTGTTGCTTAACATCTTTGCCAACAACTGGCATTGTCAGACATGTCGCCCATCTGCCGGGTGTGCTGGGCACACATATTGTTGGTTCCCTTCTCACATGTTTATAGACCAGCTGGATTTTACTTCTGTGTGTGCGTAAGGGTTCCTTTCCCACTTTTCAGTAAGGATGTGTTTTAATCAAGCTAGTTAGAGAGGAGCGTTCATCATGTCTGGTGAGGACACTTGCTCCATCTTTACTGATTGTGTTTCACATAGTTTTAAAGACAGCACAGGTTTGAAGTTACCACATAGGTTCTCATTTGTAATTGAAAAGCTGAATCAGAGCTAGGTGTGGTGATTCAAGCCTGTAGTCCCAGGATTTGGAAGACTGAAGCAGGAGGTTTGCCTGGAGCTTCAGACCAGTCTGGGTAGGGCTACAGAGTGAAACCTTTCTACAAGAAAAAGAAAAAAAATAGAAATAATAATTGGATGATTATAATAATTGGCCCATTGGATAACGCCTGTATATATTGTATATGACTATCAGAAATCACTGGGAATTTTCACTATGAGTGGTTGGCATTCCAAATACACAAGTTCCTGTCTACAGAATCTTGTGAGCAATTAAAGTTGCTTATTTTGAGTCTTGCATCCATTAATGCATTGTTACATTTTTGTCGTTCCCCTGTGTTTTTAGTTCTGAAGCCTTCCCCCCTAGCACTCTAAGAAAAAGAAACATTCATATAAATTACCAGTTTGAGGGACTGGGGGCAGCAGTTGACTGTTTCTTTGTAGTCATCTCCTGAGTTATGGATGAGTTCTTAGGAGCAGATACTTAGAGTCACGCACGCACGAGTCGCCGGCCATCTTTTAACGCCTGTCTCGCTCGTTCCCTGTAGAACTCCCGGACTGCAGTATGCAGCAGTCTTGCATGCTGGAGATGCAGGGTCAGCTCTGTGCCATGAAAGACAGAATGACCGAACTACAGGAACAGCTGAGTTCGGAAAAGATGGCGGTTTCGGAATTAAAAAGTGAACTCTCTCAGACACAGCTGGAGCTGGACACCACACTGAAGGCCCAGCATGAGCAGCTGAAGGAACTGGAAGCTTTCAGGTGTGCCAGGCTGCGTTAGTGTGAGGGTCCGAGGAGGGGTTGGACTGACTTGTCGTAACCGTTATGCACATAGCACACAGCAGCAAGCATGGAGTTTAAATAGCAGAAGAATGAGGAGAACAAGAAAATGGATATTTTCCAAATTTAAAATGCGATCATTTTAGCCTCCCCTCTGCTATGACTTCTATTCTAGTCAACAATTATTAGATATGATTTTGGCCTCTATCTTACACTGACTAACTTTAAGTGATATTTAACCTCATGTTGCAGTTGGCTAGTATCTGCCAGGTGTTAGAATTGAGAATGCATGGGAAAAGGATAGATTACTGATGTAGATACTGAGGTATTCTGCTTGCCAGAGGCATGCTGCAAGTACACATTTATTTTGGACATTGATTTCACACACACAAATTCACATGATTTCTATGTGCAGTAAAAGACAAAAAAAATGTTAATTAGTATTATCTTTCTGGCAGTGAATTGAGTTAATTACAATAGTAAATTGATTGCTCTACTAGAAATTGCAGTTCATTTGAAGTGAACCACAAGGAGTCTTGACTTGGCACACCATGGCTAGTTTATAATATGCCTCAGTCCTGGAGCTCAAGCTCCTCTTTATGATGATACTGTCCATTAAGATAACGTGAAGTTCCTTTCTTCCTCGTTCAGGCTACAAGTTAAAGACAAGGTAGATGAAGTTCATTTGCTTAGTGATACGTTAGCAAGCGAACACAAGAAATCCCAAGAACTTCAGTGTGCTTTGGCGACAGAGAAAGCCAAGTCAGGCCACTGTGAAGAGCGGGATAAAGAACTCAAGGTATTGTCTTTATGTGTCTTGCAGAATTCTAAGTTATAAGGCTTTCTCCAGCCAGTTGTCAGGCTTCTCGAACCCTTTAAAAGGTGTAAGTTGTTCACTCTGTTGAGTACTGTTGCAAAGTTATGTAGGCCATGGTAGAAGGAAAAGCCTTCTTTTCGTTGTGACACTGTGTTTCCTTCCCTACAGTTACTCCCATCAGGGATTGCCAGGCCCCTTCCCAGCAGCTGCTTTATCTTTGCCGTGTCACTTGTGAGCCTGTGAGGCTTACAAAGGCGTTTCTTTTGTCTTTGCTTACAGTTCATTGGGATAGATACCCCTCCTTCCTTGCTGTGTTGATTAATAACCCTGTGCTAGGGTACTTTTTAAATCATCTGAGGTTCAGTGTTTCAGTACTTGACCTCTTCTCTGTACTGTTTATTGCTGCCTCGGCTTGCCTGTCTACCCCCTCCCCTGCCACACACACACCTCTGCCTGCAGCCACACAGATTCAAGGAGATGCAGATGTGTGCTGGGTTTCTCCAGTTAGTTGGTCTTGACCTCTACCTTGTTTTGTTTCATTTCCACAGTATTCTGAGTTGAACTCAGGACCTCTCCCATGCTAGGCAAGCACTGTCCCACCCAAGTTGACTTCCAGCTTCTTTTTTCTACACATTCATCCTGAGACAGGTTCTCACGAACTTGCTCAGGCTCCTGATTCTCCTTTCTCAACTTCTGGAGTAGCTGAGATTACAGGCATGTGCCACCAAGCCCAGCAGTTCCTTGTTTTGGCTTTCCAAGATTTATTTATTTTTATTTTAGTATCTGCGTGTTTAGCCTGCCTGCGTATCTGCGCACCATGTGCATGCACTGATGGAGGAAACCAGGTGATGGCATTGGATCCCCTGGAACTGGAGTTAGAGCCATTTGTGAGCTATCGTGTCAGTTCTGGGAATGGAACCCAGGTCTTCTGGAAGAACAGCCAGTACTTTTAACCACTGAACCGTCTCTCCAGCCAACCCAGCAAACGTCTCAGTGATTGTATGCATGGAGCCAGGGTTCCTCATTGAGCATCAGAAAACAAAGGTGCAGCTGTCTCGGATGCTCTGGGAACCTCTGGCCATTGTGCACTAGGGTCCTTCCTGATAGTTTCTGTCACATACTACCAGGAGTCCACACTGCAGAAAAAAAGAAATGTCCTAATTATGCAGTCAGATCTTGCTATTTTGATACACTTCCTTACTAACCCCTAATTTTTTAATGAATCTTGTAAGAAAGGTCTCCTTATGGTACTTTTACATGTGTCACCCCTGTTACCATTCACCCCACCCTCATCGTCTTCTCATACTCCCTGGCTATCCTCCCTGCAAGGAGCCCTCTGTGTGGATTTTTGTTTGGTTAGTTGATTGGTCTTTCGAGACAGGGTTTCTCTGTGTAGTAGCTCTGGCTGACCTGGAGCTCGCTCTGTAGAGCAGGCTGGCCCTGAACTCACAGAGATCCTCCTGCCTCTGCCTCCCAGATTAAAGGTGTGCTGGGATTAAAGACGTGCACCACCACTGCCTGGCAACCCCTTTGCATTTTAATTTCACATGTATTCCATGACCTTTCTTCCCTCTCTAAAGATGGCTTCCTCCCCTATGCCCACGATTCTTCTCTGCTTGTCATGACACTGAAGAACAGGTATTTTCTTGTGCCTTCATATAAAAGACTAAAAAATTTAAAAATATGTTTATTAACATATTGGAAAGTAGCATAAGAACACACATATTTTAAAGATTGTCATTGGGAGACGTGTACTCTGCTTTATATTTTGCCAGAGAAGTTTGTATTTATATCCTTGATGCAAGCAAGCCATTTGGCTGTCTAAATAATTCTCACTATCTACTGAATAACAATTTGTCTTCAATTACCAAATGCTTCCATGTTGCTGTTACCAAAGTCATGGTCATATACTTTAACAGTATTTTTAATATTAACATGTTCATCTTAAATTACATTTTCACTTCAAGGATCTCAGATTCACTCTAGAAGACCAGAAACAGAGGAATATACAGTTGGATGCACTTTTGGGACAACAGAGACAACTATTAAATGAGTTACAGCAAAAAATAGAATCACAGAGAATGCTGTATAATGCGCAGTTATCAGAAGAACAAGAACGGAACTTAGAGCTTCGGGTTCTTCTGGAGTCTGAGCAGGGTAGGATTCAGGAGATGAAGGACACCCTAGACCAGGAGCGGGAGCTGCATGCCCAGCTGCAGAGCAGCGGTGATGGCGGGCAGCCCCAGCCAGTCTGCCCTCCTAAGGAACTACTTCAAGAACTACAGCAACAGCTAGAGGAGAAACAGAAACATATCATCGAACTCGTAAGTGAAACTCAGAAGTACAAACTGGATTCCTTGCAAACAAAGTGTCAGATGGAGAAGGACAGGCAGGTTCACCAGAAGACGCTGCAGATGGAAAAGGAAGCTAACACCCTGGGCCAGAGGAAGATGGAGGAGCTGCAGAGCAAAGTGGAAGAACTCCAGCGCCAGCTGCAGGAGAAAAGACACCAGGTGTATAAGCTAGACCTCGAAGGGAAGCGCCTGCAGGGCCTTATGCAGGAGTTCCGGAAGCAAGAGCGGGAGGACAGACGGGGGAGCAGACGACTTGTATATCAGAATATTAATAAGGTAGACTTTTGTCTCTCTTACACTCTGGATGAAGGCAGGAGAGACGACTCAGTGGGTCATGTTGCAGACATGTTCACAGAGCTGTCCTCTGACCTCCAAATGCACCCTGTGGCATGGGTGCACCTGCACATACACACACACACACACACACACACACACACACACACACACACACACACAGAGTGATAACAGTTTTTTCAGTTATGAGTAATTTTAATATTTTAAGATAACCTTAATATTTTATAATATTTTTAAATTTTGAATCATATTGAGTTATTTAAACATTTATGTTCAAATCATCCCAAAAATAGTGTCTATAGAACTTTATTTGAAACATGGATAGTAATTTTGTTTCATCAAGAAAGAAAATGAAATGCTGCTCATTTGTGAGTATTTTCTTTTTCTGTCCAAAATTGCCAGCAAGCCACCTGGAATTTTACTGACGACCGAACTAGGAATTGGGTTCTTCAACAAAAGATGGGAGAAGAGGCCAAAGGCACAAGCTCCACATCACTGATTGGAATAAATGGAGGACAGATTGTCGACAGTAACGATGTGGAACTTATCAGACAGAAGCTTCAGCACGTGGCTACAAAGCTTCAACAACATGTAGCCCAGAAGGCCTGTGACAGGTTAGACTTCTGCCTGGTCTGTAGAAATGACACTGGGCAGGTCAGACAAGAGGGAAACGGTGGATTGGCTTTCTTTCGTTCAGATAGCATCTCACTGTGTAGCCCTGGCTGGCCTCAAACGTGCAGAGAAATCTGCTGCCTGGGAGTCAAGGCGTACGCCAGCACGCCCACCCCAAAGAAGAAGTGCGCGTCTGTGTTAGATGGTGGTCGTGAGCAGAACCTACACATCTGGAAACAGCTAGCGCCTTGAACCAGAAAGGGGGAAGGTTTAAGAGTAGAGTGACAAGGGAAACAGAGTGTCCTTAGGCTCCAGGGTGTGAGTGACAGCGCCCCAGCCTCCAGTGTGTGTGTGTGACAGCGCCCCAGCCTCCAGTGTGTGAGTGACAGCGCCCCAGCCTCCAGTGTGTGAGTGACAGCGCCCCAGCCTCCAGTGTGTGAGTGACAGCGCCCCAGCCTCCAGTGTGTGAGTGACAGCGCCCCAGCCTCCAGTGTGTGAGTGACAGCGCCCCAGCCTCCAGTGTGTGAGTGACAGCGCCCCAGCCTCCAGTGTGTGTGTGACAGCGCCCCAGCCTCCAGTGTGTGTGACAGCACCCCAGCCTCCAGTGTGTGTGACAGCACCCCAGCCTCCAGTGTGTGTGAGTGACAGCGCCCCAGCCTCCAGTGTGTGTGACAGCACCCCAGCCTCCAGTGTGTGTGAGTGACAGCGCCCCAGCCTCCAGTGTGTGTGAGTGACAGCGCCCCAGCCTCCACTGTGTGTGAGTGACAGCGCCCCAGCCTCCAGTGTGTGTGAGTGACAGCGCCCCAGCCTCCAGTGTGTGTGAGTGACAGCGCCCCAGCCTCCACTGTGTGTGAGTGACAGCGCCCCAGCCTCCAGTGTGTGAGTGACAGCGCCCCAGCCTCCAGGGTGTGTGTGACAGCACCCCAGCCTCCACTGTGTGTGAGTGACAGCGCCCCAGCCTCCAGTGTGTGTGAGTGACAGCGCCCCAGCCTCCAGTGTGTGAGTGACAGCGCCCCAGCCTCCACTGTGTGTGAGTGACAGCGCCCCAGCCTCCAGTGTGTGTGTGACAGCGCCCCAGCCTCCAGTGTGTGACAGCGCCCCAGCCTCCAGTGTGTGTGTGTGACAGCGCCCCACCCTCCAGTGTGAGTGACAGTGCCCCAGCCTCCAGTGTGTGTGAGTGACAGCGCCCCAGCCTCCAGTGTGTGTGTGTGACAGCGCCCCAGCCTCCAGTGTGTGAGTGACAGCGCCCCAGCCTCCAGTGTGTGTGTGTGACAGCGCCCCAGCCTCCAGTGTGTGTGTGACAGCACCCCAGCCTCCAGGGTGTGTGTGACAGCGCCCCAGCCTCCAGTGTGTGTTAGGAAATGTTATTGTGAGGTCAGTTTTGACTTCTTGTCTTTTTCTTATAGACTAGAGTTTGAAGTATCGGATGAGGATACTTTAATTTGGGTTCGGGAAAGAATTGATCGAATTATTTTGCGACTACAGAGACTAACTGGCCGGCCAGATGATGAGGTAAGACTTTTTAAAGTTCTTTGTAGAGAGAACAAAAATCAAATGAAATTATGAATTGTTTGAAAATTGGTAGACTATTTTATAAGAATTTTTTTATTGTATTTGTTTGTTTGCTTGGTTTTTATTTGAAATACAGTGTTTCTCTTCCCCCAACAAGAAGTAATGGAAACTGGGGAGGGAGGAATTACCCTTCATTGTTGGTGCTGTATAATTAACCTTCTATAAAGAGACCAGGCTCTTGAGAGAGTGGCTGGCTTCCCTGTCCTCCCAGCGTGAGCTCAGAATCCATCCTATGGGCGGGCTCCTTCACGGCTCTTCTGCTGAGCCTTTCCCTCCCTGTTTCTGACTCTACGTCTGACACTTGACTTCTTTAAGAAGCATTTCACTTGTTGGTTTGTGTGGTTGTTTTGTTTTGCTTTCCAAGACAGGGTTTCTCTGTGTAGCCCTGACTGTCTTGGAACTCACCATGTAGACGAGGTTGGCCTCAAACTCAGAGATGAGCCTGCCTCTTCCTCTCCGGTGCTGGGATTAAAGGCGTGCGTCACCAAGCCCAGCTGTATTCACGTTCTTACCCCCCTTTTCCCTGTCTTCCATGTTGGCACTCCCTGCACCTGCTCTCAGCCCGACCTCTCTGTGCTCACAGCCTCTGTCTCTAACTGCAGCTGGGACCCTCCGGGTTTCCACGGTTCTCAGGTTCTCATGGCATGAGCCCTTGCTGGCCTTGCTGAGCTCCTGCTGTGCCCCAAGCCCCTGAGGCCTAGGGATTCATGGACAAAGTGAGGCGAATTTTGGCCTTGTGCAGTTACTATCTACTGCACAGTTCTGGTGAAGGCCTTTTACCTGTGGCCCAGGCTTGTTTTATCAGTCAGCTACTAGACATCTTGGGTAAATGACCCCAGTAGGGGCCTCACAGACACAATGGAATGTAAACCTTGACTGCCCTCCCACCTCTCTCCCTCATACCCTCTTCTGGTTATGGTATCACCCAGTTTGGAAAGCTGGAAGTCACCATAGACCATGCTCCTTCCCTCTCCCTGTGCATGTACGCAGTCACAAGTCATGTGAATGTCACTCAGGTGCCCTTTACTCTCGTCCCTTGTCACTGCCTCAGTGTTTCTTCCGTAAGCTGTTGCAACTTCCTGTGCGCACTGCCAGCCCACGGGTGTATACCTTCCCTAAGCTGCTCCTCCTTGGGTTGCTGCCGAAGGAATCCTAGAAACGTGAGAATCTTGTTTGTGGGCGCCCCTCCTGAAGTCTTCCTTGGCTCAATGTGGCCTTGTTTAGGTCTGTCATCATAGAGCAGTGGCATTTAGTGTGACGAAGCATCTGCTGCTCCTTCAGTACTCTTCCATCCACGAGCTTCTGCCCTCTGTGTGTGTCCTGCTCTGTGCCCTCCCCAGCTGTTCCCGTGACACCTCTGTGTGTGTGTGTGTGTGTGTGTGTGTGTGTGTGTGTGTGTGTCCTGCTCTGTGCCCTCCCCAGCTGTTCTCCTGACACCTCTGTGTGTGTGTGTGTCCTGCTCTGTGCCCTCCCCAGCTGTTCCCCTGACACCTCTGTGTGTGTGTGTGTGTGTATGTGTGTGTGTCTGTGTGTCCGTGTGTCCTGCTCTGGGCCCTCCCCAGCTGTTCTCCTGCCTGGCAGGTTTCCGCTATTACCCAGCACCAGTTCCTGGAGTCTGTGTCGGCACCATTTGCTTTTCCGTGAGTTGCTCACGTACACGTGTCTCTATAACCTTGTGTCATCTTGTTTCTCCAGCACAGCTTAGCATCCTCGAGCACCTCCTGTGGCTCCTTAACAGAAACTCTGCTGAGACAGAATTCTGAGCTCACAGGACATGTAAACCAACTAACCGAGGAGAAGAATGGCTTACGGAGCATTATCATGAAACTGGAAGAACAGATAAAGTTTTATCAGCAGACAAGAGCTGGTAGAAATGATGTACGTGTTCTTAGAAGTAATGCAAAGTTACGTTGTTCTCCCTAGTTCTGCTTGTAACTGTAGTGTAAAAATACCACGTAGGACTCTTATTAGGATGTGTGGAAAAAATATATGATAGCAATAATAATAAAAAAATCTATTATTGAGGGACGCTTCTTGACCACCCCCTGGGTTATATACATACACAACTGCTGATCTGCATCCAGCCTTGTAATGAGGAAACCAAGTCTCATTCAATCTAAGATCCAAAGATGTATGTGTTGCCTGAAAGCAGACACATTGAAAGAGATGTTCAAATGTGGATACTGATTATTATTCTCTTCAGTTACTGCCTACTAGGTTTATGACCAAGTGAAAGATGATAATCTGGGCGTGGGGTCACGTCTTTAATCCCAGCACTCAGGAGGCAAAGACAGACAGATCTCTGTGAATTCAGGGCTAGTCTGGTCTACATTATCAAATTTCTGACTAGCAAGGGTTAATATTCCTTCACCAGTGAGACCCTGTCTTTAAAAAATTTTTTTAAATGTTAAATTATACATTTCAGGCTGATAACTTACTCTCTGAATTCAAATTTGTTTTTAAAGCTACAAAGAAAAGAGCTAAATTTTCCCCTATGTTTAAAGGTAGAAAAGGCTGTCAAAACAACCACATAGCCAAGTAAATACCTTGTTTATATGGCCACCCTGAGAGTCACTCACTTACATCCATGCTGGCTCCTCTTCACTTCAGTGATGGAGAATCAACACTTTGACCCAAACAGTAGGGATTGTGATTGTGAGCTTCCCTGTGGTGTTGGAAGGCCAAAGCTAGGTAATCCATTGTGATTTAATTCAGTCTTCTTCTTGAAAACATGTAACAGGCCATGTCTCTACAGTCCTCTGGGCTTTCACTGGATGGTAGTGCTAACATCGAAGACGTCATTGCTTCAGAAAAAGAAGTGTGGAGCAAAGAGAAGTTGACTCTTCAGAAATCCCTCAAAAGGGCAGAAGCAAAAGTATGTGAACTAAAAGCCGAACTAAGAAATGATGCTGTACCTCAGAATCGGAGCCCTGACTCTGAGAATGCTATATTTAAGGTACACACATCCCTCTTGCTGACCCTAATTGAACAGACCACAGAAATAGAGTTACCGCTCAGACTGTGTCCCTAGGCATCTCTTCAATCTGCTGTGATTGCAGTGTCTACCTGATCACAGATCTATAGAGAGGCATGCCCAGAGCTGCAACACGTTCAGCCCTGCTTTTCTTGCTGTCAGCATTGTGACCCTATGCCCCAGAGTCTCCTCTCCTATTAGACAAGCAGAAGTATTCTCTTTCAGTTCCTGAGCAGAGTGCCATGACTGTCCGTGGAAGAGCGTCTTCCATGAGTGGCCTCTCTAATGCTGAGAATGAACGCAATCGTAACTGCCTTGATCAGTTAACCTGAAGTCCAAAGTGGAAAGGAAGAAAAGTATCTAGAATATTTTAGCTATGGAGTAGACATAAAGGGGTAGAAAACATTAACTTATTTAAGAACCTAAATGGATGAGTGGCTGTAATTTTAAAAAACAAAGTCAGCATTTTAATAACATTCATGATAAGACAAAAATATTTGAGTAAAAGGATTAGCCCCCAAATAAACACGAAGCCTAACTGATTTTAGAAGTTGTACTCTGCAGGCTGACACAGTAGATGACAGCCTGGCACACGGCCTCACCCTTGTTTTCTTTTTCATCTAGGTAGTCTGCATCTAGAGAGCGACTCAGTGACCTCTCTCATGTCTCTGTTCTCCCTTCTTTAAATACAGAGACTGTATGGTAAATACTAGAGAGCGACTCAGTGACCTCTCTCATGTCTCTGTTCTCCCTTCTTTAAATGCAGAGACTGTACGGTAAATACTTGAGAACGGAAAGTTTCCGCAAAGCTCTCGTATTTCAGAAGAAATACCTGCTGCTGCTCCTGGGGAGATTCCAGGAGTACGAAGAGGCCACTGTGGGGCTGCTTGCCCGCATGGCAGGATGCCCAGGCTTCAGAAATCCTGAGACCGTCAGCAGCCGCCCAAAGGGATCCACCAGGTTTCGCATAGCCGCCAGAGTTTCTGTTGCAGTTTCAAGGTAAAGCAGTGGAGAAAAGTCCTTTCAATCATAAGGCTCCTGAGAACACCGTGGGGAAGGCACTTCGGACAGCCTGCTTATTTCTTTCTGAGGGTTCACCCTTGCAGCAGAATCTTTCCCTAGAAAGTGTCTTTCCAGGGAGTAGTAGCTGATGATTCCAGTCCAAATTGTCCTTTAAAAAAAAAAAAAATCAAATAAACCTGGCTCACACACATAGATCATAAAAGGGGAAAGATGTTTTTGAAAAATTACTTAGCCTGGTATTTGTATTTATTTCCTTACTTGTTAAAATAAGTCACTCCCCCAGTGCTGAGCTGAAGAAGGAAGGCCTGGTCTGAGACTGCTCAGGTCAGGGGTTAGCCTCTTCCCTAGAAGGCCAGGCTAGGGACTTGGCATCTGTCCTGCATGTGGCTGCAGTGGAGTGGAGACCCCAACTGTCTTCCTCCTGGCCTACTGGAGTCTTGATCTGGGCCTCTCCCTGGGTCCCTTCCCTTTTGTCTCTCCACAGCCAGAGTCTCCAAGAAATTTTGGTTTTTAACAAGTTCTGCCAGTCAGATGATGTCAGATACTTCTTCAGGGGGCTTGGCTGGTTTTCCTTTCCTATTTCTTTTTTTAAATTTTTGTGTGTGTTGGTGTTGTACCCGTGTGTATGTTTGTGTACCACATGTGTGCCTGATGTCAGATCCCCTGGGAGTAGGGCTGCAGTCTGTTGTGAGCCATCATGTGGGTGCTGGGAATCAAATGGGCTCCTCTGAAAGAACAGCCAGTGCTCTTCACCACTGCACCGTCTCTCCAGCCCTGACTTAATTCTCTTGGGAAACTGAGGTACAGGTTTTTAACTGGAAGCTGTTCAGAGATTACTGTCAAGAAACTTAGTTCACAGATGAACCTGCCAGCGGTGACAGGCTCAGGGAGGCCCGGCCTCTGTCTGCAGTGGCAGCTCTACCTAGGGCCTGAGGCTAATCTCACTGCTGGCTTCTGACTGCTGCCTCTTCCAGTCCCCGCTGGAGCTCCCCTCCTCCTCCCCCCTCCTCTTCCTCCTCCTCCTCTCCCTCCTCCTCTTCCTCCTCCCATCTCATTCCCTTCATCATCTTGTATGTCATCAGCCAGGGTCAGCACAGTGGGATGCACCAACAAAGACAGCTCCCTTTCTACTGGCTGAGAGGAGAACACATGGAACTTGGTGACGGAAGTTAGCCTGTAATGCTGACAAATGCCAGAAGGTTCCATGAAGGGGGGAACTACTGTCAAGCCCTCACCTCCCCCTTTTAGGGTGTGGTTTGAGATGGGGTCTCACTATGTCACTCTGGCTGTCCTGGAACTCACTCTGTAGACCAGGCCGGCCTCAGACTCACAGAGATCTGCCTCCTCTGCCTCCCGAGTGCTGGGTAAAGGTGTGCGCCACCACCGCCCGGCTCACCCTCCCTTTTTGCCCTGCTGTAGGTCTGGTATTTGATCCTCCTTAAACTGGACCCTGAAATTGGCATTAAGAAATTAAAACTGGAGCTGGAGAGATGGCTCAGCCATTAAAGGCTAGGCTCACAACCAAAAATATAAAAGAAATTAAAACTGGTACTCCAAAAAGTTCCATAGCCCAGGGCAGAATGGGCAGTCAGCAAGGAGTTCAGCTGGCTGGTGTCACACCCCCATTCCTTTCGAAACTCCACTGTTATTCCTGCTCACAGGGTCCAGCACTCACCGTTTCCCTGGCCCCTCACTGCCTGACTCCACCCTTGCCCCCCTTCTTTCACCCCTCCCCCTTTGTTTGCTCACTATTTTCTGTCCACTTGTGCTCTTCATCTCCTTCTCCCCACTTATATGGCCCTGTTAGCGACATCGGCCTCTTGGGGAGCAAAGCAAGCTCACAGCTCTGCCCTGTGCTTGGTGTCTTGGCCGTAAACCAACGGAGTACGTGGAGTTTAGCTGAGGCAGTCATGTGATTGTGCTGAAATGGCATAATTTTGTGGAATGTATATATTATATAGCTGTGCTTTGAGATTTTATCTTGGGGATCTCTTTTAGAATGAAGTATTTGGTTCGGCGGTGGCATCAAGTCAAAGGTTCTGGTCCTATCAATATTCACAGGGATGGCTTTGGATTGAGTCCAGGTAAGGTCCGAATGGCTCAGTTTCTGTGTGTGACTCAGAAATGCTGTGTGTGTGGTAGCTGTCAACCTACTACTTCTAATGCTGATGGTGTCCAGAGACCGTGCGCACCCTTTGAGCAAGGCTAGGAGCTCCCTTTTCACGCATTTGAGACTGATTTATGGAGCACTTGGACTGCACCAAGCCCATTTATTCTTCATTGATTCTCCCAGGCAGTTACTGTTGTCATAGCGAGCCATGGAGAACACATGCCATTTGCCTCAGATTATCCAGCAGGGAGACAGTGGAGCCAGAGCTGGAGAGCATTGCTGTTGGTCATGGGAAAGAGTTATGGTTCTGAGCTTGCATGGTTATCGAGTAATAGGAACTTTAAATTCCTTCTCTCTCCTGGAGAGCACAGAATAGAGGACACACTGTGATGTCATGCGGTACCATGCCCAGCTGTCCTGACAGCTGAGCCCCGGAGAAAAGGAAGTATGTTTGGTACCCTGAGAGTATTTTAGGATAGCCTTACACTGAGATGAAATCTTTACCATGATGAGTTGTGTTGGCACAAAAAGTTAGCAAATCTTGATTTCATGGTTGTTTGGTTTTATATTATTTTGTTTCCAATAAAGTTAGAATAGTGAAGACAAGACTTGATTACATTAGTGTAGTGTTTTTATCCACATCATCTCCCCCCAACAAAGCACAGACACTCAGAAACCCTTCCTTCTTTGATGTTGTTACAACTAAAGGATTTTACGAAGCAAATAGTCCAGTGGGCTTATTTTCTTTGGAGCATAATTCTTAAGCCATGTTCGAAGGCAAACAGAAAACCCCTGAAAGGCTCTTTGGTTTGTACTGTTCTCTTTTAGCAAGAATCGAAACTGGCTGTAAATAGTACATAGTGTCATGTACTGTTCTTTGAACTCTGTTTGTATAGCTGTCTCCTGAGGCTTGGTACTTTCTTTAGGTGTTGAGAAGACTGATCCACTCTATCACTCTTCGGGTGGACTGGAGTTGTATGGAGACACAAGACAAATGACATACCGCTCAAGATCAGACCTGGATCTCCCTCGATCTCCCTTACCATTCAATAGGTAAGAATTTATCAAACCTGGCTGGAGTAGCTACAGTAATGTTTGGGAGAGACACTGTTAGGACTTGTGAGTGCTTTGCATTGTGATAGCTAGACATCTTTAGTTATATGTAGTTTCTATATCTTAAAACTTAGAATCGAGCTACTTTTTCATTTCTAAATGGTTTCTAAAGGCATAGGAAGCATATGCTGTAGTTAGACATTGGAAAAGTATTGGCCACCATCCATTACAAAAACAAATTGTACACGCATGAAAAGTTGATTTACACATGTCCATCATTTACTGAGCACCTCTGAAGACTTGGTACTAGGCCTTCTTATGACATTGGCATCTTTGAGTTTATTAAAGAGTTACCCTTGCTATCCTCTATTTAGAAGTCTGGGAGTATAGATCAGGGAAGAGACAGGCTGGTAACTTAGCTGCATTGTTTCTGGCAAATTGGATTCCTGAACATACTCTAATCCATAGGTACCCAGGGACCGTAGCTGATTTAAATACTCCGTCTCTGACCTACCCTCAACTCCAGCATTACAATCCTGGCAGAACTCTGACAGATTACGTCACCCAGATGGAGGCCTTGCAAAGACGCCTCGGAACTACTGTACAGTCAGGTGCTGCGTTTTACACTGTCTGTCGTGGCGGTGCCA
This sequence comes from Peromyscus californicus insignis, assembly GCF_007827085.1. NCBI lineage: Eukaryota > Metazoa > Chordata > Mammalia > Rodentia > Cricetidae > Peromyscus > Peromyscus californicus. The sequence continues at coordinate 17,339,241 of NW_026294584.1, forward strand.
GACCCCCCCTCTCTCAAACCCCTCGACATGCTCCTTTGGGTTAATCAAAAGTCCCCAGGCTGTCCCAGCTGCAACTCTGACCCGCAGAGAACTGGCTCTTTAGCACTCCCTCGTTCCACCAGCAACCCCTGACAGAACGATTTGGTACTGTCTTCATTTGGAGTAGACAAAACGCATGATCACTGCAGGGTACTGAGGCTGAGCCCACGGCAGAACCTGGTCCTCATATGGTAGAAAGCACAAGGTGTAGAAGGCAGAGCAAGCCTTGCCCTAGGCAAGTAATGCAGCCATTGTCCCCATTCCTAATTGTCCTTCTATGTGTCATTTAAACAAGCCATCCCCTGTGAGACACTGTAAGCATCATCTTTTCTCTCCTCCAAAGTTCAGTGTCATACAGTCCACAAAGTGGACTTGAAGGGCTGGAGAAATGGCTCAGCAGGTTAAAAAGGCCTCCAAGCCTGAGTACCTGAACTCAGTCACTAGGATCTACATGGTAGGAGAGAAGCAGCGCCCACAAGCGGCCCTCTGACCTGCACTGTGGGATGTACCTACACACATAGATCAAAATGTCATTCTTAAAGGTTTTTACAGATAGACTTTGTAAGAATTCTTTGATTCTTCAGAACTGTACACACAGTATCGTACCTTATGTAGAGGCAGATTCCATTCATCACGGGACAACTTCCCGGTCTCCACTCTCCACTGGCCCAAAGACTGGGTCGTTTTCAAGTTGCTGTGCTGGCAGTGCACTGGATGTTTTGGTTGTAATTATTTATTCTGTGTATGGGAGGCGAAGTTTGCCTCCATGTTTGTGTGTACCACATGCATGCCTGGGGCCTGCCGAGGCCAGAAGAGAATGTCGGATCACCTAGGACTGGAGTTTCAGATGATTGTGAGCTGCCATGTGGGTGCTGGGAATAAATCCAGGTCCTAGAAGAGCAGCTAGTGCTCTACTAAGTGGTCTCTCCAGGCCCTAATCACTTTTAAGGACTCTCTTTCTGTGAATACCACATACTGTGGCCTAGTTATTTAAAGCTAGTTTAGCCCTTTATTCAAGAAGTCATTTGTTAAACCCAAGCAACCTTCAGAGCAGTCAGGAAACACATTAGCATTGTCTCACTTCCCTTGCTCTAGGCCAGTCATGGTGACTTCTAAACGTAGTCAGCCTCTTAGAACTAAGTTCAAGTTGTGGGAGCTGAAGAGATGGTTGAGTTAAAGGACCCACACCGTTGTTCTGGAGGACCTGCAGCTGGTTCCCAGCACTCACTGTCAGATAGCTCACAACTCTCCTGTAACTCCAGCTTCAGGAGATCCAGTGCTTTAGGGCATTCTTGGGACTGTACTCACATGGGTGCATGCACACACACAAACACAAGCACACACATAAATCTTTAACAAAAATTGAAGTTCAGGCCTGAAGACACTGGGTTTGTTTTCATTGTTTCACATTTTTGTGTATATGCGCGCCTGTGCCACAGCATGCATGGGACATTGAAAAAAACCTGCAGAAATTGGTTGTCCTTTCCTATGTGGGTCCCAGGGATCAAACTCTGATTGTCAGGCTTGGCAGCACCTTGGCCATTGAAACATCTTGAGAGGGTTTTTAACAGATCATCTGCCTGTGTAAACTGGCTGCCTGATAAAGGTCACAATCTAATTGTCTTGTTTTTTATTTTACAGGTTCACCTTCATTTCAGTTTCACACTGGCATGAGGAGATAATCCTCCATTTCATACTGGCATGAGAAATGCGTATTAATTGAATTTTAAATAGATTCCCTTTTATAAATCAATGGCTCTTTTGTGCTTTTTTATTGTGAATATTCAGTGGGACCAACCAATGCAAACACATTTATGATTGTATACGAATCCTTGCCAGCACATGAAGATAAACTGGAGTTTGTGTATATAGGCATTGTGTGTGTTTGTGCACAATAATCATTACATTACATGTATATTTGTGGGATGCTAATTTAAATGGTTAAATTATAAACTGTATTTATCAGATGGGTGGAAAGATTAAACTTTTCCAATGACGATGCTGCTGGATGTGTAGCGTGCAGTCTCCTGCGCTTTTCTTACAAGGCTACCTGTTTCTGCCTAATAGATTTGCTACTGGTGATGAAGACAGCACGTCACTTGTAGAGACCTATTTTTGTATAATGGTAGAAGTTTTGAAGTTTCCTGGGGTATTTTGTCAAGTACTGAAATAAAAATGACTTCACCATTTTCACCATACTGTATTTGAACCTTCTTCATTTTTAACTAAACCACAGCTCAGCTCATGGTATATATCATCTTGCTACTTATCTCTAATAAGGAGAACTTAAGATCCAAAAAGTGGGTTTCTCTCTCCCTCCATTACAGAACATTTTCAGTGTGCTTTGATAAGTGTTTTCAACTCTTAAGTTGGCATTCTCATGATTAGTCCATAGTTTGTTACATTTAGTGTTCTTGTGTCCAAAAAAGCCTCATTACAAAACTAGACACAGAAATCAGCTCTAAGCTAGCCAAATTCTAATTGGGAAACTCTCAGCGAGAATACAACTCTCCAGGGTGTTTCTAGAAGATACTGTTTCACTCTTAATGGCCTTTGACTTATAGGAGCACAATCACAAAGCCGTACATTGCTGGAAATTTCTAATTCGTATTATTTCCCATATTAGCAACTGAGCTTTCTAGAAATAGCAAAGCTATTCTAAAACAACTAGTCGAAGGGGAAAGTTGTACATAAAAACCTTTTAAAGCTAATACAGTTGCCAAGTCAACGCAGTTCTGTATGGGAAAGGCAGATGGACAAGTGCTTGCCAGCTAAGTCCACCCCACTGCTGGATGGACCGTCAACCCTCCTATGGCCTCAGGCCTCTACCATGTAATCTGCAGTAACTGGTCTGTGCTCAAAACCAGTTGGTCTGTTGAGTTCTAGTGCCTAGGCCCTTTATTTAATTCTCATCACTGAAAATATGTCAAAGTCTAAAACTTGTCAGTAATCAGTTACTCAAGGGTCACAACTCTGTGCCACAAATCTACAAGTCTAATCAAAGTCTAGAACCTTCTCAGAATAATATGAACAGGATATCTAGGCTTGCAGAGAAAGTCAATTACATAGAAACAATCATCAAGCTTTACTAAAAACTGTGACCTATCACATGTCAGTGCAACATCTGTGTCCTAGAAGTCCTCTAAGAACTACCATAGCACAGAGAGAAAGACATGCTTTGCTGTGAAAATGCCTGAGGTTCTCATGGGAGCTGCTAACCCTAGTGACGTGCCTAAATTCATAGCTGAAGGAAATACCAGCGGGAGCCTAATTCATACAAATAGGATGTCATTTTCCAAATTCTCGGATCCTTTGAACTGTACTACTGAAGCACACACTTTAAATCCATGAATAGACTAGTCAAATTTTTCTCATAGAGAATTTTAATGTGAAACCTTTAACAGCAGAGATTTGGGCCTTCATATAAAGTCTTCAAGCCTCTTAAAACTATAACATACTTTAGAAAAAAAAGTTACTTGGGGGAGGGTGTTTCTTTTTTGTTTTTGTTTTTGTTTTTGGAGACAGTCTTGCTATGTAGCCTAGGTTGTCCTCAAACTCAAAATCCTCCTGCCTCAGCCTCAACTGCTAGAATTACAGCATCCCACAGGGCAACAGAGTCATCTTGACTCCTAGTACAGATGATGGGCATGTCAGAATTGGGACCATGGTTACAATCTGCTAGGTTCAGGCTCCTGAACACAGCCCCCACAGAATACAGCCAGTGATACCAGTTCCCATTCCAACCTAAAGCCCAGAAGTCACTGGTCTCAAGATACTACCCTTTTAAAAACCTGGTCATTGAAATGTCCCTAGTTGTGTTCTGGAGAGGGTACAGAGAACCTCGAGCAGGTCACAGTCAGACCCCAGAAGATTCACCAGAGAATGACCATGTGGAAACAGCGCTCCAGTATCTCTCATCTTCAGGAAATATGGTTATCAGGGTCTGAGGTCTCTGCCATCTCCCTGTAGTGGTGCTTCAGGTTAAAATTTCAAAGGCCTCATCACTCCCTCTAACTGGTGTTCATTTTTACCCACAGTTCTGGCAGTGAGCTTATTCTGTACCTTCTCACATCTTTACAGAAGAGGCCCACATAATACGAATAACCCATGGCCTTTGCAGAATTTGAATAGGCTTTTAAACTTGCAAAACTAGACTCTCTAAAAGTGGTCTCCCTGGGGCAGTGTGTGCTTCTGAAGTTAATACCTGGACACTGTATTCTCTAGCGTCTGCCAACTACCTAGATTTCCCGAAACAATTTCTAACTCAAAAGCTTGGTTTCCATGAAGTCCTATCAAAACACACCCTATCGAAACTATTACAAACTGTTTGAAATGCCATTAGAGTTGATAAAATCACTGCGTTAACACAACATTGAAATCAGACTGGCTTTCCGAATTACACTCAAAACACAGTACACAATGAAAGCTGTTTGTTAGCTTCATTCTCTCTGGAGCTGCAGCTTGCAGTCATGAACCCACACTGGTCCCTGGTTCCTTTTTCATTCTGATCTTCTTTTGTAACGGATTACTGGGTTCTCGGGGGTGTGAATCATTGTTGTGTAATTCACATTGGGAAAATATCCATCGATGAGGTCAAATTCATATAAACGAAGCATAGTAGACCAAATTGTCTTAATTTGAACATATGCAAAATTTTCTCCAATACAGCGATGACGTCCTGTTTAAAAATAAAAAAGTTTTCATCAGAGTAAGTTTTGACAGTCTTGCCTCTCTCAGCCTGGAGTCACACTTGTTTTAGATGAGCAGGAGAACTGCAGCAGTACAGTAAAAGGATGACACCTTGTACATAAAGTGAGACTGTACATCATTTGAAAGTCCAGGTAGTTCCAGTGTTAGAAGAAAGTAGGGTTGATTATGATGACATTTTTTGAAATTTAGTGTTACTGAGGTCAAACATAAAGAAGGTTCTAATCATAAGATGATAATCTAGCTTGGGTATGTGTAGAATATAGGTCCCAAGAGAGCTCTGGTGTTAAGTCAGGGTGAACCTGACAATCAAAATTCCACATCTCCATTACAGTGACAATAGAAGGGGATTTAATAAAGCCAAAATAACATCTGTATACTGAAATCAAAATCTACAAATGCACAAGCTGAGAAATCGCAAAATGCACAGGAAAACAAGGCCAGAGCTACCTTAAACATGGGCTACACTAAAGAATTTAAATTGATTTCAAATTTGATCACATGACTGAAGGTCCAGGAACCAGTGCAGTGTGGTACTAGACAAGGATCAACAAATAGATCAAAGGGATAGAACACAGAGCCCAGAAACAATCTGAGGGCTATCTGGGTCTCAGCAAAGGTCCTTGGAGCAAGCCGAGAAAATGCTGGAATACCAAGACATTAAACTGTGGGTGTGAGGAGAATCTAGGAATCACAAAATTCATCCTTTTCTCACATCAAAATAGTTCAAGACAATCCTAGATTATCAGTACTAAAGTCATTAAGGGTTAGTAAAGAACAGGAAATCACATTCATGACATGAGGCTGGGCAAAGACATGGCCATGAATGTTTTAAGTCTGAAGCATTTTGACCAGGGCCCAGCATTGTGGTATGTGCCTTTAATCCCAGCATTCAGGAAGCAGAGGCAGACTGATCTCCATAAATTAGAAGCCAACCTGATCTACAGATTGAGTTCCAGGCCATCAAAAGGTACATAGTAAGACCCTGTCTCAAAAAAAAAACCAAAGAAAGAAAAGAAAAAAAAGAAAAGATTGGGGCATCTTTGTTGTAAATATTTTTTGCTAAAGAAAAAACAAAATTGAACAAAGCTTATCATCATGCCTGCATAGCCCATTAAGCATTTATTTGTGGGAGCCACATTTAAGGGAGCCACTTACATTGGTCTGTATTCAAGAAGTCTGTCTTAAAGTAAAAAGTTAAAAACTGAATAGCCACAGACCAGAAGTGTCCTAACTGAATCAACAAAAGAATTGATAAATTCTGATGATTTACAATGTTACATAAACAATGTTTATAAACAGATAAATAACAAGGAAAGACAGAGCAGTGGCTGGAGTGAGATGCAGCCACAAGCCAAGGATTGCCAGTAACTTCTACAACTGGGAAGAGGCAAGAAGCCTTCTTCAAAACCTTCAGAGAGTACGGCCCTGCCAACACACTGACTTCAGGTGTTGCAAGGTGACAGACAATCTTGTTTTTAGATACCTAGGTTATGTTAGGTATCTAAAACACCTAACACTCTAAAATACTAACATAGGGGTGAAGAAAAGCCAAGACTATGATTAGGACCATCTATTGACAGGATATTAAAAGGATTTAATAATTTAAGCTGTCCAGAAATGGACTATGTTGCTGCATAAGGTAAAGGAGCAGGCCTGTCCATGAAAGCAGTGGGAACAGTTACCAGTTTAGTGATGCTGCCTCTCGTTACAGAATCTGAACTGCCTAGCTAACAGCCCTTTCCATTATTAATCTACAATCCTTTGTATCTTCTGTTAAGTGTATTTATTAAATAATGATCTGAAGTTCAATGGCTTCCTATGTTTGGAACTATTAAAAGGACGTGGGTCAGAGAGCCTAAGATTTACCCTTAGACTTACGAAATATTCCATTTCACAAAGATCCCATTCCCAATGGCATATTCCTTTGAGAAAAAAAGATCTTTCTCTCCTCCTCCTCCTCCTCCTCCTCCCTTCTCTTCTCTGTCTCTGTGTCTCCTCTCCCCCCCCCCCCCCCTTTGGTAACTGAATTTCAGGTTGGTTTACTGAAGAAGGACAGATACGTTAAAGAGGCAAACACTTCAACCTAACTTGTAAGCAGTCATCTTACCAGCTCCAAATGGCACATAGGCAAACTTCTCTCCTGATGCTGGGTTATCCTGTAAGTAGCGGTCAGGATTAAAATCCAAGCGTTGGACCCAGGAGTCTTTCAGTCTTTGATTGACAGTAGGAGAAACACACACCTGATGTCCTGGAGGAATGGTGTACCCTGCCACAGTCTACAAAGTGAGAAAGAGTACATTTCATTAGAGAATGTTTCAACATGGTACCAAACAAGGCACTAATCAGTGTCAATGTCAACTATACATACATTTAAAAACTGTCTAGATGATAAACCAACTAAAGTTATCTTAAAAGTGATTTACAAGTGGACCAATACTAAACTAGAAGTATATATACAAACCCAGCCCAAGGCAGAATAGAGTTTCAAAAACTTCATAATCTGACCTATATAATTCATACGATTTAAATAAATATATAATATATATATATATTATATTTAAAGCCAACAAAGAAGTGTACCTCAAACATTTAAAAACTGCAATTGTTAAATGAAAAACAAAATTAGAATAGCATGTTCACTACCTGTAATTATGTACCAATTTTCATAGGTTTACAATAACGACAGTTTTTACTTTTGTAACGTGAAATATTCTCTCTGTAACTGGGTCCTAGGCGGGGAAGTCTAGCCAAGACTCACCTGCGGGGTCCTGGCCATTCTCATCATGGTCATTATAGGAGGCCTCAGTCTTAACGTTTCTTTTATGCATCGATCAAGTAAATTCAGATCCTTCAGCTTAAAACAAAAAAAGATCAAGGATCATTTCTGGGTTTCCCCCCACAAATATCCACCATCCCTCCAGAGTAGGAGGGAATTGTTTTAATTTCCTCGTCCGCGTGAGAGTGAAAGAGTAAGGGTAACTGGGTCACGATGGCAGACGGCCACTCACAGTTGTAACACTCAGTCAATGGGAAAAGGAGGGCCAAAATAACAGGACGGGGGTCAACTGTATGGTTAAGGACAAATAACATTCACTCTTTGAAAAATTGAGATAGTCAAAAATCAGTGTCAACTTTTTCAAAACTCTGACAAGTTAGACAAAGGCATGTCACAATCTACCACAAGTTCCTTCAAAAAAAAAGTGCTGGATCTCGGTGAGAAAAGCAAGCTTTGGTATGTAACTTACACTACTGCAGATCAATGGGAGCCTTGGAGAGCAAAGCACGGCTGCTAGAGCCCCACTGCTCCAGAGAGGCCAGACCAAATGTGCCAAGAATAGCCAGATAGAGTGGCACTGCCCTCCCACATTCAGAAGCAGAGGCAGCCTGAGCTACATTGAGAGTGTGTCTCAAAAAAACAAAAACAACATCAAAAAAGATCCAGCAGACATCGTTTAACAGTGTAAGTACCTGAGGTACTGATACACAAGAGAGAAACCAAGACGCTTTAAAAGAAAACACCTGGGGAATAAACACGAGACGTCTACAGGAGACTCTGAACACATGCACTGTACGGGAAATGAACACAAGACGTCTACAGGAGACTCTGAACACATGCACTGTACGGGAAATGAACACAAGACGTCTGTCTACAGGAGACTCTGAACACATGCACTGTACGGGAAATGAACACGAGACGTCTACAGGAGACTCTGAACACATGCACTGTACAGGAGAGCTACAACATGCAGCATGACAGAGATCCAATCTCCCACCTGTGCAACCAACACACACAGCAAGTGAAGGCTGAGGCAGAGTTGTAACCACTTGAAGGACTGTTGACAACATGCCCTGAACATGCAAAGCTCCTCAGCAAAAGCTAAGAGTTAAGACAGTTTTTTAAGAAATCTCTAATGGATATGCCCAGGAATAGCAGCATCTTTAATCCCAGAGGCAGGCAGACATCTGGGAGTTCAAAGCCAGGCTGGTCTACATACACAATGAATTCCAGGCCAGCCAGAAAGACATAGTGAGATGATGTCTCAAAAAAAAAAAAAAAAAAAAAAAAAATTAAGAAATCTCTGATCATTATGTGGCCACAAAAATAAACAGCAGAGTTCAGTGAATACAGATGCATACAGACTTCCTATAATCCTGTTCATCTGTTTATGAAAGTCCCTGAACACTCGAAGAGCAAACACACTTACAAACACCTGCAGAAGTACTAAACCTCGGGGGAGGGATCTCCCTTCCAGAGTCGCTACTGCTTGTCAATGTAGTGAGTTCAACAAAAATATTAGAAACTTTCCAAAAAAAGGAAAATAAGAACTACAGCTCATCCATACCACAAATGGAAGATTAATGTGAACTATCCCCGACTAGATTTTTTTTTTTTAAAACTAAAGCAACTAGCCTCTTGGAGAGCATTCAAATGTAGTACTAACGGAAGAGAAATCCACAATGGCTCAGCAGTCAGAGGCCACTTGAGACACACAGGACATGTCCATCCTCCCTGCTGGCCAACTCTCTGTCAACCCTTCCTCTCCCTCCTACAACCTCAGCAGCTGCCAAGTGACCTCAAGGACCAGACCTGCAGCCCCAGGTTTGTGCGGCTGCCATCCTGGAGCCTGCAGAAGGAGATGGGCGGCCATGACCACAGCTTCCAATAAGGAAAGACCCTGAACTCACTAGATGAATTTAAACCACCTACTATAAAGACCTTAAAAGAACAAAAAGAAAATTGGGCCTAAAGAATTAAAGTATGAAACAATATGACAATATCTCACCAAATAGAGAATAATACATTATTTTAAAAATATAGAAATTCTGAAACTGGAAGATATAAGTACAGTTTTCACTAGAGTAGATCAATAGCAGATTTGAACTGCCATGAGAATGGATGCAAAAAGAACACTCAAGGGTTGGCAAGATGGCTCAGCAGGAAAAGGCGCTTGCTGCCAAGCTTGATGACCCGAGTTCAATCCCTGGAACCCACAGAGTGGAGAGACCCAGCTGTTCCATGCTGTTCCCTGACCACCACCTGTGTACCATGTCACATGCATGCACATACCACACACGATAAATGAAACACAAAGCATTCAAAGAATAGGCTTAACAAAAAGGTGTAAATCTTTTCACTGAAAAGTAAAAAAATAAAAAATAAAAATGTTGGAAGAAATTAAAAGACCAGAAAGAATGAAAAGCCATGATGGTATGGTTCATGGGGTATGTCTAAAAACTAAGAGTGTTAGGATGGCAATATCCCCAAGCTAATACACACACACAGTGCAATCAATCACAAGTTCACAGAGACTGACAAGCTGACTCTAAAATTCTTACAAAAACTGAACGAACTAGGAATATCTCTAACAATTGGAAAGGATGAGAGCCACACTCTGAAATTCAAAACTTGCAAAAGTAAACAGAGAGCTAAAACATAAGCTAGACATCAGCTTGACAGGATGGAATTCGAAGTTCAGAAATAATGCTTTATATTGATGGCCAATAGATTTTGACAAGATCACTTAGTGGGAAAACAGTCTTTGCAACAAACAGTGCTGGTACAAAGGGATTTCTACATTCAAAACAGGTACAATGGTCCCTCACAGCACATTATATTCAAATTTAATTCAAAACAGGTCAAAGACCTAAAAGTAGGAGCAAACTAAGAAGAAAGCAGAGGGTAATTCTTCACACCTTCTGAAAACACACACAAATGTTCAGACAGTGAAAGGCAGCCTATATTATAAAGGGATAGGATCTGAACAGACATTCTTCTAAGAAAACATCACAAAATACTCATCTTAGCCATCAGGGAAAAGCCACTGAGCTCAAAAGACCACTTCACATACATTATAGCCAGGACAGATAACCATTAGATAAGCATGTGTAACCATCAGAACACATGTCAATACCGTCGATGAGGTTAAAAATGGAGCAAATGTTTGGAAAACATCAAACACGTAGTTGCTGTACAACCCAGCAATCCTAGCAATCCCACTCCTAAGTATGCACCTCACGAAGTGTGGTGACCCGACTGTCTAAAAAATGGACAAATGAATGAGTGACATCAATATGTGCACATTATAGAATACTACTGGAGACAAACATTGAAATACTGACACACGCTTCGACATGGAGGGACCTTAACCCTGCTATGGTTTGGATGTCATTAAATATGTTCACCAGCCACTAGCACTCAGGAAGCCCAATTCAGGGATCTCTTGAGTTTGAGGCCAGCCTTGTCTATATAGCAAGTTCTAAGCTAGCCAAGAGCTACCCAGTGAAACTCTCTCAAAAAAAGTGTTCCCCAAAGGTTCATACGGTGATGGCAAGAAGTAGTGGAACCTTTTTAAGAGACTAATAATGGGTGGTCATTAGCGATATGACCCTCTGAAGGGGTTAAGGTCAATTGGTGAAGAAGGAAGTTAATTCTTAAGAGGTAGCTGGCATATTACCAGTTAAAGACGACACAATAAAACTATGGATAGTCTCTATTATATATGTTTATATATGATTATGCTTAGCAAACAAAATTGAAAACTATACATACACATATATGGATTTATCCCAGGAGTGTAAGAATATCTGTATGTAACACACCATTTTAATAAAGTGTCAAAACAAAATATAACAGGAAAATGATAAGAACAGGGTATGCTTCAGAAGTAGCTGCCCAGTTATACAGTGAGAGACCTCTCCCGCCTTCCTGCCCAGCAAGCTGGGTAGAGTGCCTATCAGTTTCTAGTCCCCTTTACTACCATTACCATTTGAGGAAATTTCTGCCCAAACACAGCCACAGAATTCCATGTAATCCGAAGCTCCTACACTTCATTAAAATCCGCAACATGCATATGATACACTCCATGCAACGGAGGTCAGCCATTAAAGCCAGGCACCAAAGCAACAGGGCAAGGCGTTCGAAAGTCTCGGTAGGAACCCACCTGAGAAGCTTAGGGAAGCAATAGCTCGACTCGCTCTCTTACTAAGGTTGTAGAAAGGCTTCTAAAACCCTATCAGTCGAAGCCACAGTAAACAGACAGCCTCAGAGCACACTGGAAACAAACCTGCTCGTAAGTCAGGGGAGGCAGGTCGTCGCCACACACCGCTTTCTGTTCTAAGTAGCACTTTTCTTGAAGCTGCTTGTCTCTGGCCAAAAAGAAGCCCATCCAGGCACTGGTGGTGGAGGAGGTGTGCTGCCCCGCGAGCAGCAGTCCAATGAGCATCCCCGCTACCTCGTCATCTGTCAGAGGGTGCCCGTCCCTGGGGGTGAACCACACACTTAACATTGGGCAGACAGTTAAGATTAATACACTTGCCATACATAATCGACTCTTTCTTTACCTGCTACCAGTCAGTGTCCCCGGTTCCCCTCCCAGTAGAGACCAACCAGGAGAAAGCATGATGTGGTGTACAAAAGACTTCCTTCCAGTTTATTCCAGCTGCTGGCGTCGCAATAAGGCATGAGGGGCCAGTGCTTTATGTCTCAACAATTTACAAGTGCCAATTTATTGTTCCGCTGCCCTTACTTTAACTGGAAATACCAGCAATCTACATTTTCATGTATAACTTCTTGTGTGATCGGACAGTTCTTACTTGTATGTGGAGTCTAGTAACGTTTGGAGAATGTCATCCACCTTTTCTTCTGACTGTCTGCGTTTCTTGATGACCTGATAGAAGATATTCTTGATCTCTCGATGGGCTCTGTCCCTGCGTCTACAATTTAAAATTAGAGTATTTTCAATCGAATAACATTTCATAGGCTCACATTCAAAACCAACACCAAACGTAAAGCAACATTAACTTTACTGACTGAAGTAAGTGACAGAAACTCAGAACCAGAAAAGAAAGGAGTCAGGAACTCCCACTGCCGGGCATATGACAGTCCTCAGGGCGAGGACAGTCCTACACAGCTCATACTGCTAACGCACTACCTCCATAAATAAGCATGGCATTCCCTTACAAGCATTTTCCAGTTCAACATAATACATGTCTAAATTAACATAACACTCTAATTTTTCCAAATCAATCCTCGAAGCTACCAAGCCACACTGGCTCTTGCATAGGATTTTAGTCTACTCACTTTCTATAACTGTATAATTTTTGCAAGTAGAAAAATCCTTGTAGGTTCAAAACACAAGCTCCAACTCCCAAAACATTTCCTTTGATCAACCTGTTTACTGTGTAACAGGAACTGGGAGGCTCAGGCCTTTGTCTCTGATAGCAAGGCCACACGATCATAGCTAGTGAGCAACAGCTAGACTAAAACCAAGCAATCTTGAGACTGAGAAGGTGGCTCAGGAGTTCAGAGCTCTTACAGAGATTGGGAGTTGAATTCCCAGAAACCACACCTGACAGGTCAGCCTGTAACTCCAGCTTTATAGGCTGTTTGAGCTGCTAGATAATGTCTCTAGCCTCTGTGAACACTAGCACTGTTTGAGCTGCTAGATAATGTCTCTAGCCTCTGTGAACACTAGCACTCATGTGTGTGCATGCACACACAGAGAGAGAGACAGAGAGGGGGAGAGAGAGAGAGAGAGAGAGAGAGAGAGAGAGAGAGAGAGAGAGAGAGAGAGAGGCAAGAGACTTAAAAATACAATCTATTTTAAAAAAGCAATACTGACTCCTAAAAGCCCATCATGTTCTCTAACAAAAGCCACCGTAGTTCATGTAAAGGGCTGCTGCTGAAGACGACTGAGAGAACACACACAGAAAGGAAGACTCCGCCTCAAGCCTCACAGTGTGAGTGGAAGAGAGGGTAGAGCAGAGGGTAAGGCTTGTTTAGTAAGGGAATAGTGATGGTGTGACTTTGAGGTAGAACATGTGTTTAGTATGCCCAAGGCTCTAGTAACAAAAATAAAAAGTACATGGAATAATTTCATTAAATCAGTTGGTTTGAGTAAAACAGGGAAAGACCAGGCTATAACATGAGGCTCTTCCAGAATTCGGACATGAGCCAGGGAATGGAGTGGGCAGAAACAAGAGGATGTTCGTGTATGGGCAGCTATGGTGAGAAGCAGTGCAGGGCATGCCAGCCTAATATACACAGAAGCATTTGTTTTCTTTTTTTTTAAACTACAAAGCTCCTCATAACCGTTGACTCCCAGGGAACCTCTCTGGGCTGGCCCTTGCACTGTGATAGCCCTTTTTTGGCAGCTAGAGGAGGAGCAGATGTCAAAGGAACAAAGCTAAGAGTTGACTCCCCATTGCACGTAAACAGAAATGACCCAGCAAGGGAGGGAAAGCTGGCAGCTGGCAGGGCCTGGGCACCGCCAAGTCCTAAAGGCCACATGTCTTTACATCAGAGACAGTCCCTGTCCTTAAGGAGACTACAGTACAGCAGCAAGAGACAAACGTTCAAAGGAAAGGTCACAAGAGAAGTACCAAAAAAGCCATCAAAGACTTTCCACAAGTCCCTTTAAAAAGTTGCGCTCTAAGTACAGCTTAGAAACTTCTTGGAGTACAAAGACTACATTAGGTAAGCAAAACATCACAATAGACAACAAACTACCTTATCAATAAAATAAAACTACTTTAAACAAGCTCACTGTGTGAACTGTCTTGAATTCTTATAAAATGGAGGCTCCTAATCAGCCAAAATTAGAAAGCACAGCAACAGTACAGCAACTGTGGAAAGGCAGCCATGTGCAAAGTGGTCCTTATCCATACCTGAAACTAGGCAGAGGCAGCCAGCCCGGCAACAGCCAGGCGGCATGGCTAAAACCTCCATCCAAATCCGCATACAGTTGGGCCACCTTCTCATTGAGTTGGCTTCTAATTTCCTTTCCATGTAAACAATGGCTAGCTGTTAAAATGATGAGCTCAGAAAGTGCTTCAAACACATCTAAGGGGAAGAAAAGATCATTCTCATTACAATTTTTAAAAATCTTTTAAAATATTTTCTTGAACATATAAAGAAATTGTGAAGAAAAATTGGGAAAATATATATACACATATATAAATATATACTATATATATAAATGTATATATATATATTAATTTTGAAACTCAAAAGCAAGCACAATCCTGTTCATACCTCCAAAAGTCTCCAGACAGCTCTGTAGCTATGCAGAACTCTGGAGGCAACAAATCATTGACCACACTGCCCCTCCGGCCAGCTAAACTCAATGCCACAAAGCACCTCTACACCTTACTCATAAATTCTTCATCTTAAAGAGATAAGATGACTATTAAAAATAAAGCAGTAATCTGACTTCCAGGTCATAGCACCAAAGCTGTGAATAACATCCTAAAGTTTACTCAATGCATATGAGGACAATAATGAGGACATTCCCAAGAAACAGGAGTCCCCAAACCAAAGGTGGTATTTTTTCTGGGCCAGATGAAGACAAGGCATAAATACAGAAGTCTCGGCTCTATGTACTAGAAAACTATAATCACCATTATGCAGCCCAGCACTGGAGACAAGCATCCGGAAAGCCCATAGGATGGCCCTTGAAAGTCACGAGACTCATCTAACTCTCTTTGACTCTACTTCTATCAAATGAACTTCCAGTTAACATCTGGCTTTCCAGTGAGACTTGCCAAAAAGGAGATCAGAAAACATGCTGGTCCCCTTGGGGCTCTAATGACATGCCTCGTGCTTTTACTTTCAGACTTTGTTTTAGACTTTGGGGTTTTGACATGGGTTGTGCCATGTAGCACAGGCTGTCCTCAAACTTGTAATCCTTCTGCCTCTACTCCCCAAGTGCTAGGATTCCAAACATGTGCCACAATTGTTTGTCATAAGTGAGATCATGCCTGTAACCCCAGCATTCAGGAGGCAGAAGCAGGAAGATCCCTAGTTTGAAGCCAACCTGTACTATACAGCAAGGCCCTTCACAAAGAAACCAACAATAGGCATTCTAATGTACACATCAGTTCCTCTGTGACTAGAAATTACATCACATCAGCTTCAGGTGTAGTAGAAATAAAGTCCTTACACCTTTTATAGGAGCTGACACCCAGCGGCAGGAGGTGGGGACGTGCGGCCTTGCGTCCCACTGGCTATGAGCAGATACTGCTCCTGGCATAGGCATGCCTACCAGCTCTCAGAAGACAACACTTAGAAGTGTCCTAGAAAGGCCGTGTTTGGCATCACAACTGCACAGTCATCCACACACCCCTCCCTCAGATACACAGCAGTTCATGCTGTACTTCGTTCTGTACATACACAGAAAGAGAAAAGAACAGGACAGATGTAATGATCTTGCTTACTTCTTTCTCCACTTTCTCCCCAACTCTGAAAGTATTCCTTTGTTTCTTTTTCAATTATAGAAACATACTGCTTGAAGTGGGCTATGTTAAGACCGCTTTTTAACAATTTCTTCTGTTCCAAAAAAACCTTCAAAAAAAAAAAAAAAAGAATTAAGGGTCTACAACATTAAAATACATTTTTTATTTTATTCTAATATACATCAGGTTATTCTGACTACGTAACAAAGAAAACGTTCTTAAATTTGAGAGTAAAAACAATAAGAGTTTTCCTAAAAACCATACATGGAAACTTGAGATCATCCATGCCACATATTGAGATAACACATTAAAGGGGGGGGGGGGGGGTGTTCCTCTCCCAGGTCCTAGAAAATGTATGTCAGTAACCTATCTCTCGCCTTCTACTATCCCAGCACTCTACTCAGGGACCCACTTTCCTATCCTGGTTATCTTCTAATCCTCCAACCCAATGCAGTCAAGACACTCTCCCAAGTGTCCATCCATACTTTACTACTATTTTATCCTCTTTCACATAGGTTCTCATTGCAGTTCCAGATATCATTCATCACTGCCACTATCTTCCAGAAGTTTAGAACAGCCAGAATAAAATAATTTTGTTAAAATAACTAATAGCCCTCTGAGACACTTAAATTTTAAAAACTCTAATAAAACATGTTTAAAATAATGAGATAAATCTGAACAAAATTTTTTGGAAGCCATTGCTTTTGAACAAAAGGAGAAACATTCTTCTTCACACTACTCCCAACCCCAGAAACATTAATGTTGACTCTTAACTGCCATACTCATGTGGGCTAGTCTGCTATGGCCCTAGCCAAAGTTCACCAGGCACCTGAGTCTGTTACCTAATTATGTTTTACTCCTAACACTTCAATATTATGTTAATTTGGGAGCAGGTAAACATATAAAAAATATTCCATACCCAAAGTAGACACATTAAAAGAGATTTTTTCTTTTTAAGACGAGGTCTCATACTATAGTTCATGTTGGGCTTCCTGCATCAACCTCCCAAATGCTGGGATTACAGGTATGAGCCTCCACAGTCGGCATAAGAAGAGTTCTAAAGTCAACAATTTCCAACTCAAAGCTCCTGGGCTAAAATACCAAGTGGTAGTGAATAAGAAGTCCTTTTGATGAAATAGTGATAGTTTCTTGTTCCTCTCTCAAGTCAAAACCCAAGATGCTAAATTATTATTGACTCCATTTCTTGCCAACAAACATAAAACAAAACACCCATTCCTTAAATAGCTCCCCATGGTTTCTTTTTAAATATAGTCCTGCACTACAAGTGTGTAACATTTTACATGACTAGCTGTAACTGCTCGACTCTAGATTTGTCTTTTCTCCGGGACAGGAGCGTCACCTACTGCATTTGGCACATCGTACGCCACTCCCTTCCCAAACACGGGCGTTGTCAGTCGGCTGTAGACATCCTCTGCATTCAGATCTTCATTTTTACTATTGAAGAGCAGTGCAGCTGCGTCACTCCCCAGAAGGTAAGTAAAGGTCTTGCCCACCATGGTGAAGCTAAATACAGGTCCATACTGAAAGAGAAAGGTGATGTCACAAAAACATCCCTTACATCACAGACTAAGGAAAGTTCCAAATACAAACCTTTAAACAGCTGTTTTCATCTGGCCATATTACATCTCCTGTCTTCATCACAAAAGCAGTATAAATATAATGATTTATTCTTCTTCACAGTTTATCCTGAAAATATTTTCTACCATGCAAAACATCAAACCTCTAATGCATTCCATGAATCATTAGATGCCACAGTGTTAGCTCGGCTAGTTGCTTTTCATTATTGGATAGATAAGTAATATGCTAGTTGTTTTTAATTATCATTTTGTTTTATGCTGACTATATAGAATTCTTTACTCGACAGTTATAAGAATATTGTTTTCTCCCTTTTGTTAAAAACTAATTTATTGGGGCTGATGAGGTGCCTTGTGGGTAAAATCACTTGCCATCAAGCCTAATGACCTGAGTTTGATCTCCAGAACCGAATCGAATGACGTCAAAGACTCATTACAAAGAAAGGACTTGCACAAGTCAATCAGGAAAAGTGTGGTATAAGAACAGAGGATCCGGGACCAGGGAGCTGGCTCTACGTGCTGCTCCCTCGGAGGACCGGAGTTCAGCTCCCAGCACCCACAGGGAGCAGCTGTAGCCGAAGCTCTGGGGGATCTAATGCCCTCTCTGGCCTTGGCAAACAACTGCATTGAGGTGCACACCCCATTAGAGACACAAAGGCTTACACACAATGAAAACTAAATCTTAAGAAAAGTGTTGGGAATACACTTTGGACGCAGGAGGGACACACAAGCCCCAACCTCTAGCTGAGAGCTCCTGACAATTCACGGCTGCTAGGGGACAGTCAATGTTTTTAAGGTGTGGCCCCAAGTAGGTTGACCATGCTCTAATGGATGGCTCCATACTCATGCATATATAGACAGCACTAATTGGACTGAGTGTGTTATTTTTCTTAAAAAATAACAAAGTTGAGAGGGAGACATGGGGGAAGGATCAAGGGGCAATTGGAAAAGGGAAGTGGGAGTAAATATGATTGAAATACATTGTATACATTTATGAAATTCTCAGAGTATTTTAAATTACATTAAAACAAAGAATAGAGTTCACTTAAATCGTTAATACTGAGAAGTGAAATAATTAACAAGAAGTCCACAGCAGGACTTTGGAACAAATGGCTGATCTGGGGGAAAGCTCTGCTTACATTGGGAAGAAGCAGGCCTTGAGTGTTCACATCATCCACGTGGAGAGTGAAAACACACAAGACGGACAGAACAATCGACAAGAGATAGGAAATTCCAAAGACATATGATCAAGAAATGTGGGTGTTCTGGGCGGTGGTGGCGCACGCCTTTAATCCCAGCACCCGGGATGCAGAGCCAGGCAGATCTCTGTGAGTTCGAGGCCAGCCTGGTCTACAGATTGAGATTCAGGACAGGGACCAAAACTACACAGAGAAACCCTGTCTCGAAAAACCAAAAAAGAAATGTGGGTGTCAACGTTCACTATAATTAGTGAAAATAAAATTTAAGACTTTTTTAAAACGTAATTGTTAGAACTACAGGTTTCCTTGAATCTCAGAGACTATCCCAAGACAAACACTCTGAGAAGTTAATAGTTCAGCAAGGCCTTTTTATCTCTTAAACCAGAGATGTTTTCAATAACGCCAACAAACAGGGAGGGTACAGTGTTTTTTTTTTTTTTAATCTATTTACAGAAAAACACTTCTCTAGCTTCTCCACCTCCAGTTATTTAAAACACTTACCTTCTCATATGCGTTTTCCAGGAACTCAATTGGACTTTTCCCAAATGCTATTGCGTGACCAAGGAATGGAACTGGAGAGAAAATGTACGGCGGACTTTTCTGCAAAAGAAGAATGAAAAATTTAGTTTTCATTTCATTAAAAGAGCTTCATTAGATAGCCAGCTTGAGATTAATGTTAAAAAAAAAGTATATTTAGAGAAAGTATAGTCAAAAAGAACTCAAAACAGAAATGACTAGGCAGAAAGTCACTTCAATTTTAAACATTGGTAACTAACAAAAAAATGTCCAATATTATTGAGGCTCCAGGCAACTTTGTAGCCATTAGTGGAGCACACAAAGACGATAGAGTTGACCACAGGTCTCTGGTCTCTGACTCTACTAGCACTCCCTTCGATCTCAGAGTCTAACTTGACTTTTTCTGGAACAGAAAAAGCCAAATAGTAACCTACAGAAAAGAAAATGTTTCTCACATTTTCAGGGAAAAGGAAGTTTGCCATGCTTCTCTGACTGCAAATAGCTAGATCCACCAAGAGAGAATCAACCCTCTCCAGCAGAAATTCTGTAGCACTAGTCTTAAAGGGGCTTTAGATGCCACAAAATGAGATCTGCAGGTTGCAAGACTCTGTGAGGGAAAACCTGCAACTATGAAAACCAATGATGTTCCTCTAATCTTTGGTGGTCTCAAAACACCAAAACCTAGCCACACTTAGAATAAGGTAATTTGTCTTTCCAGTGACAAATAAAATCTCCTCAAAGTAGTGTAGAAGCTGGGTGTGTAAAGCACACTTGTAAACTCACAACCCAAGGGGTGGAAGCTGGAAGATGAGCCAAGGTGAGCCTTGGCTCCATACCAAGTTCCACCACCACCCTGGACTACAATAAGACCCCGTCTCAAAAAAAAAAAAAAAAAAAATACAAAACTCTTAAAATTGCATATCTAATACAAGTAAGAAATAGTAACTGCCTAGAGCTTGCTTGGGTTCAAACAAAAGTAATTTTAAAAGCAACTTGGTTGGAACGAATTGCTGGGTACAGTGCAGTTTTTACATTCCAGTTTCCAAAAGGAATTTTTACATTGTCAGCTTCCAAAGGGTGATTTCCAAAGCTACCGAATGTTGATTAAAAGGGTATTCATCAAATACATTTGGAAGACTTGAAGCTAGTGGTTTGCTGTAGCGCTACGCTAGATTAATTTAACAGCATCACAGGAAAGCCCTTACCACACTCTCCTGAGTCACTTACGAACTGGATGCAATCACCCTGACACTGTTATTAATCGCCATTACGTCCAAGAGTTCACAGGATAGTAAACACAGAAGGCAGTATCGACAGTGATGGCCACTAGGGCCGCAGCTGCCCATTACTCGCCGTCAAGACCCTCACAAAGAGCCTAAACACCTCGACGGGGAAAGGCAAAGCCAGTACAGAGCTCAGCACTTGCAGCCACAGGCAAGGCCATCAGACTAGTCACCTCCATCCAGGCCACTCAATCTGCACATCCATCACCAGTCTAACTACAAACGCTGCAAAGCACGATCCTAGCCAGATGATCAAAGCCACTGCCACCGCAGAAACCGCGACGGCCAGCACAGCCCCGACCGAATTCGGATTCCAGCGATGGGGCCAGCGTGACCACCGCCAACAGCAAAGACCAGGATCGCCGGCAGCACTGGCGTCTGTAGCCACCACCCGGGTCCCCAGCGCTCCCTCCACCGCAAGCGCCCCGGAGCCCACTCGCTTGGCCCGTGCACAGACCGAGGACCCCCGGGATGCACGTACCGCACCGGCGGGCAGCTGGACCGTGTAGCTTAGTGCGAGGCGGAACAGGTAGACCAGGCTGAGGGTGAAGGCGCAAGCGATGAGCAGCGTGGAGAGCAGGTTGCCTCCTGTCACCTGCTCCATCGCTTGGCCCAGCACCCAGCCGCCCGACTGCAGCAAGCCCAGCAACACCATCCCGGCCGCCGCTCCGCTCCGCCTAACCAACTGGAGGCCGAGGTCGCCGCCGCCGCCGCTTCCCCGAAAAGATGGAGGAGGAGAAGGCGGCAGGTGGGCGTCGGGAGGCGGCCTCGGCCTCCGGGTCTCGACAGGCCCGGGCTCCTCCCACACCCACGGCGGGCCGCGCGCCACCTGCACGTCACAGACGGGGCGGGGCCTCCGGGTGGCCACGCCCCCGGCTGGGTAGCGGGATCCTTGCGCCGAGGAGGGGGTCCTGAGAAAGTGGGCTTTGCCTATGGCACTGGGGCACGGGGAAGACAGTGATCGCTGCAGACACGACCGCGCCCCGAGAACCGCGGGCCACGAGGGCCCCTGTGTCCGGGGAGCACGGCGCCGGGGCCCGGCACGGGAGGGCGTGGCGGAGGGATCTGGGACTAGCGTGGTAGCGGGCGGAGAAGGGGGGGCGCTCTGTGATTGCACCGCGCGCCGCTGAGGTGATCTCGGCCTATGTGGCGTCAGCGGGACCAGTGGTCCGGGGACCGCCCACTCCGTGTGGCGCGGGCCGCTGCACCTATCCCGCGGAGGTGGCGCCTCCCAGGCCTTCAGTCAGACCGGCCCCCTTCGTTAGCCCTGCGATCAGAGTTGGGAAAAAACGCTGTCCTGCCCGTGCAGACTGCAGAGTGAGACCGTCGGGTCACGCCTACAGCCCTGTTCTAAGCTGACAGGTTCTTCGTGTAGACCCACAGAGTTAACACGTGACCGTCGTGTGGTGTGCTGTTGCCCCAAAACAAGCCTTCAAAAATAAATACAGGTGTATCATAAGTAAACTGAGACTTGGCCAAGATCCTGGAGTTCAGCCGAAGAGAGGGAGCAAGGGGGTCAGAATCGTGATGGGAGAAACCACAGGAATCGCTGACCCAAGCTGGTGCGAGCCCATGGACCCTGCACTGACGGCTGGGGAGCCTGCATGGGACGATCTAGGCCCGCTGAATGTGGGTGAAAGTTGCGTGGCTTGGGACCAGGACTTATCCCGGGTACACGAACGGGCTTTTTAGACCCCACCTTGATGCAGAGGGGAGGGGCAAGTCCATCCCAACATGGTATGTCAGCCTGTGTTGACTACCCAAGGGAGGCCTTACCCTCTATAAGGAGGGGATGCGGTGGGGTGAGGGTAGGTGTGGGGAGCGGGAGAAGAGGAGGGAGGGGGAACAGGGGTTGGTATGTAAAAGGGAAGAAAATAATTTTAATTTTATATAAAAAAAATTATAAAGTTAATGTGAGGTTAGACATAACCCATATTCCTAATAAATTAAGTATATTAAAAAAAAAAAAAAGAAAGAAAAGTAACTGAGACACCATCACGAGGGGGAGCCTGGCAGCAGACAGGCTTGGCAGCAGGAGCAGCTGAGAGCTCACATCTCAAACCTAAAACAGGAAGCAGAGAGAGTGAATGGAGAATGGTATACAGCTTTTGAGACTTCAAAGCCCACCTGCAGTGATACACTTCCCACAAGGCCATGCCTAAGCTTCCCCAAACCCACTGAGGACCTCTGGAGTATTCAAAAACCCAAGACTATGGGGGACATCTCATTTAAACCACCTCAACGGCTAATCATAATTTACTACAATGTATCATGTATGTAATTTGGGTTCAACTCCTGTTTAAGGGTATTTAAAAAAAAAAAAAAGTAAGGGGGCTGGAGAGATGGCTCAGCAGTTAAGAGCACTGGCTGCTCTTCCAGAGGACCTGGGTTCAATTCCCAGCACCCACATGGCAACTCACAACTGTCTTTAACTCTAGTTCCAATGGATCTAACTCCCTCACAAAGGCATGCAGGTCAGACACCAATACAAACAAAACACAAACAAAGTAAGTAGGTAAGAGAGTTGTTAAAAGGGGGATAAAAATAAAGATATTTTAAAATTATTTGTACACAGTAATGAAGATGCTTGGATGTCTTTCCAAAATGGAAAGAAAATCTAAAAAGCCTAAAACAAGACATAAAAGAGCTGAGAAGTTATGTAAAGTAGGTCAAGGTGAGGCTTGGAGATGATGTACACAATATCAAAATTTCTTAAAGTCTAATACACTGATTAATATCAAACCTCTACATAAAATAAACAATGGAGTTCTCAGAAGTTATTAATCTACTCTTGGGAATAATTCTAAATACTGATTTAAAAAAACCTGATGTATGTCTCACCAAAGCTTATTTAAAACATTACACAATAGTTAAAATCCTGGACTGGAATAACTGACATGCTCAACAACCAGGCTTAGAGGCCAATACTGATGGTCAGAAGAATTAAAAGTGAGGATATTTTCCCCCTACCCTCCAAAGTCAGCTAAATCCCAGGGAACTGTGACAGTCCTCAAAATGTCCCTTGTCTCTGATGAGTTTCCTGTTCAGAAGGCGTTGGAAAATCCACTGGGTGAATTCTAGCCAGTATCCCGTCTGAAAAGAGGAGGATGGACACACAGGAAAAATTCCTCCAAGTCAAGCAAGGTCTTAGGTGCATAACTGGTAAAAGGGAAGCGAGAGAAGCCAGAGGTTCCTCCAAGTCCAAGCACCCCTGAGGGCTAGATCCTCTCGACAGGGTGTCTCTGGGTAGTTTTAGTGCCTGTCCTGGATCTCGCTCTGTTGACCAGGCTGGCCTCGAACTCACAGAGATCTGCCTGTCTCTGCCTCCCAAGTGCTGGTATTAAAGGCATGAGCCACTACACCTGGCAAGAAAATTATTAATTTTGACCTCCTGTGTCGTCTTAAGTGCTCAGCAGAAAAGTATAATCAAGGATTAAAATGTTAGATACAGTTCTTTAACAGTACAAGGGACTACAGTATTCAGACATAAAGCTAACCTTGTGAGATATCATTTAGACAACGACCTCTCACTAATGATTTCTCCTTGATAAGAAGAATGCTGCTCAGCCATAGGACTTCATGACGCTCACCCAATATGACGCTCACTCAATTCAACACTGCTGCCCCTCCCTGCAGCTAAGACAAGCAGGCCCACCTTCTCAAACACTGGGGCCAAATGTAAAGTGTTTTGCTTTTTTTGTTTTTGTTTTTGTTTTTTTTTTTACCAACTATGGAACATGCTCACTCTGAAAGATCACTTTTCACAACCGTAACATGACCTTCTTGCCCTAACCACCCATGTTCTCTGATTAAAGATTAAAAGAAGCTACCAGTATCCTATTGCCAAACTCACAGGTTTAAGGGAAATTATTTGGGATACCTGAGTGGAGCTCATAGGGCACCCCAGGATATCTTACAAGACAAGCCCCAGTGGAGTGTATTTCTTTGACTGTCAATTAGAGACTGGTGTCTGCTTGTGTCCTCAAGAAGAATGGGATCCAGATTTCACTAGGCTTGTAGACTAATTTCTAAACTGTCATATTAAATAAGAAACACAGAGCCAAACACAGAGGTGCAAGTCATAGAGATCAAAGCAATAGCCGCCAACTAAGCTTAACTTACCACTTTGCCATAGCTTCCCAAGAGAACTTCCTGTCTAACCTGTGCCTTTATTGCCTTCCTGTTCTGCCTTCTCATTGGCAGCCCAGCCACATCACTTCCTCATCACTGCCTGTCTATACAGACCTCCAGGTCTCTATGGTTGGTACTTGGATTAAAGGCATGTGTCACCACACTTGGCTGTGTCCTTAAACATCCAGAGTCTCTGCCTGCCATGTGATCGGATTAAGGGCGTGTGCTACCAACACCTGACTTCTGCTTATGGTTGGCTATGACCTCTGATCTCCAGGCAAACTTTACTTATTAACATACAAATAAAATATCACATTTCAGCACAAATAAAATATCACCACATAGGCTCCTATTGGGGATTAAGGGGGTCCAGCCTTTGATAGTCCCCTCCCAGGGTCTGGGAAGAATCTACAACTAGCTGATAATTTAATCTTTGAAGATAAGAAATGAATCTATGTACACGAAACTCCTAAGTTCATACACTTTATTATTCTGTGTCAGTCCTCTCTTTACACAGCTTCTATTCTGCTCTCATGCCTAGCTCCTTCCTTGCCTGATTCCTCTCTACATTTATCTGCTGTCCCCTCTAAGTTCTATCTTAATTCTCTCATCTTAGTTCTGCCCCATCCAGGTTCTCATTCATCTAGTTCTTTCCCATCTTAGCTTCTCTCCCATCTCCTTCTTCCTCATCTTGTTCTTTCTCATCTGGCCCTTCTTTATCTTCTTCCATCTTGTTCCTCTGGTACTCTCTTCTAGCCCTCTAATCTAGTTCTTCCCCATCTAGTTCTTCTGTTCTCTTTTCTCTGTCTAGTCCTCAAGTTCTCTAGTAAAAATCTTCCTTCTCCCTCTCAGTTCTCTGATTCTCTCAGTTCCTCCCAAGTCACTCAGGGATCCAGTAATAAACCCAAGCAAAGCAATCCTCTGGCCGAGCAAGGTCACCAGGCTTGATTGAATTCTATGGAGTCATAAAGGTAGGTAAGAATTTTCCTAAGGCAGTGACCAACAGGCTTTCTTTTACAACCCAAAATGAAAGTGGTAAAAAGAGGAGGTCAACTGAGTGCTGACTGGTTAGTATATGAAAAAGGGGATCTATGTGCTCAGTCTACATTCTGAGAAGTGGTTAGGTAAGAAGTTACATAGGGCACCCCAGGATATCTTACAAGACAAGCCCCAGTGGAGAGCATTTCTTTCTCAGACTGTCAATTAGAGGCTGGTGTCTGCTTGTGTCCTCAAGAAGAATGGGATCCAGATTTCACTAGGCTCCTTCAGTTCACCTTATTAAACAAGACATAGCAACCCTGATGCTGAGGAATTCTCAGTCTTATTTCTCAGTGTTTCCCACAAGGTTGTAATAGATCCAATGACCAACCTCTGCATTGAGGCTAGACCGTGAAAACCTCCTTGAGTTCTTGAGCTAGACCGACAGGCTTCTTCATGATGTCTACCTTAAGGTGGGCGGCGGTAAAGCTGTCATCAAGCTCACTGACACCTGTGACAAAGCTGGCCAGGGCTTCTTGGGATGGGCTGTTCTGTTCTGTTTTGGTTTGTTTTGCCTGATCTTTTCCTCTAATAAGGGCAAGCCTGACCAACTCCTCTCCTAACTACACTCTCTGCAGGATTATAATTATACTTACTTTGTGTATGTTACAGGCACCTCTTCACCGGTGTCGCACACCCTAAGGAGGTGTGCTAACCTCAACTGGCAGTTCTCCACTGCGGATCTCCACCAATGACTGAGTTCCACCATTGCCCCTTAGACCAACCCTCCTGGGAGGGACTGACTGCTGGCCTCTTCCTACCATGCCCCTTTTGCCAGCTTTAAGCAGAGTGGTATACACTTTCCCCAAAACTCCAGAAACAGTTAGGGTGACCTCTGGGAGGGGGAAATAAGAGCCCAGCAGCTACACAGATAGGTGGCAAGGCCACTAATAAGTAACAAAGCTAGCAAACTTCTGGCTTTTTCTTCACTCTCCTGGCCGGGAGACAAAGGCCTGACAGGCATTATCTTCTCCTCCACCTGCAGCCCTTCCCCCTTCCACATGGCTGGTCCTGGTTGGTCAGATAAATTCAAGGCCAGTTCTGGACCTGTATACTTGAAGGTTTGAACCTGTTAACTCCCCTTTCTTTGTCTCAGCTAACCAATACAAAATGAGGGGGAAGGTACCCATCCCAGGCCCCCAACTTACACACTTTCTGTGCAGATGTGCAACAACTGTGCCAAAGGGCATGGGCGTGCAAGGAAAAATTGCTTCCTTCCAACCCAGTGAGAAGCATTTCACACATGCACTCCAAAACTTCTGTTCTT
This sequence comes from Peromyscus californicus insignis, assembly GCF_007827085.1. NCBI lineage: Eukaryota > Metazoa > Chordata > Mammalia > Rodentia > Cricetidae > Peromyscus > Peromyscus californicus. The sequence continues at coordinate 17,366,251 of NW_026294584.1, forward strand.
CACATTCATTGGCAGTTCTGAATACCAGGGTGTTTCTTCTGATGGGAGAAAAAAACTACACATATATGTAATATAGATAATAGATGTAATTTTAAATGGAAAAACGGGAGGTGGGGATCAAGGATTGGCCATTTTCTGCTTTCCTCTGTGTGTGCAAGTCTGCGTTTCATTAAGTCAACTTGAGCAGCTCAACTTTAAGACCATTGGGAACAAACCTGTTGAACTTTCCTGGACTACCAGCCTTTGTACTGGGAAAGAAAAAAGAAAATTTCTTATTGACAGTAGTTAGCGGGTGTTTGTAGCATTTTTTATCACACAGTGGATGCCATCCGCTCACTGCTTTTCCTGGTTGTCCACGTGTGAACACCTGTTGTTAGCATCGTCTTTTGTGCTGTTCCTGTGAGTGTGCCATTCAAACGATGAGATCTTATTGAGGTGGCAACAGAGATCAGAAGATGTCCCCCCTAAGAAGAGGAATGTCCAGGCTTGGGGTGAGAGTTTGCTCCGCTCTGTGTGGGCAAAGGGGACACATTATGATCGCCGATGAGAAGAGACACTGCAGTTAGAGGGAGACAAACTGTGTTCAAACACAGTCGGATTAGATGCTAAAGAACTCTCTAAATCACTTATTATGAAGATAATTGAGAAAAGAAAAGGATATCAAAAACACAAAATACATTGAACGTGTTTTTCGTCAAAAGGTGGTGGTGTCCTGGAAGGGCAAGAGCCCACCGGAGGAGCTCATAATGGCTGCAGTAAAATGTTTTCAGCAACAAAATTAAGAATAAAATTCTATGAATTAACAATAAAGAAATAAATGAACTGAGACCGGAGGTCCCCAAACCCCCGTTCTGGTAGTGTGCTGGCTAGATTTGTATCACACTCACTCCTGTGTCTTCAAATAAAGCGTCTTCCAAATTTAACCCTCCTTCCTGATCTTTAACATGAGGTCCTAAATAAGCAGTTATATTTATTTGTTCAAACCAGGTAAGAGCTAGGGTTCTTGGCTAAGCTTGGAGAGGACAGTGCAGTGGGTGACACGAAACTGCAAGGCAAGGGCCTCAGGAATGAGTAAGACAGCCCAGCTGCCTTCCAGATAATTCTGCCTAGAGAGCACCCATTTTATCTTAGAGGGTCAGTAAACCCCAAACTAGTCTCTTCCCACGGCTCTGCCAGCAAGCCTTCCTGTAGTGCCTATATAGGGAGGTCTGTACACCATTTTACTCCTTCTGCACAGCAGTCACCAAATCTTTAATAGTCTGTTTTCATTGCCACTGCTCTAGGTAAGAGCCTCATCATTGAGGATCTGTGTTACTACAGCAGGAATGTGGGTCACCCTATTTCCAGGCCTGTCCTGTGTGCTACTGCTTGATGTAGTGGAGTGAGTTCAGGCCATTGCTAAACCTGAAAATGGCGAGGAGAAAGAGTTCCACAATTATTCAATTAAAGCAAGCTTTATTTAATACTGTCCAGGGAGAAGGACACTGGCCAGGCCCATACCTAGGATTCCCAGATAATGGCTTCTCAAGCTATGTTGGCCAGATGCCTATATAGGCCAAACCTACAAAGCTATGGCACTTCCCACCTTTGTCCAACTGGGGAAAGCATACAACCTGACATACTTCCTGCCTATGTATTTCCCACCTATGCATACATATGAGCAAGCACATCCTGTGAGGCTGGAGCAACCAACTTTGTTTATTGAAGTAGAAATACATGACTTATTATTATCTCTCAAGAACAACAGACCCCAGCATTCCAGTAAGTTATCTGTCCTTGGGCAAGTGGGACTTACAGGTTAACTTTAGCCCTTACACGATAACCCCAAAAGACACAACTCGGAATACCATAAATCTCAAATGCTGAAATCCTAAAAGATCAAAATTTTTAAATATAGATCATATATAGATATAAAAATATAATATAGATATAAAAATTATGTTCTTGATCTTTTTTGAGATTTAGCCCTGGTAAACCTGAACTCTCTATGTAGTCCAGGGTGACCTTATGATCAGAGAGATTTACCTGCCTCTGCCTCTGGAGTGTTGGGATTAAAGGTATGCACCATCATAGCTAGTCCAATTTTCAAGACTTACCTGTTAAAGAGCATTTGTTTGAAGAGTGTGCAAAAGCACGGTAATACTTCACATGCCATCTTATACAATACAATAGACAGTGATTGCATTTTTGCAATCACAGATTTCCAGGCATGCATGAAAGCTGGGCTAAGCAGTAATTAGCTATAGGTCAAAAAATGAACTGTGGTGTATAATCCCAAACACTGAGGAGGCAGAGGCAGGTGGATCTCAGTGAGTTTGAGGCCAGCCTGGTCTACAGAGTGAGTTCAAGGTCAGCAAAGTCAATGGAGTAAGACTCTATGTCAAATACTCTACCAAAAAATGAATTACATAAATGCAAATCACTATGATTGGTAATTATCATTACCTAGCTCTGTAACTACAATCTAAAACACCATGACAACCCAAGTTAATGAGATTAAACAAACACTATGAGTTACAAATTATCACTTGTTCCAAAGAGCCAAGACCTCAAGGGATAACTTTTTATGTACTGGCAGAGTTTGAACACACACACAAAGTTACAAACACAAAGTTACAAACACAAAGTTGGAAAAAATTTTTAAAAATGTATAAAACAAGTTAGGCCCAGCTAAAAGTCTTATATAATGTATATCACTAGTACTGGATATAATGTAGAGAAATCATGGCAAGCTCACAAAAACAGAAAAACTGCTGGCTATAGAATTTCATAACTATAATCTCAACACTAAGGAAACTGCAACAGGAGGATTGCCAGGAGTGTGAGGCTAGCTGGTCTGCAAAGTGAGTCTAAATGAACCTGAATGAGAAAGTGAGATCTTGGAGCAAACAAACAGAGAGATAATCTGAAAAATAAGAGTATATTAGAAGAATAGATTATTAGCAGGTAAATGCATTCCATAGTCGGCCAACTTTCATGATCATGAGTTACGTTTTGAAGTCTTCTGTCTTTGATGGATAACTAATTTTGCTCTTTTGTGCATGACTCTCTTCACACTGTTTTCTTTTGTTTTGTACATTTGTTTTCTATGTGGAACTATTATTTTTGAATTTCATCTGAGTCAATATAAACCAATATGAACACTCCTACTCAATTTTCCTATCTTCTGTACCATAGTGTTTGGAGTATGTAGAAATTCATTCCTAATTCACTCACCTACTGACCACAATATCAGTTTTTGCTTCATTTATTTGGGGCTCTGTTGTGTTTGTTTGTTATTATTTTATCCTTCTAAGACGTTAAACCTTTTTTATACTATTATGTCTTACTATTAAACTTTACCAGAGTATAGTTTTGCCTTGCCTATTTCAAGTGAAAATACTTGCAGTTTCCAAACTTGAAACAGTTTCTGAGGATTCTTTTCATCATACTTACTGCCAAAATTTCATCAGTTGCCACTTTTTGGGAGGAGAAACATGGTTTTTCTTTAGAGAAACACATGCTGAGCCCAGGAATGACAACAGGTGATAGCTATGTCCATGAACAAGCAAATGAAGGTCAAGAGATGGAAGAGAGAAACTCTGGTATGGAAGATACGATAGAGGAAATGATTCATCAGTCAAAGAAAACACTAAAGCCAAAAATGTCATAATACAAAATGTCCAGGAAATCTGGGACACCATGAAAAAACTAAACCTAAGAATAATAGGGGTATAAGAAGAAGAATACCAGCTCAAAGGCACAGAAAATATATTTAAAAAGTCATAGAAGAAAACTTTTCCAACCTAAAGAAGAAAATGCCTATGAAGATAAAAGAAGCTTACAGAACACCAAATAGTCTAGATGCCCAAAAAAGTACCCTTGCCACATAATAATCAAACCACTAAACATACAGAATAAAAGAAGAATACTAAGAGCAGCAAAGGAAAAAGGTAAAGTGACCTATAAAGGCAGACCCATCAGAATAACACCCAACTCAAAGGAGACTGAAAGACAGAAGGTCCTGGACAGATGTTATACAGACACTAAGAGACCACAGATGCCAGCCCAGACTACTATACCCAGCAAAACTCTCAATCACCATAGACAGAGGAAACAAGATATTCCAAGATAAAAGAATATTTAAACAAACCTATCCACAAATCCAGCCCTACAGAAAGCACTAGGAGGAAAATTCCAACCTAAGGAAATCAGATACACCCATGAAAATACAGGCAATAGATAATCCCACAGCAGGAAATCCCAAAGAAGGGAAATATACACAAACTACCACCAAAAATAACAGGAATTAACAGTCACTGGTCATTAATATCCCTTAATATCTATGGACTCAATTTCCCAATAAAAAAAGATACATGCTAACAGAATTGACATGAAAACAGGATCCATTTTTCTGCTGCACACAAGAAACACACCTCAACTTCAAAGACAGACATGACCTCAGAGTAAAAGATTGGGAAAAGGCTTTCGTCAGGTGGACACCATCTACTAAGGTCAAAACAGTCAGGTCATATGGCTACATTGCCATATTTAATAAGGGCAATAAAGTCATCAGACACCATCTTTACTAAGGTCAAAGGCAGGTCATTTTGCTTCATCACCATCTTTGATGTGGTCAGGACCTATCAAAGTCCCAATGCTGGCATGGTCTTTCACTCTTTTACTCTTTCACTGTCAAACCTCTTGCACTAACTCTGTTGCCCATGGTGTGTTTGTTTAGTCTGTTGGGGTTGCTCACTTCATGCCAGGATCTCACTCACCTGCGGCAGATCTGCTGCTTCCCACCCATACCAGGTCTGCTTTCTGAATCACCCTCTTACACGTCTAACAAATTTGCTTTCTTGCTCACTGGCAGCTTTACAGTTTGCTACAACGTGCAAGTCAGAGATGAGGGAGCCAGCTTCATCCTGCTCAGCACACACTGGTTCTCCCTTTTAAGATTTTAAAATTTCAAATGTTAACATTAATAGGTTTCTGATACTGTTTGGGTCGCAAGCTCATGATTTTAAATTTTCCTTGCTTGCCTTCTAAATATAAACTTATTCTCAGCAGTCCAAAAACGTTTCTGTCCAATCTGTACCTGGCTCTCTCTAAATAAAAATTGTATATACTTTTTAACCCAAATCTGTAATTTTGCTAGGACTCAAAGGTATGAGCCTAAGTACTCATTACAAGCTTTTCTATGATTTAGATTTTAATGATGATTGATAATACTGATATATCTAAAACTTCTTTGTCCTTTTATAAAAATAAGAATTTATATAAGCCTCAGAAGATCAAAAGAAGGCATTGGATCCAATTCAGAGAGGTCAAAAGGACTCCAGATAACCACAACAGTACAGTTTGAGTTTTCAAACTCTTTCCCTACCCAATTACTAAGACTGTGGGCCTAAAGATCCCAAATAAGTTCATACATTTTAACTTTTTTCTCTATTCTATCTGCTTCAATAGGTTTTCCACTTGGCTGGCAGACATATCAAAGCAGCAGTTGTGGACCACAACCTACAGGGCTGGATGCCGGGTTTCCCAGCTACAGATGCCAGCAGAGACTCTTGTCTATATGATGTGGACAAGTTCAGCCAAACATAATTATTTCCTGTCTCTACAGCTAGGTCAGATGACCACATACTTCTGATAAATGCCCCATTGTTTGGGTTCCCCCCTTACACTTGACTAGCCAGGGTCCTGACCACCTGCACCCCATTTTAGCTTGAAGCAGCTATAGAAGAGCATAGTACCTGCCCCTCTCACAGGCTAAAGGGCTAGTCAAATAAAAACTCCTGGCATAAGGGACCAAATGGCTAATTGATGTCCATTGATATACCAGAAAACTGGACCCAATATTGCAATAAGAGAGGTACTTGGCTTTCTTTATGCATAACAAAAGAGGTATTACATAACCTTGAGAAATTATTTCTATATAAATCATTCAGGATGAAGTTTATGGTCCACCAAGAGAGTCCTTTTCATTTTATGAGGGGGCCCTTTTCTCAGAGTTGGGCAGCACTCTGACTCTCAAGCCCCCTTTCTCCTGTTCTCATTTGACCTTGGGATCTTTCCCCTGTCACTCTTCTTTGCCTTCTCGGGAGGCAGCAAGTCCTAGCCTTATGGAAGCTGCTAAGATATGGGAGACTCAGGGAAGACTAGCTGATAGTCAGCCATTCCTACCTAATAGACAGGCGGTCCTCAACTGCTCAGAGATCTGCAGAACATAGCATTTAAAATGTTGATCAAAAAGCTTATTTTATCAGACAGAGACTGCCAGATCCTAACAGTGACCCAAGGTCTCCAAAGAAGATGTCTCCATCTGGATGATGGCAATGCTGACCTCTGGCCAAGATGTCCCAATGAGACATCTGCTGCCAGGACCTGGTCCAGACTGTGGACAAATAGTAGAACATCAGGGAATTGATCGCACCCCTTTTTCCTAGACAAAGCAAGATCAGTCTTCCCTATGTCCCTCTTTCATGGGAAAAACTCCTACCTTATGGTCCTGACTGGCAAAGATTGATGCTGTTCTGATACTTTTGCCTACAACAATGTGGAGACCTGGGTATGGACTGGTCCCTGGAGACTTGGGTATGGACTGGTCCCTGAAGACTTGGGTATGGACTGGTCCCTGTCATTTTTAACAGATTCAAAAGCTGCTTGGTCTGCACTCCGATATGATTTAATCCTTCTCAGATCTCTGATTCCATTTGACGACCAGGCTTTGCTTCAGCTGCCTTCTCAGTTCTCTGTGTAAATTCACAGGTCTCCCTCTCCTAGGGTTACTACTAGGTCTAGATGCAACTTACCTTGTTACCAGATCAGATAAACTCACAGAACAGATTTCAATGTAACTTTTTACTCTTGACTACTCTCAGAATATCAGAATGGTTTGTTTATGTGAAAATAGAAAAGCTGTCTCACTTCTGTTCACTTACATATCCTTCTCAGATCTGAAGATGTTTAGGGAAGCCTCCCTCGTCCTTAGCTCACTCAACCACTTCCATTCTGTTAATTTCCTCTGGTTATAGATTTAAAGGTGTGTTTCATTGGGCTGAAGCCAGGAAATGTTCATGCCTGTTAACCCATAGCTTTGCTATGAGGTCTGTTTTACAGACACTTACAGGTCCCTGCACAGATCTACCCCTCCTGCCAGACTGGTGCCAAGGCCAATCCACAGAGGATCCTCCAGATATGCCAGTCCCTGCACCAGCTCCAAGGATGCCAACCACCAACCGAGGATGCCAACCAGGAGAATACTGGCAGGTTGATTCCACCCACATCCTCTCTCATAAAAAGACTCAGTATCTCTTAACTCTTACTAACATCTTTACAGGATGGATAAAACATCTCTCACCTCCAGAGAAATGGCAGATGTAATGGCTCCTGCACTCCTGAAGAACACATCATCCCTCAATTCACTTCTGGTACCACCTGTCCAGGCTCAGGCGGGCACCTGCCCAGCAACTGGAACCTGGCTTTCCAAGATGTCCCAGGAAAGGGCATATTCACTCTCATGTCTCACTCATTCACCCTCGACTCTTCTGTACAACCAGGGCACTTCTCTGTTCCATTCTTTCTGGCAGTTATCACTCTTCCCATGGCTAACCCAGCTCATAAGGCTAATGATAACAATCTATTTTTATCTCCTTGTAACTTCAGGAACAGATGTTTGAAATCTCCATGATGATGGCCACCTATGCTTCTTCGCTGATACCGCCTGCCATGTGTGTGACCCCAGACTTCCAACTTCTCCCACCCAATTCTGCCCCTTGTCAGCATGAAGTAGTCTTGAGAGTTTGATGCCCTCACCCCCACACTTGCTATTCATAACTCGCATTTTTATAATAATCAAAATAGAGAAATGTTAGTATTCTGGCCTGTGCCTTGGGGACCTGCACTGCACATCCTGATGTAAACCTACTTTAAAGCTCCTCCCCCCACTCTCTCTCTCTCTCTCTCTGCCCATGAGGTGTGCATGCTCCTCTCTCTCCCCCCCAAATAAAACTCTGAGCGCTGTCTGCATGGCGTCTCTCTCTCACCTGCCATGAGGCATCTTGGCCCAGCCAACCAGGTCCTCCCACAATCGTATCATAACAATGACTGTGGGAAGAGGAAGTGGATCAGTGGGAGGGGAAAAGAAAAGGGTAATAGAAGGTAAATATGATTTTTAAAAATATATGTATGAAAATGCCAAAATGCAACCCATTGTAATATAAAATAAGCATATGCTTATAACATTAAAGCTTAAAAAGTCAAAAAGGAATATGATGCATAAGCAGAGATACTGAAACTCATAGCCAGGAAAATGTTTGGACTTCAAATTTAGAAAATTTCTTGACTTACTGTTTTCTGGATTCACAGCTTATAGTTTGTCCTAGCCATTAGCTTTAGTTTCAATTTGAGTTGGCTGTAAGGGCTTTGGCTATGGTACTTTCTCCAGGTCTCTAGATATTATATCCCAGTGATCTTCATTATAATTTCCCTGGTGTCCTATGTTCTCTCAAGGCTCTAAAATGTTTGTTTGCAACCATCCACAGGATGCCAAATGGTCTGTGACTAGAGGGAGAAAAACCAAGAAAAATAACGAACAAAAGGTCTTCAGTGAGTCCAAGTTTTGACTTAGTTTTACCCTAAGGCAGCACAATCCTCCCAAGAGGGCACAGGCGTGGCACTGACACCAAGTTTTTCTCTTATGAGATACTAACCAAAGACGGAAGTTGTTCTAACAAGTTTTGATTTCGATTTAGTCTGTGGTGGTCCCTGTCCTTTCTCTTCTCTGAAGCTATAATATAAACACTAAACAAGAAATAGAGAATTTGTCAATGAGAAAGCACCAAATATGTTCAAATGGGACTTTGCTGTATATGTTTATTTTTGTTGTGTATCTATCATATATGTCCCCTGTTATTGCAATGACCAGAAGAGATTCTGAGAGCTTCCAGATTCATGAGTCATTCTTTACTTAATTCAATCTTAAACTTAACAAGAGCCATCTTCTATTACCCAACTCTCCCACCCCCACATCTCCACAAACCTGCCCATGCTTTTGTTTTATTTTCTGGAGACATGGCTTCGTGCCACTCAGTCTGGCCTTGAACTTGCTACATAGCTGAGGGATGACTTTGTACTCCTGATCCTCCAGCCTCCACCATCATTTCTGACAACTTCCCATGATTTCTTTACATTATATCCAATACCAGTGACATAAATTGTGTAAAGACTTTAAGATAGGCCTTAACTTGCTTTATACATACTCACAAATTGAGTACAATTATGGGCTACCATACCCAACTTGTGTGTGTGTGTGTGTGTGTGTGTGTGTGTGTGTGTGTGTGTGTGTGTGTGTGTATGAAAAGCAGAAAAGATTTTCTAAATGAAGCAACTTTGAATAGAAAGACAAAGAGATACAGTGATCCCTGAGTCCATCTTCCAGATTCAGGCATAAGTTAATTTTTAAACATGTGGCAAGAAGAGCCATAAATATGCAGTCTTTCCCATCATCACATCAGCTTACTGTCTCCCCTACACTGTCTGACAAACGGTAAATCTTTCATGGCAGACCAGTTCTTCATCCAGTTGCCTCCAGGGCCTCAACTTTTCCTTCTCCCAGCACAAATTCCAGGGTGGGGAGTTGGATTCCAGTTTACTAGGATCCATTGTTTCAGTAATCTGAAAGCCAAAGAAAGGGACATAAGTACATTTAGAATATGCTAATTACTGCCAGGTATGCTGGTTACATTTCTCCACTCTTGTTTCAACATCTGAGTCTTGAAGCAAAACACGCCTGTACTTAAAGCAAATACCATAAACAGAATACAAGTAGAAATGTTAATTCCATAGATACAAGGAGAACAACCACCAACCCAAATCATGGCCAAATTAATTAAAGCAAGCCTTTTTTTTAAAATTTGTGTACATAAGTTGTTTCCCAATAAGGCGGGGGGGGGGGGGGGGGGGGGGGGGGGGGGCGTTCAAGAGACCAGCACTGGACATAGGGAAGAAGAGGTTTTCATAGCTCAGGAGCAGTGGGCTTCCCAATGGAGGCTATAGCAGGCCTATAAGCAGGGGTCACAAAAGCAGAGCATAACAAGTGGGTCATAACAGCCTCCTGTAAAAAAAAGTCATGGTTGCATCATAACAACCTTTCAAAACAAAGGCATGGCTGCTGTATCCTGGAATGGGCAGTATAGAACCATCTGTAGTTAAGATTACAAGTGCAGCACAGCCCAATCCTGGAAAAACAGAATTAATCACAAATAGGAATGAATTTTAGTTTGATCTTACTATAAGATAACTTTCAAGCCCAAGATGGAGGCAGGCTGGTTTATCATTCCCCATTTGTCTTATGTAGCCCTGTCAAATCCTAGATAGGGTTCCTTGGGGGTTTTGTTTGTGGTTGTTGCTATTGTTATTATAAGGTCTGAAAATATCAATGGAGGGCAAATATCTTAGCATTCTTTATTTGGGGGGGAAAACGAATTTGTAATGCATCAAAAGAAGCATGGCCCAATTGTAAAACTGTAAATTTGTTTGGTTAGCATTGAGCACCCTATTATATGTCAATAGGCACTATAGGTAGCCACTTTATCTCCTCTGTCACGGAGTTACCTTTTGATATAACATCCCAGCCTTTCATTGAGGATAAGGGGTGACATACTCTCTTTTGTAACTACTTCCCAACTGAAATTAGGACATTGTTGTCAGGGCTCAGGGCCCATTTCAATAGCCATTGAAATGCTATTCAATGGCTGGGAGGGCGTTCTCACAATGGGGTATTTACCAGACACATCTGGTTTGTTGACTCATCTGAAGAGACAAGGAAAAATGATGGTTTGCATCAGCTTTCAGCAAGTCCAGGGCTCTCTGGTTTTCTAGGACTATCTGGACGTGACATGGTATAGATCAATTTTGCAGCAGTTTGTAGCTCTCTGCTGTGGATTATGCTCATTGTTAATAAAAAAACTGATTGGCTGATATCAGGGCAAGAAGAGATTGGGTGAGACACTCTGACATGAAGAGAATGATGGGAGGAAGAAGGGTGGAGTCGGGGATTCATGGGAGATGCTAGCCAGCTGCCAAGGAATCAGGACATATAGAAAATGATGGGTGGGAGGATGGGGGAGAAGGAAAATGTGTGGTTGGTATGTAAAATGAATAAAAAATTTCTTAATAATGAAAAAGAAAAATAAATAAAAAGATATCTTCACTGACAACTGCAAAAAAAGAGAAAAAAATGAGATAACAAGCCATGAGTCATGTGGCAAAACATAGATTAAAAAATATTAATTAAGCCGGGCGGTGGTGGCGCACGCCTTTAATCCCAGCACTCGGGAGGCAGAGCCAGGCGGATCTCTGTGAGTTCGAGGCCAGCCTGGTCTCCAAAGCGAGTTCCAGGAAAGGCGCAAAGCTACACAGAGAAACCCTGTCTCGAAAAAACCAAAAAAAAAAAAAAATTAAAAAAAAAATATGAATTAATTTAAATGTAAGAGCTAACAAGCAACAATCCTGAGCTATTAGCTGAGCATTTATAAGTAATATTAAGCCTCTGAATGGTTATTTGGGAATTGGTGGGAAATGTCTAGCTACATATGGTGCTCCAACATATGACTGAAATTTCCACACAAAACCTAAAAAAGCTTAAAAGAAGGTTCTAAATGCAGAGAAATGGAGCTACACTGGGCTTACTAGTCTCTCATGCCCCAGTGGTTCAAAGATGCATCTCCAGATAACTGCCCAGGGGATGCAACCAGCTGCCAACCACCATGAGCTAATCAGTGTGGTGTGTTTCCACAATCTCTCACATGGGCCACAGTACAGAGACCTTCTCCCAGCCAGTGCCTTTAGACTTGAGCTGTGAGTACCCGCTTGCTGCATGAAAGATTTGGGGTTTCACTCATGCAGAAAGAAAAGGTTACAGATACACAGTAAGGACAGATTCAGATGGAAAAAACTCCAAATGGGTTACAGTGTATTTAAAAATATACATAGGCTTGGGGGAGAGAAGAGAAAGAGTATTTAAAAATAGTTTAAGAATAAAATAGTAAATTCCTTTAAAAAATAGGGTAATAAAAAATAAGCCATGTAAAAATGGAAAATACACAGAGAAATCTGGATTCTCTGTTATTTTGTTGTCTTTAAAATTTTTGGCTGCTAAGAGACCTTGGATTATGGAAACTGCTAGATTAAACCAAACCTGTATATTTTAAAAATATCTTGACTTCAAAATTGAAGTAAAAATGTATGTTGTGATGAATGAGAGGTTATGTTTTTGTTTCCACAGAAAATGAGAGGCTATAGATCCATTCTAGGTTAAGAAAAATCAGGTTTGATTGAGGAAGACCCCCTGAAAAATCTCTGATGGGAGCCAATGGCCCAGATGATCAATCATCTTGGAGCACTTCTGTTAAAGTTTCCTCTGAGTTCTGCATCCAGAGCAACTTCAAGGTGGCTGGCTAAGATAGCCCAACTTCATGGACTACTCCAACCAGGACTTCATTATATCCCAATTTTCTCAGGGTCCCCAAAAGATTACCAGCACCCCCAATCAACATGAAGTATTCTAGAAAACTACACCCACATTCCCCAAAAATGGGTTATGGATATTTATTATCATTTAAGGGGAGTTAATTACAAATTGTTATTAGTACTAGTCAGGAAAAAAGTTAATTAAAGGAGATTAGAACTAAGGATTTCATTCTAAAAAGAAAAGGGGGGATATAGAAATGATAGGATAAAAGGGTAGATTATTAAATCTAATCCAAAAAGATCATTAATCTTAAATATTTTACATTAGTATGATTTTGGTTTGTTGATACAATTTAAAGTTAATTTTGTTATACTGTATGTATATTTCTCCTCTTATTTGGGGTGTTGTGTTTATGCAGCTCATTTAAAAATGTAATGTATAATGAAGAAATACAGATTAATAGTCATCTATAATAGTCAAGCTTATAGTCATGTTAAGTATGTTTTCAAGGTCATATACAGATATATTTAGATAGACAGATGGTCTTCAAATGCTGCAAAGACCTACAGAATATGGCATTTAATATATTTAATAACCTAAGGCTTTCATGATAGTGAGACATGTCTGCTCCTGGCAGCACTGATCCACTTCAGAAAATACGATGGGCAGTGAAGAAACCCCATATGGAGTTTGCTTTCTTTATGGAAAAAGCTAGCCATTAGGACAACAAACTGCCCTTGCCTAAACTGCTGACAATACACTGTCCAAACTGAACCAGCAGGATGTAAGAAAGGCAACTGCTGAACTTTTCCAAGACAAGGTAGGACAGTCCTTAAGATTTCCCTGCTTCTTAAAAAAGTCTGTCAGATATTTTAGGCCTGTAGGCCAGGGATGGATGCCCCAATGTTACAGAGGAAACCTAGGGTGATTGTTCAGGCAAACTGATGTCTCTATCATTAGATAACATTTTATCCTTCTGGGGTCTTTGATAGAGTTGAAGACTAGGTAGTTACAGTTTTCCTTAGTTATGGTAAAAGGTAAATTAGGTACAAAACTTTGGACTCACAAATGTAAGACAGATAATAGAGTATTTTCTCTAATTTTACCAAACACAAATGGATTGAATATTGTTACTGTCATTCTTACTTAACTGTTTTTGCTGTATATAATTTTACTATGTTAAGGTTAAAACCTTCCTTTTTAATTAGACAAAAAGGAGGAAATATTGTGGATTATACCCCTTGTTAATAAAAAAACTGATTGACCAATAACAGGGGAAGAAGAGATTGAGTGAGACACACTGACGCAGAGAGAATGATGGGAGGATGTGGTGATATTTTAATTGTACTGAAATGTGATTTTATTTGTATGTTAATAAATAAATTTTGCCTAGAGATCAGAGGTCACATAGTGAGGTCACATAGCGAGCCATAAGCAGCGGTGGGGGCACATGCCCTTAATCCAATCACATGGCAGGCAGAGTCTCTCTGTGGTCAAGGACACAGCCAAGCATGGTGGCACAAGCCTTTAATCCCAGTACCAACCATAGAGACCTGGAGGTCCATATAAACAGGCAGTGATGAGGAAGTCATGTGGCTGGGCTTAGAGCAAATGAGAAAGCAGAACAGAAAGGCAATAAAAACACAAATCAGACAGGAAGAAGCTCTCTCTGGGGAAGCAACAGAAGCGAGGTAGTAAGATAAGGTAGTCATGGCTATCTGATCTTTTGGGCTATTACTTCTGTATTTGGCTCTGTGTTTCCTATTTACTAAGACTGTTTAGAAATTTGTTTACAGGAGGAAGAAGGGTGGAATCAGGGGAGTCACAGACGAGCTCACCAGTCACCAAGGAAGCAAGACATATAGAAAATGAGGTAACAAGCCATGAGCCATGCGGCAAAGCACAGCTAAGGAATATTGGTTAATTTAAATGTAAGAATTAGCTAGTAACAAGCCTAGGCTATCAACTGATCATTTATAAATAACATTAAGCCTCTGGGTGGTCATTTGGGAGTTGGTGGGCAGGAGAGAAATGTCTGATTACAATCCTCAGCTGATTTCTGGATGATGTCTATCAGCTGAGTGAAAATCCTCCAGGACAGATATAGACTAGAGACAGAAGTTAAAGTTAAGGAACTTAAAGGAAAATCTTATATTTTCAGCTTCCAGCTCATGGATAGGCAATAGGCAGGGAAGCTTACGTAGTTAATTGGTATGACAGGAGTACTTGTTTGGAGTCCTTTTGACCTGTGACAGGTGACCTTAAGTTGCAATTCTCTGAAGCTTAAATGAATTTTTTTTTAGTTTACAAAAAGAGATAAGGTTTTTATATATATTAACATTATCACTGTTACTGTTTGTAATTACCAACATTACTGTTTGTAATCTGTACTGACATCCACATTGCAGAAAAAGCAAAGCTAACATGTGTCTGTAAAATAGCTGGAGTAGTCTCACACCTTTGAGTGACAGAAAAAGCAATGGCTTTGGGTTAAAAAGCATGAACATTCTTTTCTCTGACCAGAGGGCTATATATTGGACAAAGATGTTTTCAGCATGATGAGAAGTATTTTTTTAAGTCTATACTTAGAAAACAACTAGAGGAAATTTAAAATCTTGAGTTTGTGACTGATAATAGTAGTCAGTGTTTTGTCCACTTATCAGAACTCCATTGACCAATGTTAAAACTCTGAACTTTTGAAGTCTTGGTGTAACAATAGCATAGAGGGGGAAATAAATGTGAAACATCTCTCATTTTAAATTGTTTTTATACCTTCATAATTTGTATTTATATACCTTAAATAATTCCCCTAGACCCTCATAACTTACTTAGGCTTTCATATCTTCAGATAAATTTGCATTTATATACCTTAAATTATTTTATACATTAGGATGTATGGCCTTCTTGGAGTAGGTGTGGCCTTGTTAGAGGAAGTGTGTCATTGTGGGGAGGGTTTGTTTTGAGGTCTCCTGTGCTCAAGCTATGCCCAATGTGACGTACAGTTGTTTCTGATGCCTGTAGATCAAAATATAGAACTTTCAGCTCCTTCTTCAGCACCATGTCTGCCTGCATGCTGCCATGTTCTACCATGGTAATAATGGACCAAACCTCTGAAACTGGAAGTTGCCCCAATTACATGTTTTCCTTTGTGAGAGTTGCTGTGTTCATGGTGTCTCTTCACAGCAATGGAGACTCTAGATAACAGAGGACCTGATGCCCTTCTTCTGCCCCCCATAGCATCAGACATGCAAGAGGTACATTGACATGCATGCAGGCAAATGCTCATACACATAAAAGAAAAGAAAATACAGACTTTAAAAGAAGCCATTCAAAAGTCTAAATATTTAGTTATTCCATTTACTATTCAAAGCAGGCAAATCTGTAAACAGAAGGTAGATGGGGGCTTAGGGTAGCCAGTCTGAGAGATGTGCATGTGGAAAGTATTGAAATGAGAAAAGATTGGTTTTAGATGCTAGCGATGCCTTCACAGCATTTGGATATGCCAAAATTCACAGAATTCTATTCTTACAAGGATGAATTTTGTAAAACTCTGAATTACATATAATGTAAATGAATTACATACTCTTATTGAAAAACTAAACTTGTCCACTGTTTTAAAAAATGTTATCAAAAATGTTACTATACAAGAAATTGTTGATGGGAATTTTTCAACATCTAAACATCAGTTTCTAAGCTGAGCTGGGTGAAGACTACCAGTCAAAAAGAGGAAACCCTGTTACAAGACAAATTCTGTATGTACCACCAGAGGCACACAGTGAACTACAGTATTCATGTTGCTGTCATATTAAGGATCTAATTTCAACTGATACAGCTTTTCAAAACATATTTATTTATGTTTGAGTCTGAGCCTCATTATGTAGCACAGGCTGGACTGGAACTCATAATCCCTATCTCAGCTTCCTAAGTGCCAGGATTATACGGATGCATCCCTGTGCTCAGCTATAGCTTCTTAGGGTCTTGCTGTTACTTCTTCTAGTGTATGTCTGTTTATATTTGGTTTCATTCTTTCTCTTCTAATTTTATAAGCATTATTGTATAATAGATGCAGAGCAGAATTAAAATGACAGGTTCTTATAGTTGTTTTCTATATATTTATAATTTCATTTCAGTTTTCCTCTTTGGTTCTCAAAGAGAGAAGGTATGACCTCTGTCAAGTCTTGTCCGGGAGGAAAGAGTGAGCAGCAGTTCAGCTTGTGGAAGGAGCTAACAGAAACGGTGGTTGTTCCTGCTGCTGTGTTGTTTGTGGTTGTTGCTGTTGCTACTGCTGCTGCTGCTTTGGTGTAGCTGCTGATATTGTTGGTGTTCCTGCTGCTGTTGTTGCTGTGGCTGTAGCTGTTGTTCTTGTTGCTGTTGTTGTTGTAGCTGCTATTACTGTTGTTGCTGCTGTTGCTCTTCAGGTCCAAGAGTAGGCCCAGACCCACACCTCTTCTTGTTTGGGCCCAGGCCTCTTCAGGGTTGGGGACAGGCCCAGACCCACACCTCTTCTTGTTTGGGCCCAGGCCTCTTCAGGGTTGGGGACAGGCCCAGGCCCACATCTCTTTTTTCAGCCCAGACCTCTTTAAGTTTATAGATAGGTCTAGGCCCTATCTATACATTTCTTCTTCTTTTGGCTTGGGACTCTTCAGGGTTTAGGGTAGACACAGGCCCACATCTCTCCTCATTTTGGGCCCAGGCCAAATATAACAATAGACTTCATTGTTAGGAATCATCTCAGCACCACATTGCTTTTTGCATTCTGCTCAGCTTTTCAGAGTCAAGCTCAGGCCCACTCACACTATTTTTTTTAAGTGACCAAAGTTTCATTCAATTGAGCTGCTGGGACATGCCTACATATCTTACCATTGAGGGTCTGGCCATTCTCTGGGTCACATCAGTTTCTTTACAGCTGATGTAGTGGAACATTCTGAGTTCTTGGAGGTCAAAACATATGTTTACATTAGTGTTCATATATGGTCATCATTTCTGAAAGAAAGAGAAAAAACAAAACAATAAATAGACTTGTGGGTAATTATAGAGGATAATATTGGTATTATTCTATGGCATGTCATTGATCTGTCCTCAGGAAAACATGCACAGACACAGACATCCATAGCCCACCATCCAGATGATACAAATTTACATTATACAAATAGAAAGATGAAATATATGGGGAAGAAAGAGAGTTAGAAAAGACCTTCTTCTTGCACAGCTCACTGGCCATGTGGTGGAGACTGCCCATGAACTCATGTGGAGTGTTTGGTGCTTCTAAGTTGTGAGACCCACAAGAGGGTCCCAACAAGACATCATGCTGCATTTTCTTCCTGTGGTACCCTCCCATGAAGGAATATCACAGGTAGTTACAATAGAGGTTAGTCCTCTATGTGTCTTGAGGATGCCTTGCTAAGGCATTGGAGTCTGTGCAGATCTTCACAAGGATTCTTCCCTTGATTTGTATATGGTGTCTTGTCCCTGTATGTCATGCATGTCCATGCTCTGTGAGGATCTCTTTCTGGTCCTTGAATGGTGATTCTTTTGAAGATCACATCTGTCTTGTCCATCAAAAACCCCTCAGACACTGAATTGTGCCTTTAAAACCCCTTTCCAGAAATCTCCCTGCTAACTACATGTACTGGTGTGAGATCACTTCATCTAAAGAATTTTCTGCAGTCATTTACCTGAAATGCATCCCTGCCCACATTCTCCTTGGTTCAATTCCCTGCCTACTCTGACTCTGCTGCCCTTAGATATAGGGCACACCTTTAACCATGACAGTGACCCTCATGTGAGGTCACAGAGGCCAGGCCTCACTGTTGGGAAATCTCAAAGGCTGTCTAGGCTCTTGGGTATATTTTGGGCTAGTACTTATGAGAAGTATCTGAAGGCATCTTTTTATGACCATTTCATGGAAAAAAGCTCAGACACATGCCTCCTTTCTCTAGGGAACTTTACCCCTGGGAAGAGCAAGTCCAGTGGGGATGAGGTATGCATACTCAGTCCCCATGTGCAAAGTGTAATTCTTGGTTTATCGTTTCTGATGCTCTGGTTATCAGCAAGTTTCTCTCATCATGAAACTTGGAGTGTGCCATCTCCTGGGCCCTGGGTACCAAACTGATTGATAAATTTGTCCTGCAACCTGTTCCTTCACCACCATTAAACACATCTGGAAGTAGGATTGCCCAGAAAGCAAATAGGTTAGTGCTTCCAGAAGCAGACATGTCTCGCTGTCATGAAAAGTCTTAGGTTATTAAACATATTAAATACCATATTCTATAGGTATTTGAAGTGTTTGAAGACCATCTATCTATCTAAATATATCTGTGTATGAGCTTGAAAACATACCTAACATGACTATTAGTTTGACTATTATAGATAACTATTAATCTGTATTTCTTAATTATACATTACAATTTTAAATGAGCTGTTTAAGCACAATACCCCAAACAAGTAGAAATATACATATAGTGTAACAAAATTAATTTAAATTTGTATTAATAAACTAAAATACAAACCCATACTAATGTAAAATATTTACGATTAATAGTTGTTTTTTGGATAAAATAGATTCAATAATCTATCCTTTTATCCTATCATTTCTATATCCTACCCCATTTTTTCTTTAGAAAAAGATCTTTGACTCTAACTCCTTTGGTTAGTTTTTTTTTTTTTTTTTTTTACGATGACCAATAATAATTTGCAATCAACCCCCCTAAACAAAGACAAACATCTATAATCCATTTTATGGGAATGTGGGCATAGTTCTCTAGACTACTTCCCATTGATTGGGGGTGCTGGTAATCTTTGGGGGACCCTGAGAAATTTCAGCATTATGGTCAAGTCCTGACTGTAGTAGTCTGTGAGGCTGGATCATCTCAGTCAGCAGCTTTGAAGATGTTCTGGATGTTGGATCATCTGGACAATCCAGTTTTTGTTAGTGTCTGGTTTCTCTGCTCTGAAAATACACAAACTTTTAAAGGTAACATACATATCTGCACTAATACAAGTATAGACTGTGCATTGTACACAAGTCAGCCAAAGATGACTTTTCGTTATGTGTTTGAGCAGGTAAAATATATGTTACATGTTTTGTGGTTTTTGTAGGTTTATTTTTTATGTCTATAGCCAGGATTTCAGGGGGTCCTCCTTAATCAAACCTGACTTTTCTTAACCTAGAGTGAATCCATAACTTCTCTTTTCCTGTGGAAACAAAAGCATAACCTCTCTCCCAAAGATGTAGCATGAATCTTAAATGGTCTTATTAATAAAATCAAACCTGAGGCCAGTTATTGGGGTAAATGCTGGAAGATCAGAGAAGCAGAACAAGCCACAGCTTCCTCACCTCACCAGTTCCTCAGCTGATCCTGTTTCCTCAGACTGGAAGCCTCTGAGTCCTCATCCAAATGGATCTCAGCTGAACTGCTGCTCAAAAGCCTAAAAGCTTAACCAGCTAAAAGCTTCTAGTTCTGGTCCTCATGCCTTATATACCTTTTTGCTTTCTGCCATCACTCCCTGGGATTAAAGGCTGTTTTCTGGGATTAAAGGTGTGTGTCACCATGCCTGCCTGTTTCCAGTGTGGCCTTGAACTCACAGAGATCCAGAGGGATTTCTGCCTCTGGAATGCTAGGATTAAAGGTGTGAGTGCCACTATTTTCTAGCCTCTTTATCTAGTGGCTGTTCTTTTCTCTGACCCCAGATAAGTTTTTTAGGGTGCACAATATTTTGGGGAACACAATACCACCACACAAAGAGACATATCTTTTGACTTAAACTTTGAAATCAAGATAATTTAAAAATATATACATTGGTTTAATCTAGCAGTTTCCATAATACAAGGTCTCTTAGCAGTCAAAAATGTTAAACACAACACAATAATATACATAATTCACAATAATATACAAAATAATCTCTTATTTTCCATCTTTATGTGGTTTATTTCCTTTATATTACTTTACTCCACTTTTTAAGGACTTTATTATTTCCCATCTATATTTTGAATTTAAGACTGTATATACTCTTTCTCTTCTCTCTCCCAAGCCTATATATATTTTTAAAACACACTGTAACCCGTTTAGAGGTTTTTTCCATCTGCATCTCTCCCTACTGTGTATCTGTAACCTTTTCTGTCTGTGTGAGCAAAAAAAAGAAAAGAAAGAACCTGTTGTGTAACTTAGATCATGGTGTTCTGGTGCTGGCTTCTCCCCCTTGGTTCCCTGAGTGTCTAGTCTCATGGTGGAGGTACATTTACTGCCAGCTCTGGGAGCCATGTTTACTGTCCCAACTCTGGGAAGTTTCTGGGTCCATACTGCCACCATATAGCATGCAGTCCATTGCTCACAAACACCATTTAAGTGTTTGGCAGCAGGGTCTCTCAAAAGAGCTGCCTGTTTTTGCACTAGTACCAAGCCAGGAAGCCATCCTTTAAAAAAGCTGTGCCTCCACTCACTGCCAGCAAACAGAGCCCACCCAAGTAAAAGCAGCTACCAAGAAGCTGTGCTTGATTTTGGTTTTGTGTGTCTAGAATTCTTTTTTAAGCTTTGTCAGGTTTTATGTTGACATTTCAGTCCCACGTTGGGCTTCATATGTAGCTGGACATTTCTTTCCCACCTACCACTTCCCAAATAGTCACCTGGCTTGGTACCTTTCTCAGTATGACATTCTCATCTTGCTTCTCTGCATTTGCCGGCAACTCTCTGACTCTGCCCTTCCTCTTCCCGGAATTCTCCTAGCCTGATTCTCTCATTTAATCTCTTCCTGCCCAGCTATTGGCCAATCAGCTTTTTATTAGCCAATGAGAGTAATACACATTCATAGTGTACAAAAAGATTGTTCCACAGCAAACTACAATGAAGAAGTGTAAGCCAAATAAAACTCTTTCTTTCCCAACTTGCTCTTTGGTCATGGTGTTTTGTCACAGCAATAGAAACTCTAAGACAGATTCAATGATGATAACTGGCCTTTAGGACTAAGGTAGAGCTATGTGCATTAGTACTTGCCTAGCACAAGCAAGGACCTGGGTTCAATTGCCAGCACCACAAAAAAGAAAGAAAAAAATCACCCTGGTTTTTAAAGTAAAGTAGATTATATTCTGCATCATAAAAGATAATATTGTTTGAATTTTTTTTTCTAGACAAGAGTTTCTCTGTATAGACCTGACTGTCCTGGAACTTCCTCTGTTGATGAGGCTGGCCCTGAACTCACAGAGATCCACTAGCCTCTGCCTCTGGAGCACTGGGATTAAAGGCATGTGTCACCACTGACACGCAGTTTGAAACTTTTTTTTTCCAAGACAGGGTTTCTCTCTTTAGTCCTGGCTGTCTTGGAACTCACTTTGTAGATCAGGCTGGCCTTGAACTCAGAGATCCTCGTGCCTCTGCCTCCTAAGTACTGGGACTAAAGGCATGTGCCACCACCACCTGGCTCGGTTTGAAACTTTTAATTGGTATGATTAAACTTGTTTTATAATTTGACAGAAACAGTTTTGCTTGTCATAACTTATAACAATATGGAGACAGTATTTAAGTTTTTTTCCAGTGCACGACATATCTGACCTCCATCCTCAGTCATTTCCTTGCATAAAAAGTAAAGCCCAAGGCATTTACTGATTTTAGTCAAACAATGGTTAGCAAGAAATATATAAAGTGTTATTGTGAAAGTCTCTTTACAGATTTTTTTATGACTAAATTTTTTTATTGAGATTAACATGGGAGTCACACAAAGTTAAAAACATAGAGATACTCTTTCTTCTATTTCTATTATTCTTATGTTTGGTCTTTTCATAGTGTGCCATATTTACTGGATGTTTTGTGTTAGGAATTTTTTAGACTTAACATTTTCTTTGACTGATGATTCTATTTCCTCTAGTTCCTGTTTGCTTACCCAGGTTTTCCATTCCCAGGATTCCTTTGGTTTGTGTTTTCTTTATTGCTTCTATTTCCATTTTCAGGTCTTGAACAGTTTCCTTCATCTGTTTGTTTGTTTTCTTGGCTTTCTTCTAGGGATTTATTGATTTCTTTCAATTTTTTTGTTTGTGTTTTCTTCAATTTCTTTAAGGGATTTTTTTCATAGCCTCTTTAGGGACCTCTATATCTTCATAAAGTCATTTTCAAGTCATTTTCTTGTGCTTCAGCTGTGTTTGGATTGTTCAGATCTTGCTATTATAGGGGCTGACCTAGGTACTCTGCAGATATATTACAGTTGTGTAGCGTGGGCTTCTTGTGGGACTTCTAACAGTGGGAAGGAACGGTGGCTGTGTCAGATTCTTTGTTGTTGTTCTGTTTTGTTTTTTCAAGACAGGGTTTCTCTGTGTAGCTTTGGAGCCTGTCCTGGAACTCACTCTGTAGATGAGGCTGGCCTCGAACTCACAGAGATCCGCCTGCCTTTGCATCCCAAGTGCTGGGATTAAAGGCATGCGCCATCACCATCTGACTTTTCTCTTTTACTGGCTTTTGGGACCCTACCCCTCATTCTGGGTTGCCCTGCCCAGCCTTAATACATGGGCAAGTGTTTAGTCTTACTGCAACTTGATATGCCATGTTTTGTTAATACTCATGGGAGACCTGCTCTTTCCTGAACAGAAACAGAGCTGGAGTGGATTGGGGGGTGGGAAGAGAGGAGGATGGTGGGGAGGGACTGGGAGGAGAGGAGGGAGGGGAAACTGACTGAGATGTAAATTAAATAAAAAAATTAATTTATTTAAAAATATAGAGATAGAGCCTGCTGTAATAGTACCTTTCTGTAATCCTAGCAATTGGGAAGTGGAGGCAGGAAGATCATGAATTCAAAGCTGGCTTGTGCTACATGAGACCCTGTCTTCAAAACAGAAAACTCTCAACTAATACAAACAAAAGAACAGAGAGATCTTTCTTACCCTTTGTCCAATGCACCCTAAAGTTACATTTTGCAAGGTATAATGAATGCCTTTCTTCCATCAGGATAGTGAATTCATCACTCTGATCATCTCATCCAAGTCCCCAGATTTACATGTTGTCATTGTGTACTATATAGTTTTCTATATAATTTTGTGTTCTATATAGTGTTCTATTGTGTTCTATATAGTTTTGGCACAGGATGGCTTTGTATATCTAGTTTCATAGAAAAGATACTAACCTCTGGGATTTTAGAACATTTTATAATGTCATTAGACTGTTAAAGATATAATGCTGCTAGAGATCAAATTTGTCACTGAGGACCATTATCTTTTGAATAACTTTTGTTTCTTTTCAGTTCCAGCTGTGGCTATATTGTAAATGAAGCCTCCAACACTTGCGCAATTTGTAACAAAGATTCTTCTAGACTTAAGTCATTTTTTCTCAGTTTTGGTGTGCTGATTGATCTTACTGACCACACTGGAGCACTCCATTCCTGTGGTCTCATAGGAAGTATTGCAGAGGAAACTTTGGGCTGCATGGTAAATAGCAGAAAGGAAGAAATATATACAGATATTTTTAATATTCTTGAATATTCTTCCTTAAAACTATAGATTATTTTGTTGAACATTTGATAGAAACTAATTAATTGATAGAAATCTTAGGAAAAGCCATCTTGGTTTAAGCATGAATATTTCTAAATTTTTCTTTTTAAATGTTGTATTTTATGTGTATTGGGTTTTGCCTACATGTATATTTGTGCATCACAAGCCTGCCTGGTGTCCATAGAGGCCAGAAGAAGGCATCTGACCTTCTGGAATTGGAATTAAAGATGGTTGTGAGCTGCCATGTGGGTGTTGGGAACTGATCCTTGGGTCCTCTGCAAGAGCATCAAGTGCTTTTAATCACCGACCCATCTCTCCAGCCCTAAACATAATGTAGTTTTAATGAATATATAATCTATTAAAATTTCAGCTAATTTTGACTATTATGAGTAATAACAGGCATTCAGAAAAACAGAGGACTAAATATGACATTTTAGGACAGTGTCCTGATATGTAGCTCACACTGGTCTTTTTTTTTTTTTTCCCAGTGGTTTTTCAAGACAGTTTCTCTGTGTTGCCCTGGCTGGCCTCGAACTCACAGAGATCTGCCTGCCTCTGCCACCACCACCCAGCTTAAATATGACATTTTATATAGTCAATTATAATGGGTAAAACATATTGGAGTTATTGCTCAGGCATGCATTGGCTGTTCTGGGAATCTGTATTGACCACCTCTCTCCTATCCAGCTGTATAGCCAGCTTACATTTTATCCCAATCCTGCAGCTACAGAACAGCAGCAGATACGTGGAGACTGGAACAGATTTATTAAAACCAGGTCACAGTCGAGCACAGTGGCACATATCTGTAATCCTAGCACTTGTGAGGTGGAGGCAAGGGGATCATGAGTTCAAGGCCATCCTTAGGTATAAAACTAACCATTAAATTCTGACTCAGAATTCTTCTTTTTTTTTTTTTTTTTTTTTTTTTTTTTTCGTTTTTCGAGACAGGGTTTCTCTGTGTAGCTTTGTGCCTTTCCTGGAACTCGCTTTGGAGACCAGGCTGGCCTCAAACTCACAGAGATCCGCCTGCCTCTGCCTCCCGAGTGCTGGGATTAAAGGCGTGTGCCACCACCGCCAGGCTTGACTCAGAATTCTTTTTTTTTTCCCCTTTATTAAGAAATTTTCTACTCACTCCTCATGCTATCCACAGACCCCCCTCCTCCCTCCTCCCACCCCCCAGCCCTCTTTCCCATGCCACCCCACATCCCCACATCCCCCAAATCGAGGTCTCCCATGGGGAGTCAGCAGAGCCCAGCTCACTGAGCCTAGGCAGGTCCAAGCCCCTTCCCACTGCACCAAGGCTGTGCAAGGTGTCACATCACAGGCACCGGATTCCAGAAGCCTGCCCATGCACCAGGGACAGATCCTGACCCCCCTGCCTGGGTACCCCCCAAACAGTTCGAGCCAAACAACCATCTTCCGTGTTCAGAGGACCTAGTCCAGTCCCATGGGGGCTCCACAGCCACCAGTCCACAGTTCATGGGCTTCCACTAGTGTGGCCGGTCATCTCTGCACGTCCTCCCATCATGATCTCGACATCCCTCGCCTGCATTATCTCTCCTCTCTCTCATCAATTGGATTCCCAGAACTCAGCCTGGTGCCTGGCCGAGGATCTCTGTATCTGCCTCCATCTGTCACTAGACAAAGGCTCTATGATGACAGCTAGGTTATTGGCTAGACCGGTCACCAGAGTAGACCAGTCCAGGTACCCTCTGGATCACTGGCAACAGACCAAGGTGGGGTCAACCTTGTGGATTCCTGAGAGCGTCCCCAGCACCCTGCCTCTTCCTATTCCCATGATGTCCTTATCTATCATGGTATCTTCCTCCCCGCCCTCCCACTCTGTCCCTGTTCCAGCTTGACCCTCCCATTTCCCTATGTTCTTATCCCCCACACCTCGCCCTCTGTTACCCCACACCCCACACCCAGTTCACTCATGTAGATCTCATCCACTTCTCCTTCCATGGGTCATCCATGTGTCCCTCCTAGGGTCTTTTCCTGTTAGCTAGCCTCTCTGGAGTTGTGAGTTGCAGTCTGGCCATCCCTTCCCTCCCATTTAGTATCCACTCATGAGTGAGTACATACTATGTTTGTCCTTCGACTCAGAATTCTTTATTGGGAAGAATTTTCCCAGCTGAACCCTTGACTAGCTTCAGTGATTCTGGTGATATTTTTCCATGCTTTAATCTTCCCTATCAAAGGAACTGAGCTGTAATGCTGTGAGTAAAATTCCATTTCTAGTGAGCAAGTGTGCTTCACAGTGTTGTCAAGTGAGTTATCCATGTCTACTTCAGAAATATCTATTTGATCTTTCTTTTTCACTAGATAAATGAGTTTCTTGCAATGACAAGTGAACAGAAAAAAAAATATACCTCCAGAACCCCAAAAAAATTACAGAAATAGGTCCTGATAAAAGCAATTTAGCGCCGGGCGGTGGTGGCACACGCCTTTAATCCCAGCACTCGGGAGGCAGAGGCAGGCGGATCTCTGTGAGTTCAAGGCCAGCTTGGTCTCCAAAGCGAGTTCCAGGAAAGGTGCAAAGCTACACAGAGAAACCCTGTCTCGAAAAACCAAAAAAAAAAAAAAAAAAAAAAAAAAAAAAAAAAAAAAAAAGCAATTTAGCTGAAGTACAAAAAAAGAACTTCCAAATAGCAATCATGAATGTGTTCATGAACAATAAGAAGTTACAAACAAATTCCATAATGAAGACAATAAAAACATAAACAGTTGAATAAAATAGTGAAAACAATTTAAGACATGAAAGTAGAATTTAGCAAGGAAATAGAATCACTGAAGTAAAATAAAACAAATAAAACTAAAAGCAAAAAACTCAGTATGTAACACAAAAACCTCAGAGGTAAAAAGTAAAAGTCAGGGAAGAGAAAATTCCAGGTCTTGAAGACAAAGTAGAAGAAATGGACACTGCAGTAGAAAAAAATGTCAAATCCTAAAAAATATAGACACAAAAGGTCCATTAAATCAGGGACACTATGAAAAGAACAAATGTATGAATAATAAGACTAGAAGAAGGAGAAGAATTCCTTATCAAAGGCAGAGAAATATTTCTAACCAAATTATTGAAGAAAAATTTCCCAATCTAAATAAGGAGGTGCCTATCAAGGTACAAGAAATGTACAGAAGACCAAATAAACTGGAACAGAAAAGGAATTCCCCACAACACATAATAATCAAAATGCTAAATGTACAGGGCAAAGAAAATCTTAGAAATGTCAATGGAAAAAGATGAGACACATATATAGTCAGGGCCATTAGAATAATATTTGATTTTTCAGTGGATACTTTGGAAAATAGAATGGACTGGACAGATATTTTACAATCCCTGAAAGACTGCAGATACCAACCTAGACTACTATACCCAGCAAAACTATCAATCAAAATCAACAGAGAGAGAAATATGTTTCACAATGAAAACAAATTTAAGCAAATTAGGTTCACCATTCCAACTCTATGGAAGGTACTAAAAGTAAAATTTGTCTTAGGAAAAGTTTAACTATACCAACTATGACAAAAATAATAAATAATTCCAGAATGGTTCATCAGAAGAAGGAGAAGAAACACTATACAACAATAAAATAAGAGCAATTAATAGCCTATGCTCAATAAAAGCTCTAAATATCAATGATCTTAATTACCAAATAAAAAGACATAGACGAGCAGACTGGGTTACAAGGCAGAGACTTTATGTTGCATCCAGGAAACACAGCTTTTCATCAAGGATAAGGGTTTTCCTTGAGTAAAACAATGGAAAAAGTTATTCCGAGTATATGGAACAAAGAAGAAGGAAGCAGGCATGAATATTTTAATATATGATCAAAACAAACTCAAAATCACAACCAATCTGTTTAAGTTACAGATTAGGTTTCCCTTTGAGAGATAGAAAAAAAAAGACAAAATTCATTTCAAATTAAATATAGCAAACTAAAAATTAGAATGTAAGTAAATGAAATTCTATACAGGAAAGCAGTAAATGTATCAATAAAAATGAAAGGACCTAAAGTAAAGCAAAAGTATGTGACAAAGATATTCCAAGCAAGTGGCCACAAGAAGCAAACAACCATAATAACTATTTTAATATCTGACAAAATGAGTTCAAATCAAAACTAATAAGAAGAGATAGTTAAGGGCATTACATATTCATTAAAGAAACACACCCAGCTAGGGGCTGTTACTATTTTAACATTCATGCATCAAATATGAGGGTACCCAATTTTATAAAAGAAACACCATTATAGCTAAAATAACACATTGACACTAATGCAGTGATAGTGGGTGACTTCAATACCACACTCTCGTCAATAGACAGTTCATTCAGGCAAAACCAAAACAGAGAAATGCTGGAGTTAAATCATGTCATAAATCAAATGGATTTAACAGACATTTAAGAATATTCTGCTGGGCGGTGGTGGCGCACGCCTTTAATCCCAGCACTCGGGAGGCAGAGCCAGGCGGGTCTCTGTGAGTTCGAGGCCAGCCTGGGCTACCAAGTGAGTCCCAGGAAAGGCGCAAAGCTACACAGAGAAACCCTGTCTCAAAAAACCAAAAAAAAAAAAAAAAAAAAAAAAGAATATTCTATACAAATGCTAAAGAATATACTTTCTTTTTAGCAGCCAGTGGAGCTTTTTCTAAAATTGGCCAAATAATAGGAATACAATAAATCTAAACAGATGTAGAAAAATTGTAATAACTCCCTACATTCTGACTACCATCTATTAAAGCTAAATAACAGCAATCATAGAAACAGCAGAAAGTGTACAAGGTCATGGAAGCTGAAAAACTAACTCATTGCTGAACAAAAATTGAGTAAAGGAGGAAATTAAAAACTTTCTAGAACTGAATAAAAATTAAGCACAGCACAGCCACAGTTATGAGACAAAATGTGGTTACCAGAAGCAAGTGCACGGCTCTAAGTACCTACATTTTAAAAAAAGTACCTGGAAAGACCTTATATTAATAACTTAAGGACATACTCTAAAGCATTAGTAAAACAATGATAAATAATACCCCAAAAGTATAGACGGGAAGAAATAATCAACTTAGTGCTCAAATCAGTAGGATAGAAACAAATAGGAAACAAAACAAGGAGTCAATGATAGTAAGAGTTGATTCTGTGAGAAAACTCACAAGATCGTCAAACTTAGCTAACTTAATCAAAAGAGAGAGAGGATCTAAATCAATAAAATTAGAGGTTAAAAGATAGACATTATACCTGACAAGCATGGAGTAAATTGAGAGAATCATAATGACATATTTTAAAAATCTGTATTCCACTAAAATGTAAAAGAAATGCATGAATTTCTTTATATATACATCTATGATAGACCAAAGTTAATTAAGGTGAAATAAAAAATTTTAAAAAGATCCATAACCTTTGGTGAAACAGAAGCAGGGATGAAAATCTCCCAACCGAATAAACCAACATGTGAATATACAAATCAATAAAGCAAAGCAGCCCAGGCCTAATGCAGCAGCACAGAATTCCATTCATACATTCCAAAACAAACTAACAGAAAAACTCTTCAAATGGTGGTTGGAGGTAACTGCCAGTGTGCTTCAGTCCCTTTCAGGAACAATTGATCCTGGAAATACAGGAGGCAGGGGGCCATGTGGCAAGCTTTCTATTGTTTCAACTATTTAATGGATCCATGTGTATGTTCCAGTCTGTCAAGTATGTCCTCCGCGCATCCATGATTAGGTCGGGGTTGGTAGTATGCTCACCACGGCATTAGCACCGGGAGGTGAACATTTAGGGAGATGTTCATGTTCTCGTCCTTATAGAGCACTGATGTCATTGCAAATAAGGGCCTGTTGGAGTGAATTTGCTGCCTTAGTGGCAGGTAATAACATGGTGTTTAACTCTGACTTCTGCTCTATCATTTACCGTGTGAGAGGACAACAGAAAATTATCTGAGAAGCCAGATTCCAGATGCTGCCATCTTGCTCTGTATCTTTGCACCCAAAGAACTGAGAAGGTACATTTTCTTCTTCCTCTCTTTCCTCTTATTTATATGTATTTTGGTAATAATTTCATGTACGATGCTTTGCTGAAACACACAATCATATATAATCTCATAACTTTATTTTGAAATATTGACCTGGGGTAGAGGGTAGAAAATAGTTTTCACCTTGTCTCCAACATCTCCTGGGTTAGGCAGATATTTTTCTACACTACCTGCATTTTACTACTAATTTTCCTCGTATAGCTATTGACTTTAAAGGTTCATTGTTACAGACTATTGCCATTGGTCTTGGTGGTGCACCAGAACTTGAGGTTAAGACCCCACTTCTGGAAATACTACAGGCATTAGTCACGGGACATAGAGAAATCCAATGTGTCATGAAAAGATGTTTTCTCCACACTGACTAGATTTATAGTACAGAAATGCTCTATTTAGGTTCATGGATGGGACCAGCAGGAGTTTCTTCTGCTGTATTCTTATGAACTGTAAGTGACAACCAGTGTGGCAAGATGTACCTGTTGGTGCAATAGTGCTTGAATGTCACGGGCATGGCTGTCTGATTTACTTGATATTGTGATGAGACACAATGACCAAGGGAACTCACAGAAGAAAGAGTTATTAGGGCCTTACAGACTCAGATGATGAGTCCATGGCCATCATGGCAGAGATCATGGCAACCGACTGGCATGCATGGTGCTGGAGCAGCAGTTGAGAGCTCATATCTTGGGATAACAAGCATGAGTCAGAGAGAAACCTCAAAGTTCATCTCTGGTGACACACCTTATGAGGTCACACCTCCTATTCCTTCCCACACAGTTTTGCCCTCTGTGACCTAATCAAGCTTAGGAGTTCATGGGCCCATGCTCATGAAGAACACTGCAGTGACGAGCCACGTTCTCATTGGAATTAAAATCCAACCCACAGGAATAAAAGCCTGCGTCACAGTGTAAACCTAGTATAGTACCTGTGGCTGTCAAACTCACAGGCCCCAAGGGTGAGTCTACCACAACTACTGTGTTAAATGTCAGATCACTCTGCCTCTGAATTCACATCTCTGTACTCGCAGGTTAGTGAGCTCAGTCCTCATCAGAGAAATCTCCTAACGCAGGAAGACACTAGAAACTGTCCAAATTCAGAGATGTGGCATTCACAGGCATAAATGTGATATTTATATTACACCTTCCTTTGAGTCTCAGAGACCATTCTGGAAGAGGGGTGGACAGATTTTAAGATCCAGAGGTCATGGAATTGCAATAAAGCACTGTCTACTTCACATGACAGCCCTGCTGCTTTTAGGAACTCTGGGATGAAGCCATGCTAGTCCTTCTAGCATGGAAGGGAAAGG
This sequence comes from Peromyscus californicus insignis, assembly GCF_007827085.1. Classification (NCBI taxonomy): domain Eukaryota; kingdom Metazoa; phylum Chordata; class Mammalia; order Rodentia; family Cricetidae; genus Peromyscus; species Peromyscus californicus. The sequence goes on from NW_026294584.1 coordinate 17,397,498, forward strand.
AGCTCAGTGGCCCCTCCCCTAACTGAGAAGCTGTTGACAGTTGGTGGCTTCCAAGAGAGAGTCAGTTTTCCTTAATGTGACGATGCAATGGTAGGTTGAGCAAAACTTGTTGGATAGCCCTACACACGAGAGGATGGGCATGAAATGTTGCCTTGCATAGGTCCCCCTCCCCCTAAAAAAGACACCAAAATTGGTGCAGTTGAGTGTGAGATCGGGCAGGATTTGAAGAAATGAAGCAGACTATGTGAAAAATAAACTACATTTATGTACAAAAATCTCAATTAAAATATATTTCATAGGCCAGGCAGTGATGGCGCATGCCTTTAATCCCAGCACTCAGGAGGCAGAGCCAGGTGGACCTCTGTGTGATATATATATATATATATATATATATATATATATATATATATATATATATATATATATATATATATAAAATGCTGCTAAAATCCATATGAAACCTTTTTATACTTTAAAGGAAAAGTGTGAGAATTCACTGTTACTGACTATGCAGTGGAAGTCATTGTCACTGCAGTTCAGCCCTGTGTGCTGTGGAGTAGAAGAGTTTGGTGCAAAGGCAGGTAATGGGTGGGCTCAGTTCATTCCCTTATGCTTTTCAACCACTTTCTTTTTCTCAGGAAATGTGAACTACTGCCCTGTGTATCTTCATGTGGCCTTTGAAGATGTTTCATCATCTTTGGGGAAAGGTAATGTTAATTATCATTTCATTTTTTTTTTATTTTGGGGAGTAAATACCTTAACTATGAAATACCTGGTACCTAAATAAAACATGAATAATGGAAAGTCCTGGGACTCGGTTACTTAGTTTTAAGATTATTTTTTCTCTCTACCCTGTGGCCCTTACAGGACAGAGTGTTACATTTCAGCACTAATGTGTGCTAGTGACACTGTATTTGTTCAGCAAGAGCAGAAAGACACCACCACAGTGTTCTAATAAGCCATCCACATGCCCTGTCTGATGAGATTTACAAAATTACAAATAGAGGCCACCCTTCCTTGTAGAATCAATATAGTGACTGAAAAATATAGGTAAGAAGATGAATTTTACAAAATGATTTTAAGAGCTGTTTCCTATGCAAAGCAGAACTGCATAAGGTATTTTATAATTATATTTTATTATAATTTTCACTGACTTTTATATGAAACTGTAGTGAATATTCTTTGTTTGACCCTTCTCCTAGAGTGTCCAGCATGAGTAACACTCACCAGTGTGACCCTTAGGTAGATAGGCAGAGGAGCCTGAGTCCTGATGCGCTGATGTGTACTCCACCTGTTGTTGGTCCCCGTCAGAGCAGAACCATTTACCAGGCTCCACGCTGAGGTCAGGGGAGAAGAGGGCAAGCCTTATGTGCTCATGTGCTTCCATCTACAGCTGTGGCTCTAACTGCAGATGTTAGAAACAGAGCCAGGATGGTGGTCCCTGAGTCTCATCACTTGAGAGAGAGAGAATGGAGGAGTGATGTGAGTTCAAGGCCAGGACTGCCCATGTAGCAATTTAAAATTAAACCAGGTATTAGAAGTGAACAAAATGATGCTTAACTAAAGAGTTGGATGTTTTGGATATTGAAAACCACATGTTAAGAGTTCTTGTATGATTTGGGCACTCAATGCACTAGATGGAACTTAACAAGCAATACTATGAACAAGTTCTTTATGTTCCCAGAGCCTTTCCTTGGTTTTTCACAGTAAATTACATACATCTCGAAAGATCTATTCCTGACACGAACCAACTATCCATAGTATTTGCATAAAAGTGAAAATGGTTTAATATTTATGTAGATAATACAAAAGCATTGTAAGTGCATTTGAGATGTGGGGAAATAGTTGAGTTATATCTAAATTTAATTTGGGAATTGAAAAACATATTTATAGGCTAATTCCTGGCTTTCTGGAGTCTGATTCCAGGTACTCAGTACTCAGGTACCTGTATAAACCTGAAACAAAAGGCCGACCAGGGTTCTGCTGCTGCAGTGAGAAGTGAGCTGCTCGCAGGCCTCGCTTCTGTGTTACTTCCCTTCCAGATGAAGGCGGCATAGTGGGAATTGGTTTAATATGAGAGATGGGGCTTGGGGAATGTGTAGGTGGCATGGTTTGTAGGAGAGGATAGAGCACTAATTATATCCTGGGGTGTCAGCTGATTTAAAGGCTCAAGCTAAGTCTGCCTGTCACCACAGAACCCCATGTCCAACATGATGTTGTAATGTCGGTTTGAGTGTCTTCTTGGGAGAAGGAGATCTAGGTGTGGAGACGAGAGTGTGGAAATACAATTCAAACACAGGAAAGCTGTCTCACTGCATAAACATTACAATAGGAGTATCTCACCCAGCCAGTCTTCCGTTAAATTGTTACATTTATAATTTGTAGAATGAAAACAAAACCATGCCATTGCACTGTCCTTCTTGCTCTAATTGTTGCCGTTTTCCTTCTCTCTCCCTCTCAGAATGATGACGGCATGTTTCCATTACTGGCAGATGTTTACAGAAAAATGCTAAGATTTAAACCTACCATAGGCTGGGCCTGTTCAGTGATGCTTGCACGTATGTTTTCAGGCCTGAATACTAGGTACTGGATAACCAGGTAGGGAATTCATCTCTGGACAACTGATTCCCCCTCTATCGGCAATGCTTAGTTCCCTATAGCTCCTTGTTTCAGGAAGAGTCCCTATGAGTTTCCCCCCACCTACCCGTAAAAGCACATCCAATGGTATTCCCCTTGTTTCTGTCTCATTTTGGCTCCCATAGCTTGTGTTTTCATGGGTGCCGTTTCCATGTCATTTCTACGAGACACCCTCCTTGTATCTGAGTATCAACACGGAACACACCAACAAACCTGCCACCTAGACCTCCCAGGATCAACAGGAGCAAGCTCAGAGCTGCAACCCGCCAGCCTCTAGTTCTCTAGCTGAAGGAGCAGAGCACACTTTACTGTTCCTTGGACGTGAATCTGTCTGTGACTGTGTTGTGGCACCATGCAGAGGATACCAGTGGGGGTCCATTCATCTTCCTGTGGAGTCTCACTGGAAGACATTTCCAATGCCTGGTGTCCTGTGATCCACGCTGAGCCTTCTCTCACTCCTCTGCCTCCCAGACCTTCATCAGCACCTCTCTAACATTGGGTGCTATTCTGATTTTCTCACTGGGTGGGGTTGGGAGCTGTCCCTCCAATTTAGAAATTTTATTCCAGTGATTTTATAACTAGGTGAGGGCTCCTACCTACTTGACGCCTTTCACTAGTTTTTTATATACTTTTTTAAGAGACTCCCACAAATGGCAAAGATACAAACCATGGACAGAGGTGCATCGATCTTCAGGAGGAGGTCTGAGCATACAGATATGTGCTGTATACATGGAGCTCCCTAAACTTCCTGTTTATGAGTAACCATCCCAGCCTGTTTTTCAATAGCTCAATGTTGTTAATACAGGGAAAGAGCCAAAATAAGCATTTCAGGTCCAACCGTGGTTGCAGATAACCTTATATTTATTGAAAACTATATACAATGTTAGGACAACACGTGGTTATTGCAGTAGTTGATGTTGTTACAGCTGCTGCCACTGTTGTTACAGCTGTGGCCGCTGCTGGTAAAGATGCAGTTGTTGATGCTGTTGTGGCTGTTGCTGCCATTGTAGTTGCTGATGCTATTGCTGCTCTTCAGGTGCAAGATTAAGCCCAGGCCCCCATCGCCAGGCCTCTTCAGGGTCAGGGATAGGCCCAGGCCCACATCTCCTCCTGTTAGGGCCCAGGCCTCTTCAGGGTCAGGGATAGGCCCAGGCCCACATCTCCTCTTGTTAGGGCCCAGGCCTCTTCAGGATCAGGGATAGGCCAAGGCCCACATCTCCTCTTGTTAGGGCCCAGGCCTCTTCAGGATCAGGGATAGGCCCAGGCCCACATCTCCTCTTGTTAGGGCCCAGGCCTCTTCAGGGTCAGGGATAGGCCCAGGCCCACATCTCCTCTTGTTAGGGCCCAGGCCTCTTCAGGGTCAGGGATAGGCCCAGGCCCACATCTCCTCCTGTTAGGGTCCAGGCCTCTTCAGGGTCAGGGATAGGCCCAGGCCCACATCTCCTCCTGTTAGGGCCCAGGCCTCTTCAGGGTCAGGGATAGGCCCAGGCCCACATCTCCTCGTGTTAGGGCCCAGGCCTCTTCAGGATCAGGGATAGGCCCAGGCCCACATCTCCTCCTGTTAGGGCCCAGGCCTCTTCAGGATCAGGGATAGGCCCAGGCCCACATCTCCTCCTGTTAGGGCCCAGGCCTCTTCAGGATCAGGGATAGGCCCAGGCCCACATCTCCTCTTGTTAGGGCCCAGGCCTCTTCAGGGTCAGGGATAGGCCCAGGCCCACATCTCCTCTGGTTAGGGCCCAGGCCTCTTCAGGGTCAGGGGTAGAACCAGGCCCCATCTCCTCTTGTTAGGGCCCAGGCCTCTTCAGGGTAAGGGATAGGCCCAGGCCCACATCTCCTCTTGTTAGGGCCCAGGCCTCTTCAGGGTCAGGGATAGGCCCAGGCCCACATCTCCTCTGGTTAGGGCCCAGGCCTCTTCAGGGTCAGGGATAGGCCCAGGCCCACATCTCCTCTTGTTTGGGCCCAGGCCTCTTCAGGGTCAGGGATAGGCCCAGGCCCCATTTTCTCTTGTTTGTGCCCAGGCCTCTTCAGGATCAGGGATAGGCCCAGGCCCACATCTCCTCTGGTTAGGGCCCAGGCCTCTTCAGGATCAGGGATAGGCCCAGGCCCACATCTCCTCTTGTTAGGGCCCAGGCCTCTTCAGGATCAGGGATAGGCCCAGGTCCATATCTCCTCTTTTGGGCCCAGGCCTCTTCAGGGTCAGGGATAGGCCCAGGCCCACATCTCCTCCTGTTAGGGCCCAGGCCTCTTCAGGATCAGGGATAGGCCCAGGCCCACATCTCCTCCTGTTAGGGCCCAGGCCTCTTCAGGATCAGGGATAGGCCCAGGCCCACATCTCCTCTTGTTAGGGCCCAGGCCTCTTCAGGATCAGGGATAGGCCCAGGCCCACATCTCCTCTGGTTAGGGCCCAGGCCTCTTCAGGGTCAGGGATAGGCCAAGGCCCACATCTCCTCTTGTTAGAGCCCAGGCCTCTTCAGGGTCAGGGATAGGCCCAGGCCCACATCTCCTCTGGTTAGGGCCCAGGCCTCTTCAGGGTCAGGGATAGGCCCAGGCCCACATCTCCTCTTGTTAGAGCCCAGGCCTCTTCAGGGTCAGGGATAGGCCCAGGCCCACATCTCCTCTTGTTAGGGCCCAGGCCTCTTCAGGGTCTGGGGTAGGCCCAGGCCCACATCTCCTCTTGTTAGGGCCCAGGCCTCTTCAGGGTCTGGGGTAGGCCCAGGCCCACATCTCCTCTTCTTTGGGCCCAGGCCTCTTCAGGATCAGGGATAGGCCCAGGTCCACATCTCCTCTTGTTTGGGTCAGGCCTCTTCAGGGTCTGGGGTAGGCCCAGGCCCACATCTCCTCTTCTTTGGGCCCAGGCCTCTTCAGGATCAGGGATAGGCCCAGGTCCACATCTCCTCTTGTTAGGGCCCAGGCCTCTTCAGGGTCAGGGATAGGCCCAGGCCCACATCTCCTCTTGTTAGGGCCCAGGCCTCTTCAGGGTCTGGGGTAGGCCCAGGCCCACATCTCCTCTTGTTAGGGCCCAGGCCTCTTCAGGGTCGGGGGTAGGCCCAGGCCCACATCTCCTCTTCTTTGGGCCCAGGCCTCTTCAGGATCAGGGATAGGCCCAGGTCCACATCTCCTCTTGTTTGGGTCAGGCCTCTTCAGGGTCTGGGGTAGGCCCAGGCCCACATCTCCTCTTCTTTGGGCCCAGGCCTCTTCAGGATCAGGGATAGGCCCAGGCCCACATCTCCTCTGGTTAGGGCCCAGGCCTCTTCAGGATCAGGGATAGGCCCAGGCCCACATCTCCTCCTGTTAGGGCCCAGGCCTCTTCAGGATCAGGGATAGGCCCAGGCCCACATCTCCTCTGGTTAGGGCCCAGGCCTCTTCAGGATCAGGGATAGGCCCAGGCCCACATCTCCTCCTGTTAGGGCCCAGGCCTCTTCAGGGTCAGGGATAGGCCAAGGCCCACATCTCCTCTTGTTAGGGCCCAGGCCTCTTCAGGGTCAGGGATAGGCCCAGGCCCACATCTCCTCTTCTTAGGGCCCAGGCCTCTTCTTGGTCTGGGGTAGGCCCAGGCCCACATCTCCTCTTGTTAGGGCCCAGGCCTCTTCATGGTCTGGGGTAGGCCCAGGCCCATATCTCTTTTTTTGGCTCAGGCCTCTTTAAGTTTATAGATAGGTCTAGTCCCATATTTCTTCTTCTTTTGGCTTTGGACTCTTCAAGTTTTAGGGTAGGCCCAGGCCCACATCTCTCCTCATTTTGGGCCCAGGGAAAATATAAAAAGAGACTTCCTTGTTAGGAATCATCTCAGTACCACATTACTTTTTGCATTCTGCTCAGCCTTTCAGAGTCAAGCTCAGGCCCACTCACACTATTTTTTTAAGTGACCAAGGCCTCATTCATTTGAGCTGCTGGGACATGCCTTCAAATCTTACCATTGAGGGTCTGGCCATCCTCTGGTAAAAAAATACCAATTTCTTTACAGCGATCATTCTGAGTTCTTGGAAGTCAAAACATATGTTTACATTAGTGTTCATATACGGTCATCATTCCTGAAAAAAAGAGAAAAAACAAAACAATAAATAGAGTTGTGGATAATTATGGAGGATAATATGGGTGTTCTTTTATGGCATGTCATTGATCTGTCCTCAGGGAAACATGCACAGACACAGACATCCATAGCCCACCATCCAGATGATACAAATTTACATTATACAAATAGAAAGATGAAATATATGGGGAAGAAAGAGAGTTAGAAAAGACCTTCTTCTTGCACAGCTCACTGGCCATGTGGTGGAGACTGCCCATGAACTCATGTGGAGTGTTTGGTGCTTCTAAGTTGTGAGACCCACAAGAGGGTCCCAACAAGACATCATGCTGCATTTTCTTCCTGTGGTACCCTCCCATGAAGGAATGTCACAGGTAGTTACAATAGAGGTTAGTCCTCTATGTGTCTTGAGGATGCCTTGCTAAGGCATTGGAGTCTGTGCAGATCTTCACAAGGATTCTTCCCTTGATTTGTATATGGTGTCTTGTCCCTGTATGTCATGCATGGCCATGCTCTGTGAGGATCTCTTTCTGGTCCTTGAATCGTGATTCTTTTGAAGATCACATCTGTCTTGTCCATCAAAACCCCCTCAGACACTGAATTGTGCCTTTAAAACCCCTTTCCAGAAATCCCTCTGCCAACTACATATACTGGTGTGAGATCACTTCATCTAAAGAATTTTCTGCAGTCACTTACCTGAAATGCATCCCTGCCCACATTCTCCTTGGTTCAATTCCCTGCCTACTCTGACTCTGCTGCCCTTAGATATAGGGCACACCTTTATCCATGACAGTGACCCTCATGTGAGGTCACAGAGGCCAGGCCTCACTGTTGGGAAATCTCAAAGGCTGTCCAGGCTCATGGGTATATTTTGGGCTAGTACTTACGGGAAGTATCTGAAGGCATCTTTTTATGACCATTTCATGGAAAAAAGCTCAGACACATGCCTCCTTTCTCTAGGGAACTTTACCCCTGGGAAGAGCAAGTCCAGTGGGGATGAGGTATGCATACTCAGTCCCCATGTGCAAAGTGTAATTCTTGGTTTATCATTTCTGATGCTCTGGTTATCAGCAAGCTTCTCTCATCATGAAACTTGGAGTGTGCCATCTTCTGGGCCCTGGGTACCAAACTGATTGATAAATTTGTCCTGCAACCTGTTCCTTCACCACCATTAATCACAGCTAGATGTCATGAAATTTCTGTACCTGGCTGTGCAATGGTAGTCGATGACTTCTGAGAGTGTCACTCACTGGAGAACAGCACAACAGTAGAACTTCATCCTGTAGTACAGGCTGGCTGTGGCCATCCCTGGGCCTCATCGTCCGATGAGTTGTGGGTGTCATCTCCCTGAGTCCTTATTTTGACAACTTCTTGGCACACATCCCACTGATACTGCACCTTTTCCTACTGCTATAGCACAGGTCCTGTTAAAGGTCGTCTCAAGGACCACATTGTGTCTCACACATCACACCCTCCCACTTTTCCGTATAACACACTGTTAATTAGGCCTTCATTCCAGGAATCTGTATGTATTTTTCCCACCACATAGCCCAAACCTCACTGCACACCTGCAAGCAACTCTTTCTGAATCCCGGCCCACCCCAGCAGACACTGAGTCCCCTTACATCAACACCACAGCCTTTACCTTGGCAATGAGCTATTATGTGAGGTAACAGAGGCTTGACCACACCTCTGTCCAGCTTATTTCTCTGTGCCTGAGTGCAGCATGAGGAACAACCATGCTTCTCCAAACTGTGCTGAGCACTCCGTCCCAGCACTGTGGAAGGCTTCCCCTGTGGTGAGTTTATCTAATTAACAAAGCCTGAACATAAAGTTACCTTGTCTCATATAGTAATGTGTATATTGGTCGGGAAGATATGTGACAGCATTCAGTGTCCCCTATAAGCACTTTCCCATGTATGACATGGACCTGCAGACAGAGAACACACACGAACACACATACAAAGTGCAAATGTCCATAATTACAGAATTAGAGGGTAGAGTGCTTTCATGGTGTTTCCTCTGATAGTGACATAGATGTTTCTTTCCATATTGTGACAGCTGAGTACAAATGAAAACATTGTTGCTGCAGGGACTGGAGTCCTCAGGGAAGAGCAGATGGTGGTCCCCCGGGTGCTTTTCCTACCTTCCCTGGAGAAGCCGTGTGTGCTGGTCTAATGTGGCCATTCAAACAGGAATGGATCCTTCTTCGTTACCTATGCTGGGTGCTGAGTTCTGGTCTAGAGACACCTGTGCAGCTTCATCCCAAGGCCTCTCTCCCTCGTGAGATGAAGGGTTTCTCTCCCCGTGGTCTTGAAGGACCAGTTCCACTGCTATAAGATGTCTGATCCCTGATCTTTCTAGTTCTTAGGATGATCTGTCCTCAGGCAGGAACATTTCAGTAACCACGCTATGTTTCATTCTCCCCATTTAAGGCCTCAGTGAAGAAGTACCCCACACTGACTGAGTCACTCACATGATGAATTTCAGGTAGCATCTATCCCAGAAAACAGCCCAAACTTACCCAGACACTTGGGCCTGCTTCGAATCCCAGCCCTCCTTGGTGGACTCTGTGTTGCCCTCAGGCAAAGAACACTGATGTTTCTGCAGCAGAGGTTTACCTGTGAGGTCACAGAGGCCTCACCTCACTTCATTCTGAGAATCACAAAGGGCATCCTGGCCTCAGTTACCTCCCAGCTTGGTCCACACTTATTCTCTCCCAAACCGTGTCAAGTGTCCTTAGAAACACATAGATTTGGGAAAGTAGCTGGAAGTGTTCACAGAGACACCTCCATGGGAATCACTTACTTACATCTTGTGGCAGCCCTCAATCTTTTCTGAGGTCACTGCATCCTTGAGAGGAGGCACACAGTTGACAGTGCTGCTTCCTCATCTCAAATGTCTAACTCACCCTCTGTCTCAGCATCTCAGAGTCTCCATAGGCATCACGGTTTATTGCTGGCACTCAGCTGCAGGGTGCCATCTTATGCCCCTTGCATCTGGCTCCAAGTGTAACCGTACCTCGTTTCCTATTTTCCCTCTGCACCACTAATCTTTTAGCTTGTGGTGGGTGGTGGGTTATTAGCTGAGTGTTAGGCTGCGAGGCCAGTGGCCCTTAGTTTTAGGGAGAACAGTATGAAAATATATACATCAATAGTGAATAAATACACAGCATTCATGAGCTACAATAGAATGAACAGAGCAGACAGAGCCCAGAATGAGGGGTGAGAATCCTGGGAGCACATGTTTTCATTTTTCCTATCCTCAGTGAACCTTCCACCTGAATAACGTGTTTGTGAATAATCGTTCTGTCCAGATATGTTTCAAGCCACTGTCCACATGCACTTGCAGTTCATGCAGTGTCAGGAGCTCGTTCTGTTACCTGCTCTTTCCTGGGACCCTGTCAAGTTTATGCTTTCCCGGTGAAGAGCTGCAGTCTCAACCACCACGTTTCCAGGGTTTCTCATGACAGAATGGTGGGTGTAAAACATGACTGACACCCAACACTAGGGGTTGCTGAGCACACATGGCCGTGGGGGCCACTGTGCGTTCTCTGTAGTTATTCAGAATGTGGAAAGTTCCGTGGATAAGTGTGAATTAGCCTGGCTCTCCCTCTGGAGACCAAGTATCCAGCCTCTGGCATGAGGATGCTTTAGTGGAGTTGCACTGTGTTTTTGCATTCAGATAGGCTCCCGTGTAACATGACTCATGAGCATGAGGACCCTGTGGGTGTCATTTGGAGATTGTGGGAAGTCAGAGTGCCTGATGGGACCTCCCTTCCTTCCTACCCCACCTCTACTAAACCTCTGGAGGAGCATTCCAGGACTGATCAAATACAGTGCATATGTTGTCTGCTGCCATTCCATTGACCAGAAATTAGTCATGTTCCTTGGGATCCACCACCAGCAAGGCCGAGATGGAATCTTGATCTCAAGGGCTTTCTATGTTTCCAACTCCACAGTGAAAGTTCTATTTGTTTTTCTTCTGACACATAGTAATTGGACACATTTATAGGGTACAATGTGATGTTTCCATTCATGTAGGTATTGTATAATGGTCAAATCAAGGTAATTCACATCCATCGCTTTATTAATATCTCATAACTACTCACGGTTTAAGTTTAGTATCTTAAACTTTTTACCCTTTCTTTGTTGTGAGAACTTTGAAAGTTCTTTCCTCTAACTATCTGAAATACGCGGTGTGTTACTGTTAACTAGAGTCATCATGCTGTAGGAGCTCCCAGGTGAATGAGGTCACACAGTGTTTGTCTTTTCCATATGCATTTGTTATTACTGCGTGTGAGCGTGTACCTGTGTGTGGTGTGTGCTCACACACCACAGTGTATGTGGTGATCCGTCAGCAGCACTGGAAAGCTGGCTCTCTCCTCCTTCCTCTGTCGCGTTCCTGGAGCCCTAGCTCAGGTTGTCAGGTTCACAGGGAGAGCATCGTTACCCAGGGGGCCGTCCTTTAGCCCCGAGTTTGCTCTTTTTAACAAATCAGATTGTCTTTGAGGTATGTTGTTTCTGGGTCTTTATAATTTTATAAATGTTAATATTTTAGTAGGCATACACGTTGCTGACTTTTCTTCCATTCTGTAGATCCTTTTCATTGTTGTTTACTTTGCTGTTACAGAAGTTTTAATTTGATATGATCCATTTTTTGCCTTGATTTTTTATTTTTGCTTTTATTGTTGTGCTTGTTGAGGTCTTCTCTAAAGGTCCTCACTAGCAGTCAGGTAGCACTTGCCCTGTTTTTTCTAGTATTTTCTTTCAGTTTCAGATATTACATTCAGTGATTAATCCATTTTTAGCTGATTGGATGAGAGACGAGGTGTTTGGTACTTTCATGTAGTTGCTAGTTTTCTCAGCGCCATTGATTGAAGAAATGGTCCTTTCCCTGTTCTATGTTTTGACCTTGTGAACATACGAGCTGTGTGAATGAATTGGTTAATTCCTCAGCTTTCTGTTCAGCTGCGTTGATCAATTTCTTCCTATTGCTCGTCTGGTTGGGGTCAGAAAAGATATTTGATGGAACCTTGGTTCGGGGTCCCACCAAAACAAATGTTTGTATGTTTTTGTTCAGACTTTTTTTTTTTCCTAACATGATCAATGCAATAGAGAAGAATGGATTGTACAGCTGTTGGGTAGAATGTTCTATAAGATTCTCTTAGCTCCATTTGAAGTCTGGAGTGTACTTTAAATTCAGAGTGTCTGCTGACTTCCTGTCTGGATGATTTTCCATTGCTGTAAGTGGGCGTGGCCATCCCCAGGTGTCACTTGTCTGCTGTCTCTCATACAGAGAGCTGTATCAATGTGTGTGTGTGTGTGTGTGTGTGTGTGTGTGTGTGTGTGTGTCTGTGTGTGTGTGTATGTGTGTGTGTGTGTCTGTGTGTGTGTGTCTGTGTGTGTGTCTGTGTATGTGTGTCTGTGTGTGTGTGTGTCTGTGTGTGTGTCTGTGTGTGTGTGTGTCTGTGTGTGTGTCTGTGTATGTGTGTCTGTGTGTGTGTGTGTGTGTGTGTCTGTGTATGTGTGTGTCTGTGTGTGTGTCTGTGTGTGTCTGTGTGTGTGTGTGTCTGTGTGTGTGTCTGTGTGTGTGAGTGTGTGTGTGTCTGTGTGTGTGTGTGTCTGTGTGTGTGTGTGTGTCTGTGTGTGGTGTGTGTGTCTGTGTGTGTGTGTGAGTGTGTGTGAGTGTGGTGTGTGTGTGTGTGTCTGTGTGTGTGTCTGTGTGTGTGTGTATGTGTGTGTGTGTGTCTGTGTATGTGTGTGTGTGTGTGTCTGTGTGTGTGTGTCTGTGTATGTGTGTCTGTGTGTCTGTGTGTGTGTCTGTGTGAGTGTGTGTGTGTCTGTGTGTGTGTGTGTGTGTGTGTGTGTGTGTGTGTGTGTGTGTGTGTGTGTGTGTTTATATGTATGCTACAGGCTTGGGTTTGGCCCCTTTACCATTCTTTAATGTCCTAATCTCATAGTTTTGATGTGAAGTTTATTTGACTTGACATAAATATCCCACTTTGTTCTGGTCTCCATGTGGATTACATTTCATTAATGTTCAGCCTCTGCATATCCTTGCAGATGAAATGAGTCTCACGTCAGCAGCATCCTCTGTTCTTGCTTTTGTAATCCCTTCAGCCACTGTTTTTTAATTAGATAATGTAATCCATCTGCATCCAGAGTAGTTACTGATCGTTAAGAACCAGCCGTATTGCTGGTTGTTTTCTGGCGGGCCTTTTCTTCCTCTCTTTCTCTCCTACTGTCTTCCTTACTGAGAGGTGTTTCTCGGTCAGTATGTTTGTTTCCATGCTTTAGACCTTAGCTTTTTCATCCATAATTACCACAAGCTCATAAAGAACACCCTATATTTTAAAAAGTTATGTTGAACTGAAGTGTGACAAAAAAAAACATTTCTCTTAGCTCCATTTCTCTCCTTGCTTTGAGTTTTGATGTCAAAATTCAAGCCTTTTTTGTATTTCCTATCCTTTAACAATTGATTATACTTGTTCCTTTGTTATTGCTATTTTTAAAATCTTCTTGCTGAGTGCATAGGAGCTATATGACTATCATGTCTGAATATTTAGATTTTCTCTGATCATTCAGGTTTTAAAACTTCAGATGCTCCCTGCCCCCATGAAGATTTATTGATTTCTGTGTGTATGGGTGTTTTGTCTGCACTCCATGTGCATGCCTGCTGCCTGCAGAGGTCAGAAGAGGACATCAGATCCCCTGGAACTGGTGTTAAGGACAGTTGTGAGCTGCCATGTGAGTGCTGGGAATTGAACCCAGGTCCTCTGGGAGAGCAGCCAGTGCTCTTGACCACTGAGCCATTGTTTCTGTGACTCCAGCCCAGCCCACCTTCAGATGGTTTCACGTTGCATGTGAACATCTTCGCCCTCTCCTTTTGAACATGCTTAGCATCTGTAGACAGGTCTAGTCACAGTGAATTGCTTCAGCTTTCTTTTCCCATTTCCACAGAACGGCTTTGCCTGGCAGCTTTTCCCTTCAGCCTCTGAAGTCTGCTGCTGGGGACATGGCTGTCCCCTCACCTCCCCTGTGCTGCTCTCAGAATTTTCTGTGACCTTTGAGAGTTTGACTCTGGGTTGGGTCTGACCAAACTTTTGACCTTCCCATAGGAAGGACATTTCTTCTTGGGTTTATGAGGCTTTCTGTTATTTCTTTGAGCAAATTTTGTGCCCTTCATCATTCTCTAGTTCTCTCTTGGTACCAAGCGGCCTAAACTTTCCCTTTGGATGGTGTCTCAAAAGACGCTGAAGTTTTCTTCCTTGTCACTCATTCTCTTTTTCTTTATTTTGAACAACATGTCTTCAGACTCACCAATTCTTTCCTGATTGATCAGTTCTGATGTGAATATCTTATACTTAATTTTTCATTGACTGTGTTTTTTTACTTTCATTTTCTGCATCTGGTTTATATGTTTGAAATTCTCTGGTTTTCCTCAAATGATTAAGTCCTTTGTCTCTCAGCTGTTCCCACGCATGCTTTAGTTCTGTCATGGGCACCTTGTTTTGCCGTTTTTTTTTGTTTGTTTGTTTTTGTTTCTTTTGTTTGTTTTGTTTTGTTTGTTTTCCTTTGTTTTTTTGAGACAGGGTTTCTCTGTGTAGCTTTGCACCTTTCCTGGATCTCGCTCTGTAGACCAGGCTGGCCTCAAACTCACAGAGATCCGCCTGCCTCTGCCTCCCGAGTGCTGGGATTAAAGGCGTGCGCCACCACCACCCGGCTTGTTTTGCTGTTTTTTTTAAGGCCCTCCCTCCTTGGCTTTCTCAGTCCCTAAATACATCTCTGAACTCATGAAGCAGGTGTTCGTTATCATATTCCTTGGCATCTGTGTTTGCCTGTGACTTCTGTTTCATTGTTCTGGTGTTTTGTGGTGGGTTTTTGTTGTTTGTTTGTTTATTGAAATTCTTAGGTAGATCAACTTCTTACATTCCACTTGAGCATTTGGAGGTCACCCTCAGCACAGATTAGCTGTCAGTTTTGAGATAGCTCTATGTCTGGTACAGTATCCACCTGGTGGACCTATGGACAGTGTATAAGGAGGCACCCAGGACATGTGGGAGAGCCAGTCCCACACTCAAGTCCAAAGACCATGTCATGTGGACTGTGCCTCTAGCAGGATGGGGCCTATACGTAGTCTGTCTGGAAGGTTTAGCAGGATGAAAGACCACGGCAAGATCTGCATATTAATTCCTATTTGTCCATTTCTTCTTGTTCTCTGCTGGCTTGGGGTAGAATAGCCCCTGGTAGTCTCCCTTGTGGGCCAGTGTAGGAGTGAAACACCACAGGGGATTAGGATGATGGGAAGTCAGGTGTCCCCCTCTGATCTTCCAGCATAGTCACAGTTCTCTGCAGGATGCCCGAGTGGCTTGGTGAAAGAGGACCTTTCATAGTTCAGTCGCTGTGTGTTTATGCGTGCATGCGTGAGTGTGTGTGTGTGTGTGTGTTCCAGTCTTCACCATCTTACTTTTGTATTTTGGCTTTCTGAGCTCTATGAGATGTTTTCTAGTGCATGGTTATTCAAACTCAAAGGATAATTGATGGAAATACAGATTCTATCATCTATTTCCACCATTCATCTTGGATTTATTTATTTATTCATTCATTTATTGATTTATTTATATTTAATTTTGAAACAGGCTCTCACTGGCTAGCCTGGAACTCATTGTATAGACCAGATTGGTCTTGAATTCACAGAAATCCTACCACTGATGCCTGCTAAGTGCTGGGATTAAAGGTGTGTACCATCATGCCTGGCCCAGGAATTCTGTTTTTAAGGGAAAACATTTTAATGCAGGAAATACAATAAGTCTAACTACTCAGAAAATAGCCTACTCATAAGGTCTCTGCAGCTGATATATTAAAAACAGTGGATTTTTTTTATGTTGTTTAAGTTGAAAAACAGAAAGTCAGTATTAAGAAATCTATGAATGCTGTGGTTCTGACCCCATCCCCTCCTCAAAAGGTTGTGTTAGCATGCTTGAATTTAAGGATTTTTTTTCCTTTTTTTAAATTTTATTTTTTTTATTATCAGCTTGATAGAGTACAATTCTTATCCGAATAGTGAAATGTTTCACTGGTTTGCCCAGTGTTTGAGTGAAACCAAAACTTATTATAAGCCACAGTCATTCTAGGGTCCCCCCTGCTATGTAGCCTCCCTGGTTCTGTGGGTTGCAGTCTGATTGCTCTTTGCTTTATATCTAAAATCCACTTATGAGTGAGTACATACCATGTTTGTCCTTCTGGGATTGGGTTACCTCATTCAGGATGATATTTTCTAGTTCCATCCATTTGCCTGCAAATTTCATGCTGTCATTTTTTTCTCTGCTGAGTAGTACTCCATTGTGTATATGTACCACATTTTCTTAATTCATTCTTCAGTTGACTGGCATCTAGGTTGTTTCCAGGTTCTGGCTATTACGAATAATGCTGCTATGAACATAGTTGAGCATGTATCTTGGTGGTATGATTGGGCATTCCTTGGGTATATGCCCAAGAATGGTATGGCTGGGTCTTGAGGTAGATCGATTCTCAATTTTCTGAGAAATCGCCATACTGATTTCCACAGTGGTTGTACAAGTTTGCACTCCCACCAACAGTGGAGGAGTGTTCCCTTTGCTCTGCATCCTCTCCAACATACACTGTCATTAGTGTTTTTGATCATAGCCATACTGACAGGTGTAAGGTGGTATCTCAGAGTTGTTTTGATTTGCATTTCTCTGATGACTAAGGATGTTGAGCATTTCCTTAAATGTCTTTCAGCCATTTGAGATTCTTCTTTTGAGAATTTTCTGTTTATCTCTTTAGCCCATTTTTTAAATTGGATTGTTCAGTATTTTGATGTCTAGTTTCTTGAGTTCTTTATATACTTGGAGATCAGTCCTCTGTCAGATGTGGGGTTGTGAAGGCCTTTTCCCATTCTGTAGGCTGTCTTTTTGTCTCATTGACAGAGTCTTTTGCCCTACAAAAGCTTCTCAGTTTCAAGAGGTCCCTTTTAGTAATTGTTTCTCTCAGTGTCTGTGCTACTGGTGTTATATTTAGGAAGTGATCTCCTGTGCCAATGCGTTCAAGAGTACTTCCTATTTTCTCTTCTATCAAGTTCAATGTCACTGGATTTATGTTGAGGTCTTTGATTCACTTGGACTTGAGTTTTGTGCATGGTGACAGATATAGATCTATTTGTAATCTTTTACATATTGACATACAGTTATGCCAGCACCATTTGTTGAAGATACTTTCTTTTTTCCATTGTACAGTTTTGGCTTCTTGGTCAAAAATCAGGTGTTCATATGTGTGTGGATTAATGTCAGGGTCTTCAATTCTATTCCATTGGTCTGTATGTCAGTTTTTATGCCAGTACCAAGCTGTTTTTATTACCATAGCTGTATAGTAGAGCTTGAGGTCAGGGATGGTGATGCCTCCAGAGGTTGCTTTATTGCACAGAATTTTTTTAGCTATCCTGGGTTTTTTGTTTTTCCATATGAAGTTGAGTATTGTTCTTTTCAAGTCTGTGAAGAACTGTGTTGGAATTTTGATGGGGATTGCATTGAACCTGTAGATTGCTTTTTTGTAATATTGCCATTTTTACTATGTTAATCCTACCTATCCATGAACATGGGAGATCCTTCCATTTTCTGATATCTTCTTCAATTTCTTTCTTTAGAGACTTAAAGTTCTTATCAAACGGGTCCTTCACTTGTTTAGTTAGTATTATCCTAAGGTATTTTATATTATTTATGGCTATTGTAAAGGGTGATGTATGGTGATATTTTATTTGTATTAAAATGTTATTTGTATGTTAATAAATAAAGTTGCCCGGGGTCAGAGCTATTAGCAAGCCATAGGAAAACAGGGCAGTGGTGGCCTACGCTTGTAATTCCAGCACTTGGTAGGCAGAGCTGGGTAAGTCTCTGTGTGTTCAGGGATACAGCCATTATTGGATACACATGCCTTTGATCTCAATACCAATCATGGAAAACCTGGAGGTCTATACAGACAGGCCGTGACAAGGCGGTCATGTGGTTGGGTTTACAACCAATGAGAAGGCAGGACAGGAACTCTATATAAAGACTTTAACACAGGGGTAGCTCTGGTTCGGAGAGGTAGGACCACCGCAGGAGGAAGGGTAAGGTTTTAGCTCTTAGCTCTGACCTCTTGGCTTTCTTCTTTGCATTGGTTCTGTGTTTCTTATTTAATAAGAAGGCTGGTTACATCTACATTTGGCGCTCAACGTGACAAGAATCCATTAAAAACCGCTTGGCTTGGCTTGGCGGCAGGTCCGGTTTCCGGCCTGGGCGGCCCGGCTGCCTAGCTCCGGCCCAGGCCTGACTGACCGGCAGCTGGAGCTACTTGCAACTGCTACAAACAACTCAGGCCTGCCCTGCTGAACAGGGCCCCTGCCTGTAAAGCCAAGGCTTGACTCGGCTCAAGCGGCTACACTTTCTCTCTCTCTCTCTCTCTCTCTCTCTCTCTCTCTCTCTCTCTCTCTCTGTCTCTCTCTGTCTCTTTCTCTGGATTCACACCTCGAACACCAGGTGGCTGTTTTGAAATTCCCTGGGATTCTACTGTTCTACCCAGACTTGGTAAGTCAATTAACATATCTATTTAAAAGAGAATTTTTTTCTACATTAAAAAAAAATGGGCTTTATGTGTACATTGGAAGAAAATTGGGCTTTGTTTGAAATTTTAGGCACTCTGACAATGGAACAACTATATGAAAAGATTAATATTGATCGAATTATTCAGTTTATTACTTTTCTTATCCTCATTTTACTATTTAAAAAGATAGTCAACTTAAGTGCCAGGATAACAGTCTTAGAAAAACCTGTTAAACTGGTAAAAATGAATTATAGAGAAATTCAAATTCAGACAGAAGAAATAGTGAAGTTGTTTCAAAATTGGATCATAAGGTTACAGAAAGAAAGCCAGTTTTCACACAATCACCCTTAATTTATCCGGTAGCCGTACAGCAGCTACCTGATGAAGAGAATAAACAAAATACTTGGGTTCCAGTTAAAATGTTAGACTTACAAAGATTTAAGGAGGCAATAGCATCTTATGGCATGTACTCCCCATATGTAAAGCAAATGTTAAACACCTGGTCAACTTGTAATAGGATTCTACCAAAGGACTGGCAGGATGTGGCACAGGCTGTTCTTGAACCCGGACAAAATCTCCAGTGGAAAATGTGGTTCAATAATGAGGCTAAAAATATAGAAAAACAATGGAGGGATAGCAGAATACAAGTCTGCCAGGATCAGCTTATTGGAGAAGGCCAATATGCTTCAGTACAAACACAATGTTCATATGATGTCCAAACTCTAGTTCTATGTCGAACGGCAGCTTTGAATGCATGGGTAAGAGTTGAAGAACCAGGAAAAAAACTGAATCATTTACAAAGGTTATACAGGGCCCAAAAGAATCTTTCACAGATTTCTTACAAAGATTGACTTCAGCAGTACAAAAAATGGTCCCAAATTCAGAGGCTAGTCAGATAATAATTGAATCTTTAGCCTTTGAGAATGCAAATGCAGCATGCAAAAGAATAATGAGGCCATTAAAGGCAAGATCTGCACCCTTGGAAGATTGGATTAGAGATACAGTTAATGTTGAGGCTTATGACCATGATGATATGTGGATAGGAGAAGCAATTTCAAAAGGTTTGAGCAATGTTAGATGTTTTGGATGTGGAAAACAAGGACATTTGAAAAGGGATTGTAAACAGGTCATTGCTAGAAATAATGTTTCTTCAAGGAACACTGGCAACAGAATGCCCCTTCCTTCTGGAGTATGCAGAAGGTGTGGTAAGGGAAAACACTGGACCAACGAATGTAGATCAACAAGGGACAGACAGGGTAATCCTCTGCCTCGAGCTTCGGGAAACTCCCAGAGGGGCCTCAGGCAGGCCCCCACAGTAAATCCAGTTCAAACCTTTCCTGCAGTTGTAGAGGAAACCCCTACTCAAAGCAACTAAATAACCAAATGTCTATTGAAATAAATCATGTTAGTCGAGATGATGAAACAGAGAAAATAGAAAATTCAGGAAAAAACATAAAGAAAAATTTTTGGCAAACTTCTATTAATGAACAAAGACCAAAACTAACAATAAAGATAAATGGTGTTTTGTTGTCTGGTCTGGTAGACACAGGTGCTGACATTACTATAATTGCACCAGAATTTTGGCATCCAACTTGGCCTCTTCAGGAGGTAAACGTTCAACTGTTAGGAATTGGGACATTATCTCAAGTGAAACAAAGTGCAAGATGGCTTGAATGTATAGGTCCAGAAGGACAGAAAGGAAAATTAAAACCATATATGGCTAACATAGCTATGAACCTGTGGGGTTGAGACTTGTTACAACAATGGAATACTCAGATTAATATCCCTCCAATCTCAGAAACAAATCATAAATTAGTACATGTTTCTGAGAGAAATATTAAAAGATATTATTCTAATGAGTGCTCACCAGCCATCCATGTCATACAAGAACAGGGCACAGCAACTGATAATTTTACAAGAGCTGGTGGAAGAACAGTTAAATGCTCATCATATTGAAGAATCAACCAGCCCTTGGAATTCTCCTGTATTTGTTATTAAAAAGAAATCTGGTAAATGGAGAATGGTAACAGACCTTAGAGCAATTAACAAAGTAATTCAGCCAATGGGCTCTTTACAATCTGGAATTCCTTTGCCTACTCTGTTACCAAAAGGATGGCCTCTCATAGTTATTGATTTAAAAGACTGTTTCTTTTCAATACCCTTACAAGAAAAAGACAGAGAAAGATTTGCTTTCACAGTGCCTACTTATAATAATTCTCAACCAGTTAAAAGATTTCAATGGAGGGTTCTCCCACAGGGAATGTTGAATAGCCCAATTTTGTGCCAATATTTTGTAAAACAGTCATTAGAAGTGGTACGTAAAAAATTTCCCAAATCTATAATTTATCATTATATGGATGATATTTTATTAGCTGACTCAAATGCAGATACTTTAGAAAGAATGTTTGAAGAAGTAAAGAAAAATTTGCCTTGCTGGGGATTACAAATTGCTCCTGAAAAGATACAAAGAGGAGATTCTATTAATTATTTAGGATATAAAATAGAACTTCAAAAAATTAGACCTCGGGGCTGGAGAGATGGCTCAGAGGTTAAGAGCACTGCTTGTTCTTCCAAAGGTCCTGAGTTCAATTCCCAGCAACCACATGGTGGCTCACAACCATCTGTAATGAGATCTGGTGCCCTCTTCTGGCCTGCAGGGATATGTGCAGATGGAACACTGTATACTAAATAAATAAATCTTAAAAAAAAAAAAAAATTAGACCTCAAAAGGTGCAAATTAGGAGAGATCGACTACAGACTCTTAATGACTTTCAAAGATTATTTGGAGACATTTCTCATCTAAGAACTATTGTTGGGGTAAAAAATGATGAACTGAATAATTTGTTTAAAACCTTAGAAGGTGATAAGGACTTGAATAGTCCAAGAGAATTATCACCTGAAGCTGAGAAAGAATTGGCCTTGGTAGAAAAGAAAGTACAGGAAGGGCACGTAGATCGTATTGATCCAAAGCTGAATTGCATTTTGGTTATTTTACCTTCTAGGCATTCCCCAACAGGAATATTAATGCAAAGGGAAGATATTATATTGGAATGGATATTTTTACCAAATAAACCAAATAAAAAGTTAAAAACTTATGTGGAAAAAAATCTCTGACTTGATTTGGAAAGGAAAATCAATTGAGAGTTCGTCAATTAGCAGGAATAGACCCAGCAAAAATTGTCGTACCTTTAACTAAGGAGGACATTGAAAAATTATGGATAGAAAATGAAGCTTGGCAAAAAGCTTGTAGTAATTTTTTGGGAGAAATTAATAGCAAATATCCCAAAAGCAATAGAATTGATCTTATAAAGTGAGCTGATTGGATCTTGCCTCGAATTGTGAGGAAAAAACCCATATCTGGAGTTCGTACATTTTATACAGATGCCAACAAACAAGGAAAGGCAGGTTACAAATCAGAAAATTTAAGTAAAGTGGTTCAAAGTCCTTATAATTCAGTTCAAAAATCAGAATTGTATGCTATTCTGTTGGTATTAATGGATTTTTCAGAACCTCTCAATGTAGTAACTGACTCTCAGTATGCTGAAAGAGTAGTATTACATATTGAGATTGCAGAATTTATCCACGATGCTTCAGAATTAACTTTATTATTTATTCAATTACAAGATACAATCAGAAAAAGGAGTCATCCTTTATATATAACTCACATCCGATCCCATACTGGTCTGCCAGGCCCTCAAGCACAAGGCAATGATGAGATTGATAAATTATTGATAGGAAATGTGCTGGAGGCCTCAGAATTTCATAAAAAACATCATGTAAATAGTAAAGGTTTAAAAAAGGATTTTTCCATAACCTGGCAACAAGCCAAAGAAATAGTAAAGAAATGTCCTACTTGTTCCTTCTACAATCAAACACCATTACCAGCAAGATGTAACCCAAAGGGTACTCAGAGGAATGAAATCTGGCAGATGGACGTGTTTCACTTTGCAGAATTTGGAAAATTGAAATATGTACACCACACTATCGATACTTATTCAGGATTTCAATGGGCAACTGCTTTGAGTTCTGAAAAAGCTGATTCTGTAATCACTCATTTGCTAGAAGTTATGGCCATTATGGGTATACCTGCACAAATCAAAACTGATAATGCTCCATCATATGTCTCTGTTAAAATGAAACAATTTTTTGCTTATTATAATAGAAACCATATTACAGGTATACCACATAATCCTACAGGTCAAGCAGTTATAGAAAGATCAAACAGAACTCTAAAGGATATGCTAAATAAACAAAAAGGAGTAACAAAAACCCCCAGAAATAGACTACATAATGCTCTATTAACTTTGAATTTTCTCAATGCCAATGAGAAAGGAACAACAGCTGCAGAGAGACATTGGATAATAGAAAAAACTACAGAATTAAATCAACCTATATACTTTAAGGATGTGCTGACCTCAGAATGGAAACCAGGATATGTGTTACATTGGGGACGAAGTTTTGCTTTTATTTCTACAGGAGAAGATAAGTTGTGGGTACCATCAAAATTGATAAAGGTTCTATTTGAACAAGAGAGACCTCTTAATTAGAGGAGGTGATAGTTCATTAACTATCATGAATATCCAATTTAAACTAACTTACACCAGTAACACATGCCTTTTCATTTAATCAGATAATAACTTGCCAAAAAGGAACATCCCAAAAAAAAAAACCTTGGGGAAAGGTTTTTGTTTTTTAGGAAAATGAAGGTTAAGGAATTTGAAGAACACTGGACAAATGAGACAACTGAAGAAAAGGGACAAATCGTCTATCCTAAGAAACAGAGTGAAATGGCGTATGGGTATGTTATCTAAAAAAATTTTATTTCAGGGCTGGAGAGATGGCTCAGAGGTTAAGAGCACTGACTGCTCTCCCAGAGGTCCAGAGTTCAATTCCCAGCAACCACATGGTGGCTCACAACCACCCGTAATTAGATATGGTGCCCTCTTCTGGCCTGCAAAGACACATACAGGCAGAACACTGTATACATAATAAATAAAATAAATTTTAAAAAAAACCACATTATCTTTAAAAAAAAAAATTTATGTCTTCCTAAATGTTTGTTTCTGCTTTTCTTTAAAGATTTAACACTATTTAACTTCTAATAGTCCCAGTTCAATTAAAATTTAAAGCTGACTTTGGAGTTGGAGAATGGCTCTCTCCTTCTTTAAACTCAAGCATGTTGTTAAAAGGAAAATGCAAACTCCCTGTATCATGCCAGAAGAAAAGAGCCATCTTCTGCTATGGGACAGGAGAAAAGCCAAATTAATTAAGGGACTATTCTATTACTAATCTCAATTCTTTGATTCTATTCTGATTCTTTAAACTTTTCTTAAAGTATGAATTTTATATCAAAATTTACAAGATTAATATATATATATATATACATTTTAAACTTCGTTAAGATATAAATGGTCATATAGAGTACTAACTAATTCTAAAAAGCCGCATATATAGTCTTTGTGTTCAAGTTTCTTATCAGTTTTTTGCAGGAAATCACGGTCAGGCCTAACATCAACTGAAGTCTCCAGGTAGAAGATGGGGCCCCACAACAACAACAATTCCACGTGGAGAATAATAATATCACTAAGCTGACAAACATAATCTACAGATCAGCTTTGAACTACAAAGTGCTCAGAGCAATTTTGAGAGAGCTAGCTGAGATGATCCAGTCTCAAAGACTACTTGAATAAGGATTTGAGATAAACCCTGAACTTTGGCATTATACACAGACTGGATAACGAAGGATATATTTACCTTTCCTAGAATTTGACAATTAACCTAAAATTTTTCTTTCAGGATAAAGATACCTTCGCCCATACCCAGCAGGAAGCAATTTCAAGAATACGACGCCCACATTCCCAAAGAGGTGGTGTGGGGCAGTTGTTTTTTTTTGGTCTTTTTTTTTTTTTTTTTTTGGTTTTTCGAGACAGGGTTTCTCTGTGTAGCTTTGCGCCTTTCCTGGGACTCACTTGGTAGCCCAGGCTGGCCTCGAACTCACAGAGATCCGCCTGGCTCTGCCTCCCGAGTGCTGGGATTAAAGGCGTGCGCCACCACCGCCCGGCTTTTTTGGTCTTTTAATGGGTTTTGGGTCTGGGATAATTTTCATTGATTAGGGGGTTTGGTTACAAGTTGTTGTCAAGGGTGAGGAAAAGGGCTAAGCAAAGGAGATTAGATTTAACGTTCTTATTAAAAAAAAAAGAAAGAAAGAAAAAGAAAAGAAAAATGTAAATACATTGGATTGGATTGTTTTATATTGTATACAAATTATATATATTGAAATTGATATTGTTAGAAAATGTTATATGTATATTTCTAATTGTACCGTTCATCTAACAATGTAAAGCAATTTTCTGATCCTTGAATGTTATTACTAACTAGTAGGACATAAAGAAATGAAAGTTAGTAGTTAGACATTATAATAGAAGTTGTAGTTAAATTAGGTATGTTTTCAAGATTGAGTAGATATATTTTAGATAGACAGGTTATCTTCAAATCCTTCAGAGATCTACAGAATATGGCATTTAAAATGTTTTAATAACTTAGAAAATTTTTCTTTTTTGTTATGACTATGAGACATGTCGGCTCCTGGCAGTACCAATCTACTTCAGAGAAAATATGGGCATTGAAGAAACTGCATATGGAGTTAACTTTCATTGTGGCAAAAGTTAGCCACTGGACAACAAAGTATCCTCGAATAAACAGGACAAAATGGACAGACAGGACATGAAACAAAGGACTACTGATTCTTGCCAAAACAAGTGTGGTTATGGCTTTATCAAAAGGCATCTTCTGAGGCCAGGACAATATGGCACCCTCCCTGAAGTGGCCTTTGCAATTCAGAAAAGGTACAGTGCCCTTTTCTTCGAAGGCAGTTGAACAGGCAGTGGGCTGATGGCTTCTGATGTGCAATGGAACAGCAGCTGAAACAGTTATTCTTGAAGAGTAACTAAGCTCACGCCTCTCAATAGTAGACTGGCATTTGAGAGAGGGATGTGGAGAAGAACGGGATGCTGAGATGAAGCCATATATATACAGCCAAGAAGAATGGACAGCTGAATTAAAAAAACATCAACAATTTCCAGAATTTAAAATCCTGAATCATGACATGACACTAGTGGAATTCAGGTGTTTCTGGTACATGGACTGCTCTCACTCAATGTGAGGTTGAACTGTTGACCTTGTGTACATCGTACTTCACAAATGAGTCTGTCAGATATGCTAAGCCTATAGCCTGAAGATGATGCCCCAGCACTGCGGAGAAACCTCAGGTGACTGTCCAAACAGCTGGCTGTTTCTGTCAACTCACAAATTTTTTGGAAGTTGCTTGCATGCACTTCCTGTTTTTATTTTTGTTAGTTAATATTATTTCCTTCTTGGGTCTCTGAGGGAGTTGAAGATTAGTTAGTTATAGTTGAAGGTTAGTTAGTTATAGTTGAAGATTAATTAGGATAGAAAGTGAATTAGATACATTTTGGACTTACCAAAATAGGATAGATAATGAAATGATTTTCTCTGAATTTGTCAAATACAAATGGACTAGACATTGTCTAGGTATTTATTACTTGTATATATTGTATATAGTTATTGTACTCTTGTATATAGTTTTTCTTTTGTTAGTTATAACCTTTTTCTTTTTTTCTTTTTATTAAAATAGAAAAGGGGAAATATGGTGATACTTTATTAAAATGTTATTTGTATGTTAATAAATAAAGTTGCCTGGGGGTCAGAGCTATTAGAAAGCCATAGGAAAGCAGGGCAGTGGTGGCGTACGCTTGTAATCCCAGCACTTGGTAGGCAGAGCTGGGTAAGTCTCTGTGTGTTCAGGGATACAGCCATTATTGGATACACATGCCTTTAATCTCAATACCAATCATGGAAAACCTGGAGGTCTATACAGACAGGCCATGACAAGGCGGTCATGTGGTTGGGTTTACAACCAATGAGAAGGCAGGACAGGAACTCTATATAAAGACTTTAACACAGGGGTAGCTCTGGTTCGGAGAGGTAGGACCACTGCAGGAGGAAGGGTAAGGTTTTAGCTCTTAGCTCTGACCTCTTGGCTTTCTTCTTTGCATTGGTTCTGTGTTTCTTATTTAATAAGAAGGTTGATTACATCTACAGTGATGTTTCTCTGATTTCTTTCTCATCCCTTTTATCATTTGTGTATAGGAGGGCTACTGATTTTTTTGAGTTGATCTTGTATCTTGCCACCTTACTGAAGGAGTTTATCAGCTGTAGGCATTCCCTGATAGAATTTTTGGGGTCACTTATGTATACTATCATATCATCTGCAAATAGTGAAAGTTTGACTTCTTCCCTTCCAATTTGTATCCCCTTGATCTCCTTTTGTTGTCTTACTGCTCTAGCTAGAACTTCAAGTACTATATTGAATAAATATGGAGAGAATGGACAGCCTTGTCTAGTTCCTGATTTTAGTGGAATCACTTTGAGTTTCTCTCCATTTAATTTGATGGTGGCTGTTGGCTTGCTATAAATTGCCTTTATTATGTTTAGGAATGTTCCTTGTATTCCTGATCTCTCTAAGACCTTTATCATGATGGGGTGTTGGATTTTGTCAAAGGCTTTTTCAGCATCTAATGGGATGATCATGTGGTTTTTTTCTTTCACTTTGTTTATATGGTGTATTACATTGACAGATTTTCATACGTTGAACCATCCTTGCATCCCTAGGATGAAACCTACTTGGTCAATGTGGATAATTTTTTTGATGTGTTCTTGGATTCGGTTTGCCAATATTTTGTTGAGTATTTTTGCATCAATGTTCATGAGGGAGATTGGTCTGTAATTCTTTCTTCGTTGCATCTTTTTGTGGTTTGGGTATCAGGGTTCTGTAGCCTCATAAAAAGAGTTTGGTAATGTTCCTTCTGTTTCTATTGTATGGAACAATTTGAAGAGTGTTGGAATTAGTTCTTCTTTGAAAATCTGGTAGAATTCTGCGCTGAAACCATCTGGTCCTGGGCTTTTTTTGCTTGGGAGACTTTTAATGACTGTTTCTATTTCTTTAGGGGTTATTGGTCTATTTAAATAGTTTATCTGGTCTTGATTTAACTTTGGTATGTGGTATCTATCCAGAAAATTTTCCATTTCTTCCAGATTTTCCAATTTTGTGGAGTACAGGCTTTTGAAGTATGACCTGATGATTCTCTGGATTTCCTCGTTGTCTGCTGTTGTCTCCCTTTTCATTTCTGATTTTGTTAATTTGGGTGCTTTCTCTTTGTCTATTGGTTAATTTGGCTAGGGGTTTGTCTGTCTTGCTGATTTTTTCAAAGGACCAACTCTTTGTTTCATTGATTCTTTGTATTGTTTTCTTGGTTTCTATTTCATTGATTTCAGCCCTCAATTTGATTATTTCCTAGCATCTATTCCTCCTGGGTGAGTTTGTTTCTTTTTGTTCTAGAGCTTTCAGTTGTGCTGTTAAGTCATTGGTATGAGATTTCTCTATCTTCTTTATGTGTGCATTTAGAGCCATGAATTTTCCTCTTAGCACTGCTTTCATAGTGTCCCATAAGTTTAGGTATGTTGTACTTTCATTTTCATTGAATTCTAGGAAATCTTTAATTTCTTTCTTTATTTCTTCCTTGAACCATTGGTGCTTCAGGTGGGCATTATTCAGTTTCCATGAGATCGTAGGCTTTCTATAGTTTTGTTGTTATTGAAATCTAACTTTAAGGCATGGTGGTCTGATAAGATACAGAAGGTTATTCCAATGTTTATCTGTTGAGATTTGCTTTGTGACCAAGCATGTGGTCAATTTTTGAGAAGGTTCCATGGGGTGCTGAGAAGGTATATTCTTTTGTGTTAGGGTGAAATGTTCTGTAGATATCTATTAAGTCCATTTGAGTCATAACATGTTAGATCCTTTATTTATTTGTTAAGTTTCAGTTTGGTAGATCAGTCTTTTGGTGAGAGTGGTGTGTTGAAATCCCCCACTATTAGTGTGTGGGGTTTGATGTGCAATTTAAGCTTTAGTAATTTTTTTTTTATAAATGTGGGTGCCTTTGTATTTGGGGCATAAATGTTCAGAATCAGGACTTCATCTTGGTGGATTTTTCCTGTGATAAATATGTAATGTCCATCCAGATCTCTTTTGATAGATTTTAGTTTGAAGTCTATTTTATTAGATATTAGGATGGCTACACCAGCTCGCTTCTTAAGTCCATTTGATTAGAAAGCTTTTTCCCAGCCCTTTACTCTGAGGAAGTGTCTGTCTTTGAAGCTTAGGTGTGTTTCTTGTATGCAGCAGATGGATGGATCCTGTTTTCTTATCCATTCTGTTAGTCTGTGTCTTTTTAGAGGTGAGTTGAGACCATTGATATTGATGGATATTAATGACAAGTGATTGTTAATTCCTGTTATATTTTTTTTTTTGTGGTAGTGTTGTGTTTCCCGTCTTTGGTATTTGTTGGTGTGGTATTATCTATTGCCTGAGTTTTCATGGGTGTATTTAACTTCCTTAGGTTGGATTTTTCCTTCTAGTGCCTTCTGTAGGGCTGGATTTGTGGTTAGGTATTGTTTAAATCTGGTTTTATCATGGAATATTTTGTTTACTCCATCTATGGTGACTGAAAGTTTTGCTGGGTATAATAGTCTAGGCTGGCATCTGTGGTCTCTTAGTGTCTGCATAACATTTGTCCAAGACCTTCTAGCTTTCATAGTCTCTATTGAGAAGTCTGGTGTTATTCTGATGGGTCTGCCTTTATATATTACTTGGTCTTTTTCCTTTGCGGCTCTTAACATTTTTTCTTTGTTCTGTATGTTTAGTGTTTTGATTATTATGTGGTGTGGGGACTTTTTTTTTTTTGTTTCCAGTCTATTCGGTGTTCTATAAGCTTCTTGTATCTTCATAGGTATTTCTTTCTTTAGGTTAGGAAAGTTTTCTTCTATGATTTTGTCGAATATATTTTCTGTGCCTTTGAGTGGGTATTTTCTCCTTCTTCTATCCCTATTATTCTTAGGTTTGGTCTTTTCCTGATATCCGAAATTTCTTGGATGTTTTGTGTTATGACTTTTTTGTCTTTAGTGTTTTCTTTGACTGACGAATCTATTTTCTCTATTGTGTCTTCAACGTCAGAGATTCTCTGTTCCATCTTTTGCATTCGGTTGGTTATGCTTGCATCTGTAGTTCCTGTTCGTTTAGTCAGAATTTCTATTTCCAGCATTCCCTCAGTTTGTGTTTTCTTTATTGTCTCAATTTCAATTTTCAAATTTTGAACTGTTTCCTTCATTTGTTTAATTACTTTTTCTTGGTTTTCTTTGATTTCTTCCAATTTTTTTGTTTGTTTTTTTCTTTCATTTTTTAAGGGAATTTTTTATTTCCTCCTTAAGGGAGTTTTTCATTTCCTCTTTAAGGGTCTCTATCATCTTCTTAAAGTCATTTTTATGATTGATTTCTTCTGCTTCTTCTGTCTTGGTATGTTCAGGTCTTGCAGGTGTAGAATCGCTAGGTTCTGATGTTGTCATATAGGTCTTTATGTTGTTGCCTGTACTTTTGCACTGGCGTCTACTCATCTCTTCCTCTGCTTGGTGCAGGCTGTGTCTATGTCTGAAGGTGCCTCTCTTTTTCTAACTGATAGTCTTGGTCCACTAGTGGTTCTTGATCGAATAGGTGTTGTTGGGCTCTGTTTCTCCCAGAGCAGCTTAGTCCAATCAGTGTTAGTGGGTTCTGTCTCAGGGAGCAGTTGTTCCCAATTGGTGCAGGGTGGGCTTATGGCTCTGGTGGTTGTTGGGTTCGTAGGGGTTTGTTTTGTTGTTGTTTTGTTTTGTTTGTTTTTTGGTTTTTTTTGTTGTTGTTGTTTTGTTTTTTTTTTTTTTTTTTGTGGGGGAGCAGGGAAAGGTGGCTGTCTGGTCCCTGGGACTCTGATGGCTGGAGCCTAGGGCTAGAGACCTGGTCTGCCGGTCAGGAGATGGGGCCTTACCTGATCCCAGTCAGTGTAAGGTGGGCTTATGATTCTGGTGATCTGGTTCGGTGGCTGGGTGGCCCCTTCTTTTGTGTTCTCAGGTCACTGTTTGCTCATTTGTCAACTCCTCAGCTGATCTTGTTTCCTCAGACTGCAGACTGTAGGCTTCTGAAACCTCTCCTGAATGGATCTCAGCTGAGCAGGTTGTTCAGTAGGGCAATCTCACCAACACCTCCAAGTTGTTGCATTTCACAGGATCGGCAGCTGGGCCCTGGGTTGGACTCAGGCAGAATGTTTGGGTCAGTTCTGGTCGAGTCCCATGGACATGGCTCCTTGCCTGAGTGCTGGGATTAAAGGCGTCCCTGCTCCAAACTCTTAATGTTCTCACTAACTCCTCAGTGGATAAAAGCTCAGCTTCTGGTCTTTATTATGACCTCACCTCTGCCTCTGCCTCTGCCTCTGCCTCTGCCTCTGCCTCTGCCTCTGCCTCTGCCTCTGCCTCTGCAATTAAGGATTCTTAACCAGGTTCAATTTGCCTAACTTTGAGATCATCTCTGTGAACTACTGAGACTCTCACCACTAGGGGGCGATTGTTGACAATAGGAAGATTTTTATAGTTTTTTTTTTTAACCCTAACCCTAACCCTAACCCTAAACCCTAAACCCTAAACCCTAAACCCTAAACCCTAACCCTAACCCCTAACCCCTAACCCCTAACCCCTAACCCCTAACCCTAACCGATTTTTATAGTTTTTAAAAGGCTTCTTTATTTGTGCTTTTTCTCTGTCTTGCCTCCCTCCTCCCCATTCCCTCCCCCTCCCCTTCCCCTCCCATTATCTTTCCTCCCTCTCATTTATAGCACTTACGTTTTCTAGGTCTTAAATTTGTTCATTTATAAAAATGAACTGACATTCTCACTCGGATGTTCTGTTAAAATATCCCACTTCTAGTGAGTTATATGAACAGCAGTTGACACTAAGCTAATACAATCCCAGGGTAGTAATATTCCTACTGGAAAATATTTCAAAATAGGGGCAGATTAGAGATGTTTTGCTGTTGAATCAGTATTTTATAATGCATTTCACAACTGATAAAATATATACAAATTCCAACCCAGAAGATAAATTTGTTCCTATGATTAGTTCTCACATAGAGTTTTAAACTGCATTGTGTCTACAATATCATTAACTACTTAAATTGGTCTCTTTTCACTAAAAGTTGTAGAAACCCATGGGAGTCGCGCTGACTCAAAGGAGTGAAAGTGGAATGTTCAGAAGCACAGTGAGCTTCAGCTATGGTTAGATTTGAGGCCCGAACAATATAACAAGGATTCTATCTTCCTTTATGCAACACTAGGCAGATGACCACATGCTCCCAGATGCAGAATCACCCAACAAAAAGGAATCATCTTCCCAGGAAGTTCTCCAGAAAAGACCAAGGGAAACTCACTGACCTGGCTTGAGTCGAATGGCTTGCCACAGCCAATCAGACCTTAATATTGATGGCTTCAAGGAAGAGGAAAACAGGTTACACACAACAAGGGCAGCTGCACATAAAATATGTGTAGTGGATTCCTCATGAATGAATTTCTGTAGAAGAAGAAAGGGGGAAAATACAGAACAGGAAGAGAGAAGATGCTCATGCCATCATTCCCATCAGGGCATGCAACTGAAGGAATACTGGCCCTGGCTCTATTTTTTGGATAACAAAGACACCTAATTCCTAAATGAGGGGAAAACAGAGATGGTATGCCATTTTCATTATAAATCAGAAACTTTTCTTCTTTCTCAACCCAATGGAAATCACCAACAACCTATTACTTGACTCATAAGAGTATTATATTAATATATTTAATAGAATTATTTTCAAATTCAATAGCAGAAAAACATACAAAGCCTTGTCTGTAATATTTTTTGTGATAAAACTAGACTGGGAGGCACAGACTCACAGCATCTCTTAGTAATGAACAGAGACATGATGTGGGCTAAGCCTGATGCCTTGATTTCAGGCTCTGGAGCTACGTGATAGAAGGGGAAAATCGGTACCTGACGTTTCCCTTGGACTTGCACAGGCCAACTGCAGCACATACATGTTCACACACACAAATGAAAGAAATAACTACTAGAAACAAAAAAAGAGACACTATATGCAAATAATTCCCTTGTATCATATTCTGTGAGTGCATTGTAAGTTTTCAGCTTCTACTCAGATCCACCGGCTAGAGTTTGATGGCACTTGTATAAAGATTCAAAGCTGTGATCTTATCCATTATGTCGTAGGCACCAATCATATTTAGTCCCCGAACAAGTTGGTCTCTTAAGGCCGTAGCTGTGAGTAACACGTTCTGATCTGCTTTCCACTTAACAAAGGCTTGGTAGATTCTTTCATTTAACAATGGAGTAGTACTGTGAAAATTTAAATAACAATTATTTTAATTACCAGCCATGAACATTACTTTAAGCTCCTTAAAGGTTGTCTAAGTTTTCAAATTAATTTTCCATATTTATGTGAGACTACATTTAGCTGAAAACAGTATACATGAACATTTACAATGAGCCTGACACACAGAAGCAAACATTATAAAAAAGCTTACATTTCAACTTACATTCAACTATTAAGACAATAATCACTGTGGGTTATTTACTATAACCCAATGCAATACAATGCATACTTTATGGCTTGGTCTCACTTAATCCTCACGGCAGGAAGAAACTGGAGCAGAGAGAAAGAAAAGGACACGCTGAAGACCAGGAAGCCAGCTGGACTACAAGCCCAGCAGCTCATCTCACATAGCCCTTCATCGCCATTACATGGTATGGTTGCCCAGCAAGGATGGCAAATATGGGACAGGCGAAAGGCCACCGTCTGTAGTAGAGTTTACGTTAATGTAAATATTTCAAGACTCTCATATCGAGGTCATATAAACGCAGGGGTGAACATGCATTCATACCAAATGCCATTCATACTTACTTCCTTACAGAGCTGATGCTTTCTGAGCTTTTCATGTTTAGTTTTTGTTGCAAAAATTCAAAGTTTATTTCACTGATATTGTTGGCCACTACGTTGAATATCTTCTCTAAGATTTTCTCTACATTTGAACATAGAAGAAACATTATTTATTTTGAAAAAAAAAAGATACTTTGAGTTAATATTTAGTTTTCTTCTGTGTTTTTATCAAACATATATGTCGAATAAAATTGAAAATGACAATGTAGAGCTGAACTGTCTTCAGTTTGTGCTCCCCATCCTGTTACTTCTAGAATCTAAGGAGACCTACAGCCTAAAATGGCTGCTTTAAAAGCATCTTAAAGCAACTTGATAGTGATCTCCAAATTCTTTACTTTTTTCTGGATTTGAAATGAATTTGATTCCTTCCTTCAATTCTGGCTGTTTTATATTAACTACTTTGAGAAACTAGCATCTGTTGTAAGTATGGCATATAGGTGCATATTCATATTAAAATACTTTATTATTTAGTTATTTTTTTAATTTACTTAAGGCTAGGCATGGTAGCATATGTCTTTAATTCCAACACTTGGGAAGGCAGAGGAAGGCAATCTCTGTGAGTTCGAGGCTAGCCTGCTCTACATAATGAGTTCCAGGACAACCAGGACTACATAGAAAGACCATATCTCAAATATATATATATATATAAAAGAGTATGTTTGGGGGGGGCAGGTGCATGTGAGTATAGGTACCCACAGAGGCCAAAAGTATTAATCAGATCCTCTGGGGTTGGGATTTCAGGCAGTTGTGAGCTAACCAACATGGGTGCTGGGGACTGAACTCAGAATCTCTGCAAGAGCAGCATATGCCCTTAACCACGGAGCCATCTTTTCAAACCCATTAGTGCCTTTTAAAATAATAAATCTTCTAGATAGTGCTATGTAGATATGTCTTTGTTGGCCAGAGCTTCTAGAAAGTGTAATCTAAAGTCACCTTTGTTAACTAGAACACTATGAGAATTTTCAAGAATTAAGGATCTCCCATGCTCCATATCTCAAAAACATTATGGCCTTTTCATTTTGAGAAATTGTATATACACTGTTAATTCCTCAGACTAGATTTCATGCTAATGATAAAAAGAAAATAGAATTGCTTAATAAAATGCTCAGAAGGGACTCTGTGATCCTTGTTAACTTCGGAATAAATATGTTTCCCAGGCTACTTCTCCCAGCTTCATCAAGGATCAAAATTGCAGGGTAAAGTCTCCTTAAAGCATACAGAGATGTGGTAAGTTTCCAGATTGCTCTCTTCCTCCAATCTGTGAGATGCTGTCATTGCTACTGCACTTTCTCCGTCAAAAGTAGAGCAGCAAGAATGGTATTTCTTTGAGAACTGGAGAAACAGAGCTTTAGCATGGAGGTTCAGTCCTGTAACTCAACCACCTTTCTCTAAGGTACTATCCACAATAGAAATACCACGTAGACACTTGGAACTCTGAGACCCCTATTTTATAGAAAAATTACCTTTGAGTGTAGTAATTAGCATAGTCAGCCTACAGTGAGTTAAAGGAGACAGCCACTGGGACTTAATTTTTTCTCAAGTTTCTTATTGATAGAAGAGGCTCAAATCTTAGGAAAGCTTCTACATGGCAGCCATGTGCATAGTGTATAGTGTGGCTTACAAAGGACAGTACTTTTTACTACAGCTTTGTCATTAGTTTATCCTGGTATATGCTCTTGGTTACGTAGATATGGTACATGGTAAAATGATTGAGGAACAGCTGAAGATGTTCTAATCCCCCCATGATAGCATTGAATAATCAACACAAACAGCTAGCCTTCAGAAAAAGGGAGATAGTTTGTTACTGCCAGCTCAAAGTCTCCAACCAAAGCAAGCTCCCTTATGCACAGATAGCAGAAAATTTATGGAGATAGGTCCTCACTCATCACCCACCGTCTCTTTCATCTGCTCTTTGGAGATACTGTGTGATAGTATGCAGCTGTTTTCCTCTACAGATTTCCATCGGTGGTCTCAACAAAGGATTGTCATCAAAATTTATCTCTTTCAACGACAAAAGACTATAGATAGCACTAGGCAGGGCTGTCAGACTGTTTCCTAGTGAGAACAAAATGGGAAGGAATTACTCCTTTCTGTAAAGTTAAACTGCAGAAA
This sequence comes from Peromyscus californicus insignis, assembly GCF_007827085.1. Taxonomy (NCBI): domain Eukaryota; kingdom Metazoa; phylum Chordata; class Mammalia; order Rodentia; family Cricetidae; genus Peromyscus; species Peromyscus californicus. The sequence goes on from NW_026294584.1 coordinate 17,432,797, forward strand.
CAGAAACTATGCATGCAGAAGTCTACTGTCCTGGAAAGGTGTCCAAGGACACTCACAGTGATGACAGTTCCAAAGTGTCCATTCTAGGAGAGAAAAGGAGGATATATTAAAAACCACTGTGGGTCCTTGGTCTCCTAGCGTGGCAAAATGAAGCCAGAGGATATCTTCTTACAACAACTGGCTTTGCAGAGTAGCTATTATCATTCTTAAAATAAACTTTTTAAAAAGTGAGTTTTATACAAGTGCATCCGGTGTGTCCTAACCCTTTTGTTACCCCTCCCTCCCCTTTGTCTCTTTGTACTCTACAGTGTCCCTTCTTTCACACATGCATGACTTTTTGTATTTATGTAGGAAGCACACATGAGACGAAATACTATTTGTCTGCATGAAACTGACTTAATTCACTTAATATGATCCCCCATTGTGTTCATTTCCTGCAAATGACATGACTTCATTCTTTATGGCTGAAAACCCCTCTGTGTTGAGTATATCTCATATTTTCTTTACCATTGCTTTGTTGTTGGACACCTAGGTGGTTCTGTAAATTTGCTCATGTGAACACCCCTCAATACACATTGATATGCAGGTGTGTCTGTAATGCATTGACTTGGAGTCTTTGTGTAAACACGGGAGATCAGGTTTCAGGTTTCTGAGAAAGCTCCCTGCTGACTTCCATGGCTTCCCTTTTGTCCACATCCTTGCCAGAATTTGTTGTTACTCTTTTTTTTTTTTTTTTTTTTTTTTTTTTTTTTGGTTTTTCGAGACAGGGTTTCTCTGTGTAGCTTTGCGCCTTTCCTGGGACTCACTTGGTAGCCCAGGCTGGCCTCAAACTCAGAGATCCGCCTGACTCTGCCTCCCGAGTGCTGGGATTAAAGGCGTGCGCCACCACCACCCGGCATTACTCTTTTTCTTAATGACTGCCATCCTAGCTGAAATAATTGTAGATTCACAGAAACATTGGAGTTGGTCGTGCTTTAGCGTTGGCCAATGCTGTCTCACACTAGTGTGCTGCTGCCATTCTCTTATTCGTGTATTTTATTTGTGTTAGTTACACATGGAGAAGAAGGCCTGTTACTCTTCCTGAAGAGTGGTATCAAGAAACCAAGATCTGAAGCAGTTCCTGCGGTGTTAGGAGGGCACCTGTCTCGTGCTTGTGAGACCCTGGCTTCCATCCTCACACCACAGACAAAAAGAAGACGGGGGAAAAGAACTCAGTATCCAGGGCTAGTCATTCTGAGAGGCGGGCAGGGAGCAAGAGAGGGAGGGCGGGAGGGAGACAGAGAAGGGCAGAGAAGGGAGGAATACAATACATTATAAAAACTAGAATGATTCATATAAAATATGCATGTGCAGCACATACAAGTCACAATGCATAATACTCAGATCCTGACTTTTCTCACTTGCCACTTGAGAATCACCAACGTTCTTATTCCTCAATGGCCTTGTTCCTTTTGTTAATAAGTATTCCATGACAGATGTCAGTAATTTATTCATTCACTAGATGAAGGAGGCTCTTAAGTTTCTAATTTGAGTGATTATGGATCAAGCCATTCTTTTTTGTTTTGTTTTGTTTTTCAAGACAGGGTTTCTCTGTGTAGCTTTATGCCTTTTCCTGGAACTCACTTGGTAGCCCAGGCTGGCCTCGAACTCATAGAGATCCGCCTGGCTCTGCCTCCCGAGTGCTGGGATTAAAGGCGTGCGCCACCACCGCCCGGCTGGGATAAAGCCATTCTATACATTTACACTTAAGTGAAAAATATAGTTGAAGGTTGACTGATGGGTCATATGGTAAGTGTGAACCTAACTGTATAAGAAATGACCAGTGTTTTGAAACGCTTATACCGTTTTTGCATTCCTGCCGATTTTTTTTTCTTTTTTCTTTTTCTTTCTTTCCTTTTTTTTTTTTTTGGTTTTTCTGAGACAGGGTTTCTCTGTGTAGTTTTTGGTGCCTGTCCTGGATCTCGCTTTGTAGACCAGGCTGGCCTGGAACTCAGAGATCAGTCTGGCTCTGCCTCCCGAGTGCTGGGATTAAAGGCCTGTGCCACTGCCGCCCAGCTCTGTTTTTTTTTCTTTTTCTTCTCCCCCACATTTCAGTGGCTCAGCTTGCCAGGCTTTAGCTCTTCTGCTGGTGACATTGGGTTATAGAGTGAATGTGTGAACTTCCTTTTCTCTAAACTCAACGCCAGCCAGCATCGCTTATGCGTTGCCTCTGTTTGTGTAATTCTGTATAAAGGATCCATTCAACATTTATACCAATTTTGGTTGAGTTGACTTTTTTTTTTTTTTTTTTTTTTGGTTTTTCGAGACAGGGTTTCTCTGTGTAGCTTTGCGCCTTTTCCTGGATCTCGCGCTGTAGACCAGGCTGGCCTCGAACTCACAGAGATCCGCCTGGCTCTGCCTCCCGAGTGCTGGGATTAAAGGCATGCGCCACCACCGCCCGGCGACTTTTTTTTTTTATAGTGTTGGATTAACTCAGAGACTTCCCTATATTAAGCAAGTACATAATTAAACTCTACCATTAAACTGTATTCTCAGCTCTTGATTTCTTTTTGAAATCCCTTTCTCTTCTCTCTCTCCAATCTCTCTCTCTCTCCCCCCCCCCATGGGGGGGCGGGGCGCACACATGCATGTGGAGTGCATGGTTACTTTGTATGTGTACAACAATTACTTTATAAAGTATGTGGTTTTTCTATTTATTCTTTTTTAAAAAACTTCTCTTCCTAAGGCCAGGGTTTCACATTTTGCTGAAATCTAATGTTGGTTATTTAGATTGATTTCTATTTTCATGGACTCACACACCCCAGTCAAGCATCATATTCCCAGTTCTCAGATGCAATGTTAATATGGTAGCTGAGAAATTTTTGTCAATATTTTCTAGTTTTTATCTACAAGTTTTTATACTTTTAGCTTTATGGCTAGATTTGTGACTCATTTGAGTTTTTTTTATGATGCATGGTACAGATGAAAATTTTGTTGAAATTGTTTTTATTTGGTTTTCCTTTGGATTTTTGGACACCTAGCTTATATCATTTATTGACAATATTATTCTCTATTGAATTACTTCTGTGCATTTGTTAAAAGTCAATTGCCAAATGGGCTTGGGTCTATATCTAGACTCTACTTTATCCCACTAATAATCACATTTATTGTCTTGACAATAGCATGCTCTCTTCATTACTGGAACTTTGCAGAAGCCTTGAAATAGGGTTCCATGAATTAACTGCTCCATTCTTTTAAAAGTTGTTGTTTCAGTTATTGTAGTTGCTTTGGCAGTTTATACACATTTAGAATACTTTCTTATTTTATTTGTTTTTTAAAATGTACTGCCGAGATTTTTGTGTTAGAATTCAGTTGAATTTGCATACAAGTTTAGAAAGCATTTACAAACATCCATATTGAGATATCCAGTGTCTAATACTATTTAAAGATTGCATCCATGATTATAGCTCTCTGTAGATCTTTCATATGCTTTGATAGATACTTAGGAGTTTTGTACCATTTAGAATAGTATTTAAACACATTACCTTTTTTGTTTGTTTTAGAGTTTATGTGTATGGAACCAATTCTGGCCTTAAACTTGAGGCAGACTTTCTGCCTCGGCCTCCTGTGTACTAGAACTGCAGGCATGAGCCACCATGCCTTAGAAGAGTGCTTAAAATTCAGTTCTAATCAGTTATAAATAGTATGCAGAACTTTTGTACATTAATAGTGTTAGCATTAACAACTTTTTCAGCGGCCGCCTTGCTACCTCACCTACTGTTGTTACCTGTTGGGGTTTCTACTAGTCAATGTCTCTGTTGTCAGAACCAGCTCGGCCCTCTTGCTTTTGAACTGTACATATACTCTTTTTTGATACAGGAGCTCTCTACATAGTCTTGGCTATCCTGGAACTTACTATGTAGACCAGGCTGCCCTCAAACTCTTACAGATCCATCTGCCCTGGATTAAAATTGTGTGCCAGGACACCTGACCCTTTTTTCTTTCTTTCTTATCTTCTTGAATTAGCTGGGGCTTTTTCCCCTTTCTTTTGTTTGACTGTCCAATCATGAATGGGATTTAATTTATTTTGTCATATGGTATTTGCTTCTTTTAGTATCTGGTGAGAAGTTCATGTTACTTTTCCTTGGCTTATTGATATAGTAAATTACGAGGGGGAAGTTTTTTAATATTAACCCAGTCTTGCATTTCTAGTGTGCATTTCACACATAATTGTGATAGGTTATTTTATATATTGATGGATTTAATTTACTTAATTTGTTGATGAATTTTATATCAATGTTCATGGAAGAAATTAACCCATAAGTTTCTGAAAGTGTTGTACTTGTCTCATTATACTATTGGAAATATCAATGGCCTCATTGTATAAACTGGAGAGTGTTTTAGCCTCAATTTAATTAAAAGTAATTCCTTTTTACCTTTTACTGAAAATAGATTATTTTCTCATACAGTATATCCTGATTATAGTTTCTCCTCCCTCTACTCCTCCCAGTTCCTCCCCACTGCCATCCTCTCCTCTCCAGATCCACTCCCTCAGGCTTATAGGAGATAATAACCAAATAAAATATAATAAGATAAAATAAAACCATCACATCAAAGTTGGGCAAGGCAACCCAACAGAAGGAAAAGAGCCCCAAGAGACAACACAGAGACTCACTTGTTCCCACACTTAAGAGTCCCATAAAAATACTAAGCTGAAAGCTGTAATATATATGCAGAGGACCTGGTATAGACCTGTGTAGGCCCTGTGCTTGCTGTTCAGTCTCTGTGAGTTCATATGAGCCTTGCTCAGTTGATTCAGGGGGCCTTGTTCTCCTGGTGTCCTCCATCCCTTCTGGCTCTTACACTCTAGACAGCTGGAAGTGAGCTTTTGAGGGAGGATATGGAAGTCTAGTGCATTGAGAACTTCCTAAAATCTATGAAGGTGATGACCTCCTAATGATGTCTCCTAATAATGGGGGAGATGGAACCCCAAATGGCCATCTCTTGTCACTAAACAGGGCTACAAGTACCAGGACTGGGTTGCATTCAATTGAGTTGTTGGTCAAGGAGACCCCCAAACAACCAGCTTGTTGCTAAGACAATAGATTGCTCTCTGTAAACTGATAGTGGGGCTCCATTGCTGAGGACAACACCCACACAGCTCATTGAACATGGAGAAGTCAAGATGGTGCCTACATGAAGCCTTCACCCCTATGTTCTAATGTCTTTGGTGCTGGAAGGTACTCTGCAGGCTACTAAAAGAGAAGCATAAACACCAACTCATCCATCCACAAAACCTTTGACCTACAATCTGTCCTGCCTGCAAGATATGCTAGGATAATGGTGGCACAGAACTTGTAGAAGAAGCCAATCGATGTCTGATTTGACTTAAGGTCCACTCCACAAGATATAATCCATACCTGACACTACTTGGGTGTGATCAAGAGCCAGAGATAATCCAGAGGCTTAGGGTAAAACCAAATACCACTGATCTTAATGAAAGTGTCAATAAAATGACTCTTTGTGATATTCTGCTATACTCATAGATCAGTTGCTTTATCAGTCAACATTAGAGAAGCTTCCTCCTGAAGCAGATGGGAATAAATGCAGAAAAACCACAGCCAGAAATCACACACACACACACACACACATACACACACACACAGAGAGAGAGACAGAGACAGAGACAGAGAGAGACAGACACAGACAGACAGTGACAGACAGACACAGACACAGACAGACACAGAGAGAGGTGCCTTGGAATGTACAGCTCCAAATGAGATGTCTCCATCAAATCCTTCCTCTCAAGGAACCCCACAGAAGAGGAGGCAGAAAGAACTGAAAGAGTCAGAGGGGGTAGAGGACACCAGGAAAACAAGGCCCTTTTAAAATAATTCTTAAGTCAACATGTTTCTTTTATAAATATGTCATAGGAACCAGCAGTGAAAACATCTGTAGCTGCAGTTTTGTGTGGAAAAGTTTTAGCTCCAAATTCAGTCGCTTGAATAGATTCAGGATTACCTATTGGTCCTCAGTGAGTCCCTCCTCCTTCTGTTCAACTCACCTTGTTCTCTCTACATTAAATCAGGGCTGGTTTGTGTGATTAGTAGAACAGAGCAGATGTAATATTATTTGGCATCCAAATTAAGTTTACAACCACACTGCTCCTTCTGTCAGCACACTCTGTCTCTCTCTCTCTCCTATGACTCCCTCTGGAAAAAACAGTTTTTGAGTCATGAGCAGGGTTACCCAGCAAAGAACCAAAGGCTGCTTCTACCGGCCATGTAAGGAAACTTGGGAGCAGAGCCACGAGTCTCTGGCTGATGCTCCAGTTTATAGAGTGACTGTAATCTCATACAAGACCCTGAGACAGAAGTCAGTGAAACCAGAGTCCTGCTTCTCACCAGTTTAAGAAGACAAACAACCAAGGATAACCACCATAATAGCTGATGGCTAAAAGTGCTGAGCAATCCATAGACACCAGAAGCCTGATGAAATTCAAGAGTTATGAATAGGAACTCCTTATAATAGGAATAGGAATAGGAAATCCTTATAAAGGAAAGTCACTCAGTTACACATAGTTCAAATCTACTTACATCTGAAAATAGAACCACAAAATTTGCAACAGATATATATGATAAAGGACTGCTATTCAAAATATGCAAAGAAGATTTAACATTTAACAATAACCAAACAACTGAGAAATATTTTAAAGTTCAGAACAGATACCTTACCAAAAGACATAGAGATGGCAAACAAGTATACACACAGACACTTCACCTCATTCATCAACTAAAGCAACAATGATACCACCAGACACCTATTGGAATGGTCAGACCTGGATCACCACCAACAGCAAATACTGCTGAGGTAGAGCAACAGAACCCTCATTGATTACTTGTAGGAATACAAAGTGTTACAGCTATTTCTGGAGATGTTTACTGTTCCGTGGAGCATCTTCACTGTAAATTAATTTTGAACACATTGGTGGTGTCATTTTTGAAGTGCATCTTGGTAGACAACACTTACTTGTGCCTTTATATTTGAAGCACACCTCTCATAGCTATGTCTTTCTCATCCCTTCCAGTAATCTCTGTCTTTTAGTTAGAGTGTTTAACCAACGAATGTTCAATTATAAGCACGCTTGTATTTAAGGACTGAGGCTGTAGCTCAGTGGTAGAGCACTTGCTTAGCAGGTGTGAGGCCCTAACCTCAATCTCCAATCTGCTAAAAAAAATGTGATAGTTGGATTTAGATAAAACATTTTACTACTTGTTTTTCTATTTGTTGTCTTTTAATCCTTTCTGATTACTTGAATCACTTTTCTCTGGCTGCTTTCAAGATTTTTTTTCTTTATCTTTGTTTTCCTACAGTTTTACTAATGGATGAAAGCAGGGTGGTTTTGTGGGACTCATCTGTTTCTTGATTCATGTTCTTAAACATGGGTTTGTTCAGTTTTTCAAAATCTGTTGAGCGGCAGATTGGCAATATGCATTCTTTCCATCTGGATATCATACTGTGGTAAACATATTTATTTTTTCAAGCAACAAATAGATGTGAGGAAAGAGGGACTACTATACACCGCTGGTGGAAATATAAAGTGTACAGCCACCATGGAAATCAGTGGTGCTGGGAGTCCTTAAAAAAGCTAAAACAAAGAAAAGCCATCCATTGAACTAGGAATACTGCTGATACATATGAGGACCCTCAGCTAACACATCATGGTCTGTTAGTGTTTACTGCTGCACTGCTTACAGAAGTTAAGAAATGGAACCCACTGAGACGTCAATCCAGAGATGAATGGATAAGCCAGGGGTACAAGATAGGATCTTATTTAACTATAAAAAGATAAATGAAATTATGATATCTGTAGAAAAATGAATAGTGGAGATCATTATGTCAGTCAAAGTAAGCCAGAGTCAGAATAGCAAGCAATGTCTTCCTTATATGCAGACACTAGATTTAAATTTTAATTACTTTATTATTTTATGTGTATGAGTATTTTGACTGCATGTATGTATATATACCATGTATTTGCTGGTTCCCATGGAGATCAGAAGACGGCATTGGATCCCCTAGCACTGGGGTTGTAGGTATAAGCTGCCATGTGGGTGTTAGGAATCGAACCTGGGTCCTCTACAAGAGCAACAAGTGCTCCTAACTGCAGAGCCAACTCTCCAGCCCCATGACTCTAGATTTAAATGTGTGTGTGCTTGTGTGTGTGTGTGTGTGTGTGTGTGTGTGTGTCTGTGTGTGTCTGTGTACATGTGCATGCATATGCATGTACGTGTGTGTCTGTGATGAAAGTAACAAGAGAACCGTGACGAAGAGGAAAAGATCTTACAGGAGGGGAGAGAGAAGACAAAATAGAGTAACAGAGTAGTAATGGGAGTAGAAAGAGGAGCTGGCAAGAGGAGAGCAGTAGCATGGGGAAGGAGGGGGGCAACAAAAGCAAAGTATAATGCTATTGTGGTGCTTTGAAAGAAAATGGCCCCCAAAGGGAGTGGCACTGTTAGGAGGTGTGGCCTTGGTGGAGGAACTGTGGATTTGGGCTTTGAGCTTTCATATATGCTTAAGCCAAGCCCAGTATCTCAGACCACTTCCTGTTGCCAGCAAGTCAAGATGAAGGACACGCAGCTTCTTCTCCTGCACCATGTCTGCCCATATGCCACCGTGTCCCACCATGATGATAATGGACTAAATCTCTGAAAATGTAAGCCACCTCAAGTAAATGTTTTTCCTTTATAAGTGTCACATGGTCATGGTGTCTCTTCACAGCAATAGAAACCCTAATTAAGGCAGGTATATATGTATGAAATTCCACACGAAAGCTCATTACTTTGTATGCCAAACTTCAAAAAAAAGAGAAAAAAATAAATAGAAATAAAGACATAGCTTGAGGATCCTTTCAGAGCTCTGTTTGGGCAATGTAGACAGTGATACTATTCAAATATTTAATAGTTGCTCTGGTGGAGGGGCTGAGCATCAGAACCAATGCTGCTGTAGACTACAGCTATAATGCTACCAGCAAAACCAGCCAATAGGCTATCTGGGAGGGCAGGAAGTAAAGACAGCACCAAGGCTGTATGTAGACTGTGAAGAGCACTGGGCTGTGTCCCTGAGGAATTGTCTTCCCTGGGTATGATGTGCCCATCTACTTTTCTTTCATTTGCTAGTCTATCTTTTGGGGGCAGAGATGACAGCATCTGTTAAAAACCACTACACTAGGCTCTGTGTTTAAAATTGATCATTCTATCATTACACTCTAAAGCAGTGGTTCTCAACCTGTGGGTCATGACCAAACCATTGAAAAACTCAGATATTTACAGTACCATCAGTAGCAAATTACTGTCATGAAGTAGCAATGGAAATAATTTTATGGTTGGGGTCACCACAACTGTATTAAAGGGTCGCAGCATTAGGAAGATTGAGAACAACTGCTCTAAAGAGTCAATATTATGTCCATTCATTTATTTCCCCAGTCTCAGATAGAAACTGCTTCCGGTCATTGGTACGTCTGTGGTAACATTAACTCTCTTTAGCACTTCTAGAAATGGCCTGCATTCAGACTGGAACTTGGGAGGCAGTGTTGAAACACAGCCTTTCCACTGATCTGCACCACCACAGCTTCTCTTTGGAGCTTGATTGACAGAGTGGGTTTTCAATATTTTCTAATTCTATGTGGAACAACAGAGACATGCCCCAGTCTGAAGAGCAGGTACAATGCCCCTGGCCATTGTGTCTTGATGTTGTCCTAACTCAAGCATCTCCAGGGAATGTACTTCCAGTTGGAAATTCTAGTCTCCGATACAGCAGAAGGCTCTGGAGAATTTTTGTTTGTATTTTGTTTCCTTTTTTTCTCTTTCTTTTCTAATAGTTTGTTTTTTGAGAACTTCATATATAAGTACTGCATCTACATCACACCTACCTCCCCCTCTCCCACTTCCAACTCCTGCCATGTCTTCTCTTCCAAATTCATGATCTCTTCAATTATTATTACACGTGTGTACATGCATGAGCATGGTATAGATGTCTATGTAACCTACTGAGTCCATTTGGCTTTGTTTATATGTTCTGTGTCTATTTGGGGTTGGACAACCTATGTGGGAGTTTGTCCACAGAGAATATAGGTCCCGCTCCTCTCTGTAGTCACTGATAACCTATAGCTTTTCACGCAGTGGTGGGGCCATGTGGAATTTCCCATCTACAGTGAAATGTCAACTAAGTTTGTCATTATGCTGGACAACCATAATGTTTCAAGCAGCCATATCATTAGGAGCTCATGGGTGCAGCTTCTGTCATGCCTAGGAGACACCCTAAGCCTCTGACTCTAAGAGTCTTTCTGCCCCCCTTCCACAGTTTCCCCTAGCCTTGGGTGTAAGTGTTGCATTACAGATGCATCAGCTGGCTTGGGCACCCCACAGTCACTAATTCCTTACATTCTGACCGGTTGTGGGCTTTTGTAATAGTCTCCATCTGTTGCAAAAAGGAGCTGCTTTGACTAGGGTTAGAGCTACATTTATCTGTAGTGAAAGGATAAGTGTTTAGAAAAGAGTCAAATGATATTGGTTTAGGAAACGGGCAAGACTGGACATTCCTCTCTGATAGCCACTGGTAGTTGGATAGGTGTCCAGTACTAGGCATGAGTCTCCTCATGTTGAGTGGGCCTTAAGTCCAATGAGGTAACTGCTAATTACCTCAAAGGTGAAAGCACCACTATTGACCTTTCTGGATATCTTGCTGGTCCAGTCATTCTTGTGTTTCATAAGCTTTACAGCTGGGTAGGACTAGCAGTTCCTCCTCTCCCTTGACAACTTGCATAACACTTTCTGACACTATGAGAGCTAGTTCTCAGGGAGAAGGCTTCCTGGTCCCTTCCAGCTCGACTCTTCCAAGTCCTGTGTCCAAAGTGTGTGGTGTCTTGAGCAATAGTCTTACTTCAAATTCTGGGAAGCAATTAAGGGCGATGGCAATAGTCCACAGTGATGGTTTTGGAATTCTCTTGGGCTCCCCTGACAAATAGCTACAAAAGTTTATATGAGCGAGAATTGTTGAGACCAAGGTTGGATAAAGCACAGGGACAAATAGCCAAACGAATGGAAACACATGAACTATGAACCAATGGCTGAGGGGTCCCCAACTGGATCAGGCCCTCTGGATAAGTGAGACAGTTGATTAGCTTGATCTGTTTGGGAGGCATCCAGGCAGTGGGACCGGGTCCTGTGCTCATTGCATGAGTTGGCTGTTTGAAACCTAGGGCCTATGCAGGATCGCTTGGCTCAGCCTGGGAGGAGGGAACTGGACCTGCCTGGACTGAGTCTACCAGGTTGATCTCAGTCCTCGGGGGAGGCTTTGCCCTGGAGGAGGTGGGAATGGGGGGGTTCGTTGGGGGGAAGGTGAGGGGGGCGGGAGGGGGGAGAACAAGGGAATCCGTGGCTGATATGTAGAACTGAATTGTATTGCAAAATAAAAAAAATTAAAAAAAAAAAGTTGTTTCGTATACCTGGTACTGTTGTTTTCATTAGACAGTCCATGGCTCTTTGGGGGAGCATTATCACCCCAAATAGCATAACTTCATCTAAACTATATATCTATGTATACACATATATTACATGTAATTTTAAGTAAACATAATATATGATCCCTATGTCTTCTTCAAACACCCTTAGCGTTACTTATGCTTCTGCCTCTCTCTGTATTGCCCTTTTTCCCCATTCCTACCTAAAGCTGCCCCCCCCCCATTTCTCCTGTTTCCTTCTGTTTGCATCTCTAGGGCTCTTTTCAAGGCAAGAAACCAGTTCTTCAGCTTTGTGCTCATTTCCTGTAATTGGGAAAAACATTGTGTGCCCCTCTTCCTCTGATGCCAACTTAATGCGCTGTCTGACATTCTCAGCAAAACTGCAGTTTAGCCATCAATGTTCTACTTACAGATTCTACTTATTGCTTATTATGCTTGACACATACCTCTGATGTCTAGGTGCTGTAGAACTTTTAAAGACAGAAAGGATGGTGGAAGAGTACTTATTTGATTGTTGTATGCAAGTAGACTAATCAGACTGCTCAGCTCCCCTATATTTCTTGGAATCTCTTTGATTGCATTGTTCGAGATGTCGAGTGTTTTGAGTTGAGTCATATAACACAGATCTTCTGGAATTCTTGTTAACTGCAAGGACAATTAACAATCATGCTTTTATTAAATCTATAAATATTTGTATCATTACATTTTCCCCCTAAAAACAAGTGGAAGAATAGAGTTTTGTTTTAACCCTTTTCTAAGGAGATACTTTCATCCTGTCACAGATTCTTTGTGACTTCACATCCTAAAAATCCTCAAGCTTTTGTGTAGCACCAAGTACCTCCTGGTCTGATTGGTGCTCCCTAATTAGCCCTGTTGCTTAGAGACCACTTTCTTCCCATGCCCCAGCTCAGTCTACCACCACCCACTCTTGTCTTTCTTGTCTCTCTAAGGCTAATGCTGAAGTTTGTCCAACTACTCAGTCACACTTTATCTTATTCTCAGCACAGAGAGCAAAACATCCACACCCTTACACACATGTATATATCACACACATACACCACACACAACACACACATATACACACAACACACACACCACAAGAACACACACACACACACACAAGAATGAGGATTGATGCATATTAAAGATAAACATCATGCATAAATATGACTATTGAAGAGGTACCCAGTATGCAGAATGATAAGAACTTCAGAGAAATATGTAAGTAAGCAAGACTGTGCAAGACTACTCAAGACTGAGAGCCAAGCTTATGTAGCACGAATAAGATCAGCATAGGTGGGCAGGCCTGTCATTGAATTTCCTTCAAACAAATATTCTTCTTGGAGTTTTCATTTAATTTTCTTTGAGACAGTGTCTCTCTATGTAGGCCTGGCTGTCTTGGAACAGGTTAGCCTCAAACTCCTAGAGATCCACCTTCTGCCTCCAGCCCCCCTGTGCTGGGATTAAAGACATGGACGCCATGCCTGGCTAGATATTCTTTAAATACTTTCTCAGTGTTTATCAGAGAAAGTGAGAGCTCTAGGTGATGGAGCTGCTGTTGAAAGGAGAGTCCTGCTGAGCAACTCCCACTTCGCTCTGGAAGCTCTCTCACTAACCTGACCCATCTTCTTCAGCTGGTCGGTTGTTGATCAACTGTTAAATAAGCTAATCCTTTGGTTATTCTATCTCCATTCCACCCAAGTCATATTTTCAACCACATAGGATATCCTTAAGAAGGATTCTTTTAAAAACTGTTTCACCATCTAAAGACTTTTGAAATGATGTTGTAAAGACTTTAACTGGTGTCTTCAGCAACTACTTTGATCCTGAATTTCCTTCCTCCCTCCTTTCCTTCTTTCCTCTTTCTGTTCTTCATTCCTTCCTTTTTTGGACAGAGTATGTGCTGTGGGATGGTCTGTATGTCAAATGTGCTGCTGATTGGTCAATGAATAAATCACTGATTGGTCAGTGGCCAGGCAGGAAGTATAGGCGGGACTAACAGAGAGGAGAATTGAGAGAACAGGAAGCTGGGTGAGGGAGACACTGCCAGCCGTCATCAGTACAAGGAAGATGTAAAGTACCGGTAAGCCACAAGCCACGTGGCAAGGTATAGATTAATAGAAATGGATTAATTTAAGCTGTAAGAACAGTTAGCAAGAAGCCTGCCACAGCCATACAGTTTGAAACCAATATAAGTCTCTGTGTTTACTTGATCGGGTTTGAGCGGCTTGGGACTGGCGGGTGAGAGAGATTTGTCCTGACTGTGGGCCAGGCAGGAAAACTCTAGCAACAAGTATGACTCTGTATTCCAGGTTTAGCTTGCTATCCTTCCACCTCAGCCTTGTGAGTGTTGGGACTGCAGTCATGTACCACCATGCCCAATAGAACACATTAAGATCCGTCCCCTATGGGACTGGAGAGATTATGCAGCAGTTAAGAGTGCTTGCTGCTCTTGGAAAGGACTCAAGTTTTAATTTCAGTGCCCAAAAGGCAATTCACAACCAGCTTTAATTCCAGTTCCAAGGGATCTGACACCTTCTTCTGGCTTCCATGCGATCCAAGCAGGTTTGAACTTACATATACATTGAAGCAAAACACTCATACACATGAAGTAAGTATTTTAAAAAAGAATCATCTCCTGGAATGAAGTCTGATGACTTTGACAAGGCTTGATAAAACAGAAAAATAAGTCAGCACAGGGAAGGAAGTTGCTGGAGTAAACTGGGCATAAAACACACGATGAACATGGGCAAGGACAGAGAAAATGACATTGGAAATTCCAGGGGAAATTGCCAACTATGAAACTAGAGTGCTAGGGATTATGTGTGTGACGAGTAGGTGTGACAAGGTCAAAGAAGTAGTTAATAAAAAGGAGAGAGTTAGATGTTGTGGAATAGAATATTTGTTTAACTATGTAAAGATGTGTTACATTGGTTTATGTTGTGGAATATTTGTTTAACTAGGTGAAGATGTATTGCATTGGTTTATGTTGTAGAATATTTTTTAACTAGGTAAAGGTGTGTTGCTGTTTCATCTTGCCTGCCTAAGGCACCTGATTAGTCTAATAAAAACCTGAATGTCCAATAGCTAGAGAAAGGAGGGATAGACAGGGCTGGTGGGCAAAGAGAATAAGTAGGAAGAGGAATTTAGGCTAGGGGAAGAAAGGGAAGAAAAGAAGAGAGATGCCAGGGAGATTTCAGGGGCCAGCCAGCAGGAAAGTAGGACATACAGAATGAAAGAAAGGAAAAAAGCCCTGAGGCAAAACATAGATGAAGAGAAACAGGTTAAAGTAAGTTATGAGAGGTAGTGGGACAAGCCTAAACTAAGGCTGAGCATACATAATTACTAATAAGTCTCTGTGCCTTTATTTGGAAGCTGGTTGGTGGCTCAAAGAAAATTCCAACTACAATTAGGGACATAGTCTTGAGGAGTCACAGTTAGGGACATAGTCTAGAGGAGTCACAGTTAGGGACATAGTCTAGAGGAGTCACAGTTAGGGACATAGTCTAGAGGAGTCACAGTTAGGGACATAGTCTAGAGGAGTCACACATCACAGCAAGAGAGAATCTAAGTACTTACTGTAAACTAGTCAAATTAGCTGGTACTTATATTGAAGAACCAAAATGTATGTTTTAATTCAAAAGTAACTTTACTACAACGTGTCTCCCTCTTCATCCCATCTGCGTGGGCCACACATAACTACTGTTGGCACACTTGCTGAAAATGTATTACATAGAAGGTATGACATTATAAAGGCCACATAACTTTGGTTCTGAGCTATAACTCCAGCCATAGATCAGAGAGATTCTTTTTTAGCAAAAAGGAAGATTTTTAAGAATAGATTTTGAGGGATTTTGCTTTGGATAATAATCCAGCATTAAAAATAGTCAGATGATAGCTGTGTTTATTGAGGTCTAAGGTTACAGCAGTAATTTTTTAAAAAGTAAAAAAATATTTCCAAGGCTTGAGGTATAATTTAGTAGCAGAGAACTCACCTACTATGTGAGAGGTGTGGGTCTGATCCCTAGCACCTCAGTAAATAAATAAATAAGCAAATAATTAATCTGTCAATTTTTAGGAGTAATTTCCAAAGAAAATAGCTTGAAATATAAAAATATATTTATGAAGAAATTATTAAAGCATTATCATGAAGAAAATTTCTGAATGCTTAACAGTGGATTAGTTACATAAATAATATATTTATTATAAAGGTTATTGGGAAGATTATTAAGTTCTACTAAGGAGAAATACTTACGTAGAATAAAATTTTAAATTGAATTTGTAGTCTTTTTATAACTGCTTATAAACCTATATAAGAAAAAGAGACTAAAAGTACATTAAAGCAATATCTAACAGTTTTATTATGATATGCCTGTGGAATAATTCCTAGCATCTCAATTTTCTAGATTTTCAGCAATGCATCCTGGTAGTGGGATCAAACCCAGAGCCACGCGTGAGTTGGCCAGGTGCTACCATGAATCCACATTTCCAACTCAACAATGTGGTTCTATTATACACAAACTTTACAACTTCTTACAATAGGGGCTCAGGAGATGACTCGGTCAATAGAGTGTCTGCAAGCGGGAAGGTCTGAGTTTGAATCCCCAGCACCCACTGGAAATTTGGGACCATGCATATAACCCCAGTGCAGAGGGGTTGAGGTGGAGACACATTTATTGAACAACTAGTCTAGCCAATCCATAAAATCCAGGTTCAGTGAGAGACTTTCTCAAAAAATGAGGTGGAAACAATGAGTATGGTGACACACACATTTAATCCCAGTAATCAAAGAAGAAACTGTGTTGATCACTGTGAGTTCAAGGCCAACCTGGTCTATGAAGCAAGTTCCAGGGCTGCCAAGGCTTCACACTGAGACCTTGTTTTAAAAAACAAAAACAAAACAAACGAAAAACAGAGCAAAATTGAAGACACCACCTTTGGCTTCTGAGTGCACCTATGTACACCCACATGCATCCATGTACACACCTACAAGAATGCATACATATACAACATACATACAAGTTTGAAAATCTCCCAGTGGACTAAATAGAAAGGAATCTACAAAATCACCTGCTGTTTCACATTGCATTTGAATGGAATGTCCTGTAAAGCTTTTGTATAGAGAGGTGTGTCTCTAAGCCATGTTTTCAAACATAGAGCATTTCACCTGTTTAAAATACACATAAAAGCACTTGCTTGTAGTCTTAGTTAGGGTGACTATTGCTGTGATGAAACACCATGACCCAAAACAACTTGAGAAGGAAAGAATTTCCTTCACTCACAGTTCCATAGGACAGTTCATTATTCAAAGCAGTGAGGGCAGGAACTCACACAGTGCAGGAACCTGGAGGCAGGAGCTGATGTAGAGGCCATGGAGGGGTGCTGCTTACTGTCTTGTTCCCCATGGCTTGCTCAGCCTGCTTTCTTACAGAAACCAGGACCACCCACAGTGGGCTGGGCTCCCACTTTGATCACTACTTAAGAAAATGCCTTACCGCTGGATCTTATGGACACATTTTCTCAATTGAGGCTCCCTCCTCTGATGACTCTAGCTTGTGTGAAGTTAACATAAAACTAGTCAGGACAACGTGCCTCAGATTGAGAGTCCTCTAGTCTCCATGCCCAAAAGAGCACTCTTACCTTTTTCCCACTTGTCTGACTTATATTCAGCTCCTCCAGTGTTGGAAGTTGGCACACTTCAAGAGGGAAATGTATGAACTGATTGCTTGATAAGTTTAATTTCTGGATCCCTTTTAGCTTAGATATTTCTGAAGTTATTTTCTGTAACTGATTTTCTGAAATATCAAGTACTTGCAAGTTTTTTAAAGCACACAGTTCCTTTGGGAAAATCGCAAACTTATTACCAGCCAGAATGAGCACATGGAGTGATACCATAGCAGAGATACAGGGCGGAATTGTCTTTATTTGGTTTCTACCAAGATCCAGGTATTCAAGATTTGTGAGAGAACATATGTGTTCTGAAAATATGGGGAGTTTGTTTCTATTCAACTCTAAATGAAGCAGCTGCTTACTGAAAGATATATCCATAGGGATTTCTGAAATATAATTTCCATTAAAACTCAAGTAGTCAAGTGACGGTAATGCACACAACCCCACTGGGAAATACATTATATTGTTATAATTTAATTCAACTCTGGTTATTTTTCTGCAGTTTTTTATTTCAATCGGAACATGTGTGATTTGATTGCCTGAAAACTCCAGGCTGTCTATATTACTAAGATGTGAGATTTCTTCAGCCATTTTTATCATTTTATTTCTGTTTACATGAAGTTGTCTCAAATTTTTAAGCCTATGGATTTTCCTAGGAAGCTCTTCTATGTTATTATCACTGAGACTAAGACATTCCAACATTACACAGTGGGAAATTTTCTTTGGTATGTTTGTTAACAAGTTTTTATCAAGGTTAAGAAGTCTGAGTTCTCTGAAATTCTCAATTTTAGGCGAAATAGCTTCCAATTTATTATCAGCTAGCTGAAGTTCTTTTATTTTGGGCAACTGAAAAATTTCCACAGACAAAAAAGTAAGTTTATTATGATCCATTAAAAGTTGTTCTAAGTTTTTCAGCTCCCTAACTTCTTTAGGCAAACTGCCTATCATGTTTCCAGTAAGGTTTAGTGAAGCTAATTTTGGAAGGAAGCAAAGGGATTTAGAAAATATTGTTAAATGGTTATATTCCAGATTAAGAATTTGCAAGTTTTTCAAACTAGACAGAGACTCTGGTATATGTGCTAACTTATTTTTACCCAAACTTAACGTTTCCAAATTTGCAAGATTTTCCAAGCCAGAAGAAGGTAAATCCTCAATATAATTACTATTTAGAAAGAGTTGTCTCATATTCCCAAGTTGTAATAGTTCTTTAGGTATGTATGATATCTGGTTGTAACTGGCATTTAGTATCCTTAAATTGTGAAGCAACTGAATTTCCAAGGGAATTAATGGCAGTCCATTTTCTTGCAGGGACAGAATCTCAAGTCCTAGCAGATCCCCTGGATCTGCCCCTTGGAAAGTTTTTATTTGATTCTTATCTAAATATAGATATTTTACATATTGGACTCTTAAAAGGTCCACAGGGAATTCTTGTAAACCCTTGGCCTCAAGATTAACTGTAAAGTTATCTTCCTCTGAGTCCAGTTCTTTCTCACTTTCTTCAGAGGCTTGTGGACTACCTTTGTCCTCAGATGGGAATATGACTTGTGCATAGTCTTCAGTTTCCACCATCTCCGATGACACGGAGCCCTGGGGTGACTCTGGTTTTGACAGTGGGGTGACATCGTCTATGCTGGTATCAGAAAACGGAATTGTTTTCTTTTTCTCTTCATCTGTGTTAAGCAGGCTTGAAGAGGAAGCTGTTGGCTGTTCTAGGCCCTTTAAAGGATTTTCTTCATAAATCTGATTGGATTCTCTCCTTCCCAAGTACGGAAAAGATTCATCTAAGAACTCTGGTGCTTCTTCAATAAATCCAGGCTCCTCCAGTGACTCGGATCTAAAGACTCCTTCAGGCTCCACCTTATTCTCATCTTCAGACATTGTATTGACTGGCAGCTCTTCCACCGCTTCAAGACTGTAACTCTACTTTTTTTATGTACTTTTTTCTTATGAACCTACAAGACAGATGTTGATATTAAAATAAGCGTAATAAAGATGTTGAAATTACACATGCGAGGCTAACTGCGTATCTTCACCTCTCCCTCAGCCTCTCCAAATCCAGTCCCCCAGTTTCATCCCCAGCTCTGCTCTGCAGACCACCCACCAGCTGTGGCCACCTTCCACCCCCCCACCCCCCCACCCCCCCCCACCCCATACACACTTCCCCTCCTAGCCCCCACCCTGGCTCCCCTCTCCAGTGGACCACACAGATCTTCCCCACCTAAGTCCCCTCCTCTCAATCATTGCGTTGTCCCCAGACTCCAACTCCTGCAGGCGTTCCCTAGGAACCCACAGGACACCCTGACCAGGGAAGCAAGCAGGTTAACTGCAGAGCTTCACCTCTCACTCCATGCCTCCAAATCCAATCCCCATTCTCATCCTCAGCTCTATAGCAAGCCTTCTGATGTGGCCCCCTCTCACTCTCTGTACCCATTCCCAGGGGACTAAGCAGATCCTGGTGCAAGACCCTGTTTTCCTCCCTCCTCTGGATACCCCCCAGGACCTCCCAGCCAATCCCCATTCTGAAGTGTCAGCTCAAAATACCCCCCCCGAGGCCACACCTGCCAGGATCCCAGAAGAATTTCCTACTAGGCAACACACACAGTGAAAACCTGTCTTGAAATTTTTCCTTTGGGATTGATCAGAATCAAAGAGTGAGTGACCTCACCATTTCTACTGTTTAATACTGCACTGAAATCTTCCTTCCTTCCTTCCTTCCTTCCTTCCTTCCTTCCTTCCTTCCTTCCTTCCTTCCTTCCTTCCTTCCCTTCTCTCTCTCTCTCCCTCCACCCCCCTCTGCCTTCTCTTTCTTCTTTCTTTTTCTTTCTTCTCTTTCCTTTCTTTCTTTCTTCTTTCTCTTTCTTCTTTCTTTCTTTCTTTCTTTCTTTCTTTCTTTCTTTCTTTCTTTCTTTCTTTCTTTCTTTCTTTCTTTCTTTCTTTCTTTCTTTCTTCCTATCTTTCAGACAGAGGTTCACTACGCAGCCCTGGCTGATCTAGAATATACTATGTAGATTAGGCTGTCTTCAAACTTACAGAGATCTGCCTGCTTCTGCTTCTTGAGTACCAAGATTAAAGTCATGTGTCATCATGCCCGGCTTTTGTGGGGGACAGAGAGTCTAAATTAGATATTAGGCTAGCATACATATTAGTGAGATTTATTACAGCATTTTCACGTATTTGTTCATTTTTTGAGATAGAGTCTCATGTATTCTAGGATGTCCTTGAATTATGTAGCTCAGAATACCCTTGCACTTCTGATCCTCCTGTTTCCACCTCCTGAGTGCTTGGATTCTAGGCATGAGCTACCATGTCTGATTTATACGGTGCTAGGGATTGATCCGAAGACTTTGTGCATGCTAGGCAAGCCGCTCTACTGAGCTACACCACCAGCTCCACATACTTTGTTCTTATTCATGTCCTAACCCCCTCTTTTTCACCCCCCTCATAGTCTCTCCCCCACCCTCACCTATCTGACTCCCCTCCTCTGCTCTCATGCTAAGTGTATTCCAATATCTCCCCTCCTGCTTTTTCCCCTCCCCAACCCTTAAATTCTCTCCTTCTCCTCTGTGGTTGTCTTTCTAGTTTCATAACCTGCACTTATACACACATATTATACATACATGCAGATTAAAATCAATAATCCACATATGATTCTGGATTATATCACAGAACTTAATGATTTGCTGTTACATCCATTTCTTGAAAATGTTATGACTTCATTTGTCTGCATGGTGGAATGAAAGTCCATTGTGTATATGAATCATATTTTCTTTATCCACTTATCTCTCAATGGACATTTAAACTGGTTCCATTTTTTAGCTATATGAACAGTGTAACAATAAACATGGATATCCAAGTATGTCTGTGTAGGAGTTAGGAGTCCACTGGGTGCTTTTCCTGAGAGTTCTTCATTGGTTGATTGGCATGTTTATTGACTGGAATATTTGTGTGTGGTAGGGGGAGGTGGATGCTTAATTTTTGCAGTTCTTTACATATTCTAGTTACTAACTTGCTGTCTTATATAAAGTTGGTGTCTTACTTAAGATTTCTACTGCTGTGAAGAGACACCACGACCATAGAAACTCGTATAAAGGAAAACATTTAATTGAGGTGGCAGCTTATAGTTTCAGAGGTTCAGTCCATTGTCATCATGGTGGGGAGTGTGGCGGCTGGGAGTATGACAGCACGTAGGCAGACGTGGTGCTAGAGAATTCTACAGCTTGGTCCAAAGGCAACAGGAAGTGAACTGAGACACCGTGTACTATCTTAAGCATATATGAGACCTCAAAGCCCGCCTCCACAGTGACACCCTTCCTCCAACAAGACCACAACTACTCCAACAAGGCCACACCTCCTAATAGTCCCACTCCCTTTGGGGACCATTTTCTTTCAAGCCACCACAGTTGGTATTTTCTCTTCATTATGGTTATTGTTTCCTTTGCTGTGCAGGAACTTTTAACCATAACCAATTACTCTGATGAATATAGACACAACAATTCTCAATAAAACACTTATAAACTAAATTCAAGAACACATCAAGAAGATGTGTCATGACCAAGTTGATTTTGTCCCAGAGAGGCAAGGTTGGTTCAGCAGATACAAATATAAATCAACAAATGTGATAAAACATATAAACAGATTTGAGGATAGATATTTACATGGTCATCTCAATAGATCCAAAAAAGGCATGTGGCAAAGTTCAGTGTCCTGTCATGATAAAGAAAAATCCTAAAGAAACTGAGAATATTAGTTACTTTTCTTATTGCTGTGACAAGATCAGCCGCTCACCCTGCGGCCGCTCACCCTGCATCCCCTGCAGCCGCAGCTCACCCTGTGGCCAGCAGCTCACCCTGCGGCCGCTCACCCTGCATCCCCTGCAGACCGGCCGCTCACCCTGCATCCCCTGCAGACGGCCGCTCACCCTGCGGCTGGCCGCTCACCCGCGGCTGGCCGCTCACCCTGCAGCCGCTCACCCTGCATCCCCTGCAGCCGCTCACCCTGCGGCCGCTCACCCTACATCCCCTGCAGACGGCCGCTCACCCTGCGGCTGGCCGCTCACCCTGCGGCTGGCCGCTCACCCTGCAGCCGCTCACCCTGCATCCCCTGCAGCCGCTCACCCTGCGGCTGGCCGCTCACCCTGCGGCCACGGTGAGAGTGGCGAGAGAACAAGAAGTGAGGCTAAGCTATAAAACCTCAGGGCCCATCCTCCATTACACATCTCCTCCACCAAGGCTCCACCCCCTAAAGGTTCCATAACCTTCCCAAACAGTAGTACCAGCTGGGGACCAAGTGTTCAAACACACGAGCTTAAGGGTGACATTCCACATTCACACTACAACAAAAAGGAACTTAGTTAAACTTAATGAAAGGTTGTGTGTGGAGATATATAAAACCCATAGTTAACATATATGAAGTTGGGAAACACTACGTGTGTTTCCTCTCTTAATATGATACTTGAAGTGTTATGATTAGTAACAATAGAGAAAGGAATAAAAGGTGTACCCTTTGTCCTAGCCAAGATTTCTATTGTTGGGGGCAAAAGATTTCTATTTCTGGGATGAAATACCAGAAGCAACTTGGGGAGAAAAGGGTTCACTTACTTCCACATCACTGTTCATCGAAGGAAGTCAGGACAGGAACTCAAGCAGGGGAGGAACCTGGAGGCAGGAGCTGATGCAGAGGTCATGGAGGGGTGCTGCTTTCTGGCTTGCTCCCCATGGCTGCTCAGCCTGTTTTCTTATAGACCCCCAGGACTTCCAGCCAGGGATGGCACCACCCACCATGGGCTGGAGTGCTTCCCCATTAATTACTAATTGAGAGAATTCCCTACAGGTTTGCCTGCAGCTGGATTATGGAGTCATTTTCTCAATTGAGGTGCTCTCCTCTCCAGTGACTGTAGCTTGTGTCAAATGGAAATAAAACTAGCTAACACACCATTTGTAAGTAAGAAGTTAAATTAGCCCTGTTTACAAACTATGTAATTGAAGACTTAAAAGACCCTAAAGACACCAGAAAAATCAGTAAATTCTCTGCATCTCTATAATGAGCTTGCTATGTGTAATAAAACAGAAACAATAAATTCATAATAACTTCAAAAAGTAAAGTAAATGCCAGGAGTAATGCTAACCAAGGAAGGGAAAGACCTCGACAGTGTCTTATCTATCTATCTACCTACCTACCTATATCTATTTTTTGTAGCCGAGGCTGACTTTGGATTTATAGAAATATACCAACATACATGACTATATTTTGCAGTTTTTTTAATTGAGAAAAAATTTTGCAGGGTTTCAACCTCACACATGTTAGGCAAGCAATCTACCACTGAGCTACATGCCCAATCTTCAAGAATTATTCATGCTATGACCTTCAGAAGACTGAGCTCCACAGAATGCCATAGTCACCCAATAGTACTGGTTTCCTAAAAGATAAAATTTAATAACTCATAGTCATGACATATTGCATGGGTAGTGGTGATATGGGAAATTAAATAAAAATTTTTAAATTAAAAAAACTTTCCCTTTCTTTTTTGGTAACAGGATTCCACAGAATAAAGAGGATTCACTCAAACTGGTAACTTGAGGAAAACCGAACTGAATGATGGTTGATAGAAGTGAGGCCAAAGAGCAGGGAGACCACAGATTCTAAAATCAGCCACATTTGTTTTTAAGTTATCTAATCCATGCAGATGTTGTACTGTGGATGCGGTAAGGTAAGGATTTGTTTTCTCATATGCCTAGGCTTCCAGCACGGATCATCAGGCCCCACCTTAATCTGAACTGGGTGCTAGACTTCCAGCATGGATCATCAGGCCCTGCCTTAATCTGAACCATTTAAAAGTGTTCAGCTCACGGTATTCGGTACATTTACATTGTGAAATACAAGAGCATTTTTAGAAGACGCAAAGCCTTTTTAAAAACAAGGACTGCAGTATCTCAGTGTGAGGCTAAGTGAGCTGGAGATCAAAGCTTCTCTTATATGGGCCTAAATTAGGTCACATGCCCAAGCCTGAACCAATAACTGTGGCCAGGAACCGGAACAAGGCTGCTTTTTAGGTCGTGCTCTGTGCTTCAGCCTATGCCTGAGGTGGCATCTTCTTGGGCTCAATTCAGATGCTACAGACTCTGTTGTATAGAGCAGCGGGTCTTGGCCTCCCTGATGCTGCGACCCTTTAATACGACCGTCGGGCTGTGGTGACCCCCAACGTAAAATCACTTTACTTGCTCCTTCGTAACTATAATTTTGCTACTGTTATGAATTGTAATGTAAATACCTGTGTTTTCCGATGGTCTCAACACACAGGTTAAGAACCACTGGTATAGAGGGACAGGCCACCCCACAGGAAAATCAGATGCTGGAAAAGCAGAGAAGATGTCTTCTACAGCTTCCTGGAGGTAACAATTGGTAATCTCACTCATGCCTTTTTCCCCCGGGGAATGAGGACGACACTGAGAGCTTAATATATGGTATCATTTTCCAATAAGGTAAACACTAGCAACATGTAGCTATTCCAATGGAAATTAAGTAAAAGACAAGTCAACTCTAGTCACAGCCAAATTTCAGGTGTTCAGTAGCCACATGGGGCTAGTGACTACCTTATTCAGCAGGGTAGACAGTTAACATTTACATTATGGCAGTGAACCAGGTTATTTGAAACAAGTACCTAAAAAAAAACATTTCTTTTTAACGACTGGAAAGTATTCAGTTGAAGGAGTTGTCATCAGTTACCCAGGGACATGGCTTGGCTGGGAAAGGTGTTTGCTGCCAAGCGTGACAACCTGAGTTCGATGCCTGGGACCCACCCGGAAGAAGGAGAGAGTTCCCCCCTCCCCTTGTGCACCTCCCTCTCAGCACATGTACCCTCCTCCACAAATGTTGTAAAAGCTGAAATATACAGCTAAATAAAACTCTAAAAACGTGTTTGAGAAAAATCTCCGTTCTCTTGAGCATTAAGTCCCATTTAAAAACACACTGCCAATTAGATAAGCAGGACCAAATCCAAATTGTTTGGACAAGTATCAGTAAAGCTAAAGATACAAGGTAATTTGTTACCTGTCTGAAAGATGTGGGCATTCAGGTCACCACAGGACTTTTTCACAGAAAGTGACATCAACAAATTGCTTCCACGGGTGTGGGAAGAAGAGCACTGAGCGGCGGCGGCGGCGGCGGCGGCTAAAGCCGCGTGGGACAGAATGCAATCACTAGAAGCCGCAGGCTGGGAGCGGGAAGGGAGGGGGATGTTCAGGGCTGCAGGTGCTGCGGACATCGAGGCTGGAACCGAACCTGGCCTTGGCCTGGCAGTCCTAGACGAGTGCGGCTGCGGAGCCTGGCCTGCGGCGCCCCGTGGTTGGCGGGGGCGCGCGCGCGGCCAATGTCTGATTGTGGCGACGGAGGCGGCGGCGCAGGCTGGGCGAGTCCCGCCTCCCTCTGGCGTTTGTGAGCTGGCGGTGGCACGCGTCCCAGAGGGGTGGGTGGGACAGCCCTGCTGTCAAACAGCTCCCGGCGACCGCCTCCCGCCCGCCGGGCGGGTCTGTTTGCTGGTTGATTGTCCTCCCTGGGAGATCTTGCAGCCTGTCACTAGTGGTCTGATTTAGGTGGTCTGAACCGAGCGGTGGGACAGCATATAACTTACCTAATAATTTTCTTTAACTAAACACTAAGTGGAATTTGGGCACTTACGCATTTCTATTAAATCTTTGTATTCTAAAAAAAAAGTTTTCAAAGTTGTACAAAAAATTCTGCTTCTTTTTAAAAATGTATTTTAAATTTATGTATAGTTAGATTCTCTGTGGTCCAATCTGAATTTTGACACATAGACTATTTCAACCATCAGAACATTCTTTCCTCCCCCCCCCCCCCCCAAATCCTTAACACTTCCCTTTATGTTCCCATGTTTCCCCACACCCATTCTTAACATCTGGTACCTGCTATGCTTTCTGCCCAGTACTTTTATCTTTCCCAGAATGTTCTCTAAAAGAAATGCTACACTGAGTCTGCCTTGTTCAGTTAGTGCATTTGAACTTCATCCATGTTGTTCAATTGTTTATTCCTTTTTGAGTAGTATTCCACTGTATGGATACACCTAAGTTTACTCATTCATCAACTGAAGGGCATTTGGCCAGTTATGAGTAAATACAGTTCACAGTGGAAATGTACCCATTGATAAAACAGATAGAATAGGGTAGAGGGAGTATACCCCAATTGAATGGAAGCTATATATGACCCATAGTCAACACAATGCTCAATGGAGAAAAACTTGAGGCAATTCTATTAAAATCAGGGACAAGATGAGGCTGCCCACTCTCTGCTCCTATTTAAAACAGTGTCTGAGTTTCAAGATACAGCCCAGTGACAAGAGAAGGAAACAAAAGAGGTACAAATGGGAAACAAAGTCCAAGTATCTCTGTCTGCTGGTGATGCAATACTACACATAAGAAATCCAAAAGTGCCATCAGAAAACTCGGGCTGAGAGATACTTTCAGCAAAGTGGAGTATACAAGAGTACCATATAAAAATCCAGAGCCATTTTATATACCAATGGCACACTGAGAGAAATCAAGGAATTGACAATAGTCAAAAAAGGAGGCTAAAAAAACCACTCAAAGATGAAAAGCCCTCCCAAGCTAAGGGATCAGAATTAATACTGTGAAAGTGACCATCCCACTAAGAGTAATCTACAGAACCAATGCTATTCCAATCAAAATTCTCATGCTGTTCTTCACAGAAACTGAAAACATAATCTTCACATTGATACACAAGTACAAAAGGCCACAGACATCCAAAGCAAAAATAATACCTGAGGCATCATACCTGGTGTCTAGTTATTGTTCCGTTGCTGGGAAGAGCTACCATGATCAGGGCAACTTAAGAAAGAAAGCATTTAATTGGGGGCTTGCCTATAGTTTCAGAGGGTGAGTCCATGACCTTCACAGCAGGGAGCATGGCAGCAGGCAAACAGATATGGCACTAGAGCCTTAGCTGAGAGCTTATATCAGATCCATAAGCAGGAGGCAGAGAGAGAGAGAGAGAGAGAGAGAGAGAGAGGAGACTGGGTTTGACACACCTCCTCAAACAAGGCTAGACTTTCTTAATTCTTCCTAAACAGTTCTACCAACTGGGAACAAACATTCAAATTTATGAGCCTATGGGGGCTGTTCTCATTCAAACTGTTGTGGAATATTGTTGAAGATGTGTTACATTTGTTTATGCTGTGGAATATTTGTTTAATAATGCAAAGATGTATTCCATTCCGTTATGTTGCATTTGTTTAACTCTGTAAAGCTGTGTTACTTTGTCTGTCTAAAACATCTAATGGTCTAATAAAGAGTTGAACATCCAATAGCAAGGCAGGAGAAAGGATAGGAGGGGCTGGCAGGCAAGGTTGGCAGGCAGAGTGAAAAAAAAGAAGAAGAGGGAGGAAGAGGAAAGGAGGAGAGGAGGACCCCAGGGGCCAGGCACACAGCCACACAGCCAGACACACAGCCAGACACAGAATAAGAAGGAAAGAAAAGATATACAGAAATAGAAAAAGGTAAAAGCCCAGGGGCAAAAGGTAGATAAGACAATATAAGTTACAAAAGCTGGCCTGAAACAAGCCAAGCTAAGGCCAGGCATTTATAAGTAAGAAAAAGACTCTATTTGATTATTTGGGAGCTGGGTGGCAGATCCCCAAAGAGGAGCAAAGAGTGAAGAGTGAAAAAAAAAAAAACCAACTACACAAACCACATCTGGTTTCAAGTTATACTACGAGCCACATTAATAAAAACAGCATGGTGTCAGGTGGTAGTGGGGCATACCTTTAATCCTAGCACCCAGGAGGCAGAAGCAGGAGGATTTCTGAGTTTGAGGCCAGCCTGGTTTACAGAGTGAGTTCCAGGACAGCCAAGGCTACACAGAGAAACCTTGTCTTGAAACACCAAAAAAAAAAAAAACCAACAAATCAGCATGGTACTGGCATAAAAATGCATGTAAATCAGTGAAAGAGAAAACCCAGACATGAATCACACTAATACAGTCACCTGATTTTTGACAAAGATGCCAAAAATATAAGTTGGAGAAAAGTCAGCATCTTCAACAAAAGGTGCTGGGAAAACTGGATGTCCACATGCGGAAGACTGCAACTACATCCCTATTTCTCACACTGCACAAAAAAACAACTCCAAATTGACCAAAGAACTCCATGTAAAATCTGAAACTACTAGAAGAAAAAGCAGGGAGTATGTACAAGACATGGGTCTAGAAAAGGACTTTCCAAGGCGGGACTCTGGTTGCTCAGGAAATACGACCACGGACTGACTAGTGGAAACTCAAGAAACTAAAAAGCCTTTGTGCAGCAAGGGAAGCAGTCAACAAGCTACAGGATGGGGCAAGTCTTTGCTACCTATATGTCCAACAGGATTAGAGCAAGGACACAAACAACCCAAGAAACAAGTCCCAGTTCAAAATGAGCCATAGATCTGAACAGAGAGAGACTTCCCCAAAGAAATAGGTATAGCTGCTAAACATTTTTAAAAGTTCAACATCAGTAGGTGTATGAACATTTTTAGAATCCAAAATAGCCAAAAGTTATTGTTTTCCCTTTTCATGTGGACAATAAGGTTATATGTGCTATTCAGCCAGGTTACCATTTTAGATGAACTTCATTGAAGTTTAATATATACTGTATTACAATGCACATTGATTGTGTATAAAACCTTATATGCGACAATTAAAAAAATGAAAAAAGGTCTATATCATTAGTCACTAGGGAGATGAAAATTAAAACTACTTTGAGATTCCATCTCACTTCAGGCAGAATAGCTATCAAAAAGAAATAGGAACAATTGTTCACTGATGGTAAGAGTGTAGACTGGTGCAGCCTCTAGAGAGATCAATTCTTCAGAAAGCTAGATGTAGAATTTCCATATACACCAGCTGTACCATTCCTGGGCACATTCCTCACAGGACTCTATATCCTTCTACAGAGACGTATGCTCATCCATGTTCATTGCTGCTCTATTCGAAATAGCTAGGAAATGGAATCAGTCCAACAGATAAATGGATATGGAAATGTGATCTATCCATCCATCCATCCATACACACACACACACACACAATAGAGTTCTATTCATCTGTAAAAAAAAAGTTAAATTATGAAAATTGGAGGTAAATGAACAGAATTGGAAAATTATACTGTGTGAAGTAACCCAAACCTGGAAGTACAAATGCCCTGTTCTCTCTCATTTGTGAATTCTAGACTGAACTATGTTTAATTGGAATATGTGTAGAAGCCAGGAAACTAGAAAGGGACCATTGAAAGGGGATGCCGTCAGAAAGGGGTATTACAACAAGGTGATGTTGAAATAGAGAGGGGATGGAAAGCTTTAAGCAGGGAAGAGTGTGGGAAGCAGGGGACATGGGGAGGGTTAACCAAACTAAAGTATGTATAAAAAAGCCATATGGAAACCTATTTTGTAAGCCAGTTAAAATACGTAAGTAAAATATGAGTTGTAAGAAGATGCCCTGCTTGGCTGGATACTGCTTCTCCTAGAAGCCACTGGTTATTAACCATAAATGCTAGTGCCAGGTGTGATATCTCATTTGAACTATTGGGGGGGGCAAAAGCTCCCCAAACAATGCACTCTTGCCATACTTCTTGGCTGTCCACCAGAACTTGATGGCAAGATCATATTAGTAAAGACAATACAAATTGGTTGCAAGACCGAGAGAAACCAATCTGGAAGCTTCCTTCTTGTTGGCTTGCTTTCATAAAGTGAGGTTATATATACAGGCTGCAGGGGTAGAAAAGGATCAACGGACATTTCCAGCTGGGAACCTATGAACTGTAATGCCAATCCACTAGTGGCAATGACTATTAATGGTGCAATAAACCATTCTGGTTGGATTTAAAACCCGCTCTGCAGGAAGGAATCCATGCCTAGTACTGTAATCCAGTTAAAAATTCATGGCTGGGAAGGTCAGACTCTAGGGAGGGGTAACTTACTACTGCTGTTTACCCAAGTTGACAGGGTGTCAAACTGACTTCTAAACACCTATGTTTTAGATCAGTGACAGCTAATCTTGGTTGCCAACTTGACATACCCAGCAAGAGGGTGCCTCAATTAAAGAACAGCCTCCTTCAAAGTGGTCTGTGGGACATTTTCTTGATTGCTAATTCATGTGTGTGTGTGTGGGGGCAACTCACTGTGGGTAGCATCATCCCTAGGCAGGTGGGCTACATATAATAAAGTTAGATGAGCAAGCCAGAAAGCAGCATTCCTGCCTCGTCTGTTTCAGTTCCTGCTTCCAGGTTCCTGCAAGCTGAAACCAACCCTCTTCTCCCCCGTTGCTTTTGGTCAGTGTTTTATCACAACAGAGAAGCAAACTAGAATAATACACACAGACAAATACCACTCTCAGTCTTAGAGAAGCTTCTTTTCACAATGAACAGTAATGAAGACGAGAGATTCTTGGCTGCTCAAGGTGCTGAGAAAAAGGGGCAGCTGAGCACTCAGACTTAAACAGGACATTTATACCACTACCTCTAAGGCTCGGGGAATACCACAGAAGAAACAGAAAGAACACACAAGTTGGAAGATAAGAACTATGGTAGCAAAATATGATCTGGGCACGGATGACACAGCACTGCCACCATGACTTTCTAGGAGCTCTGGCTGCCTGTGTAAGATTAGATCTTTCCACAGCCAGTGATGGACTGGAGAAGTCAGGTGTCCAACCTTGCTGAACTGTTTATTGGATACTGAAGGATCCTAGGGGAAGGGGAGTCATTATCTTCAGCTATGAGCCTGTTAGTGAGTCCATGTTCACAGGCAGTCTTGATTAAATTCAGTGGGTCACAAAATACAACAAAACCATGAGTGTGGGAAAGGGATCTGGAGGAAGGAGATTGGCAGGCATGAGAGAGAGCTAAGGGTGGTGGTGAGAGTAACCACAGTGTATTAAATACATGTGAAACTGTGAAAGAATGACTTGATACTTTTTAAAGAAGAGGCTTATGTTCAACGCTATGAAATCTGCAACTTGATTATGAATGGAATGAGAAATTCTATTGCATGGGCCTGTGAGGGCCTTCACAGGAAGGGCTACGGAGGTGAGAAGACCCTCCTCCATAGTGACAGCCCCCACACAGCAGTGTTTGCTCGCTGGCCTTCACTTCCTGCTTGTTAGTAAATCTACTCTGCTGCAGCCAGTCCTGCAGCTGTGACCCTGCACTGATATCAGAACCCAGCTCCTCCAGCTTTCCAACTTGGACCAAAGACCAGCAGCGCCCTGGGAGGCCTCTAGGCTTTCATCACTATTTTGGGGCTGCTGAGGGATCCAGCTTCACAGACTAAGCAGCTACCGGGTTTTCAGCCTCTCAGTATGCTCACAGTCACTGTTCGACTACCCAGCTCTTACTGCATAAACTAATCTATAAATCCCTTTGGAAGTTACTACAATTTACATACTCATTTTATGATTTCTGCTTCTGGAGAATCCTGACTAATACACAAATCATGAACTTTATTAGTACTAACACATAGTGATTAGACTGATAAGATAAACTTGGCGTTGGTGTGGCAGAGAGGCAGTGTAGAGCCTGTATCAGGCTATCAGCTAAGGAAACAATGGCAAGGCGTTCAACTCTGGGGCCTGCAGTAAACCATGAAGAGAATGGAAAAGGACTCATGAGACATTAGATTGCATACGATCAACAGAATGTACACAGTAAGGAAGGAGAAAAAGGTTAAAGCTACTCCAAGGCTTCAAGACTATGTAAATGATGTAGTCTGACAATGCCATTAACCAATTAACAGTGGAAGAGTAAGAAGGAGGAGACAAACTCTGCCTCCAGGTATGATGAACTCAAAATTGCTCATAGGCTGTGGAACTATAGTAACAGGAACTTAGAATTAAGATCCAGAATTCAGAGAGAGACTGACAATCAAGTTTTAGGTCTGAGATTCAAGAGCATACTTGCAAACAGCAAAGTATAAAATGGTTGAAACTATCCAGGGAACTATTTATAAAGAATCAAAAGTACATAGCACAGAACAAAAGGCTTTCTACATAATCCATCTTAATTCTAATAAGGCTTACTTACACACAGTATCATTTAGAATAAAGAGTTAATGTGGAGTAGAAAATGACACATCAAAATGACCTGCAACCTGTAGGACAACTTCATGACCAATGCATCTCTGAACACGCTGCTCTACTGGGCTGGGAAGACTATAATCCCTAGCACATTAAAGAGCATATTAATCAAGTTTATTGCTCATTTGTGGCACTAATACAGGGATAAAGTGTCAATCAGTGAAACAGACATGTGGTATTGCCCTTATAATGCAAAGGCATGAATATAAGGTATTAAGTCAAGACACAAAAATACAGCATATACTTAACAAGTCCAACTACTGGCATCTAGAAATTATTTTTTTTTTTTTTTTTTTTTTTGTTTTTTTGGTTTTTCGAGACAGGGTTTCTCTGTGTAGCTTTGCGCCTTTCCTGGAACTCACTTGGTAGTCCAGGCTGGCCTCGAACTCACAGAGATCCGCCTGGCTCTGCCTCCCGAGTGCTGGGATTAAAGGCGTGCGCCACCACCGCCCGGCGGCATCTAGAAATTATTACACTGAGTGAGTGTATATATGTGTGCTTGCATAAAAGCCAGTGGTCTAATTTATCAATATAAAGTCCTTATTAGATGTGATATTTAAAAAATTATTCCCAAACCACTGTCTGGGATCATCAGTGTTAAAACACCCAAGCCTGATGCAAGAAGCTCAGGCACACCACCTGGAGGGAAGCTATCTCGTGTTAGATACACCTTACTGAAAACCCCCGAGACATGTCCACAGACGACAGAAGAAATGCTTCAAGTAAGAGGTGCAAGTACAAAGTACATTTTATTTATTCAAACCATGTTGATTTTCAGTATATTTTGAAGTAACACACAAAATTATATCAAAGCTATATTTTAATTTCATCACATTCCACACTGAATCTTTACTATTTACCAAAAATAACTTTTTATAAAGCTTACTATTTTGTCTAATATAATACAGACTGTAGATCTCTTATGTGTTTCTCTCAAAAATTAGAAGAGCTTATGAGCATATCATACAAAACTAAGTGGTATATTACACACCAAACGTGAGTACAGATTCTGTCCAGTGTATGTAACAGCATATACACATACTCTACAAGATGACATGCCTTTGAAGTCGTGATTTAAGAAGTCTTTCATGGAAAAACTCTGCACTTCCGAACTCTGTGGTGGCTTGAGGACCAGGTATTTTCTTCTCATGAACTTCTTTCACAGGGCATTAATTGTCCATTTAACTTCATTAGCAGCTTTACCACAAGACCAGCCTACAAAATAAAACATGTGTTAACAATAAATATGAAGCACACAACAGGCTATACACAGTACTGGGCATTTTCCTACCTATTTGAAGGATCACTTCA
The DNA here is from genome assembly GCF_007827085.1 of Peromyscus californicus insignis. Classification (NCBI taxonomy): domain Eukaryota; kingdom Metazoa; phylum Chordata; class Mammalia; order Rodentia; family Cricetidae; genus Peromyscus; species Peromyscus californicus. The sequence continues at coordinate 17,466,404 of NW_026294584.1, forward strand.
TTAGGAAGAGACAGCATGTCAAGAAAATGGGCAAATCTGACACACGTGCACATGCACAAACTTAGTTCGAGACCTGGGGTGTGAACCCTTCTCATTTAAGAACTCCCTTTGCTTTGCCTAGCCCAGCCCATGGGTTGGGAGCCACCTTTCCCTGGTCCAGTTAAACAGCTCACCCACCAGCTTTACTTGGCTTAGTTCTGGTCCCCATCTGCCACATGGCCCAGTCTAAGAAAAGCCAGATTATTTCATCAGACACACAACCAACAAAGGGAGTCCACATACCCAGGTCAAATGGCAAAACCAAAACCAGCACGATGGGCCAGAACTCTCTCTCCATAAAACCCACCAGTTTTATAGAAGTTCTCCTAAGACATAAGGATTTAAAAGAACAATCACAGAGTTCATCAAAGAATTCAAGGAATTTAAAGAAGATATGAACAAATACTTTATTGAACTCCAAGAGGATAAAAATAGACAGTTAAGGCTGTCCTAGAAAATATATACAGCTGAATGATTTGGACACTGAAACTGAATAAAGAGGTAGAAACATTAATGAGCATACAAGCTGAAATGAAGATGTCACTGAAAACGCAATATGCCTGTTAGGAAACTCAGGGGGAGTCTCACAAGTAGAATGAACCCAGCAGAAGACAGATATCTGGACTAGAACATAAAAGGATCTGGACTAAATAAACAAAATGAAAACATTTAATAAGCACAGGAAAGGAACACATGAAACACTATCGAACGACAAAATCTTTGAATTGAAGGCACAGAAGAGGGAGAAGTATCCTAAGGCATTCAATGACATAGACCAGATGTTTAACAAGACGACAGAAGGAACTAAAGACATACCTATAGAGATACAAGAAGCACACAGAACACCAAACAGACAAGTCCAGAAAAGAAACACCCAAAGGCACATCACAGGTAAAACACCAAGTATAGATGACAAAGATAAAATATTAACAGCTGCAAGAGAAAAACAAAAATCCACAAGTTACAAATACAGGAAACCAGAATAACACCCGATTTCTCAATGGAAACTCTGAAACTCAGAAGGGCCTAGAGCCATGCACTCTAAGTCCCAAAAGACCACAACAGCAAAATTAAACTACTGTAATCATCCAAATTATCTGCCATACTTGAAAGAAAAACTTCCCATGATCCAAACAGCCTAAAATAATTTATATCCAACTGCTACGAGCCATTGTCATGAGTTATGGTGGGTCATGACGCAATTACAGTTTATAGCAATTGATAATTCAGATGTCAACCCACCAGAAGAATGTTCTCTGACAGAGGTTAAATCTATGAAGCAAGGCGTGCAGGCCACTGACTCTGAATACTGTTGCTTCCATCTGTTACTTCTTGTGCAATAACAGCTATGATATCTCCCCATTAGCATGCATTTTCATCAAATGTGTGTATGTAATCTCATGATTACATCTCAATCTTATGGGCACAAATATCTGCAGGTGATCAGGAAGATGACTTTTCATTTAGCTGTTTAATTTTGATATACAGAATATGCTTCATAGCCAGATCCATTGTCCCACAAGACTGTAGACACTTAAAGCCTGCTTTGTGCCTTTTGCTCAGACTAACACAGAAAATAATCTCTCCTCAGTCTAACACAAACTGCATGCATTTAGCTCATTTTTACCTCAGAGCAAGTTCAAACTACACTAAAGGCCTTTGTAAATAGATCATTAGTTTAAAATTTAAAATTAGTTATGCACAAGGTCAGAGTTGCAGGTGTCTTACTAAGGTTACTAACACAAAACACCCTAAGAAAAGCCTGCCAATTCTTCACTTGCCAAGTCTGCTGATAAAAAGCTATGTCTCAGTTTGTCGCACTGGGCATTGTGCCCCCTGACTCTGGTCCTGAGACCTTGGAACCTTGCATTACCACAGTAATGGCTCTGCTCCTTATCATCTATTTTAGGAATGTGCTATGACCTTGAGGGTTGTGAAACTTTTCTCAGGATTGCAAGAAGTCTCCTGTTAGAAATGTATGGATAGTTGGGCAAGAGAGGAGCTAAGAATGAGAGCTGAAAAGAAGCTGTAGCTTTTGAGAAGCAAGAGAACAATAAAGAACATGGATAGAAAGAACACAGTGTGAGTAGACTCATTCCCCATCCCTCAGATTAGTTCCTTCGCTTGTTGAAGAGTCTCCTTTGAACTCTGAGAGAAAGCCTTTGAGGCTTGCACTTAAAGGCTTTCGTTATCCAACAACAACAACACACTGAACAGAATATTGGAAGCAATGCTTTAAGATAAAGATGGGAACACACACAGCCAAGAGACCCTAGAAAGAAACAAAAACAAAAAAACAAAAAGAAAAACAAACTGCAAGTAAGAACACAAACCAGCAAAAAGGTCAAAATGACTGTAATCTACATATACCTTTCAATAATAACTCTAAATATGATGTCCTAAACTCACCAATCAAAAGACACAGACAAGCTGAATGGACTAAGAAACAAAATCCATCTATGTGTTGTCGAGAAGAACTTATTTAGCTTTAAAGATAAACAATACTTTAAAGCAAAAGGATAGAAAAAAGTATTCCAAGCAAATGGGATCAAGAAGCAAGCAGGCGTTGCTATCCTAATAACCAACAAAATAAGCTTCACACTGAAACTAATCAGAAGAGACAAACGGGGGAGGGAGGGCAACCCAGGAGGGAGGGCAACCCAGGGGGGAGGGAGGGCAACCCAGGGGGGAAGGCAACCCAGGAGGGAGGGAGGGCAGCCCAGGGGGGAGGAAGGGCAACCCAGGGGGGAGGGAGGGCAACCCAGGAGGGAGGGAGGGCAACCCAGGGGGGAGGGAGGGCAACCCAGGGGGGGAGGGAGGGAGGGCAACCCAGGGGGGAGGGAGGGCAACCCAGGAGAGAGGGTGGGCAACCCAGGGGGGAGGGAGGGCAACCCAGCGGGGAGGGCAACCCAGGAGGGAGGGAGGGCAACCCAGGAGGGAGGGCAAGAGGCAACACCATGGCTGTTTGATAAAGCCTCAAGGAATCATTATTTTATATTTCCTAAAGTTATATACAATACATGTAAGTATATACGTATACACACACACACACTAGGAATGAGAAACCTCCTTCGAGTCCAGGTGACTCCCAAAACCAATATAGACTACTAATGTAGCTCCTTGTTGTCTCTCTGGGTTGAGGCTGAAGGTAGTCCCCTCCTGAGGAAGATACTGCATAGTTAGGATAAAGGACTTGGAAGAGTAAGTGGCATTTACATGCCAGTGGTAATCAATACTGTCTAGTTAGACTGAAGGCACAAGAGGGAAATCATGCCTGGTACTAGAAACCCTGGCTAGTGAAATCATGGACCTTAGCAAAGCATCTACTACTGCCACTTTGTTAGACCAGCATGAGTTCTCACTACATTCTAAATCTTATCCTTCTACCCACAGATAAGTATAACTACCACCCCTCATCAAAGAAGCCTTTCTCCTTAGCCGGTAGGTAGTGGCGCACACCTTTAATCCCAGTGAATCTCTGAGTTTGAGGCCAGCCTCAAACTTGTCTATAGCATGAATTCCAGAATGGCCCAGACTACAAAGAAAAACCCTATCTCGAAAAACCAAAAAAAAAAAAAAAAAAAAAAAAAAAAAAAGAAGCCTTTTTTCACAGCAGATGGAGATAGAGACCATCATAGAGAACCATAACTGGATGCAATGCACAGATCAATGGATTATGGAAAACCCAGAGCCAACAAATACATCTGCACCTAGCTTCTACATCTGTGGTCAGGGAACACTGCAGAAGGCAGGGTGGGAAGATTCTAAGAGCCAGAAGATCCGATTCTTAAACTCAACTGTGAAGCAGTCTCGTCTAGAAATAGCTGCATAAGTAGGACCTGAAGAATGGCACTATCAATGGACATGTTACTCTGGGAGGGAGAAATTTGAGAGGGTCCAGCCCCTAGACAAAGAACTACGGTCAACTAACGACTGCCGAGAGAAGAATTAGTCTCTTCCAGAAATAAGCCCCCTTTTGGGGTGTTCAATGTGGAGTGGTTAGCCTGAAAATCATAAACACACAAACAAAAATGACCCTGGGAGGTTGTATTTGTGTACACATGTGTGCATGCACACATATATGCAACAATAGTAATAAGAGAAAAAGAAGCTATCAAGTTAAGAGGTGGGGGAGGGGGAGGAGTTGGAGGGAGGGTACCTAGGAGAAGCTGGAGGGAGAACAGGGAAGAGGAAAAGTAATTCTACTTCAGTTAAAAACATATTTAAAAAAGAAATAGGGAGTAGAGGAAGAATTTACTTAGGATTCTGAAGATAGTTAAGAAATGCCTCACTGAATATAGTGACTGGTTCAGATAGTATACTGGTCATGAAAAGGGAAGAACTTTAAGAAGAGACAGGGAATAACTAATCAGAATTAAGAGAAATAAATGGCATAAGGAAGCATTTAACTGCTCTAAAACAGAAATTAATCTGCCAAGTTTCTGGCTCCTTTAATTAGGAAAGGAAATCCATTCTTTCTTGATCTTAAATATTAAATTTCATCTAATACAAAGGGTTTCTGGGGCAATTAAATGAATTAACAATTAAAAAAAAGAACTTTAGTAAAACCATAGTCTATTACCTTAAGTGCAAACTAATTTACCGTACTTGCCTGCTTTGTGTGCACTATAAAGCTCATTTTATTTTCCATACTATGGATTTGGAAACAAGTCCCAGCATCTCCCAGCTGCCACGTAAAGCAACAATACTTGAGACTGATGAGTAAAGCCTGCAACAGAATTAGAAATTATTACGCTAGAGCAGAGCTAAAAGTAACATTTGGTCAGTCATGGTGGTGCACACCTGTAAATCCCAGTACTTGGGAGGTGGAAGCTGAACATCAGAAATTCAGGGCCATCCTTGGTTAGCAGTCAGTTTGAGACCAGCTAATGAGACCCTGTCTCAAAACACCCGACAAACACACTAAACAAGAAATGTAGCATTTATCTTCGCTTAGGGTTTATAATTATGTAGTCATTAAATGCAATTGTTTTGAATATTATTTTTAAAGTCTCTTTATAGTGCCCACACTAACCTCAGACAATGCAAAGCACAGAACTCAGAAGGCAGACTCCAGGGACACAATGAACAATAACAGTGTTTGTATCAGACTAACAAACATGTTTACAGATGCCCATTCTCAGTGACTCTGCATACAGTAGGACAAGCTTTTACTTCACGCAGCTTAAAAGTAGCTTCTTTAATGTATTCAATATCTTTTATGAATATAGACACAGTACTTTCAAATCTGAAATGTATACATGGGATTAACAGATGATTTCAGCAATTTTATTCCAATGAAAATAAGTACACTGATGTGTTAATATTTATTGTAGACATAAGAAAAACAAACATTAGGAATATATTCTTCATAAATTCAATAGAGCTATTTAAGAAACAATGTTAGGCTAAGCTACTCTTACGCTTTCCTAAAAATGCTATATTTAAGTAGTCATTCAATATACATTTTCTTATTTCTAAATGTTTATTTTGTTGACATGTAGTACTTGAATTTATGCAGTATGACATGATGTTCTCATTAAACTATATATATCATATATAGATTGATTAACATGCCTAACATCTTAAACTTTTATTGTTTCTCTCTGGTAAGTAGAATGAAATTCCCTTCTTCTAGTGTATATACTTCATTTCTAATTACTCCCTCCTATGTATCGCCCTAAGCATACATATATATGAAATGTATATGTATACAAAGTGTTCATACTATCCTTCAAAACATACATACTCAGAAATATTAGCTGCTTATGAATGGCAATTCTTAGAATGTTAACTATAATAAGCTAAAAATATGCCCAAAGATAACAGTTTAGGGTTTGATTTTGTTGTTTTGTTTTGTTTGCTTGTTTTTGATACAGGGCCTTATTATGGAGCTCTGGCTGGCCTGGAGCTCACTATGTAGAACAGAACGGCCTAAAACTCAGAGCGATCCACCTGCCTCTGCCTGCTGGGATTAGAGAGATGTGCCAGCACCACACCTGACAGTTTAGGGTATTTTTAAAGTGGGGTTCTGTAAAGAAAACACAGTATAGTTAGTTTACACGAGTGTACGTTATCTATAAAAGAACTAATAACGTTTGTTTAAAAACCAGCTATCTACACTCATGTTGTAGAATAGAAGTTGATAAGTTGATAGAGCTGTTCAGTATAGACTGGACCAGTGAGAGTACAGTAATACTTTAAGTGAGTAGCCTTGGGCACTTGAATTATTTTAACTAAAGCCAGGAATCAGTCCTTTAATAAGACTTAAACAATAGAAATGAGAAGAAAAGAAAAGAAAAGAAAAAGGAAAAGAAGGAAGGAAGAAAGAAAGGAAGAAAGGGAGGGAGAGAGAAAGAGGGAGGGAGGGAGGGAGGGAAAGAGGGGGGAAGGAAAAGAAAAAGAAAAGAAAATAGGTGCAGGCAGCAATTCTCAATTTTATGGAGATGAGATTTCCAACAAAAGTACAACTGACCACATACAGTAAAATAAAAATCTGCTGGTAGAGGACAACATGCAGTGAGGAAAGGATTCTTAAGACCCCAAATAATAAGAAGAGCAGGGTCCACATGGTCCTCTGATGCAATCAGACTCCTCCAGAAGGAAAAAGCTACCCTCTTTAGGACATAAAACCTACAATTGGCAAGATGCTCAGTAAGGAAACTAAAATCAACCACAGAAGTCATAAAAGAGAGGGTTAGCTGTAAACAGCAAAAAGAAAGCCAGCAGAGCGAGAAAGAGCACAGAGAAGTGCGCAGACATGGGCAACAGTGGTGAAAACCGTGTGTTGTGCAGAACGGTATGTGTGCGCATTCAGTTCAGCCTGGGTGTCCACTGCTACTCAGTAAAGCTGAGGACGGCAACAAAGACAGTGGAACACCGAGGCTAACAGTGCACTTTGTGACAGGACAGCCAGTTCTGATGGACTGCTTTCACTGCCTCAGAGAGAGAGGTCACAGGAGGGAGGTAATTATGTACAAATCAGCGCATTCTAGCTTCTCCAGAGAATCAATCTCCAAAGGAAAACCTATTTGATGACTAAAAAATACAATCACCTTAGAGCTTTCAAAGGTGCCATAAACTTATCAGCAGCTTAGGAGCAAACCATAATTCCTCTTTGGCTCAATCACCTCTTTATATACCTAAGGATAACATTCACACTTATATTTTTATCTATTCACTTATTTTTAAGATTTTAGGGGTGTGTATTTGTGTTAATGTTAATGTAACATTTTATATTTTGAATACTATTCTGGTGTGCGCACACACACACACACACACACACACACACACACACACACACACACACACACACGAGCACGTGCAGTTTCTCACAGAGGCCAGAAGAGGGTATCAGACCCCAGGACCTGTGTGAGCTGCAAATATTCTGGGAACCCATCTCCAATCCTCTGCTCTGTGCTCTTAACAGCTGAGCCATCTCTCTAGTCCTCTACTTAGAAATTGATTATCTTATTCTGAAAAAGAAGTCTGTCAACTAATAACATTGGTATAACCCCTTTGCCTGTTTTCTCATTTATTCAACTACTGCATCAGAATAGTATTGAAAATATACAATATTACATTATATTGTAATTTGTCAATCCATCATCAGAATGCTTTATAAAACATTGGTTGTTGCCGGGCGGTGGTGGCGCACGCCTTTAATCCCAGCACTCGGGAGGCAGAGGCAGGCGGATCTTTGTGAGTTCGAGGCCAGCCTGGTCTCCAAAAAGCGAGTTCCAGGAAAGGCGCAAAGCTACACAGAGAAACCCTGTCTCGAAAAACCAAAAAAAAAAAAAAAACATTGGTTGTTATTCAAAGCTGAAATGCCACCAAAGCCAAGCCTACAGCTCGGAGGAACAGCAGTGTCACAGTTACAACATTATCATCCCATTCTGCTAGGAGGGAATTGTAAACATGGGTACATAATCAGCAGAGGAAATGTATCTTGAAATGGTGAAAACTGTTTTTTTTTCTTTCTTTTCGTATGTATGTACTTGTGCATGCACATGGAGCCCACAAGTCAATGCTGAGTGGCTTCCTCAGTCCCTTCCCACTTTATCTTTTAAAATAGGGTCTGCTCTCGCTGGACCTGAAAGCTCGCTGATGAGACCGTATGGCAGTGAGCTCCAGGGATCCACTCACCTCCACCCACTTGGCAATGGGGTTACAGACGGGCACTGCTGTGCTCAGTTTTTTTCATTTCTTTTAAACAAACTCAGTTCCCAGAAATAGAAAAGTGGCCACAAACCACCTAGCAGTAGCTTACCTGGTGTGAGGAAACCAGTTTTAACGGAAATAAGCAACGGCCCCAAAGCACGCTAGGGACTTCAAGAAATCAAACTCCATGTCCAGCATGAGAATCTATGTTATTGTGCTCTGTGTCTGTAGGTATTCTCTAGACCCTCCCACAAGTAAACAGAATAAAAAATAACGGTTGCCTATAAGGCTGATCACAAGTTCACACGAATGATTATTTATATAAGTTACTATAAAAAGAGGCACCAGGGTTGGTTAAGAATGCTGGTTGTGCTTGCAGAGGACCCAGGTTCTCTGCCCAGCATCCCTGTGGCAGCTCACATCACAACTGTCTGTAATTCTAGTTCAGGGATCCAGCACTCTCGTCTGACCTCTTTGAGCACCAGGCACACATGAGATGCACAGACTCATACACAGGCAAAACACCCATACACATAATATAAAACTCAAAAAAAAAAAAAAGTAGAAGAAACTCCATAATAACACACAAAAACAAGAATAATAAAATTTATGAAATTTCCAAACCAAAACGTCCTTTGGAATATGATCTAATATTGACAAATCTTAATAAATTAGGTAAAATTTTTACCAGATTACTATCATGAATTAGAAAGATGTTCACCCAGCCTAGCTGTGTTGAATATATTAAAAATAACTGTCAAGCTTATCTCTTATATTCTAATCACTTTGATCAGAATAAGGAACAACATTGTGTAAAGAATTTCTGTATTGGGCCTGGAGAGATGGCTTATCAGTTACAGCACTTACATTTCTTACAGAGGACCTGAGTGTGATTCCCAGTACCCACAATGGCGGCTCACAACTGCCTATACTGCCAGCTCCAGGATGATCTGACACCTGTAGCCTCTGGAGTAACTGCACTCACAAGTACAGACCATTATTCTAATGAGTGGTCATATTCCCTTCCACACTACATCTTTTTCCCTGAAGAGCTCCTATAACTAATCTTCATTTTCAATCATTATAAATTCCACTTTTCTTTCTTAAGTCTAGAGTCCTCCTACCCTACCTCCTTCTAATCGGGGTCATTCTATGTAATCAGGATAGGCTAGCCTCAGAGTCATGACCTTCCTACCTTAACCTTCAGATGCTAGGACTATAGATATGTGCCACCATACCCGGGTTAAGTCTTACTTTCCCTCCACGTGAGAGGAAAAAAAAAAAGCTGGCAGCAGCTTATAACTTAGAAGAGGACCCTCACCAGATAGACCTTGACCATGCTGGTGCCCTAATCTCAGACTTCGAGCTTTTAGAATTGTCTAGAAACAAATGCCTATTGTTTATAAGCCTCCAGTCTATGGTAGTTTGTTATAGCAGCCAGAACTAAGACAGATACATAACGAAAAATCTCGCTTCATTTGAGTTTGCAATATCTGGATCCTATCTCTAAAGTTATCAATGGATTTTTTTTTTTAAAGAAATATATCTGAGCCAGATGTAGTGGTGCATGTCTTTAATCCTAGCACTTGGGAGGCTGAAGCAGACAAATCTCTGTGAGCTTAAGGCCTGGTCCAGATAGTGAATTCCAGGACAGCCACAGCTATATAGTGAAGCCCTGTCTCAAAAAACAAAAGCAAAATTCTCATATAAAAATATATATGCAATCTATATTTATGTAAAGATATTCTTCATTCCTATAACTTTTATACCAATATTAGCACATTATCTAAAGTTCAGCACCCTTTTCACAAAAATATAACATATAAATGTGTTGTTCTACCAAAAATACTATTTATTCTATTGTATGGACAAAAGGTATTATAAATGCAAAAATGTATTACAATTAATGTATATAGTGCATATATACGCCATTTCTAGATTCTTCATGGAGGACGGCACTGCTGTTCCAGATAATATAGGCTATGACTACTCAAAAACAGCTGAAGAGCTAACCTTAGTTTCCATGTTGAGGAGATGAAGTCCTTTTATATTCACTCCTACATACACAGGGATGACTTTATGATTGCTTGGGCTTGCCTTTGTAAATATCTGTCCTGTGAAAAAAGCGGCTCCATATGTGGGAATTTCCCAGCAGTTCTGTAGAAACATGCGTTGCAGATGATGCATTTCCTTACTGACACCCTCACTCATACTAAGATTCTGAAAACAAAGTAGAATAAAAAGAGATGTGACCTTTTATAATGCAAACAGGTCAACTAGCAATTTCTAAAATCAATGTTGTCTTCAAACAAGAATGAAGTTAGAGTATATTATCTCAAGTGCATTTTTTCTCTTGTGGCCTTAATATTAAAAATAAGTAAGCTGAGATCCACAGGTGTTGTCTCTGCTAATAGACTATAAGTGCTCTATGGGTAGGGATACTATATTATTTCATTTTTACCTCTAGTCTTCACCATAGTATTTAGCATATATAAAATACTCAATAAAAGCCTTTATATTTCTAGAAATAAATATATCTTTCTGTTTTCAGTTTTAGGCATTGTGAACTACAAAATCCACTTTTAATTCTTGGATTAAGAATTTAATATTTAAACACTGTAACACCAATAGAACTAGCCTACAGTCTTTTCCATTTCTGTGGAACAGCTTACCTTGTACTCATGGAGTATTCGATTGATCCAGTGAGGCGCCTTACTTTTCAGTTTAGTAATAGGTACAATGGATTTCAGATTTTCTTCACTGGAAGCACACATGCCAACATCCTTTAAATAAGTCATCGTTAGTAGCTAAAGTACAATAATCCTTCTGTCACAAATGGCATTAAATAATGGAAATTTTAAGCTATGTTTTAAAACAAAACAATCCACAATCTTAATACAACCAATTCAGAGAAATGTTTCCTTTTCAACAAGCAGAAAATATTTTCAAAAACTGAAAGATCACAGTATAAAAACTTTAGACATGTTAAAATCTATGTTTCTCTCAAGGATTAAACATCAAACTACTTTCTATGGTGGGATTCTTAATTATCTGACTCATACTTTTTTTTTATTAAGTCAAATTTTTAGCCAATTTATTTAAACACAAAGTAAAGAAACATAAAGCAAAACTATAAAGGTAAATTATATCAAATACAGCAACATAAGCTTAAAAATGCTTTACTAACCAAAAAACAACTAATGCTTTATAGTTGATTTTTTCTTTTATTCAATGTTTTATATTATTTAATTCTAAATCAATGTATAAATAGTATGTCTGTTTTGAGGTGGGGTCATACTAAGCAGCTCAGACTGGTCTGATTCATGACCCCCTGATCTCAGCTCACTGATTATGAGTAGGTGCCACAATGCCTGGCTAGCAATGCATAAATACTTTGCAGTAATATTAAAACTGTGTTGGTTAAAGAGACTCTTGAGGATATCATAAACCATGCACTGTATCAAATACTTACTTTAAGAAACCTTGTTTGTGTTTCTTACTCTCATAATTCCCGTAAACTATTTGTAACAGTAGACTTGCCAGTGTTATCAACTTAGCATCAGGAGCTGTATAAAATCCCTTCAGTAAATTATATCTGGCTTCATCAAAGAGAATAAGAATAGCTAGTGGGTCTTCAATCTTAAAAGGAAAAATGTATAATTTGATTAACATACAATTTAAAAAATATATAACTTTTTCTTACCCAATATAATAAACTACAGCTAGATAACTGTATGTATACAAGCTATTACTACTCTAGATAAGGGTTGGCAGGCTTTGTTTCTAAGGATCAAACAATAATATTTTAAGCTTTATGAGTCATATAATCTCTGCTGTAAATACTACATTATAGCACAAAAGCTGCAACTCTTAAATATATATGGAAATTTTATTTTTTTTTTTTTTTGGTTTTTCGAGACAGGGTTTCTCTGTGTAGCTTTGCGCCTTTCCTGGAACTCACTTGGTAGCCCAGGCTGGCCTCGAACTCACAGAGATCCGCCTGGCTCTGCCTCCCGAGTGCTGGGATTAAAGGCGTGCGCCACCACCGCCCGGCTATATGGAAATTTTAATTCCATAAATTTTCATTTGATATATTAAAGTACTGATGTTGTACAAAACTCCCCTCAGCTGCAGGCTGCATGACACAGGTAACAGGCAGAGTGTGGCCATGGGATGTGTGTAATTTGCTAATCTATAAATATGATCACAGTTTATGCAGTTAATAATTCATAGCACAGATTATCTAAATCTTTATATTCATAAAACATTTTTCTGTTATCTACGCTTCATAAAACACAGTAGTGAACCTGAACGACAAGGTGCATCAATCCCTAGAAAAACAAATGGAGCTGAAATAAGCTCCTTTTAAGGTACACACTTTTTAACTTCACACTTACAAATATACTAAAGGAAGAGCACAGTGTTTTCTTACATTTTACACAACTTATCTAACAGGATTAATAAATATTGGCAAAGCTAGTCTATACATATATTTTTACTCAGAAATAATTAACAATTATAGTCTCTGAGTATTTCCAAGACACCAAGTCTTTACGGTACAATTATTTTGATAAAATTTTTTTTTAGTTTATAATACTCCACCTACATAATGGTGTATAAAAAACCACCACAGAAACAGAATTTTCTGTAGAAAAATGATGACAGATTATTATTCTAATTTAAAAGACACCAATAAGAGCCAAATACAAAGTATGAACATTGACCGAGATCCTGCAGGTGAGCGCTTATAAAGAACTTCTGAAACAACTGGGGAAAACTGTTAATTTAAACAGTAGATATTATTATGGGAACTGAATTTTCAGTTAAGATGTCATTGTGGTACATGGTGTGTCCTCAGTCTTGTGCCCTCTTCTGGTCTGCGCAGGCATCAGGTGTATGGATAGTAACAGACACACGTGCAGGCAAAACACCATACACATAACAAACAGATTAAAAGAACAAAGATGAAGTAAATGTGGCGAATGTTAGCTATCAGTGGATCCAACAAATGATCCACAGTGTTAATTATATTACTTTTTAAATTTACCCTTTGTTTTTTAATTTCTTTTTTTTGGTTTTTTCGAGACAGGGTTTCTCTGTGTAGCTTTGCACCTTTCCTGGTACTCGCTTTGGGGACCAGGCTGGCCTCGAACTCACAGAGATGTGCCTGCCTCTGCCTCCCAAGTGCTGGGATTAAAGGCGTGCGCCACCACCGCCCGGCTGTTTTTTAATTTCTTAAACTAAGATGTTAGGGGAAAGGCTGAACAAGTGTTCTCATACTAATGACTGTCTTGGTAGATTTGAAGAGTTTGAGTAGACACTAACAGAGAATTTTCAGTAGTATGCTAAATAAGTTTTAATCAATGACTACTAGTTTCTAGTAAAATCAGGCTATTTCATCCTAAAAGAATGATGCCAACCAATAAATGCAATTCTCTCATTTTTCAGAGTGCAGTTAGGAATTTCTCAATTATATGAATTAAAGGACAAAGATATTTTATCACATGACATTCTGACTTAAGGAAGCCTTGCTTCCTTTTATGAATCTACTTTCCAACCATGAAATGTAATATCTATGCTCCTTTCCTCTCCCAGACAACTTTTTAGAATATTATATAAGTCAGGAAGCTAGACTTACTATACTTAGATTACTTACAGATATAAAAAAATCTAACACATTTTTAAAATTGTGGTCATGTATGTACCATTTTAATCATTTGTAAGTATATAATCTAGTGGCATTAATTATATTTTCAGTATTGTGTTATGTCCTCACCACTATTCCCAAGGACTTTACATCACTTGAGCAGAACCTCTGAAAAAATTGGATGCAGCTCATCAGTAGAGCAAATATTTGGCTGGTAAAAGGACTCGAATCCAATCCCCAGAACCCAATCAAATAAAACACAACAAAACAAAACTCCTGATGCTCCAGCATAAGAGCTTTAGCAGTTTCTAATGAGATTTCTGGTTTTATAAATGTACCTGTTTTAATCAACAAAAATGGAATGATATAGAGTATTTATCCTTTGGTCTTGTTTATTCATTGAGCATGATTGCTTATTCATTTAGCATGTTTTCAAGGCTCACTCATATGTCATACATTGCAAATTAATTTCTTTCAATCACTGAATATTATGTGTATATTTACTGCATTTTTTTGTCCCCTCATTTACTCAACACTTAGGTTGCTTCCAACTTTTAAAGTAATATTGAGTAACATGCAGTGAATAATGTCATTTAAGTGTCATAGAATTACTTCATTGGATGGAAATACATACATAGCCCGGACCTACAATCTGTGTGTTTATGTTCATGAGTGCAGACATGAGCATGAGGTCATGAAACAAGGTGAAGAGTTGGTCTTTGTCTTCTACCTAGTTTGAGACAGGGTCTCCAGTTGTTTGCTAGTGCATACACCAAGCCAGCTGGCCTGTGAACATGCAGGGATTGTCTTTTACATGAGTTTATTTCCCAAGCACATACACAGATTCTGAAAACAACAACTGTCCAGTTTTCCTAAGCAATCATGTTTTATATTCTTGTGGAAGTGTATACAGCTATTCCAGTGTTACCTGTAGAAGCTACTCCTTCTCCATCAGATGGGTTTGTCACTCTTGTCAATAAATCAAGGGGACACAAATGTATTGGTTTGTATCTGGACTTCCATTTCTAATCTTCTGGTCTATATACGTTCATATTTATCCTAATACCACAATATTTTGATTACTACAGCCCTGTAGTATGTTTTGAAGTCATGAAACATGAATACCCCAACTTTACTCTTCTTTCTTCATGATTGTGCTATTTGAATATACATAGTTCCCTTTAAATCACCAAATATGTAGGTCACTTTGCTACACTGTCAACTAAACATAAAATATCTTTGTCATTGAACATGGATAGATATCTTTGTAATTATTTAGATCTTACTAACTTTTCAGCAATGTTTTATATTTTCCTTAAATATAAAATAAAAAAGTTTTTTTTTTTTGTTTTTCGAAACAAGGTTTGTCCGTGTAGTTTTGGTGCCTGTCCTGTAGAACAGGCTGGCCTCGAACTCACAGAGATCCACCTGGCTCTGCCTCCCAAGTGCTGGGATTAAAGATGTGTGCCACTGCCGCCCAGCTCTCTTTACAACTTTTTTTCATATTTATTTATTATGTGCATATGCGGACATCAGAGGACAATATGTAGGAGTCAAGTCTCTCCTTCTACTGTATGGCTTCTGGAGATTGAACTCAAGATACCAGGCTTGGCAGTAAGCACTTATAATCACTGTGCCATCTTGCTAGCATGTATTTTCCATGTATGAATCTTGGACTTGTGTTAAATTTATTTCTGGGCATTTCAATCTTTTATACACTCAGTTAAAGAAACTATTTATTTCCTTATTATTATTGTATTATTGTGTGTGTGTGTGTGTGTGTGTGTGTGTGTGTGTGTGTGTGTGTGTGTGTACAAATGGAGACCAGAATTCAATCTCAGGAAGTGTCTACCTTGTTTATTGAGATAGTCTTCACTAAGACCTGGGGCTTCCTTGTTAGGCTAGGCTGGCTGGCCAGCAAGGGATCCACAATGTTTCTCTTCCCCAGAGTTGGGATATAAGTATGTTCCACCATGCCTGACTTGTTGTGTGGGTCCTGGAGACTGAATTCAGATCCAAGCCCTAACTACAGAGCTACCTTCTTTGTACCTCTGGATGTTCTATGGTTGTTTTTAAGTTTACACAGAAACATAAGTAATTTTTGTGTGTTGAGTTTGTACCCTATAACTTTTCCAATACAATTTACTAATTAGTTTGGGTAGTTATCCTGCGGATTTTTAAGGATTTCCTATACATAAGATCGTATCACTTGCAAATAAGAAGTTTTTGTTTTTCCTTTCTAATTTGGAAAGCTATTTCTTTTTCTTGTCTAACTACTACGTGTAGAATTTCCACAACAGTGCTGAATTGCAGCGGTGAAAGTGTGTATCCTTCCTTGTTCCTGATTTCAGGAGGAATGTTCCAGTCTCCTGAAAGGTGCTAAATTTTCTCAAATGTTTTTCCTGCATCCCACCACAAACTTACTCTATTAATGCAATTCTCACACATGGTCAATAATCAAGACTTTAGTTGTTTATTGTACTTCATAAACATATTTAGCTAATTCAGAGTATATTTATCTGAGAACATCAAAATTCCCTTTGGCTTTATAATATCCAGATAAAATAATTAAAAATGTTTAGCAGGTGTGGACACAGCTGACACTTGCTTAGCCTTGTCTGTTAATATTGTTTTGTACAAATAGTTATGGAGGGCATTGGACTTCTTTTCTTTAACAATATTATGTGATCTAGCAGTTATGTTTAGTTTTTAATTTTTATAGATGCTATTAAGCTACCATACCTAGTTTGCTATAATCTCTCTCTTAAGTTTCTTCTTTGTCAATTTATTCTCATGATGTCTCATTTTCTCTAAATTTACAGTACTGCAATCCAAACTTGCTTGGATAAGATCAATCAAGTCTAAATTCTGTTCTTATGTCAAGAATGGTTGCTTTCTTACTGCTTAGGATAACATTCTTACATCATCTTTGCAAAAATTCCACTATTTACCAGGGTTTTGTAGGTTTTTTTTTCATCCTGTTATTTCTTACACCTTCTTTGAAATTCACAAGACTGATTTCTACTGTGAAAAAATTAATTTCTGTATTAACTATCTCTCTGGTTGCCAATTTTCTGAAGTGTAGCTTCCTTATTTCTTTTTTCAAAGGGGAAAAATGTATTTGTTAAGGTAATGGAAGTAAAAGGCAAACAAAAAAAATACCAACCAGAAGTTTGCACTACAGACCAACTGAAACTCCCACTTCTGATGTGATGTAGAGATTCACAGAAAGAGGAAGTAAATGCTCCTAAACAGGAACAGCACAATTGCTACCTCTACTGCCTACAATGGGATCCTACAGAGTCTGTGCATTCAAATAACTAAACAAGATTTCTAACCAAACCTTTTTCTCGACTTCTAAAGGAAGTCCCACATCTCTTCTTAGGAAAAGCTGTGGTGTTTCTCTTTGTGGATCCAAATTCGTCAGTTCAGCAAGCGTTTCTGGCCAGTCACGAACTTGTTGCAAGGGTTTATGATAAGGCTTGAACTGAAGGCCTGAAAAAGAGCTTTCCTTTTATAAATTATACTATAAAAACAAATCCATTTTATCAATGCATAGAAACCTTCCATTAAACTATAAGCACCTAAGTATTAGGCTGTTTATAGACCTAAATTTAAATCAATGTTTAATAATTATTACTATCCAAACTGTGAATAAGTGCCTGCTTTTAAAAACATAATTATAAGAGTATTTCTTGGGAGACAGGTATGATGGCACAAGACTATAATCCCAGCACTTGGAACGTAGACATAAGAAGATCACAAGCTCAAGGTTATCCTCAGCCAAATAGCAAGTGTGATGCCAGCCTGAGTTATATGAAATCATGTTTCAAAAAACAAAACAAAACTAAAGAATATTTCTTGGGGTTGGGATGTGAAACAGTACTTGCTTATTAGTATTTGGAAGACCTGGTTTGATAAATAGGATTGGAAAAAATTGCAGATAATTTTGTAGGTAATTCTTAACATAAATCAAATGTGTTAATGTATATTAAATTCTTAATTCCATTATAGCTTACTGAATTAAGAATACTCAGTATGATTTGGTGCTAAACATATATTCAAAGATAACCACCACTCATTTAATTAAACTCTTTAAGTATTTACAGTAAATTTGGAAGGAAAAATATATATTGACATTAAGTTGACTTTAAATAGAAAAGTTTGACAGAAAACTAAGATAATCACTTTGAGAGAAACCCTGAAAATAAAGGCAAGTTGTATGAATTCGACATTTAATAGCATTCTACCTAACTGGGTCACCAGAGAGAAAGCTTCTGGTGTCTACTACTTTTAAAATGCTATGGATGAAGCAGGGGAGGGAATCTTCCCCATGTCAGCAGTTTAAACACTAATAATATAAGATGTAATTAAAAGTCAACTTCCAAAAGGAACAACGAGGTTTAAACAGTAAAGCACGTCTCCATCCCAAGTTTTCTTACTAAGGTTTTCTGAACAGATCCAAATAGTGAAATACTGCTGAGTTTCGTGAGAGAGCCGCATCCCTTCCATTATCTGCTGCGCTGTGGTGTTATTACCATGCTTTAGTTCAACAGAACGATACGACCCATCCATTCTGTAAATTCGAACTTTTTCGTACTAGGGGAAAAAAATGAAAAGTTATGTAAGCTATTTAAAAATTACATAGCATGAGCCTGAAGAGATGGCTCAGCAGTCAAGAGTACTTGCTATTCTTGCAGAGGACTGGAGTTCAGTTCCCTGCACCTACCTTGAGAGGTTCACAATCACACAATTCCAGGTTCAGGGAATCCAATGCCATCTTCTGGTCCCTGTGGACACTCACAAACACATGTGCATATACACATGCAGGCACACTCACATACACATTAAAAATAATTACGTATCACAATGCAACAAGGTACTTTATGCTCAACTTCATAACCTTTATGGCATAGATTTCTAATGGGGGAACTATCAAAAATTTGCTTCAAACAAGAACATGTTGACAATAGTTAGAAAACCATTACTTCTATTATTTTCACTTTCTAAATGTTCTTCTGAATGTTCCATGGTCAAATAAAGGAAAATCTTTCATTGTTGTTGGTTTTTAAAATAGTGACTATCAAATTCTTCGAAGAATATAGTTTATAGAGTATTGAATATACAATGTAATACCACTGGAAATATAAACTTGGAATTAAATCTAAGAACCTCATGAGTGTACTAGGTCACAAATCATACTGAAGAAACATGTAGCAGCAATAACTTATGCTAAGAGAAGTTTATAATAGAAGACTTTGAAAGTGCAAGTCATCGATTTTGAGTTAGTTTCCTTCTTCAAGTTCACAAATTCCAAAATAGTTGTAGTAGAATATTTTACGGTGTGATACTTTTGTTTATGTTGCATTTGTTTAACTCTGTGAAGCTGTGTTACTGTGCCTGTCTAAAACACCTGATGGTCTAATAAAGAACTAGCCAATAGCAAGGCAGGAGAAAGGATAGGTGGGGCTGGCAGGCAAGAGAGAATATACAGAGGGAGAAATCTGGAAAGGGAGATGGAGAAGGAGCCAGAGAAGGGGAAGACATCAGGGGCCAGTTACCAGCTACACAGCAATCCACAGATTAAGAGTAAGATTTATAGAAACAAGAGAATGGGAAAAGTCCAGAGGCAAAAGATAGTCAGGATAATTTAAGTAAAGCTGGCTAGAAATAAGCCAAGCTAAGGTGGGGCATTCATAATTAAGACTAAGCCTCCGTCTGTGATTTATTTAGGAGCCGGGTGGCAGGCCCCCCCAAAAAGAGCCAAAAATCAACTAACAACAAGCAGTAGCATTATCAATAGATTTGTACTGTTATAAGAGGCTGCTTATCTCCCAAATAACTTGAAGGTCAATTCATTTTGTATTAAAAATGCCTGATTCATTTGATCACATTCACAATATAAAAGTTAGGCCATAAAATGGCTCAGTGAATAAGAGCACTTGCTGTGAAAGCAAGATCTGCATTTAGGTCCCCAGCAGCCACATAAAAGCCAGGAATGGCTGCCTGTGTCTGTAATCCCAGAGTTGGTGGGAGAGAGGAGTGAAGAGAGGAGGGTCCTGGAAGCTAGACAAAATGGCGGGCTTTAGTTTTAGTGAGAGACCCTGTCTCAAAAAAACAAGTGGAGCAGTAATATAGAAAGAGTCCTAACATTATCCTCTGGTCTCCACACGTGTACAAACAACTACACACATGCACACATGCACTCGCACATGTACACAAAACTATGAAATCATCTATTTCACTTTTATGGGGAGGAAAATGAGTTTCTTAAACACCAACTTGCTGAAGATTATTAATGAATGGTGAATAATGCTGCTGATTACAAATACAAATGTTGCTGGGAGAAAATACACATCAATGAGCAGAATTACTACAATCATACATAACTTAATGTTTTGGTCAATGACAGAATCAAACATATAATGGCATCACATATATAACACTATATGTCATATAGCCTAGGCTATACCATGGGTGTTTACTCCATGATATTTGCACAATACCAAAATGTCTTATGATATGTTTAATTATATCTGCCATATGAGATTATACTATAAGTTAATATTTTTGGTAAAGAGGATTATGGTAGTTTGAGTGTAATTGGCCTCCATAATCTCATAGGGAGTGGCACTATTAGAAGGTATGGCTTTGTTGGAGTGGGTATGGCCTTGTTACTGTTAGGGGTGGGCTTTGAGGTTTTCTATGCTCAGGATACCATTCAGTATCACAGTTGACTTCCTGTTGCCTACAAAAGGTAGAATGCTCAGCTACTACTCCAGCACTGCATACTGACTGCATACTGCCACACTCCCCGTCATGATGATAATGAGCTGATCCTCTGAACTGTGAGCCACCCCCCAATTAAATGTTTTCCTTTTATAAGAGTTGCCATGGTCACTGTGTCTCTTCACAGCAATAAAAACTAAGACAGGGATGAACTTAGGGTCTTTTGCAAACCATCAATTTAAATACAACATTTGGCTCTAACTATTCAGACAATTCTTACTGGTTTGTTAATGGCTTCTTTCAACAATTTTGCAGCTTCTTCCCAGTTATTTTGTTTGTTTTCTTCACAAATATTTAATGGGGATCTTCCTTGTTGATCTGTTATGTGCTAGAATGGAGGAAGCAATGAACAAAAAGATATTAAAAATACATGGTGTTCTGAAGAAATGTTATTCAATTAAAATATTATAAAAAATACTCTGGTTAAGAATTAAGTAAATATTAACCATACTTGGTACATACTATACTAACAAAATTGGAACAGCTAAAAAACTCAAAGCACTAATTAGGATTATGTTTAAAGTTCAGTTATCAATTTAAGAAAGGTTTCCACAGTTTCACTTTCCTTTTTACCAAATGATTGTTGGTACAAATTCTAGAAAATGAGTAAATGGTTTTCTTTCTTGAAGACATGTTGAGGGAAATAAAATATGGAATGAATTTTATATAGTTTCTGGAGATGGATATATGTAATGACAATATATAACAATACAAATATGCTATGAACTTTGAATGCTATGAACTTTGCATCTAAGTGGTTAAAATAATACATTTTATATGAGTATTTTATCATAAAAACAATTCAAAACTTATGATTAAAAGCACAGTTAACACATACATTACACTCTATAAAGTAAAATTTGTTGTTTTTAGTTGACTTGTTTATTATACAATTAAACATTTTTGTATCATTACTTGTTAGGTGCTGAATATTAAAATCTGAAAACAGAAAAGAACTTACTCTGTCAATGTCTGGGTGGGTTAGGAGGATCTGTACTATTTCTGCATGTCCCCCTCCAGCAGCAAAATGAAGAGGTGAGCTGAGCTGGCCATTTAACAGGTTTGGATTACACTTTCCTTTCTCTAATAATATGCGAGTGGCCTCAACTTTCCCATACCTATAAAAAAATAAAATGTACCTAAAAACCCATCTGAAATGCTTAAAAATTCAAACTTTACAAGATATTTGAAGGAAATCTAGAGAACAAATGATTAAGGACCTAAGTGTCTAGAATGTTTAATGTATTACTGTGGCTCAATTTCAATTTCTGACCAACTAAGAGAAATATATTCTCAAAACAAGAGAAAAAAGATGGCATAATCATCCCATAGAAAGTACAAAGTTAGAAATCAGAAGACAGAATCTTTAGTTCAAAATTGAGTCAGGGGGCTGGAGAGATGACTCAGTGGTTAAGAGCACTGGCTGCTCTTCCAGAGGTCCTGAGTTCAAATCCCAGCAACCACATGGTGGCTCACAACCATCTATAACGGGATCTGATCCCTCTTCTGTCATGCAGACGTACATGCAACTTACATAAAAATACATGAGTAAACAAAATTGAGTCAGAAGTTGTAGCTCACTGGCATACATATACATCAAGAAGCCCAGAGTTCAGTTGCCGGCACCATGGAAAACAACCAAACCAAATAACAGCATGAAAAGCAACTTAGAATCAGAAATGAAGTCATTAAAAAAAAAAAAAAAAAAAAAAAAAAAGCTTATACTGAGTAAGTTACAGAATGCTGTAAATTTTAAGTAAACAGTTTAAGATAGCAACCAGTAAGATTAGGACACTTTATAGTGTTTTTAAAAAATCATTTTATTTTATGCATATGGATGTTTAGCCTGCATATATGTCTGTGACTCATTGGCATGCAATGCCCTTGGACCTCCTAGAACTGGAATTACAGGTGGTCCTAAGTCATGTGGGCACTGTGAATGGAACCCGGTTCCTCCTCTGGCAGCAGCCAGTGCTCTTAACTACAGAGCCACCTCTCTGGCACTTCAAATTTTTAAAGATCAAAATAGTATACTCTTTAAAAATTATTGGAAAAGAGAAAAGATAAAACTCTAGTCCAAGGCAATTTTACAAAGTATTTTGAAAAGAAACAATCTGAATTGGATTTTAAATAGGACATAACTTAAAGGTGAAAAAAGCAGAGTATTTTAGGTTTGGGAAGAAGGAGTAAGCAGGACAAGGTCTCGAGTCCAAAGGAGAGTCAAAGCAGTGCCAGATAGACTGAGTCCAGACCAGAGACATGCCTAAGGCTGGTCTGAAGAAAGGCAGACAGGTACCTGCTGTTTGGAAATAAGGGGTAGTAGGGAAGAAGGGAAGGGAATGTGGTTTTTGCTGTAGTACACTGGGGGATACAGCATATTAAACGTGGTCTGATTCGCCTTCAACTTTTGCTCTCTCCTCCTTCACAGCCCCTATCACACTCGGAGAGTTTATCACACTCTGAACTGGCCACTTGTATCCTAGCCTTTCCTCCCTCATATCACTTCACACTGTGTTTTTTACTATTTTTAATGTTCTTTCCTTTCCCCCATTTTGTTCAGGTTAAACTCTATTATTATTATTCTGAAGTAAATACACTGTACCTTCCTAATACAGTTTTGCATTTTATTTTTGTTTCTCTTAAGAATTTATCTCATTTTGCACATTTTCATCTTCCTTTATGTGCTTCTGTTCTCTGTCAGCTTGGGAGTCCCTTAGGATGGTGTTAGTGAATTTTTTAAAGTGCTTTAAGCTCCTAAGAGAAAGGATTAAACTGTTTAGTAGCAACTCAAAGTGCATTAACAGTACTGAGGAAGGAGGCAAGGTCTGAGAATAAGTGAAACCATCTAACTGAGCATAACTGTTGATAAGTCTGGAAGAATATATAATCCTTGACAAAGAACTTAGAGAAAGATACTGATCCTACAACACTGAGCTCAATTTAGAAAAATACCCTTTCAGGAAAAGACAAGAAAGAGAGTGTGAGAGGGAGGAGAACAGTTCAAACTGTAACAAAAATAACTAATACAAACATGAGTTTTGTATGCCATGGAGAACAGTTCAAACTGTAACAAAAATAACTGATACAAACATGAGTTTTGTATGCCATTTACATTTTTCTTATTCAGTGATTTAATATAGTTTCCACAACAAATGATGAGTTAGGTAGAGGTGATTGTATCAGATTAGAAAAGTGGCATTTGAATCAGTTATGTAATTTATCCACAATCTCTTGACTACGAGCCAGTGAGAATCTGGCTTTCTGAATTCGATGGGACAGAATACAGAACAGAGGCCAACGACAACATCAACGTAATAGTCAATAGTAATAACGATAATGTAACCCCTTCAACTCCAATTTGCTGAGAACAAAGGAATAGGATGGAGTCTTCTAGAAGCTTCCTGACATGTTTTGAAACAGACTGAAGGAAGAACTGGAAGGGGAAGGAGAAATGAGATGACATCTGTTAGCTAGATAGACTAGAGATCTGTGATACTATAAAACAATGCCTTTACATTTTATTTTAGAAAATATGGTATTTTTTCACAAAACCATGTTGTTTTATACATACTATGTTTTTTTGGTATTAATTAGAACATTTTCACTTTTATTTCTAAAGTATTAAATATTACTATATTAATTCCACATAACCAAAGGTTCTTTGGGATCCTATAACTTCAAAAGAAAAAAGTGGTTCTCAAACCAAAAAATTTAAGAATACTTGATCTTAGCAAAATTTTAAGGATGAGCTCCAAAGGGGTAATCATATAGTTTGATCTTATAAAGATAGGACCAGGAATGGCGGTGTCTGTCTGTAACCCCAGCACTTAGCAGGCAGAGGCAGTAGGATCAAGAGTTCAAGGCCAACCTAGGTTAAAAAAAAAAGACAGGACCAAACCTGAAATAGCCTATGTCCCTTCATAATCCTGTCATCAGTCAGTGACTAAGAATACATTTCAAAATAAAGTAAGCTTTTTATTCTTTTTCTTTTGAGACAGGATCTCAGTCTAGAGCCCTGGCTGGTATATAGACAAGGCTGGGCTCAGACTTATAGTGATCCTCCTGCCTCTGCTTCCCAATTGCTTGGGTTACAAGAATGTACCAACCAGTCTGAACTATAACCATTCTCTCTTCAGATTCACAGTAATCCAATAATGATCATTATTTTCAATTGACAGAAAATTTTATCAAAGGAGAAATTTTTCATTCTGTATTCTACTACTAATAAATTATAACTAAGAATACTAAAAATTAGTAAGTTTTAGGTTCAGACATCGTGATTTGTGCATTTTAACAATTTTTTCCTCTTTCTCTTTCCCCCTCACCCCTTCCCTTCCTTTTTGACATATTAAGCATATGTCCTGCAACTGAGCTATCTTTCTACCTCAGTCATATTTATTAATCAAAGCCAACATTTACTCAACACTTACTATGTACTCTCAATTGCTTTATTTGCATTTTCTATTTTATCTTAGGGAAAATACCATTTTAAACTCCACCTTGTAAGTACATAAGCAGGCTATTAGGATGTTAAGCAACTTAATAAGGACCTAACCATTGCTACTGAAACCTCGGAATATCCCCAAACACATTAAATGTCACACTATACTTTTGCTTTTATGAAGTAGGCAATACAAAGTTTCCCTTTTCCTTTACTAGAGAATAAAATAACCTCTGCTGCAAAATGGAAAGCACACTCAAATCTGTAAGTCGGGGATTCCTAAATTAACGTTCACTGATGCTATCATTCCCAATTCTTCAGTGAATTTTGAGGATTGAAGTGTAATCTACATCTTCTTTTTAGCTCTAAGTATTGTTTCTACTACCAGTATTTATTAGTTACGTGAGGGAAAATCTATGAGATCAGCTAAAGATTACTTAGGGTAGCTTCCTAAATATAAATATAAAAGCTTGTTGGTTTTTCCTCTGCTACTAGGGATTAAACCTTGGAACTCATGTACATTGATTGAGTGTTCTACCACTGAACTACATTCCCTATCAAGAGCATATTTATAGATACAACAGAAAAATTTTTAGAGACATAGAAAAAGCATATATACTAAATATAACCATCAAACAGCTAGATACAAATATTAGAATCAGAGAAATAAAAAATTTGAATTGAAAAGAACTCTGTAACGGTCTAATTACTTACTATTTGTTATTTTTTTGTAGTGCTGACGACTGAACCCAGGGCTTTGTACATACTAGGCAAGTCTAGCACCAAGCTATTCTCAACCCTACTTACTATAATTTACTTCTAGATAAGTAAACTGAAATGCAGAGAGGTGAAGTTCCTCGTTCAGTGGGACACAACTAAGATGCTGTGGACATTTAATAGGAAGAAAAAATGTAGTGTTGTTTACAAAGGTTAGATCACTTAAAACAATGCATTAAAAGCAATCTCATAAAAAATGGAATGACTATGTCTTTTTGAGACAATAATCTATAACAATTTATTACTGCTATGAAATAAGAACTCAGTTCAGCTAAGCAGCATTACTATGGGAGAAGAGTAACAGTGCCAAAGGTCTATCGGGCAGCAAACACAAAGAACAACCCAATTCTGTTCCAGCCCTCACATCTGATAAAACAGAAGGTAGAGGTTCTCAGACTCTCTCAAGAAGGATTTGGTAGGCTTCTTGATACCTTAGATTCTGAAAGACCTTTAACATCACGCATCTAATGGGTAACTTCCTAACATGGAATAAGGTCAAATCTCCTGTACATAACAAATGTCAATTTTACAGTAAGAATAAACCAATGAATACAAAACAATAGTATCATGAAGGGCAATATCACAGTTTGCACTGACATTGGCCATCTTACTGTATGGCTTGCTATGGCTAAGACTGCCAGTGCTTTACTTGTGGCAGATTTGGCAATTACGAACAGTTGCATATACACAATAATCCAAGTATCAGAACAGAACGCTCCGAAGACAAACACGATACAGATGCTGTCTGGAATGAGAACATTTTTCTGATAAGAAACAATAATATTATAACTATGAATTCAATTTTCCTAAAAAGAATAATCTATTTACCAGCATGCATAATGAATGGGTGCCCAGTGGTCATTATCTAGTTGGTTGACTGAAAATCCCTTATTAAGAAGATGGCTTAGTAATTCTGAATCTCCTTCACAGGCATTTCGATGCAAAGGAAAGTCATCAACCCACTGTCGTTCTCTAATCATAAAAAAGAAATGAAGAAAGTATAAACACTGCGGACACTCACATTACTTCAAAACAGATGTGCTCCATCTAGGAAAACTACCTCTCACTGTGCAGCTGTAGGCCAGTGACCACACTGCTCACTCACTGCCTCTCACTGCGCAGCTGTAGGCCAGTGACCACACTGCTCACTCACTGCCTCTCACTGCGCAGCAGGCCAGTGACCACACTGTAGGCCAGTGACCACACTGCTCACTCACTGCCTCTCACTGCACAGCTGTAGGCCAGTGACCACACTGCTCACTCACTGCCTATCACTGCGCAGCTGTAGGCCAGTGACCACACTGCTCACTCACTGCCTCTCACTGCGCAGCTGTAGGCCAGTGACCACACTGCTCACTCACTGCCTCTCACTGCGCAGCTGTAGGCCAGTGACCACACTGCTCACTCACTGCCTCTCACTGCGCAGCTGTAGGCCAGTGACCACACTGCTCACTCACTGCCTCTCACTGCGCAGCTGTAGGCCAGTGACCACACTGCTCACTCACTGCCTCTCACTGCGCAGCTGTAGGCCAGTGACCACACTGCTCACTCACTACCTCTCACTGCTCACAGCTGTAGGCCAGTGACCACACTGCTCACTCACTACCTCTCACTGCGCAGCTGTAGGCCAGTGACCACACTGTTCACTCACTACCTCTCACTGCGCAGCTGTAGGCCAGTGACCACACTGCTCACTCACTGCCTCTCACTGCGCAGCTGTAGGCCAGTGACCACACTGCTCACTCACTGCCTCTCACTGCGCAGCTGTAGGCCAGTGACCACACTGCTCACTCACTGCCTCTCACTGCGCAGCTGTAGGCCAGTGACCACACTGCTCACTCACTGCCTCTCACTGTGCAGCTGTAGACCAGTGACCACACTGCTCACTCACTGCCTATCACTGTGTAGCTGTAGACCAGTGACCACACTGCTCACTCACTGCCTATCACTGCGCAGCTGTAGGCCAGTGACCACACTGCTCACTTACTGCCTACACACATTCTAACAGCAAGTTAGGAAAGCCAATAGAATAAACCCAACAATACTTGTCTTCCAGGACACTGCTCATGCTTCGCTGCCATTTGTCCTGTTTGGGAATTTGGATTTTTGAGTAGTCTGGAGCTCCTAGACCAAAGTATGGATTTATTACCACTTTATCTACCTAGAAAAGGAAAAAAAATTAAAATTAAAAACTCCTTAAAAGTCTCAAATACTTGATTTTCATACATATAAAGCACAGATGTTATTTTAATGTTTACAATGACAGGTAATGCATCTTTGTTAGAAAAAATTATATTTGAAATGTCTTTTGAAACCAGAGTCAAAATTCAATGCTTACCCGATTTGTATACTGAAGATCTGATCCAAACAAGGGGTTGTAAATGCAAGTGTCTGCTTTCTCTAGGGCTAACATTTTACTCTTTATTTCTAGTGCACTATAGCCCATATGTAGTGAGTTTTCTGTCTGACCTGATTCAGCAGCATACGCAGGGTTTATAACATTTGTCTTTATCCGTTCAAGAGCAGAGGGTCGGAATAAAGCTGGAATAAAGTGAGATTGTGCATGACGTTCATCTAGCCACCTGGCAGAGAGGAAAGAGGCAGAAGTGTGTGTTCAAAAGTGGAGGTGAAAAAGGCAGACTACTCCACAACTCTGACATGTGACACGTTCTAATATTATGTTCAGCTTGAAAATAGCTTTAGTGTTAAGTACTTACAAACTATGTTAGTAGATACAGCAATTATTCTAAAGTCTATGCCATTATAATCATAAAACACCTTTAAAAAGTACGAAGTACTTCTACACTGGGCCTCCTGAGATGTGATAGTACACAAAAGAAGACAGACTATGACTTGCTCACTGACAAGAGTAACTACTATGCCTATTTTTATAAGAGAAGAACCTTGATCCTGAAAGCTGGGAAGTGCTTCTTCTTTTGGGAAAATAAAACTAACATCCTCTAAGTAGGCAAGCAGTCTTAGCTGGGGGATTTTTCATCCTTATAACTTAAAATCTGACCATTTTTTAATACAATAGGTTATTTTTCATTAATATTTCCCAGAAGTGTACGTCAGACTAATTTCAGTTATGATTGATTTAAAATATTCTTAATGTGTTTCTTACTTATCCAAGGCTATTAACATCCTTGCCGTAAGTGTTGCAAAGTGAGTACTGGATTCACTACAAACTCTCATAATATCCTGTAAGCAGTAAAAAATTGGGCATCCTGGAGTATATGAATATTTAGTATTATCTGAAAAAGAAAAAGAAATTATTCCATTACATAAAGTCTACAAATACATTTTCTTAATACAGAGCATGTTCTCAAAATTTGTGAACTTAACAGAAATTGTTCTGAATTTGGAATTACAAGGCCTGGATTCAAGTGACAGCCAGCTCTGTGACTTGTCCACTTTGATGAAAACAGCATTTACTATCTTAAATTTTATTTAGTGTGTTTGTGTGTAGATCAGGGAACAACTTTTGGGAGTTGGTTCTTGTCTTCCACCTTGTTGATACAATGTGTGTCTTGTTTTCTGCTATGTGTAGCAGATTCCAGGACAGCTGGCCCATGAGTTTTTGATTCATGCATTCTACTGTCTCCACCTCCCAAACTCACAATTGGAATGCTGGGATTCCAGAGGCTTTTGGCTGTTTTATGTGGGTTCCTGGGATGGAACTCGGGTCATCAGGATTGCCTGGCAAGCACTTTTAATCACTAAGCCAGCCTTCTGGTCCCAGCATTTATAATCTTTATAATCTCTTCCTCAATAATGTTGAACACTCTATTAAGATTTCCAACAACATTTAAAATACTAGATATTTTTTAAACTTGAGAACACTTAGAAGAATGAATCTTGCGTGCTAGAGCTGGCCAACACTCTATGGTTGTAAAGTAATTTCATATCAAATACCTCAATGAATTCTCTCTATACTATGAATCAAGTGTGAGCATGGAATAATGCTGTCTCTATTTACATAAAGCTAAATTTTAAATCTTAAAGATTCACCTAAAGTCTCAAAATGAATTAGCTATAGGATCTGAACTGAAACTCAAAATTGCTATTAGTCCAAGATGTCAAAAGCTCAATTAAAATTTTTATATTAGATTTATGTTCTGCAAATGTTAGCAACAATATTACTGGACAGTATTTTAGAACTACAACTGACATTTTCTTGGTCTCATTATAAGTTACATGTATATTTAGCCTATTAATAGCATATCCTTTGAAAAATTGCTTTATAACCAGAATACTTTTGTTTTGTTTTGTTTTTGTTTTTTAGAGACATGGTTTCTCTGTGTATCCCTGGCTATCCTGAAACTCACTTTTTAGACCAGGCTGGCCTTGAACTCAGAGATCCACCTGCCTCCGCCTCCCGAGTGCTGGGATTAAAGGTGTGTACTACCACTGCCCAGCCAGAATACTTTTTTTAATTTTAATTTTATTTCATGTCTATGAGTTTTGTCTACAAGTATGTCTGTCCACCACATGTATGCCTGGTGCCTTCAGGGGCCAGAAGACAGTGCTGGATCTCCTGGAATTGGAGTTACAGATGATTGTGAGCCACTGTTTCAATGACAGGACTTGAACGGGGTCCTCTGGAAGGACAGTCAGTGTTCTTCACTGCTGAACCACCTCTCTAGCTCCTTAACCTAAACCTTTTAACTGTAACTACTCCTTCTCTCTTCACATCTCCGTCTTCAAAACGGCAATGAAAACCAGTATGAAGTAGCCAAGAGCCTATACACTCCCTTAAAATTAAAATATTTAGGACAGCTTTTTTCTCCTGTTAACTTAAAAACATGTATAACAAGATTACAGTAGTAACTATAAATGGACATTCCTAAGACTTCAGTAGATTTCCAATTGACATTCAAACTACCTAAAAATCTAACTAGATTACCTTTGACAACCGACGGAACGATGAACAGTGCCGCTTCTCTGCCTGCTTTCTCTCCATCGAGAGGAAATTTCTTCATCAGTACCACGCGTTTTCCTCATTAAAAAAAAGAGTAAAGATGAAGTAAGAGGATGTTTTCTTGCTTCTTTGCTTTGTTGAGATAGAGTCCCTCATTATAGCCCAGGCTAGCCTTTAACTTTAACTCATGATCCTGTTACCTCGGCCTCCCAAGTGTCAAGATTATAGGTGCAAAGCATCAAACCTGGCTGAAGATAATAGATATATAAATCTTACAAATTGCCTTCAAGATTAGAAAACAAGTTTTTAGGGGTTGGAGATACCCCTCATTGGTATAACACATGTCCAACAGGAGCAAGGGTCTGAGTTTGATCTCTTGCAGCACAAAAATAAATAAAATTTAAATATCAATATTAACATTAATTTTATATTAAATATTATATATATTAGAGATATAATATATTTTATATATGAAAATGTTAGTAATAAATTAATACTAATAAAATTTTTAAAACAAACACAAAAAGACTAAAGAAAATAAAGATTTTTAGAAAAGGAACTCAAACATACAAAAAGGCAGTTTATTATATATTATATTATATTATGTGCACTAAGAAAAACTGGTAATTCTGGAAGCTGGGGAGAAGACTCAGTGGGTAAAGTATTTGCATAAGTGTGAGAATTCTCAGAACTAATGTAAATCTGGGCACATTACTGTGTGCCTATACTCCATGGCCCACAGCAAGATGAGAGATGTAGATGGGAGAATTCTCAGAAGTTTGAAGGCCAGCTAGCCTGGTGAATGCAGCTGTAGCAATCAAGAAATGCCTTATCAAACAAGGTGGAAAGCAAGGACAGAGACACTCAAGGTTGCCCTAGCATCTCTACACATGAGCTATGGTACAAGCATGACCCATACTCACACACCCAAATGAGCATATAGGCATGCATGCATACACAACATACAAAGTTTTTAATTAAAAAAATCAAAATAAATGTTGGTAAATTTTGACACTACAGGATCAATATATAGATAATCAACTAACAGATTTAGGGCCATATTTTAATGTACTAGAAACTTCCTATGAGCTGGAACTTCAGACAGTTGTGGATGCTGGAAATCAAATCTGTGTCCTCTGTAAGTGCAGCCAAGGGCTCTTAACCACTCAGCCATCTATCCAGCCCCTGAA
The DNA here is from genome assembly GCF_007827085.1 of Peromyscus californicus insignis. Lineage (NCBI taxonomy): Eukaryota > Metazoa > Chordata > Mammalia > Rodentia > Cricetidae > Peromyscus > Peromyscus californicus. The sequence goes on from NW_026294584.1 coordinate 17,498,368, forward strand.
CACTTTCCTTTTTAAATCATAACATATATGCAATTTATAAATGTTGTCGTGACTCCTCTCTGTGTCTTAGAGGCTAAAAAATAGGTTATTACTTTTCAATAATTTGCACAGGCTGTACATTATCTAATATTTTAAATGGGCTCCAATCTTTCAGGGTTAATACTTTTTTTTCCTTTCTTTTTATTTATTTATTTATTTGTTTGTGTGGGTTTTTTTGAGACAGGGTTTTCTCTGTGTAGCTTTGGCTGGTCTTGAGAGATCCATCTGCCTCTGCCTCCAGAGTGCTGGGATCAAAGGCACATGCCACCACTGCCTGGCCAAGGTTAATATTTTATAACATTCTTTCAGTTTGGTTTTTTGAAAAGGCTCTTCTTTCTATGACCAAAATGAGAAGAAAACTGTATTATCTTGGTAACTTAAAGATTTTGTGAGGAGGCTAATTAATCCATGAATATTATGTTTCATTTAGCCATAGAGAGAGGCTTATGTCTGGTAGAAATAAAAATAATAGCTCAAAGAGAATTATCTGGAAAAGCATACTGCAGTCTCCCCATACATAAATCACTAACTCTGTAACTCCTTACATGGTGTGGGCTGGACAGAGTTAGTTATCTTTGGGAAGAAGAGGGCCAGCGCAGGGTGGAGCGGGACTAAACTGCAACAGTGAAAATGATAAAGTACATAATTACACTGGAAAAGTCTATAATTAAATCTATTTTGTACAATTAATACTTGCTAATAAAAATTAATAAAATTATACTGAAGATACTTCTTCAAGGCTCTGGACTACAGTTTAACAACTTCCTGAGGTTTTCCCAATTTTTCAAATGGAAAAGAACATAGAAATAAATTGATTTTAAAATATTTAAAGAAAATATTTTTCTGGGCCAGGCACAAACAGCACAAGTCTTTATTTCCAGCACTCAGGCAGAAGCAGACAGATCTCTGCAAGTTCAAGGCCAGCCTGGTTTATACATTGTGTTCCAGGCCAGCTAAGGTTACATAGTGAACAAAACAAACAAAACAAAACAAGTCTTCCCTCCAAACCGCCCCCCCCCACACACACACATTATTCTATTTAACTATTGAAAACCAACAGCTGTAGGGAGAGAGAAAGTTTCCTACCTCTGATGCCCTGGTTTGCAGGAGAAATTGGTTTGGTAGTTTCTACTACATAATCCAATATGCCTTGAGCTATTTCACTGTTGCCTTGAAGTTTAGTTTCCAGCAAAACTTTCTTTCTCTTTTTTTTCTGTCCTTCAATGGGAACTTCATGCAATAAAATCTTAGATAAGGAAAAACGGCATTAATACCAAGTTTAAAATGCACTTGCCCTAGAATACTATTTTAATCTGACAGTCTTTCTCAACCCTAGGTGCATATTACAGTATAACCTATGACGCTTTAAGATAGTACCAATGCTAGTCTTCTCTCTGGACCTATTAAATCAGAACACAAGTAGTTTCCTAAGTCAATCTATAGTGCAACTGAGATTGGGAAATGGCTTCAGATAACCTTACAAAAGCAATTTAAGGCCAATGTTAGAGAAATTAGCCTTATTTTTCTTATACAGAAAAAAAAGCAATTCAGTTTTATTTTTATAAGTAATATATAAACACACATACAGATATAATTAATAATCTGAAAATAACCAATATCAATCTTTATATTAAAAGTCTGAACAAATTTATTTTTTATTATGTTTTTAATTTTTGAGTTATTCCATAAATTATACAAAGACCTAAGAAAATAAACTTAAGAAAATCATGAGTTGGGCGTGGTGGCTCATGCCTTTCATTTCAGCACTAGGGAGACAGAGGTAGGCAGATCTCCAAGTTTGAGTCCAGCCTGGTCTACAGAGTGAGTTCCAGGACAGCCAGGCTACACAGAGAAACCCTGTCTCTAAAAAAAAAACAACAACAACAAAAATGTGACTTTGCCTTTTGTTCTCTCTTTCTTTCGTTTGTAAGGTCTCCTGCAGCCCAGGCTGGCCTCAAGCTCCCTGTGTAGTCAAGGTCCACACTGCTTGGTTTTATGCAGTGCTAGGAATCAAACTCAGACCTTTAAGCTGCTGTTGGCCAACCACTCTGTCAACTGATCTACATCTCAGTCCCTCAAATAACTTTTTATCTAATAATTTACACATGTAAATGAATGACAAGTTATTGAAAGGTATGCAACAGAAAAAAACAACTGGGTAGAGATCTAGACTAACCAACTCATGAATAATAACTGCAGCATATGCTCAGAATGCTCTATATGTAAATGGTACACAGAATGATAGTCAACGATAGGAAACAAATGTTATTAGATTTTCTCACTTCATAGGACTTAGCTCTATATTCCCGCGAGTTGAGACTGGCAGTATTCTTTGGACGGATAACTGCAACATATGCATCTTCTATGCTTTCTGGATTTCCCATTGCTTTATAAAACAAACAAAAAGTTCCTTGGAAGAGTAAATGACACAACTGGTGGCAAGGTAAAAAAAATACACATATATTTTTATACACACAATATATACACATTACACCCAGTCCAACAACCTTTTAAAATGTTTTTTAAATATTTAAATATTTTTTAAATATCCACTTTGAAAAACAATTATAAAATGTTGGATTTTTTATATCTTACAATATACAACACCTAAAAGGAAAGCCAGAATTGACTTTAACTTTATCTTCATCAAGAATCAAGAATCTGTCTTTGGGGCTTAAAAAGGTGGTATCATTATAAAATATCTTATAAAGTAAATAATGTCTCGAAATAGTGGTTCAGAATAATGAACTCTTATTTTCCATAAAGTATACAAACATATGTTAAGTTTGGAAGCTGGAAGTAGCTGGCTGCTTTCTTTATACCTACTGATCCTCTGTAACTTTCAGCAAGAACACTGATTTAGACACCTGGATGACTTCACCTAGGATTTATAACTGCCTTTGGAGATGCCCACCTGAACCATTTGGTCATTTGGTCAGTTGACAAAAGAAATCTTTTCTGCTTCTGTTATCAATTCCCTAGATAATCTAAAGTTCTTCTTTTAAATACAGTCACTGTGTCGATGTATATAATCCTCCCTATCCCCCAAAAACTATTTTTTAAGTCTCTGCTGAGCAGTTTTGGAAAAAGTAATTGAATTCCAGCTATAGACTTGATTGCTAAGTGTTCTCTCTGATCAGTGCTATTAGGTAATAACACTTCACAACTACACTGAAAAGCTTCTCTTGGACAGAATAAAACTTTATCCTTTTGCCTTTTAAAGGTTCCACTCAGTGATATGCCAGTCAATTTCTAAAAGAACATCAACCAAAGAGTTTCCTTTCTAGTCACAGTGACATGAACTTTCTTCAATTTTTAAAAAGGCCCATTAGGCATTAAAATGGTCTTTTCATATTTAATGAGTCCGTTTCTGCTTCAACTCTCAGGAGAGAAAAAAAAAGCATTTTCAAGAAAGGGTTGAAAATGTTACTTAAGAGGATACACATTTATTCTGTTTTCTCAGATGCAACTGATGTCACTTTGATACCCTAACTCATTTTCCTAGAATTAAAAAAGTCTTATTTTTGAAAATTTTATGAAAATGAAATTCTTTCAAAATACAGTAATTTCTGACATTTCAAATAAAATTTAATATAAAAGCTTAACAAGTATTACTTCCCAAATATTTGTCTTAATTAAACTTTTTGGATTACAAAAGTTTTCATTGATTTGGAAGCAAAGAAACTAAGGTATTTCGATGAAGAAGTTAGAGTGAAACATTGGCATGAAGACATTTCATTTTGTTTAAAGTTCTGAGGACAGATTCCTTTCCATTCTATATAATTCACGGAATCTTTTTCAGTTCAAATATTTTTTTTTTTTTTTTTTTTTTTTTTTTTTTTTTTTTTATTGGTTTTTCGAGACAGGGTTTCTCTGTGTAGCTTTGCGCCTTTCCTGGAACTCACTTCGTAGTCCAGGCTGGCCTTGAACTCACAGAGATCCGCCTGGCTCTGCCTCCCGAGTGTTCAAATATTTTAATAAGAGCATTCTGAAAACCCACCACATGCAGAAGGAGCTGCTTAGCGAATGCAAAAAGAGACTTTTCTCAAAAACTTCTGTTTAGCGATTATTTTCATCTTAGATTAATAACGAAAACATAATAAACTATAAAGAATAAGATATAAGGATGCCTTAAAGACTGCAAACTTCTTTAAAAGGCACTGTGTTGTGGTGACACTTTACACATACATGGCAATGACAGGAAACAATGCTGTCTGTAAAGCTCCTAAAGGAGGGATGAAGAAGCTGTTAACATTCTACACAGAAGTTAAAGTAAACTAATTCTTGTCCCAATCAATTCATGACAAGAAAACGTCTATTAACAAAGTGTTTCATTTTTAATACCATATATTTTAAATCATTCACTACTAACATATTCCCCAAATATCCTTAAAATTGGTTTTCAAGAAGTATTTGGACTGGAACACTTAAATTGGTCTTCCAGTGACATAAAAGGAAACAAAAGGTTGAAGCCAGAAAATAACCAAACCCACCAGCCGTGAAGGTAAGGCAGGTGCAGCAGAAGCACAACAGGAGAGGAAGAGAGAACCAGTCAAAAGAAATAAAGCTTTTGTTACTATGTTACATGACTCACTGCACCGGAGAAAATACTCAGGCGTTAACGCCTGATATAATGAGGACTTACGTAAGTGGAGATGGTTCTTAATTGGGAGAGGTTTCTGTGATCTTTTTAGAAATACGTAAGGGGCATTTTGGGTTATCACCACGATTGATAAAGGAGAGGCGGACAATTGTCATTTAGTGCCCCCACCTGGGGTAATATTCCTTTGTGGGTCAGTTGGTAGAGAGAGTGGGACAGGGATGGAGCTGAAATCTTAAGGTTTCACATAAAGGCTTCTGGTGAAGCTACAAGTACCGAGGGGCGGGGACAGCAAAGCAAGCAAGGCAAAAACCATGAACGAAGGACAGAAAGGAGCTACAAGCGATAAGCTTGGGGGTCGCTTTCCCGACAATGACAACAGTCTGCCTGCGAAGTGTCCCCTGCCATCACCCATCAATGTTCCATTACTGGGGAAAATGCAAGCTGTTTTGCTCCAAGGGCTCTCACCCCAAAGACGACCCTGGCTTCTCGGTCCCTGCTCGGAAGAAGTAACACTCCTTGCCTGCAGAACCTCGTTGGAGAGGTTCGCTGTCCCACCCGTTTTCGCTAGCTGGAGTCCGGATCGTGCCTCTCCTTGTTTCCGCGAAGGAAATCGAGAAGACTCACCCGAGCGAGCGGCCGATCTTCGCACGGGCCGCTACATCCAAGACACAGGGTGGGGCAGCAACCGGTGGATGGAGGAGCCCTCACCGTTTGCTCATTCCTTCTGCGTCTCTAAGCGGCCCAGAAGCCCGACCCAACTTCCTGTGGCAGGAAGCCCCTTGGTCGTCACCAGAAGCCGCCCGCCCCGAGAGTTCGGGTCTCTGGGCACCTGCTCTCCAGTCCTTCCCTCTCCTCGGCCCCAGTCACCCCGCAGCTGCTGCCCAAACTTGGGACTCCCTAGGCCTCAGCTTGCCATCCCGCCGCTACCGGCGCCGGGAAACAACTTCCGGGGTTACGCCCCCCCCCCTCCTCCAGCCTGCATAAGGTTGGCGGCGGAAAAGCTTCCGGGTCGGTCTGCGGGGTGCCGCCGTCCGTGCCGGTTCGTGCCACTTGGTGAGGCGGCCGCAGCTGTCTGGTGCGGGGAGCCGGCAGCTGTGAGCTCGCGGTGTTGGCGGCGGCGGAGCGCGACGCCAGGCAGGGGAGGGCGGCCTCCGCGGCTGCGCGCGCGCGCACACACGCGGCACGAGCCATGCGCTGGACTTGACCGAGCGGCGGAGGCAGGCGCCACCGCCCCCTCCTCCCTACCCTGCGAGCGGCGGCGCGCTGCCGGGGAAGATGGGGGGCGCCCGCCCAGTGTGAGCTCGCCGGGCCCGTCGGGCTCGCGCAGCGCTTCCCGCGGGCCTCCAGCGCGCATCCTCGGGCTCCCGCAGCCGCTGGCGGCGGGTGGGTGGGGCGCGGAGTGGCCCCGAGGTCACCCGCTGGCTTGGCACGAGAGGCAGGTGGCCGCGGCGGAGGAAGACCTGCAGACCTGCGGGATCCACGCGACCCCGGTCCCCGCCCGGAGAAGTAACCGTAAGTCCCTGCTTCGCGGCTCGGCTCTGGCGGAGGCTGTCTAAAGCTGCCTGGTTCACGCCCTTCCCTGTCTCTTGCGAGTGTGCCCGTCGTCCCTTCTGTCCCCATCCCCGAACAGGTACGGCATCCTGTCTGCCCCACCGGGTTTCTCGCGCTCACGATTTTGCAAGCCTCCCGGTTTCTGCGGCGCGCCCCATCCTCCTCCACACATGTCTACATCGCCTCGTCCCTCTGTCCTCAAAAGAATCGTGCCCTCCTTCATTTTCTGTAGAACCCCGGAGCTCACTGCCTCCGCAGCCCGTGTTGAGATATGTGGAAAGCCTTGGATTCCACTGACTCCGCGAACCCGAAGTACCGAGGAGCGAATAGGTTAAAAGTGCTCTTCAGGACTGTCATGGGTGGGGATAGGTGCAAATGGCACCGGTGAACCTTTACGTTTGTTGGTTTTGCCACCCAAACAAAAGAATGGACGCTCCTCTGTACCCTCATTCCTCTCCCTGTTTGTGTGAACTGTTCTTACATTGATGTTTGAGTCGGAGGAAATTGGAGGTAGAGCTGTAATGAAGCAGCTGAAGAAGAGGTTTTATTCTCACAAGCTCCATTCATATAGAATGGCATGGTGAAAAAAATCTTGTGTTGAAACGACCCATTCCAGGAAAGCTTTACTGGTAAATCTGAAGAACGAATGTGAAAAGGTCTGGATTTTTAGTTAGTATACTTTGGATACTGTTAATTTCTTACTGTTTTGATTACTATTTGACTAGACTTTTTCTCATTAAATTTTAGTTTGTTTTTTTTAGGCTGCTTTTGCAGAACTTTCCGGAAATTAGATTAAAATATAATTTTAATACTGTCAGTGATTGGACAATAGCTGTCATGTGTCTTCATACATTTACTATTTTTCAAGGCATTGTAGAAAGCAAATGATAATCTAAAAATAATGGTACTCTGTATGTTGCAGGCTCTGCTGTTATTCTGTAAACTACTCTAAGGTAGTATGGTAGCACTGGTGATTTTTTTTTTTCTTGAAAACTATTATTTCCTTAAGAACAAGAGATATGTTTAGTTTCCCTTCCCCCTAAAAAACCTTTTAGCAGTTGATTGTGTAACTTTACACTTCACAGGCTTTAGTTTGAACCAGGCTCAGAAGATGTAGCTCCAACTATCTTTCTGGAAATGGACTTTCTTTGGCACAGAAGTCCAACACTGTGCAGACTTGAGTGCGTCTTTGAAGGTGTGGCTTCTGTTTTCTGTAAAATCAGTCAGCTTCTGAGTAAGAAGATCTGAGTGTTTTCATGAGGGAGTGGGCAGCTACACAGGACAACCCTTGTTTAAAAGTGCACTAATTTCTATCATCTTTGGGGAAAATAGTTTCATTTATTTGTTCCCTCTCTCACTCTGAGAATCCCGAGTTTATGCTATGAAAGTGTCCTGAAACGCATGCAATCTTATAAAGTTAAGGCTATAAACAGGTGCATGCTGAGCCATGGAGATAGAGTCTTGTTAGCCACTTTTTTTATACTCCTGTGGCACTCCTCACTTCTGAGAGAGTTGATTGTCTTTCCTCTTCCTTTCCTGGGTGTGCTCGATTGTGAAAGTGAAGTGCATATATTTATACAGCTTACCTGTAGGTAAAAGATCAAAGGTGTTTTTGGATACAAGTAAATACAGTTGCTGGAAGAAGTATGAATGAAGTTTCTCTGATTCTCCATGAATGGAAGTGAAAACTTTCCTCGGTGCTTTGAATAGTGTTTTCCCTTTGGGGGTGCATACATCATTCATCTAAGCTAAATTTTTAAGTGTTTCCTTCACATACTAAGTTTTAAATTGGACACATTTGTCAAAAAATGATTTTGAGAGTCAGCTCATTGTCAGAGGAGTTTCTCTGCATTATCCTAAAAATGCTTAGGTATCTTATTTACCTTTTCAAAATGACCTAACTGGGAGAACAGTGATTTTTGGACTTTTCAGTTTATTTTCTTCAAACTGCCTCTTCCCTCCCCACCCTAGATACTTGACTTTCCTGCGTATTTTATTACTTCATTTCATTAAACCTTTACTGGACTGTGTGTGAGGGTTTGGGTTTATATTCTGCCTCTACAAAGGTATATTCCTTTTTCATTGAATTTACCAATCTAGATGTGTGACTGTGATTCTATCTAAAGGCCTTGGAGAGTTTGGGCTCTGCAATGAAAATACTCATTCAGACACAATGAGTAGGATTTATGGCTTAGCAGCATTTTGATACAGTTCAATCTGGTTTCTTGGACCCCTAACTTTTTTAGAAGCATGGTTTTCTATTATTAACATTTTTCTCCCAAAGCTTCATTTGTATCATAAACATTTTGTTCATTTTTAAAAATCAAAATCTGTTAACAGCTTGCTTTTCTTTTGGCCAGTGTCCTTTACTACTAATCACATGCTCTTCTGTTTTTGAGATTATAGAACATGTCATTAATAATTCTTGAATTCTTAAAAAAAACAACAGTACTTGCTGCTTTTTCTGTTCTCTGTCTCTTTTTTTCTCTCTCTCACACACAATACACACGAACACAATTAAACCTGACACCTATAGTCTTTCTGTTCCACTTGTGAAAACCTTTGATAACACTCAAGTTACTACATTTTTCTATTGGAATGATGCTAGAAATAGAACTCCTGCTTAACAGTGTAACAGACAGAACTATAAATGTGTCTGATGCTTGGCCTGTAAAGATGAACAAATCAAGATTCTCTTTTATCATTGGGCTTTAAAATGTCAGCTTAAAATTCATGAAGAAAAAGCATTTTCAGATGACTTTTACACTAAAGGTGTGAAAGTATTGACTTCCTTGTCAATACATCCATTCAGTATAGTAGAGGAAGGTGTGTACGTGCTTTCACCAAAGTTTCCATTCTGTTTCTGGTCTCTGACAATGAAGCTGGGCCAATTTCAAATTCATAAGATGCTAACAATACATTGTATACCTTCATTCGGATGTCTCTCCCTGTTAATATTCTGCTACATTTCTTTAATTGCTTACCATTTCTGTCTTCATGCATAAATACATATGTTCAGCCCATACAGTTTTGTTTTTTTGTTTGTTTGTTTTGGTTTTTCAAGACAGGGTTTCTCGCTCTGTAGACCAGGCTGGCCTCAGACTCACAGAGATCTGCCTGGTTCTGCCTCCCAAGTGCTGGGATTAAAGGTGTGCACCACCACCGCCCAGCTCAGCACATACAGTTTTATCAGTCATTTGTAACATTCTGAGGAAAGAAGCTTCAGACATGTGTGCCTTTACCCTGAAATACTAGCGTCTGCTTTCTAAAAACAAAGCCTGTTACACAACCCACATACTACCCTTCAGGAATACATACTATGTGAATTTTTTCAGACATCTTTGGCCTCAGTTTCCCCATCTTTCATGGCTTTGGCAGTTTTGTAAAGCATAAGCCTGCATTTTCTAGCATAACCCTCATCCTAGCACTATGAAGTATTTCCTCCTGCCTGCCCCCCCAGCCAAGTGATGCTTTCTTGACAGGAATATCAGGAAAAGATGCCATGTCCTTCTCAGTGAATTTCATCCAGAGGCACACAGTGCCAAACCATGTCACTAGCAATCAATGTAACAAGATATAATTGTGGAAATAAACTCCAAAAGTGTGCCATCATCTTATTTCTTGTCAAATCTTCACTTGCTGGCCTTAGTGTCATTGATGACACCTACCTAAATTAATCAATTTTATGAGGATTAGCAATTACTGTTTATTTCCATTGTCTCTCTGCATGTACTAGTTGATGTTTTATTGAAAGCTGCTTCTCTTTTCTCTCTTTTTATTAACTAAAAGTAGAGATTAAATGGCTTTGACTTTATGTGAGATGATGTGAATTGTTACTGTATTCACTTACTGTGCTATTTCAATCGTCCCCAGTTTAGTCAGGGGGAACATCTTTAAACTGGCTGCTGTGCCCATCCATCTATCATGCTTCTATCTGGTTCACTCTGCATTTCCTTTCTGGCAGAATAAATTGTTCCTGATTCATCTTGTGCTTTGCTTGCTTTACCCCTGAAATCAGCCATTTCCACAAGGAGCCTGCTTTTGCTTTTTGGTTTGTAAAGATGATAGGTATTTATAACAAAGAACTGGGAACTCATGCTCTTTGTTGCTGGAGTATGAGTGCTTCCTAGTCCTTTTTACTGGACATGGTTAGGATGGATGGTTTGTACATGTAATATGCTCATACACATACCCCTTTTGGTTGCTTTGTTTGGGTCATTTTCCAGACTGGCCTTACATTTATTGTATAGCCAAGGCTGAGTTACATTCCTAATTTCACAAAACAAACAAACAACAAATTACAGGATGTTTCCTAAGTAGTGAGAAATCAGATGCAGACTGTCTGGGGCAGTACGGTGGCTCCACAGTGCTGTCAGTACATGCTCATTTGTCTTTCTGGTTAGTCATCCTATCTCAGCACCTGTGGCCTTAAGGTGACATTCCAGGCTGAGTAGCAGTGTCTATTTCTTCTGTCATCATCCCTGCCTCTGGGTGTTTTAACAGTGTCATATCTAGTAATCTTTCGAATGGAGCCAAGACAAAAGAGCCCTGCCCTCTTACACCCCCATGACAAGTTCTTTTGAGTTAATTTTTTTCTCTTCTTTTAGAAAATAATGCAGATTTGGCTTCATGTGACACAAATTTACATTTAAATTAGGAACTTGGAGTTTTTTGGGTTTTTTTAAAGATTTATTTATTTATTATGTATACAGTGTTCTGCCTGCACATATGTCTGCAGGTCAGAAGAGGGCACCAGATCTCATTACAGATGGTTGTGAGCAACCATATGGTTGCTGGGAATTGAACTCAGGACCTCTGGAAGAGCAGTCAGTGCTCTTAACCTCTGAGCCATCTCTCCAGCCCGAACTTGGAGTTTTTATCTATAATCTTTTGAGTTGCCATGCTTAAAAGGTTTTCATGTCCCCCCACACACTATGCCCCCACACACTATGTTATTTACAAACAGAGATGAACATGATTAACTATATTATCAAATTGGAAGCTGATATTTTGGAGAACACAGAAATTTATCATTGTACACAGTAAATGTTAATTTAAAGAATTTTATGTGCAAGTATAATATACAGTGAGTATAAAACTGAATAAGGCTAGGGCTGGAGAGATGGCTTAGCAGTTAAGAGCACTGGCTGCTCTTCCAGAGGACCCAGGTTCAATTCCCAGTATCCACATGGCAGCTCAGAACTGTCTGTAACACCATTTTCAGGGGATCAGGCACCTTCACATAGACATACATGCAGGAAAACACCAATGCACATGAAATAAAAATAAATAAATTTTTAAAAATCATTTACTCACTTCTGGCCACCATGGCCACCTACACACATGTGGCATGTGTGCTCTCTCTCTCGCTCTCTCTCTCTCTCACACACACACACACACACACACACACAAATAATAAATATAAGTATTTATAAAAACTGAACAAGGCTCAGGGGCAGAGCCCTAAGTTTAACCTCTAGCACCCTGAAGACAAAGGAGCTAGCCTTGAGTGGGATATGGCATCTGTTCTCCAGGAATTTACACATCACCAGGAAAGCAGATAACACATCAGTCCAGTTTTAGGTCAAGATAGGCCTCCTATAACTTAGTGGAGGGTTGGGGAGCTATGATCCAGAGTCCTCATAGTGAAACGGCTTTTAAGTGCTAGCTTTTGCAGGGAATTTCTTTAGGGCAAGCTGCCTTTATAATATTCTAAAATAGAACTGGGCAAGATCATGTTTTTTGTTTGGTAAAGTTAATCTGGTTATAACATAATTAGGTATGGGTTCTAGAAAGAAGTTCATCTGATATATTAAAATATGTTCCTGTATTTATTAAATATTGAATGTGTGTATAAATATATGCCTATTCTCAAAGACTTTGTTTCTTATAATATAGCTTGGATATCAACAGTTAAGATAGTGTAATATTACGGTGGCTCCTGTCTTATAAACAGAGCTTGAATCAAGGCATGAGTCCAGGACTGGTTAGATAGTGTTTGCCATTATGCCTCCCAACGCAAGGCCATTCCTCAGGAATTATATGGTGAAAGGAAAGTTGTCCTTTGACAGTCTACATAACCTCAAAAAGCATTTGTACACATACATAAATAAATGTAATTTTATAAGTTTTTAAAAAATTCTTGAGCCCATTAAGTCCAATATTCTCAAACCCATGTTCTTTTCCATGTACTCTATATTGCCTTCCCCCTTGGCCCCTTATTATCTGATGTTGCTTCTCCCTCAGAAATCTTGTAAAATACAATTAGAATATAATTAAAATAGTTTTCAGTTGGGGACAGAAAGCTCTACTCTTGATTTTCTGCAGGCACTCTCTGTGTGGGACGGAGTATAATCGGGAAGATGAGTGTTGGCCAGAAAATTGCCACATTACATGAATGAGGCAGTTATTGTTCGCATGCTGAGATTAGTTTCTGAGAAACTTAGTATTGAACTGATAGGACAGTGGACGACAAGATGCTGGCCTGGTATGCCATGCCATTGGACAGTTGAGTAGCATTTACTAGTGGTAAGATACTTCTTTTCCTCTGCCGTCGTCAATGTTCAGAATAAGGAAGCAGAGAAGGGAGTGCACTGTTGCCAATAAGGAAGTAAGGCATTGGTAGTTTGATGATATGTTTAATTCCCCAAAGCAATTGTAAAAATAAAGATGATTTTCTCTTCCTAACTAATCATTTAAATCAATATACCAAACCATCAGCTCAGGTTCTCTCTACTTCTGAAAAGAGGTGTGCTTGGTATGGGTGGGACTAATGTTGGCACATGAAACTTCTACCCCCAACTTGATTTGACATGGCATCCACAGATTTAATTCTGAGTGGAAAAACAACTTTATATATAATGTGGAGGACTAAGAAGTGGGAATAAAGTTTAGACTGATAATTTGATATCATATAATGGTGAGAAGTAGGGCAACTCAGGAAGTGGGAACATCTGATTTTTCTTAACGACTCAAAAACTCCATGTGTTAAATATCAGATATATAAGGCAAGAGAAGGTAGAAAATAAGGTTCCAGTGCTCAAGGATTATATAGTCCAATAGTCTTTTTCATCTGACTCCTTGAGAAAACTGAGCCTTAGTGCTCTAAGCTAGAATTCTCCAAGTTGGCCATGTATCAGAGTCATCTAGATAGCTTATTAGTACACAAAACACTGGACCCTGTTCTTGAGTTTCTGATTCTGGGCATCCAGGTGGGGGCCTGATGTTCTTTTCTAACAAGTTCCCCGGTGCTGATAGGATTTCTGTTATCTGTGTGAAGTTAAATCTTTCTCCCTATGTTACTAGAATGCCACTTGGAGAATTTAAGAAAGTTCTCAATTCATTTCTCTGTTTTGTGCTTTAGATGAAGAACTCTGATGTACAATTTTATTTTTAAAAATGATTTAAATTTATGCATGTGTACAGTGTCCACAGAGGCAAGAAAAGAGGAGCAAATCCCCTGGAGCCAGTTATAAGTGGTTGTGGCCTGCCCAATGTGAGTGCTGAGAGCTGAACTCAGGTCCTCTGTAAGAGCAGTGTTCTTGGTCAAACTGCTCTAGTGGCTTGTATATCTCTGTTCCATTTCTGTAAGGGACTCTGGAAAAGTCCTTATCATTTGAGCAGGTATTTCCTGTTGCTAGTGAGAAGCAGCCTCGGTTTCCATCCTTGGGTGGTCTGTCTGTAAGGCTTCACTGTTCCTACATTCCAAGGTGACTGTAGGTTTAGGACAGTGAGGGCAGGCTAAGATGGAACAGGGCTTCATAAAGAATACGGAAAATACTTTAATTACTCTTTGTGCTTTCAGCCTTGAAAGGGAATGAAACTGGTTAGATAAATGTAGGACTAATTCACTGTTTATTATCAGTTTTTAGACAGATAGTCTTTAAGTGAATAATATGTCTACATAGAGCTGAGCAGAAATCTGACCCAAAGAAAGTGACAGGTATAAAAGGAAGACAGAGATGCCAGACTTTTCTCCTGATTCTTTTTAGTTACTTTGTGGACCCAAATGAGGAGCCAGTGTTCTTTCAGCAAGCAGTTTCTTTACCTGTTACACGTGGACATAGGCGGATTAATGTTGTAGCATGTGCAGGATATGCTGGAGTGGAAGGGACAGAGTACAGGTCCATTTATTGGGGAGAGTCATTTGTCTGCTGGCCAGAATATGACTTAAAGAGACCCATCCATTTAGTGAGTTTCCCTTTTGGATCTAGGTAGCATCAGCTACGCATTAAGGACCATTTTTTAAATATAGCACATGCCATGATGTCAGTGTTCTATTTTGTAACCTGAAACTCACATTGACTTTGTTTTGATGATTTATATACTTTCCCTATCCATGCCCTTTAATACTTTTACTTGGGTTATTTATATTTCTGTCTCCATAATTGATTTTCTGGCTCTCACTTAACATGTGTATTAATTAAATAATGAATATAGTTCATTAGACAGTTATGAGAAAATCTTAGCTTTTTAAATTGGAAAACTATATAAAGGGAAGTAAGCCACTTTATATAATATTTTATAAAAGCAATTTAATTCTATCTATACATTGCAAATTGATAAATCTTATCTTTAGTTTAGACTTTTCACTTCAGCGTCTGTCTGAATATTTGTTTGTGTATATACTGTACACGATATCTGTAAGTACCTCACTGTATATCCTGTACACGATATCTGTAAGTATCTCAGTGTATATACTGTACACGATATCTGTAAGTACCTCACTGTATATACTGTACACGATATCTGTAAGTACCTCACATATAAGTAGCTCTCCCACTTGTCGTTTCAACTGTGCTGCCTGCAGTCTCCCGCCTTCGTTACTCCATCCCTCCAGGTGCCATGACAGAGAGCTGCAGTCGTTCTTACTCTGTTCCCACTCTTACTCCACTGTGGAGTTGTTGGCAAACTCCTTCTGCTCTCACTTCCAGAGTGCATCCCGAGTTGGAGGGTGCTCCTCACTGTCACTGCTTTCACTTGGATTACTACAGCTACTTCAGAAATGGTCTCCTGTTTCTTGTTTTTTCCCCACCCCATCAATCAGCCAGCCAGGTTAAATGTAACAGTTCATTCCCTCCTTTTCAAAAAGCTTCCAGTGGCTTTCCTTTTCCACCCAGAATGAGAATGAAGTAATATAAAGAAACCTTCTAAGACTTTGCCTCTGACTTCTTCCTCCCTCTCCTCACCCCAGTCTGGCCCCTTTCTGTACTTGAACATCCACGGTTGTTCTTTTTGTCTGGAGTATTTTTACCTGTGGATGGTGCCTGACTCCCTCCTTTAGCTCTTTATAAACTCAGATGTCACTTGGTAAAGTCTTCCCTGATTACTCTTAAGCATTGCAATATTCTCCCTTTCCTAGTTTGATAGCTTGGAAATGACACTTTGTGTTACCATGTGTAAAGTGGAAACTCTATGGGACAGTGATTCGGTTGCTTTTTCTGCGGCATTTCCCCATATCTAGAATAACCTGGCATGTGGTAGGTGGTCCAAAAGTACTTTTCCCCCATGAGTTTATAGTTCTAAAAAAAATACAGCTTTCTTCTGAGAAGTTAGCCTGAAAATCACATCTAAATTTTTACTTTGAATATTTAATTGTTCTGTTTCTCTCATTTAAAGAAATCATTGTCTTGCCGGGTGGTGGTGCGTTGCCTTTAATCCCAGCACTCGGGAGGCAGAGGCAGGTGGATCTCTGTGAGTTCAAGGCCAGCCTGGTCTACAAAGTGAATTCCAGGAACACACAGAGCTGTGTAGCACAAAGCTACACAGAGAAACCCTGTCTCGAAAAACCAAAAAACAAAACAAAACAAAACAAAAATCCTTGTCTTATGCCTTTCGTTTGTATTTGAAATTATTGATTCTTTCTGGGAGGGGGTAACATTTACCCCTTGCATAAGTTGTAGTTCCTAACTTTATGTGTTATTTTGGGGAATGATTAAACATCTTTTCAGCCCCTGTGATGTATATGCATTATTGATTACTATCATTGATTGTGGTGCTTTCTAACCCGCATAGTAAGATACACATCTTGCATTCAGGTGCCTTTTATATCAGAAGTTACAGCAATGTCATAGTTTTTTTTTTCTCATGTTTTTCAAGAAAAATCAACACTGATTTCCACCTTTTTAACCTGAATTGAGAGTTTGGGGACCATGGTGGTTGAGCCTTTCATAGACTTCAGTTCTGTATAGCCAGTGTTCCTTAGCTTCTTTTGGAGCAGTTAGGTTCTACAGAGGGGTCTTGCCCTTAATTCAGTTTCTTTTGGCCAATAAGTCTTGAAATTTGTGTACGTACTTGATATAAATACCACAATGCCTTAGATTTTTCAAGTAATTTGCCCTGTTGTCAGACTGTATTTTGAGTTATATCCTAACTTTTCAATTGGAAAGAGTCACTATAGCGCTTAAGGTCACTTTGCTCCATCTACTCAGGATATAGTGTAGCAGCGGTGGATTAAGACTCAAATCTTCATAATTTTGTTAATCCTACAGACCGTATATTCCTCTGTGGTCCTTCACTACTTCATTAAGATGTATGGGATATAAAATGAAATCCAAAACTAAGCAGACATGGGATTCAAGTTTTGTTTTCTGATACTAGAGAGTTTCTAATTGGAGATAGTTTAGGTCTGTGGCCTTGGTAACAGACAGTCAACCTGAGAAAAACTTTGTATTTGGTTCCTATAGCAATAAAATGTATCTAACACTTAAGATTCAGTTTCAACAAATAAAGATGTATGGGAATATAGATGAATTCTTCTAGGTGCTAACCAAGATTCAAACATCTACACATATGGTAGACTCTAAATGGGAAAGCCTTTTGTAGTCTAAATGAGACTTTTCTCTAGAATTTTCTCAGTTTACCATAAACCTTTCCAAAACAACTAAGCTTCTAGAGCCTGTTTAGTATTTATAGTTTATCATACAGTGCAGGTGGGATTGTGAGAATTAAATGAGAGACAGTGCATATACCGCAAAGAGAAATCTACCGTGATCATCTCATTAACGTTTTCATGACCATCTGAAATTTAACTCCACGATAGTAAACATAGAACTTGCATCTGTTTCTTCCTATTTTCCTTTCTCTTTCTTCCTTTCTTCTTCCCCTTCTCCCCCCCCCCCCTCCTCTTCTTCTTTCCGCATTCTCCTTCTCCCTTCCCTCTCCTCTCCCCTAGCTCACTGTTTAACTTGTTTCTGCTTTCAGGCTCCTGGAAGTCCTGAGCCTCAGCCTCCTGAGTGCCAGGGTTAGAGCCCTGTGCCACCACTTCTACAAGTTTCATTTCTTCTGAGATGAACAAAGCTCAGTTGTTTATTTGAAGGTTTTTATGTTTATGTGTGTGTGTAAATTTGCAGTCTTTTATAGGGTTTTTTTTTTCTTTAAAAATACTTATTAGGTGGGTGTAGTGGTACCTGCATTTAATTTCAGCACTCAGGAGGCAAAGACAGTTGGATATTTTTGAGTTCAAGACCAACCAGAACTACATAGTGAGACCCTGTTTCAAAAATAATTCTTTTTATTATTTTTGTTATTGTTTATATGTGTATATGATGTGTATATGTGTTGAGGGCTGGCACTCATGTCCTGGAGCTCATATAAAGTTCAGAGGACACCTTTGTGGAGTGAATTCTCTCCTTCCTCATTTAAATTGATTCCAGGGGTTGAACTCAGGTTACCAGACTATCATGTTTGGGGAGTGAATGCTTTTAGCTAATAAGTCACTTCCAGCCCTTTTTATGTTTATTTGGTTACTTTACATAGATATCAGTGATGATCTGATCCAAGTGTTCTCGTCCTCTTTGAAATAAAGACATGAATATTGAAGTGAACACATCTCTCATTTCTCGAATACAAATGTGTGTGTGTGTGTGTGTGTGTGTGTGTGTGTGTGTGTGTGTGTGTGTATTTAGAAGTTAGTATAAAAGCCTGGTGAAACATCAGAATGTAATGAATTGGTTCCTAGGTGATAATTCTTGTTATAATCAGCAAAATATGAGCACATATACATAGATTGGTTAATTGGATGTAGACGGCTTATTCTTTTTGGGGCATATATTGATTATACATTATGTTGGCTTTCCTAAGGACATAGTGTACCTGACTTTGTCCTACAGCACACACAGCCTCATACCTCCCATTAGTCCCTTCATTCTCCTAAACAATTTCACTTCTCTTTCCATGCCATATATACATACATGATTTGATGTATTTATATATAACCTAAAAATCTATAAGTGAGAGAGAGCATGATATTTATCTGAGTCTGATTTAATTTAACACAATAATCTCCAATTGCATCCATTTCCCTGCAAATGACACGTGTGCTTCTTCATAGTTGGATAAAATTCCATTATAAATATACATAACAACTTTGTCCATTCCTCTGTTGACAGACAGCTAGGTTGATTCCATAATTTACCTATTGTGAATAATAATACAACAATGTACAAGTATCCCTGTGATGCTGACTTGGAATTCTTGGAGTAAATACCTGGGTCATATGATATATGTAATTTTTGTCTTGAGGAGCCTTCATACTGATTTTGTGGTGGTTGGATTAGTTTACATTCTCACCAGCAGCAAGTAAGAGTTCAGTTTTGTTTGCATCCTCACCAGCATTTGTTGTTCATTTCTTTTTTTTTTTTTTTTTTTTTTGGTTTTTTTCGAGACAGGGTTTCTCTGTGTAGCTTTGCGCCTTTCCTAGAATTTGCTTTGGAGACCAGGCTGGCCTCGAACTCACAGAGATCCACCTGCCTCTGCCTCTCGAGTGCTGGGATTAAAGGCGTGCGCCACCACTGCCCGGCTGTTGTTCATTTCTTAATGAGTGCCAGTCTGACTGAGGGAGGGGATGGCATCTCAGGGTTGTTTTATTTTATATTTCCCTGATGTCTAGTGATGTTGAACAGTTTTTCCACATTATTGGCCATTTTGTATTTCATCTTTTAAGAACTGTTTGTTCACTTCATCAGTATGGCTGGAATTTGACTCCAGTGTGAGCTTTTGGGGAGGGTTCAAATACACTTTTTTTTTTTTTCCAGTGTAGATATACACTTGACCAAGCATTTACTGAGAAGGCCATCCTGTAAGGGAGTTTTTTGATTTTTTTTTTTAAGGTAGATAGTAATAGAACATGTTCATATCAGCATCATTTCTGGATTCTAAGTGGATGAGATAGGCAAATGAAGGAATTGAAAAAGGAAGGCTATCCACAGGTAAATATAGAACTGTGTCTTTGTTCTGCAGGGGGTGTACTTTCATTGAAACAGGAAGAGAGGAGGGAAACAAGTTCAAGTGCACGGTAATTTATAAGCTTGGCTATGAGAAGATGAAGGCGTTTCCCTTGTGTGTTTCTGTTTTATTCATCAGATAAGAGCAGGTCCTGAAAAGGTGGGCCAGAGGACAATGTTCGTGACCTTTCTATGCAAGACACCTCTCCACTGAGCTGTGCTTCTACCCTAAGGATTTTTTTTTTTTTTTTTTTTTTTTTTTTTTTTTTTGCATGTGGACATTGAATTGTTTCAGTATGAGTTTTTGGAAAACTATTATTTCTCCAGTGAATTGTTCTACTCCTCCAGTAAATGTCCTATAAACCATGCCATAATTGTGGTAGAGGGAATTTCTTCAGAATAGTTGAGTTACTCTTGCCAGAGAAAGAATTTAACAGTTGCTAGGTACTTAAAAATGAATTAGAATACAATCAAGGAAGATATTTGTAGCTCCTTTTTTTTTTTTTATAAAGGACTATGAATATCATCTTGTAAAATCAGTGAGTTAAACATTAAAATTATATTGCAAATGCAATCATATTGTATGTTCTTTTAGATCATGTACCTGTTAAATTCCTATACTGTTTGTTCAACATACTTTCTATAGATTGTGGGTACTTCCTCTCAGATTAAAACTCTTCCTTTACCTAAAATTAAGTTTTTCTATAGAAGGAGAAATACTCCTTTTCATTAGGATAGTTTATGACAGGGTGTTTATAAGCCATAGTATCATACTTCTTGTTATGTTCCCACCCCAACTTACAAGAATGACAAGTTAGGAATGCTGTTAGTCTTGTATTAATTGATCAGCAACCCAATACAGATCATTTCCTCAGAGAATCAGCCCTTTCCTGTGGCATTTGGATATGACCTAGGCAATCCAGCTGACATCCATTGATGTTTTTCATGGTGTAAGGCCCATAGAGGAGTGTCCTAAATCTGCTACAGCCTCAGAGTCTGTGTTCCATTCATTGAGCCTCTGCCTGTTTTCAGTGCAGCAGAGTGCATGCTGAGGCTGGGATAACCCTGTGTCAAACAGTGGCAGGTTTTAGCTTCGAGTCAGGACTGGACCGTTATGACCTGTAAATTCATATTCTAGAAATATTAGCATAGCCTTTTCCAACAGCAAGTTCAAGTTCAAGTGACAGCAGGCTTTCTTAAGCTCTTTTTAAAAAAATTTTTTTTAGTGACATTTACTTATCTGCTTCTGTGTGTGCATGGGCACCATAGCATATATTGTGGAGGTCAGAAGACAACTTGCAAGAGACCGCTATCCTTCTACTATATGGGTCTCAGCTATTGAATCTGGTTTGTTAGACTTGGCAGCCAGTGTTCTTTTCTGCTGAGCCATTATACCTGCCCATCGTAAACTCTTTTAATCTTACAACCTAGAGTCTATATTGACCCTGCAAAAGTATGTATATCAGGTTGGAAAATCATCTGCTTCTAAGGGTCATGCATTTCATTTCATAAGAGCTTATTAGCAGCCTGGTTTTTAAGACTTTAAAAGTAAGGCCAACAAGATGGCTCAGCCGGTAAATGTGCTTGCCTCTAAGCCTGATGGCCTGAGTTGAGTCTTTGTGACCTACCTGGTGTAAGGAGAGAACAGACCCGCAGGGGTTGCCCTCTGACCTCCATGTGTGCCCACACTCATTTAGTCATGCAGACATACCCAAGTAAATGAATATAAAAAAGTACACAAAAGCTCACCCAACTTTAAAAGTATATTGATACCTAGAGATTGTTTCTCATTTTATATTGACTTCACTTCTTACAGATCTTACACTTCTTAAAGTGTTTACACTATCATGTGGAAGTTGTCAGGCCTGACAGCAAGTACCTGTGCTTGCTAAACCATCTCCCCAATTTACTACATTTTTTTCTTTTTAACATTAATAAAATAACATTTTAAAGTGATTTTTTTCTGTGCATTGTTTTATCTATGTGATGGTGTCAGATCCGCTGAATCTAGAGCTACAAACAGTTGTGAGCTAGCATAATGGGTGCTGGGAATTGATCCCAGGTCCTCTGGAAGAGCCACCAGTGCTCTTAACCACTGAGCCATCTCTCCAACCCCATATTACATTGTTTTTTAATAAGCAGTTTAGGCACCCTGAACCACTGTAATGAAGAAATGATTGGAAATTCTGAAATCCAACAAACCAGATACCAGCACAGGGCTTGTGGCTGACCTCTTAAAGATAGCTGTCCCAAATTTGCTGTGTCAGCTTTTCCCGTATAATATAGTACAGTGTCCTTAGACAAATCAGGCTGAAATTATAATGTCAACTCAATTCAACCTAATAAATTCACTTACGTTGAGCAGAGCACTGAATAAGAGAAAAGGTTCTTTTGAGTGAGGTGTTTTACACTCTGATACAGTGTAATACTAGATTTCTCCTAGAACAGTAATAATTTTAAGAATATTTTACAGTGGAGAACACAATAGAGCTAGTAAGATTTATTGATGTTGAAGGGTTGGATGGGTGCTAGAGAAATTGCTCAGCAGTTAAGAGCACTGGCTGCTCATTCATAGAAACCCCCTGGGTTGGATCCCTGCACCCAGTGGCAGCTCAGAACCATCCATAACTCCAGTTCTAGAGGTTGGGACATTCTTCTGCTCTCTGTGGAAATTGCATGTAAGTGGTGCACAGACACACCAGGTAGCTAAAACACCCATACACATAAAATAATAATGAATAAAATGAGTGCTGGGATTAAAGGTGTGGGCCACCACTGCTGGGCTGCACTTATTTTAAAAATAAAAACAATATAATATTAAAAAATATGAAAACAATGCTGAATCATCAGAAATGCTATAGTTACCAAAATCAAACTCTTTGCTGATAGCGCCAGATAGCATTAGAGCCTGAAATATTAATCAGTATATTTAATTCCAAATTCAGAATTTGAAAAATAGTCAACATGGAAGATAAAATAGAACAAACAATATTGGAGTATCTGAAAAATCAGTTTACAAAGGCTAAGTACTACTTTAGAAAAATTTCCGTTTCTGAATTTGCTTATGAGCTAGGCTGTGATCCTTTGAGACAATTGTGTATGAATAGGGATGGAAAGAGGGGTGTCTCTGTCAGCACTTGTATCCCAGGCTTGCAGTTTCCTCTTTGTGGACAGCATGCCATTTTCCCATTTGGCAAAGAGCATCAGTCAGCTGCTGCTTTTCCCAGCATTTGAATCTCTCCCTTTTCTAACCACATCCTTCACACACTATGAAAGTTACGTTGGTCCAAAAGGTGCCCTGAAGGAGCCAGGATAGGTTAGATTATCTCCTTTTCCTGCTTACTGAAAAGATTTAAGGACTAAATATAATCAGTCTTTTAATTATTACTCTGGTAATACTGTTGTGTTTGTGTAGCCATTTTATTTCAAATGCTACCATAATATGACGCGAACAGCAAAGTTAATTTGAGTTCTACAGTGTATATTATAGGGAGGTTACTTTCTTCTTTAAAAGTCTTCCTACTTCATTTTCATAATACTTTGTAAATACTGAGAAATTTTACTGTACACTTTTTGGAACACATGAACTTCTGGGAAGCTGATAAGAATGAAGCTACATTCGACTCCAGCCTAATAAGGGTCGGCAAGCGAAACTCCAGCCTTTGCTTAGCTTGTTTCTAGTTCAGACTTCTTGCTCACTGCTCCTAGCTTTCTGCTTACCAGCTCTGTGTCCCTTTCAGTTAGTACTTCTTTGTGCATTACATAGGAAAGAACTATAGAAAAGTAATGAACATGAATAAAGTTGAAGAAGAAGTTCCTTTAACAGCCAGATACCCAGTGAGTAGCAAGCCTAGACTACCTATTGTACATAATTTTGATATAGAACACAGAGGTGATGATTTTTTTTAAGGTTTCATTTTCTTTTTTTAAAGAGAATAAGTACTAACTTCTTTGAAAGCAGCAACTAACAAACAATTGCTGGAAAATGCTGATAATAGAAAAATCACCGAGTATCTACTGTGTGTCAGACATTAAAATAAGCACTCTGGGAGACGGAGAGGATGGCTCAGTAGTTAAGAGTACTTTGTGCTCTTAGGGAACCTGAGTTCAGTTCTCCATGTCCACATGGCAGCTCACAATCATCTGTCCCTCCAGTCCCAGGGGATCAGACGCCCTGTTCTGGCTCTGGGGGCACCAGGCGTGCACATGGTGCACAGACACACGTGCAGGCAAAGTGACACTGCCTTTGTAGTCCTGAGCATCCCGGAGTGTGATATTGTCCTTCCTGTCATGCTGGTTAGGACATTGAGGTGTAGAGAAAAGTCATTTATAACAGAATTAGAAATGTCCCTTTCTGTGCTTTTTGCACCAAACCAGGTATCAGCAAACTGTGGTCCACTGTCTACATTATGCTGGCCTGTTTTTATGTTTTTGATATGGGGTGTCTTAATTTTTGCTCTGATGAAACGCTGTGACCAAAAGCAGTTTGGGGAAGAAGGCTTGCATATCCTGAGTCACAGTTTACAGTGGGAAACCAAGACAGGAACTCAAACTGAGCAGGAACCTAGAGGCAGAGGCCCGCCCAGCCTGGAGGGTACCACCCACAGTGGGCCGGCCCTCCCACATTGATGACTAGTTAAGAACCTACCACCTGATCTTATGGAGGCATTTTTTCAGTTGCGATTCCCTCCTCTCAGATGACTAGCTAGCATCAAGTTTGACATAAAACTAGCCAGTACGTGGGGTCTCATAAATTTCTACTGGCAACACCTTTCAGTTCTGGAATTAGAGGCCTGTGACACTGTGCTCAGCCTCAGCCAGTTTTATAAAGTTTTATTAGAACACAACTATGTCCATTTTTAAAAGGTCTTTCTCCTGACTTTGAAACAATAACACAACAGTCTAGAGTTGTAACAGATATATGGCTCCCAAACCCACGTTTATTCCCCTTTGCAGAAACAAAATGTGCTGATCCCTACATTAAAACCATATAAAGTGGATTCCCTATAATCTAACAAACCATTAAACAACAATAAGCCATGAATGTTTCAGAGCTAGTAGCGTTCAGTTTAGAAGAAAAGTCTTAGATGACTTAAATGCCTATAATTCTGTTATAGCTCATTTTTTTTTTAAAAAAAAAAAGCAATGTGTATAAGTATCTCAGTTTTCTTTTAAAGAAACGTACAAATATCTTATTTTAGTTCTGGTGAATACAGGTTAACATTTCAGTGGTCTAGATGTGACATTTCAACTATACCTTTACTTGTGGTGATTGGTGTTTGCATTCCAGCAGAGTTCTTTGTTTATAAAAGATACAGCATAGATTAAAATTTTGAAATTTTTAAAGTAGTAAGTTTCAACTCAAGAGTTGCCTGCTGGGGCTGGAGAGATATCTCTGCAGTTATAAGCCCTGGCTGCTCTTCTATAAGACCTGGGTTTAATTCCCAGCACCCACTTGACAGCTCACAGCCATAGGTAACTCCACTTCCCGGAGATCTCATGACCTCTCTGGCCTCCACTGGTGCTGCATGCACATGGTGCTCAGACATAGATACAGGCAAAATATCAATACACTTAATTTTTTTTAAGTTGCATATTGAAGAGTCAGAGATGTAAAGGGACCAGTTGTGGCAGGGAGTAACTGTATAGGGAACAGATACAAAACTACTCAGTAGACTTTTTTGCCATTTTTCGGTCATATGTCTAAGAGGCTTTCTTTTAAAAAAATTTACATTTTACTTATACAGGTGGGTGTAAGTATGCCATGGCATATGTGTGAGGTTAGAAGACAACTTTCGAGAAGCAGTCAGTTCTCTCCTTCCACCAAGTGGGGCCTGGAGATTAAACTCAGGCCCCTTAGGCTTGGCCGCAGTCACCTTTATCACTGAGTCATCTCACTGGTCCTGAAGGCTTTCTTAGTAGTCAGATTCACCTTACTTCTTTGAAGTCAGTTTTGAAGCCAACTACATCAATTTCATGTTGCTCTAGTATTTTGAAATAGCACTTGATGTTGTTGTTCCTAAAATCTTACTATTTTTATGTTTATGTGTCTCTTGCCTGCATGTATGTCTGTGTGTCATGTATGTACAATGCCTGTAGAGGCCAGCAGAGGCTGCTGCATCCTCTGGAACTAGAATTATGAATGGTTGTTAGCAGCCAGTGGGTGCTGAGAACTGAACCCAGACCTTTGCAAAAGCAGCCAGTGCTCTTAACTGCTGAGATATCTTTCTAGCCCCCATCCCTAAAATTCTCACACACTTTCCCAAATAGCAGTTCTCCAGTATTTGACAACTTAGATTGTTTTAGGCTTTTTTAAGACAGGGACTAATTAATATAATCAGCTCTAACTATCCCAGAACTCACTGTCTAGACCACGCTGTCTTCAAACTTACAGAGATCCACTTGCCTCTGTCTCCATACCCAGCCCAACATCTCAACTCTTTTTTTATATGTTTTTAATTTAAATAGAATTCTATCACTTGCCCCCTCCTTTCCCTTCCTCTATCCCCTCTCAGCTAGCCTTCTTCGAGCGCTCCCCTACTCTCAAGTTGATATCCTCTTTTTCTTTGGTTATTATTGTTACACACATATGTATATGTATCTGCATGTACAAATACCCACACACAACCTGCTGAGTCTATTTGTGTGTGTGTGTGTGTGTGTGTGTGTGTGTGTGTGTGTGTGTGTGTGTGTGTGTGTTTGAGCTGATCATTTTGCATTGGATAACCAATGATGGGGTTCATTCCTGGGAGAGGCTAATTCTTCTCCTAGTAGCCATTGGTCTAGAGTTCTTTTTTAAGGGGTGGGACCCTAACAGAAAATTTCCCTTCCATGTAAACATGCCCATTGATATTGTCATTATTCCTGCCTTGTTTATGCAGCCATTTCTAGAGAGAAGTTTTCACAGCTGACTTCCTGGTATTCTGGCTCTTAAACTTTTTCTGCTCCTTCTTCCAAGATGTTCTCTGATGTGTAGATGCAGGAGCTGTGATGTAGATGTACCGCTAGCATCTGTTGATCCCTGTCTTCTGTCAAGTTGTTCCTTCTCTATCATGGTCTCCATTTGCTCTAAAAGAGACTCTACAGAGGGTGGGTAGATACAATTGTTCAGAAAAGGGGACTCTTAAAAAAGAGAAGGAGAAAATATCAAGAACATGTAGTGAATAAAACTTATTTTAACTTTAAAATTCATGGTCTTTTTTAACATTGGTGTTGGAGCAACTAGCACCTCATTAAATGACCAGCCTTGTCTGACATCAATATGAAATGTGACAGTAGTAAATACTTTTTGGAAAAGATTAATTTTTATTACTGTTTATACTTATATATATATACATATATGTCTTTGTGTAAGTATGTACTGAGTGTGGGTGCCTGTGGAGGTCAGAAGAGGGCATCAGATACCTTGGAGCTGGAGTTGCAGATGGTTGTGAGCCATTTGATGTGGGCGCCTGAACCATAACTCAGGTCTTCTGCAAGAGCAGTGAGTGCTCTTAACTGCAAGCCATCTCTTCAGTACCTAAAAATTTATTTTTATTTTTATTTGTGTATATGTGTGCTTCTGTATTAGTGTGTGCTGTGCATATTTCGGTGCTTGAGACGCCTAGAAGAGGGGTCCCTTGTTGCTGGAGTTACATGTAACTGTAATTCAGATCCTCTGGAAGAGCAACAAGTGCTCTTAAATACTTTTAATGAAGAATTTCAACATATACTTTTTAGAAATCTACTATAGAAAGTAAATAGTCATGTAAAATAATGTTAAAAAGTTTTATGACTAAATACAAATGGGAAAGATTTAACTGTATGTCATTCTGATTTTAAAAATTAATAAAATTTTATGCTACTAATAACAGTTTCCATGTAGAGAAATAGCATGTACATGAAGAGAGATTATGTTGTATTGATTGTTTTTATGAAGTATAGCGCTTTACATACTTTGTCAGGTTTAATCTTTAAAATGGCATTCTGCAGTTAATAATATATTCTAGATGAGAAAATCAGGGTTCTTATTTAAATCTTGTCAATTACAAACTAGTTCTATTCTTAAAACTTTCAATTCACTATACCATATAGCATCAGTTAGTCTGTATAAAAAGTGTATATGACTAAACTAAAGTAAAGCTGGTGTCAGGAAGAATTGAGAGGGTATATGTAAATATATGCAAGTGACTGTACCATTTCACAACATTCCCCAAAGAACATGGACCAACATCTGTATATACTTTCTTCTTCTTTCCCGGTTTTCCAGTATTGCCTTCCTTTTCCATTTTATAATCTAAGGCATGGCATTTAGTTGTCATGCACACTTAGTCTCCACTAATCTGTAAATGGTTGTACAGTTTTCTCACCTCATTGATCTTAACACTTTTGAAGAGGAATGTCTCAATTCTCGTTTCTCTGTCTTCTCATTTAGATGGGTATTAAGCATCTTTGGATGAAAATATTATAGAACATAGGAAATCTTTTTGTGTATAAAGTCAGATTACATCATGTTATTATGTTACAGGAGGTGTTAGCCTGGAGCATTGTAAGTTTACTTTATTCACTTAGTATTATCAGTATTAGGGACATTATTTGAATATGTGCTAATATCTTTCTCCTCAATCATCTGCCTACTAATTAAAAAAACAACTATGTTGTTGGTACAGTAAATGAAAGGAATGAAACTATTTATAAGTGATAAGTAGACAACCCCCCCCCCAAAAAAAAACTAGGTTTTTCAAACTTCTAGGACTAAGAAGTGAATTTAGCAGGTTCACAGAATACAAGGACAATATGCAAATCGAACCATATCTCTATATGCTAAAAATGAGCGTGGGGGTGTTCATGTAAGTTTGTGTACATAAGCACTCTGGTACACATGCTGCAGATGTGTGCAGAAGCCAGAGTTTGATGTTGGATGTTTGTCTTGATTGCTCTCCAATCAGTTTTCTGAGATACAGTCTCACTGAACTGGAGCTCGTTGATTCAACGAGGCTTGCTAGCCAGTGTACTCCAGGAATCTGCTCTGCCTCCCAGAAAGCTGGAGTTGCGTATGTGCCTGTCTAACTTTTACATGTATCCTACGGAGCCTTGTTCAGCAGGCACGTTACCTACCGAGCCATTTCCCTAGCCCCTGAGCATTTGATTTTTTTAAAGTGCCATTTATAATAGCACCATCAAAAGACTTGTACTATAAATCCAATTTATACATTTATGTAATATTACATGTTACATAGAAAATATTACTTAAAGGCTTTGATTCAAACAAAGAATGAGCAGTTGCTTTGGGTAACTGCAGCTGTGCCTGTGAAAAAGAACAGGGACATGGCTGGCAGAGTTCTCGGCAAGACTTCTAAGGATAATCTGAATGGCATGAACAAAACTCTTAAATGACGTGCTTCTGCACACTTTCAGGTTTATTGATCAGATTTTAAAAATGAAACAGTCCTGAAAATAACAAAGCCACAAAAGGCTTCTTGATGCCATTATGCCTTTCAGCATGAGTAACAGTAATATTTAATGCACATTTAGAGTATTATTGATTTTTTAAAAGTCATCTTGTAACTATTTAAAGTACTCCCAAGATATATTTGATGTAAATTATTGTTCCTGTAGATCATTTTGCTAAAGTAATATTTTTGTATAAATCAAAGAAATATGTTGTTAATCTAACATACATTATGGAAAAGTTTGTAACTAAGCAGCATTGCATCAGAGGAGCGAATACCAAAACACCTGAAAGTTTTCATATTCTTAAGAGAGGTACTTCACAATTGACATGATATCCTTTATATTTATGTAGATAAAAATGTACAGTACGCTGAATGGAGTTCTTATTAAGAATAATGTAAACCAGGCATAGTGACACACTTGTCCTTTTAGCACTCTGGAGATGGAGCAGAGTCAGGAAGATCACTAATTCAAAGCCAGCTTAGGTGTCTTAGTGAGATGCTATCTCAGAGCACAATAACAAAAACATTAAATTGTTAAATGCTTAGAGCCATACACAACAAAACCTTCTTTTACTGAGAACGAATACTTTACTCTGCACTCTGTTAAGCAAAAGAGTAAACTAAAATCTAGACTGTCCCTGAAAAATCTCAGAAGACTCTATAATACACTGTGAGAAGTATAGCATGTGGAAGAGAAGATTTGCTTCTTCCACTGGAGATGAGACCATGAAGTAGTATGTCAGGCTAAAATTTCAGCAGCTCTTTTTGTAACTGGTGTGATCAAATTAATGTATTAATATCTATGTACAAACAAATACATGTAGACATATATAGAGTAGTTACTTAACAGTGGTAGTCTTCAGGTGAATAGACTGGGTTTTCTTTGTGGTTCTTCTGAATTTAGGGTCTCGTGTTCCACAGGCTGGTCTCTACTTCACTATGCATCCTAGTGTGACCTTGAACTCCAGGGTCTCCTCCTCCACCTCCCAGGGTATTCCACGTGCATGTCGCCACACTTGGTGTATGTGGGGCTGGGAATCAAACCTGTGACTTCATGCAAGTTTCACAAGCATTCTACCAGCTGAACGACGTTCTTAGACCCTGAGTCTTGTTTTTGCTTGGGGAAGTCAATATTCATATTTTTAAAAATTACTATGAATATATTTGTATACTTAAAACTTTATAAACCAGTAACAGAAATGTCAATAAACAATTAATTCGTGGCCTTGTTGAGGATAATGGTGAACCATTATGGACTTCTGTAGTAAGCACATAATTCCTGTTTCTAAAACAGGCTTGGTGATTTCTTACCCTGATAGTTAAAACAGTGATGTCTGCATATTGAAATCACCCAAGGAGCTTTAAACATCAATGCCTAGGTACTAGGTACAACACCTGGACATTTTTTTTCTTAATTTAAGTTAATCAATCCAATAGGATTGTTTGAAGTTCTCTAGGCTACTAGGATATATTGCCACATTTGAGAGCCACTATTTTATAAGAAACTTAAAGGTTTTTCCATCATTCAGGTTGTTCTTTTTGAAATTGTTACTGCCTTGTAAAAAAATTCATTGTACAACATGAATATTATTTTTCAAGTGATTTTTTTTTTTAAAGCTTTGCTTGGGTAGCCAACCTGTCATTGAATAAAAAGGGTAACGTACACATCCTCTGCATTTACCTTTCTGCCTTCTGTATTCTCACACATTCCCTAAGGCATGACATAATTATACCCTTGCCCTGTACAAAAGCTTGTCATTGTCAGTCCATTAGGTTAAACTCTAAGTTCCTTACCTGTCCCAGCCTGTTCTCAGTCTTGTCACCTGTTACTCAGTGCTAGCGTCTAAATGCGATGCATCCTCACCAGCTCTTCCCTAGGGCTCCTTTTTTCATATCTGCTTCTGTTCATGCTGCCTCCTTTGTTGCTCATGTTGATGATTACAGTTCTGTTACTGTGATGAAATGCCTGAGAGGGGAGGGAGGGCTTCCTTTTGCTCAGTTTCAGAGGGTTCAGGCCCCGAAGCATCGGGGCCTGTGATGGCACAGTACATCATGGTGGGAGTGTGTAGTGGAGGAATTCTGTTTAACTCAAGGTCACAGGGAGGCACAGAGAGTGAAGAAGGGGTGAGGTCTCCTAGAGCTGTGTCCCTCAGTGTCACAGCTCACTCCTAGTGGTGTCACAGACAAATGGGTCTTTGGGGACAGTCACATCACAGCAATAGGAATTCAACAATAGATACAGAAAGGATACTTAGAATAGAACTTTCTAGCATTGAACCATTAAACAAGGTCTGTTGTGGATACTTTACATAAACTTTCTCTTATGATCTTTATACCCGTGTCTGCAAAATAGTCATTTTCCTTACTGTGCAGATGGGAACTTGACATTTTCAGGGGATAATTAACTTGCTTAAAAGTAGTCTCAGCAAATACGATATTTCACATTTCAGATTTTTTTTTTCTTTCCTTTCCCCCACCTCACATTGCCCATTTGGTCATCATGACTTCTTCCCACATGTAACGTGCACAGACATTTAATGTTTTCAGCCTTGCTTTGAATCCTTTATAGAGGAAAATTTAATGACTTTAAAAGATAAGATAATATTATCTACATTTACTGTGTCTGATTAGTATTATTAGTTTGCTGTGATTGTCTGAGTATCAATAAGTTCTATAGTTTTACATGTATTTATATTTTAAGTCTTTTTCTGGTAAGTACTTAGCAGTTTCATTTTTCCTGAACTGTAGTTCTTAATTGAAGAAAACTTTTTGTTGTTTTCTTAGTAACGCACAAATTGACTTAGTAATACCTATATATAATTAACTGGGCTGTGTTTCTAGTTGGGGTTTTCTAAAGGAACAGAACTGACAGAATAGCATGTATGCTATTCTGTGTGCGTGCATGCGTGTGTTTGTGGAGGGGTGCTTATTAGAGTGACTTACAGGCTGTAATCCTAGTAGCTCAACAATAGCTTATCTTTTGACCAGAAGGTCAAGAGTTTATTAGTTATTCAGTCAGTGAGCCTGATTGTCTCAGTAGTTCCAATCTTGTGCTGGCGTGGAGAGCTGCTTTCTTACGTCTCCATTAGAATTCTGAAGAAGTGGGTTCTAATGCCAGCAGATGAATGCCTCAGCAACAGAAAGATGGACTTGCCAGCAAGAGTGAGGGAGAAGAAGGCAAAAAGCAAAAGCTTTCTTCTTCCGTGGGCTTTTATGTGAGCTGATGGCAGAAGGTGCAGCCCAGAGTTAAGGTGCGTCTGCTCATCTCAAGTGATCCAGTCAAGAAATTTCTCCACAGGTGTGCCCAGCTGCTTGGGTTTTAGTTGATTCTTGATGTTATCAGGTTTTCAACCAAGATTAACCCTCATGGAGTATAAGTGTATTCAACCATAAAAGTCAGTGCAATTGATTTTCTCCTGTGAAGAGAAAAGTTTCTGTATGTAGACAACTTTTCTAGATAAAGTGCAGCTGTACAGCCTTATAATCTTTGTATGGTAAAATGTTAAAATTTAACTAGAAGTTAATTTGACCAATGTTAAAAATATGACAAATTTGGCAGCATGTAATATTGTTTATTCCCTTCATCTACTTCCCAGATATTATTAATATCTGTAATGTCTCTTTAGGATACTGCTTTGTAATTACTGTGTTACAATCTAATTTGATAACTTCTCCTTCATTAGAATATACAACATGTTGTAGAAGTATTCAAGAAGTGGCTGAATGAAGAAAGTGCCACTGCCTATCAGAGAATAAAACAAAACATGGGAAATACAACCACCAAATTCCGCAAAGCACTCATCAATGGTGATGAAAACCTGGCTTGCCAAATATATGAAAATAATCCTCAGCTAAAAGAATCCCTTGATCCAAATACATCTTATGGAGAACCCTATCAGCACAACACTCCATTACACTATGCTGCTAGACATGGAATGAACAGAATATTAGGGTAAGTATTACTTGAAGCCCATTAATAAGTAATCAGTGGAAAGGAAAATATTTGTGATCTTTGAAAATGTATACTGGCATAGATCTGTGTTATGTGATTCTATTTTGGGTTAAGTTTTCTAAAAATTGAGAGTACCCAAATAATTTGGTATGATTGTGATTTAGTATGGTCTTTATTGTTTCTGGATCAGACCAAAAGTTCTAATAGTGAAGGTAGCTCACACATACTTGTTGCTTTGAATGTATTTTTATCCAGAGTGTAATGTAGAAAATAGACAGATTAGATTACAGAGGAAAGTTGAATAATCTCAAGGTAAGAGTGGGCAATAGCCAAAGGAACCATTGCAGAGCAGTGTTGTCTCAAGGGTGAAAGTGGTTAAAGCGATTAAGAATAATTTAGAGTGAAAGACTATCAACAGTACACTAGGGTCGAGCCCTTCCTCATTATCGGAAATTTATAAAACTAAGAACTGAAACAACAGAACTCTGATTACTGGAATTGAGATCTGCGTCATAGCTTAGCTCTGGGTTATAGGTATGATATCCTGAACTTCCTGGAAGGTCATTAATAGATAACTGTCTAAACATAAAATTATTAGCTAGCTGGAGGCTTTCTGTTTAAAAAGAAAAAAAAAGTGACACGTTAGTGTCCCCTCACCTAAGAATCTATCCAAATGGATCTGTCAATCAGCTGGTCAAGAAAAACTCTCTCAGGAAAAGATGTCTGTTATAGAGACTTAAGAAATAATACAAAAGTTGCCTGAATTATAGAACAGACAAAGTGACCTCTTTGGTCATTGTTCACACTCACCCCTTACGAGTGTACACTGTTTTGCAGTGGCCCCTTTGGACCACTAACTGCCAACAAACCCTCTGGGAGGGAAGGGGCCTCATAGGCTCTTCCCCTCCCTACCCATGATAAAATACTGAATGACCCAGTCTTGTTCCAGTCCTGTGCAGATCGGCACAGCTTTCCTGAGGTAAGGAGTGAGTACAGCAGTTGCTATGTCATGTCCAGAAAACATGTTTTTGCTGCACATCTCCCTGTCCTCTGGCTTTTGCATTCTTTCCACCCCTTCTTCTGCGGCGTTCCCTGAGTCTTAGAAGGGGTGGTACATATCCCAGCTGAGGATGAGCATTCTGTTGTCACGGGTTTGCCAGTTACGGTTTCTTCAGTAGTTGGTGCCTACTGCACTAGTCTCAAATGGTTGAGTGAGAGCTGAGGCCTTAGGCTGACATTTTCTCAAAAACTAATTAGATCTTTCAAGTAAAACAACTGCTAGTCTTTGATGCTTATGATAAAATTTGATCTTTCAAATGAATGCTAAAATTTTGAAAGACTCATTCTTTATATTCAACTTGACAACTTCCAAGTTCTTATATTCTAATAAAATTGATAGTGATAAAAACCAATGTAATTTATTATATAGTAAAGATAACATAGAGGGTCTCTGTAACTCAGTGAATCAGTATATTTCACATTGGTTTATAATTATTTAAAGTTCTGCACTGATTATAAAATTTTAAATGTAGCTTAGACCATTAGATTTTTAATTAACACTACAAAAAGTTCATTCATAACAGTTTTTAACTAATGTTTACTAATCTACCACTTGTTAGATTTTTGGTGCGTTATCAAATATTAGCATTCAATCATTTAAAAAGGCAATTTAAAATTACTTTTCTATTTTCTAAACTATTTAAAGTCTAGATTTTGTTCATATACTATACTCGAACCAACATATGTTAAGACAGACTGAGTCCTTTGAAAAACTCATCTGAGTGTATAGAAGCTAAAGGAGGAGTGGACACAAGCCCCATCCCTAATCCAGAAGCAATCTCTATTGATAACCACTTGCGAATGAAAATTTAGTTTCCTTCAAGCGAGTCTCACCAGGGAAATAAACTATTCTTCAGGGCAGGCTGCATGCCAGCAGTAGATACCAACAAAAAAATAAACTCAGTGCCACTGTTGGAGGTTCCTTGACTCATAATGCCATGTCAGGGCTTCTCCTTTATGTTTTGATTTTTTTATTTCTATTACTTTTTTAAAAGTACCCTTTTGCATTGGGACATCCTCTACCCTCCTCCGTTTTTCTCCTTTTTTATTTTCTTTTCCTTTCCCTCCCCCCTATTTTATTCTCATACACTTTCTAGACACTAAAGTTCATTTTTCTTGTGTATGTGTATGAGTCGTGCATATGAGTGCACCCATACATGTGCCCCAGCCCGTGGCGGAGGTCAGAGGACAACTTTGAAGAGTCAGTTCTGTCTTTTTACCGTGAGTTCTGTGCCCAAAACTCAGATGGCCAGGCCTGTGTGGCAAGCTCTCTACCTTCCCAGTCATTTCACTGACTCCCCGTCTTCTTGAGTGACACTTCTATGCAAATTGGATTTTTAGCTCTGAAGTAGACCTTACCTTTAAAATTGTTATCTTCTCTGTATTTTTAGGTAGGAAAAAGTTGTTTTTATCCTTCCTTTCCATTTTAGGACTTTTCTTTTTGGTAGAGACGGAAACCCAAATAAACGGAATGTGCATAATGAAACATCTATGCATTTGTTATGTATGGGATCTCAAATCATGATCTCTGAAGGCACCCTTCATCCTCGCTTAGCACGCCCCATGGAAGATGATTTCAGAAGGGCGGATTGTCTGCAGATGATCTTAAGATGGAAAGGAGCAAAACTTGACCAGGGTGAATATGAAAGAGCAGCTATTGATGCTGTTGATAACAAAAAAAACACACCCCTTCACTATGCTGCAGCCTCAGGAATGAAAGCCTGTGTAGAGGTAAAACCTGGTTTCTTTTCAATATTTTGTGCTAGAAAATGTGTGTATTGATAATATGTGGTAGTCAGTGTTTGCTTTGTCTTAGCAGTTCTTACCTCTTTATTCATTGTAAAAGAACCAAAGCCCTTTGTAAGTAAAGTGATTTCATTGTGTTAGGGAACAACAACAACAACCATGCAGCTTGCCAGCCTTTTGGAATACAGTGTAACCGAGATCAATCATGTTAACATCTCCTAAGATAACAGTCAGCTAAGTACTGTCATACTGAAAATAATAGGGTTTGGGGTTTTGTTTTTTGTTTTGTTTTGTTTTGTTTCTTTTTTAAGGGGTGATTTTTTTTAATAGCCAGTTTATGAAACTTAACAGATCTTGAATGTAGGGGAAAATGACATGTATGACCTATTGATATATTTTCTTTTCTTGATTTGTTTATTAAATAGATAACTGTTAATAGATGCATTTGTTATACTCCTTTTTAAAACCTTGTCTTTAAAATGTCTTGTTTCTGTTGAATCTGTGTTAAAGTATTCCTGAATACATACTACATTTTGAGACCTGTCTGCACTGGAACATTCCATCCCAGGCTGTATGTGAGAGTGGGGCAGGGGGCCAGTTTCCTGAGTATTAGATTTCATTCATCATTCAAAGCAAGTTGCCATATTTCAAAGCCTTGAATCAATGAATTACCAACCTGCAGTTTTGTGTCAGTACCCAAAGGGGAGAGGTTGATGGTGCTTAACAGACATGAAATATGTGTAATAAGAATATTTATCCAGAGTTAAAATAGAGGGTTGGGTAAGTAGTGGGAGAGAAGAGCAGCAGTGAGGTGGAGGAAGGTCATGCTCCCAGTAGGTCCCAGTGCAGCCACATCTCCAGGGCATGCTCAGGCAGGTGTTCACATGTGGGCCTCACCAGTGTGAGATTTTGATTTATAACTATCTTTATATATTGCTAATATAGAAAGCATCTTACAGCTTAGATTAAAAATCACCCATTAACCCATAATTTCTTAAAAGACATTGTAACTGTAAGAGTCACAACTCTGAGGGGAAAGGTATCCGGCAGTCGGAAGCCAAGGAATACCACAGAGTCACACTGTACAACAAACCATACACAAGAGATTTATGGGGAGAGAAAAAAGGAGGTTACCTCTGCTCAGGAGAGAAGGAACAAAGAACTGCACAGGAGGCAGGCTTTATATAGGGTTACTTGGGAGGCAGAGCTTTACAGGGTGGCCTGGGATTGGTGGGATTTTGTAGGCTAATATTGGGGCAAACTCAGGGATTGGTGGGATTCAATAACCTGATTTTGGGGCAAGCTGAGGGATTGGTGGGATTCTGTGGCCTCATCATGGGTTTTTTTTTTTTTAATGGCCCTTAGAGTAGTCTGGGGCCTGGCCACTTACTTGCCTTGTGGGACTGGACCTTGAACTCAGAGCAGTCTGGAGGCAGGGCCTGGGGGCAGAGCTTGGCCGCTTGCCCTATAGTAACTCTGTATAGTATCATCACTACTGTTCATACAACAGTACATATTTTCTCAGCTACCAACATTCATGTTATGTAGCATGAATCTTAGAGGGTCTTATTAATAAAACCAAACCTGAAGCCAGGTATTGGAGTGAATGCTGGAAGATCAGAGAAGCAGAACAAGCCACAACTACCTCACCTTGCCAGTTTCTTAGCTGATCCTATTTCCTCAGACTGGAAGCTTCTGAGTCCTCATCCAAATGGATCTCAGCTGAACTGCTTCTCGAAAGCCTGAAGCTTAACCAGCTAAATGCTTCTAGTTTCTGGTCTTCACACCTTATATATCTTTCTGTTTTTGCCATCACTCCCTGGGATTAAAGGCTCACTTCTTGGGATTAAAGGCGTGTGTCACCATGCCTGGCTGTTTCCAATGTGACCTTGAACTCACAGAGATCCAGAGGGATTTCTGCCTCTGGAATGCTAGGATTAAAGGTGTGAGTGTCACCATTTTCTAGCCTTTGTATCTAGTGGCTGTTCTGTCTCT
This sequence comes from Peromyscus californicus insignis, assembly GCF_007827085.1. Classification (NCBI taxonomy): domain Eukaryota; kingdom Metazoa; phylum Chordata; class Mammalia; order Rodentia; family Cricetidae; genus Peromyscus; species Peromyscus californicus. The sequence continues at coordinate 17,535,970 of NW_026294584.1, forward strand.
GACCCCAGATAAGTTTATTAGGGTGCACAATATTTTGGGGAACATAATACCACCATAATGTTAATTCATACATAATTGATAGAATTTCTTTATATAGATGTATTTAACTATGAACAGGATGCCTTATAGATTGGATCAGTCTTTTTATTCTAAAATTTGTGTACTTTATTTTAAAAATAATTCTAATAAGATTAAAAATATATATCAAAGATTTAATATTTAATGTGTCTTTAGTGTTACACTTTTAAGTTGATATCAAAATTATGAATATATTTTTAAAGATTATAATCACATAATTTCATTAGCATACATAAAGATCAACTTTCGTTACTTCTCAAACTCTTATGATCTTGTTTTCTATTACTGCCATTTGTTACTTGTTAATCTTTTAGAAACTTTGTCCTTTTGTTTCCTCTGCTTGTATCACCTTTGCCCACTAGTTAGTGAATTATGATCACTAACTTGAATCTGTTTCGAAGCAGTGCTTTCGAACATTGACTCAACATGTAAAAAGATGTCCTAGGCCTTGGAGGGAATGCATATCAACAGAATTCCTGACTTTTTACACAAGCTTTCCTGAATTTTGTTCTGCACTCCCTCCTAGGGAAGAATCTGTTGTGGTGACTCACATGTGTGGGACTCTGTGGTTCTTTAAATGTGTTAAGGTAGAAATAGCTTGTTCTTGTTAGTAGCAATAATACTCTTAGTTTCTGCTTTAATAACTTGCTTCCAATAATTCTCAGTAAGCAATGTTAAGTAGAGGTCAGTTTTTAGTGTATTTGCAATGTTGTATTAAATTGTTGAAAAACTGGGGTGGTAATTTTACCAGTATCTTTTGGTTGTTGTTCACAGAGGGTTATCTAATATAGTATTTGGAAGGTCCAATTAGTGCCTTGATATATATATATATATATATATATATATATATATATATATATATATATATATATATATATATGTGTGTGTGTGTGTGTGTGTGTGTGTGTGTGTGTGTGTGTGTGTGTGTGTGTGTTTCTCTTTGCACTGCTTAATCTACCAGCATAACACATCACGTGAGCTACTTTGGTTGGTGACTGTTCTGTTTTCTATATTGAGAAGAGCTTGTTGATTTACTGTAAAGCATTCCAAATGCAGCCTTATGAACACCTCACATACATTCCAGCATTTATTGACAAATTTTAGTGTAATATTTTGCCCACTTAAGTTTATCACCAATGTCTTAACTATACTCTTGTTCAGCTTTAGGCCCTTACTGACTTTTTTTCATGCTTATTGTTAAACTAAAAGTATTTCCCTAGGAAGCATATATTAACTTCTCTACAGAGGCCTTATCTGTTTTCCTAGCATAAGTGCTTAAAACAAACACATTATAATATGTAGCCTATTACGTAACTAAAGTTCCTAGAATATCATGTATCTTATAAAATTTACTAGCATGGGTAATTTAAATACTTTTAAACTTCTCCACATTATTGCTTACAGTTTTTATTATAAGAATAATAGGGCTAAGTTCAATTTCTATAATTTTTAAATATTTTTAATGCTCAGTGGTACTAAGTATCATATAATGGTATGGGTTGAGTGAATAAATACCACCAGATATTTATTTTTCATAAAACTATGAAATTATCTAGTGATGGAAGGGGCAGAGACGTTTATTATTGGTCCTGCTCCTGCCTATGGGACTTCAACTTTTAGGGGGTCATATTTATGGAAGCATTTCTTCTCTAGTTGTTAGTTTTGGTTCTCTTCTTTATATGTGTTAGTTTTCTCATTGCTTTGACACAGCAACTTCAGGCGCACAGTTTGAGGTTGTAATCATAGCCAGGAAAGCATGGTAGGGTGAGTGGCTCTGACTATGGCAGGGGAGGCACATTTGGGCTTCTCAGCCCTTCAAGGATAGGAGGCAGAAAGCAGACAGAAGTAGGACCGGGCTGTAACATTTGAGGACTCACTAGCTCACTCTCCTGATTCTTGCTAGTGCTTTCTGAATCAGCTGGTTTTCTTTATAATAAAACAGCAACAAAAAAACTCACATAAAATTAGAAGATCTTCAGGCCTACTCCAGTGACCCATCTCCTACAGTGAAACTCCACTCCCTAAAGGTTCCACAGCCTTCCAGAACAGTACTATTAGTTGGGAACCAAGAGTTAAAACACATTTCATATTCAAGGTATATTTCACACTCAAACCACAACAGTATGTTTATTAAGAGTAGAATTTAGAGAGTTATCTAGGGCTGGAGAGATGGCTCAGTGGTTATGAGCACTTGTTGCTTCTGGCAAGTACTCTGGGTTCAGTCCCCAGCACCCACATGGTGGCTCACAACCAGCCCTATTTCCAGGTCCAGGGGATCCGACACCCTCTTCTGAACTCCAGGCACTCACATGGTTCATAGGCATACGTGCAGGCAAAATACTCATAAACAAATAAAAAAAGAATTTAGAAAATTATTATTTGACAATTTCCTCTGCATTTAATCATTTGCAGTTTCCTTGTGGTTCCTGTTTTCTGTTTGTTTGCTTGCTTGCTTTTGAGATTAGAGTCTGTTAATGTAGCTCTGACTGTCCTGGAACTCACTATGTAGACCATGCTGTCTTCAAAATCACAGAGATCCACCTGCCACCTGAGTGCTGGGGTTAAAGGTGAGCGTCACCATACCCAGTTACAGCTCATCATTTTGAACCATAGAAATGAAATGCTTATATCAATACTCCTTCTTATTCTGTGTTCCATAAGTGCATACACACACATATATACTCATACTCATGCATAGCATGAAAATTACAACCCCTTAATTATGTTGTTTTTAGAACCTTCAGGTATCAAGGTATTAAAGGCTTTGCACAGAATTGCACCTGTGTCTCTGTCTCTGCTGCCTTGACTGACTCCTTTGAAGTTTCCCTATGTTTCTATGTTGCTTCTGCGTTGACTTCCTCATATGTATATTGTAGCAGTCTCAAATTCAGTATTTCTGAAGCTCGGCTCACTCACCTCTAGTTACTAGCTTGGATATCTGGTTTCTCCTAATGTTGCTGCCATTCTCTGCAAAAGCCTTTTTACCTTGGATTATTCACATATGTTCATTCTCATTCCTCACCTTTCCTATTCCTATAATTATAATGTCTTCATATAACAATTATTTAAGAGTTAATAAATTCTTTTCTGTTAAAGCCTAGATAGTAAATATTTCAGGCAACTTAGCCAGTGAAGCCTACAAGTAACTATAGATAATATGTTAACATATAAACAAAGAAGCAAAGCAGTGTTCTGATACATTGTTATTTTGTGAACATTGCCAACTAATTTTCTTACAACTTTTATATGTCATGAAATATTCTTCAGGCTATTTAAAGTGTTCAAGATCTATACAAATTCATACAGAAGAGGCAGCTAGCTTGATTTGGCCCGTAGGCCCCAGTTTGTGATAGCCCTCCATGTAGTATAAAGAATTGGGAAAAGGACTATACCTCACAAACACACGCACTACCTCTCTGCCCCCATGGTATGTATGTGTATATAGCATTATTGATATATCACATCCATTTGCTTTAATAACAGAGGACGTGAAATATTCTGTGTATGGATGCCCAGCACACAAAAATAAAGCTTCAGTAGTACATAAAACTGGTAGGAATTTAATGTGATAATTAATATTATGGTTTTCTTTGTAGCTAAGAGTTTATCTTTTCTGCTTTGGAATAGAAATGAACTTTGGTGAAGGGTGATGTCAACTAGCATAATCTAACAAAAACTCCATGATACTTCTCCCCTTTGGTAGACTTCCCCAAGGTAATCATTGTCAGTAGGCCACATTTATTTCTTTGAGTGATTAACCTGTACTAGTGGTTCTGTAAATGGCAGACATGGCAGTGGTTTAGTTTTTGAGAGCTTCACACTTGGTGAAAAACATTTTTATAAAAATTAATGTTATGTCACATCTTTCCTATACACACTTGACCCTAAATGTTTATGTGATGTTGTAACTGTAACTGTTTGATCAAGTAAAGGGCGTGAGAAACCCACATGTGGTAAGTCACAGTTCTCCTTATTGCCACTCACAGAACCTGCTTGACACAGGTTTCACACTTCATTGAAAGCCATAAAAAACATTCACCAATCAGACTGAAGAGTCTACCTAATTATGTTGGTTTTAGCACCTAGAGCTTTAATACAAAAGAATATAGGACTCTTCCAGACCAGCATCTAGGTAACTTCCTGTCTGGACTTCAGTCTTCTGATTATGTTGAACACCTGACCTCCAGATTCCAGAGCAAAATCTGTATATGAGATTCTAGGAGTAATTTGTCCTCTTCCCCGGGTGATTATTTTGCATGGCAGATTGAAAAATGCTGTTCAGGTTTCAAGTGTATTCAGATTGAAGAATTTTGTAGGGAAATAAGAGTGACTTAGAAGGAGGGTACACTAGGCCATATTAAATAGAAGCCACCAAGTGCTAGACATTCAGGGTCAGGACCAGAAATATGAGCTATTCAAAAATTTTAATTGGAGAAGTAGTCTTATGCAAGCAAATATAGATCTATTAGCCTAATGGTTGGAATATAGATTAGATTTGAAATATTTTTAAAGCAGTGAATGCTTCTTGCCTTGTTACTTCAAAAGGACCCCAGCTAGTATTGATATCAGTCTTCTGAAAACTTACTGGAAATACAGAAACTACAGCTTGATGTCAGACCAGCTGAACCCGAATCTGTAGTTTAATGGACTCTTACCTCAGTCACTGTCAGTCATACTCAGATTAAAGATTGAGAAGCCCTCGCTTTGAGCACAGCTGGACTGGCTGATTGTGTGTGTCAACTTGACACAAGCGAGAGTCATCAGAGGAAGGAGCCTCAGTTGAGGAAATGCCTCTGTGAGATCCAGCTGTAAGTCATTTTCTTAATTAGTGATCAGTCAGGGAGGGCCCAGCCTATGGTGGGTGGTGCCATCCCTGGGCTGCTGGTTCCGTCCATGGCCTCTGCATTGCCTCCTCGTTCCAGGATCCTGCCCTGTTTGAATTCCTGTCCTGACTTACTTCAGTGATGAACAGCAATGCTGAAATGTAGGCCACATAAACCCCTTTCTCCCCAACTTGCTCTTTGGTCATAGTGTTTTTGTCACATCAGTAGAAACCCTAAGACAACAGTCCACATTGAAATCACCTGTAGAATTAGTGCCCATTCCAGGGCCATAATGGGACTATCAAGGTTTCCAGATCATTCCTCCATAGTTTGAAAACCCTGTCCTGGAACAGTACTTCCAACTGTGACTGCCCAGAAACATCACACCAGTGCAGTTTAAATCCCTGAAGGTTTAAAATACTCTGTGTGTCTCCATTATGTAGTGGAAAAGTAGAGGAATAAGAGGGCTAAGGTAATATTGGGCAAAGAATACGAATAGAAGAATTTCCAGGAAAGGAGAGTGGGTCAGTCATGTGACGTGTTACAGAAAGGTAAAGAAATCAGAGGAATAAGATTAGTAGGTTGGAGTGAGGGCTTTGAAGGATAGTATTTCTGTAAAACCATTCGGATAATGATCTGATTGTTGGCAGTAGCTGACTTGTTTTACAGGGAGATATCAACAGCAAATTTAAGAAATGTGGCTGAGAAAGCATGCGTAGTCCTGTGTCACTCATGATAGGGAATACCGTCTGAGAAATGTGTTGTTAGGTGCTTTTGCCATTGTGTGAACATCACAGTGTATGTTTACAAACTTGACTGATACATTCTGCTATATTCCTTGTGTGCATAATTATATATGCTGTTTTATACAATTGGTGAAGAAGTTGGTCTGTTTACACTATCATCATCATGTGAGTTATACATTGCTTTACCACCTTAACAAGGCCACAGTGACCCTCTCAACCTATGGGTCGCACTCCTTTGGGGATTGAATGGCCCTTTCACAAGGGTCGCCTAAGACCATTGGAAAACATTTACATTACGATTCATAGCAGTAGCAAAATTACAGTTATGAAGTAGCAATGAATATAATTTTATGGTTGGGGTCACCACAATGTGAGAACGGTGTTAAAGAACCAAAGCATTTGGAAGATTGAAAACCACTGCGCTTTTTTTTTTTTTTTTTTTTTTGGTTTTTCGAGACAGGGTTTCTCTGTGTAGCTTTGCGCCTTTCCTGGAACTCGCTTTGGAGACCAGGCTGGCCTCGAACTCACAGAGATCCACCTGGCTCTGCCTCCCGAGTGCTGGGATTAAAGGCGTGCGCCACCACCGCCCGGCCTTTTTTTTTTTTTTTTTTTTTTTTTTTGGCCACTGCGCTTTTTGAGGGATATTTGTACACTATGTGAAGATGTATTGCTGTGATCGGTGTCATAAAAAGTTGAATGGCCAATACCTAGGCAGGAGGTATAGGCAAGACTTCCAGACAGGGAGAGAACTCTGGGAAGAAGAAAAGCAGAGTTGCCAGCCAGACACGGAGAGGAAGCAGGAGGTACAAGATGGAAGAAAGGTAGCGTAATGTGGCAGAACCTAGATCGATACAAATGGGTTAATTTAAGTTATAAGAGCTAGTTGAGACAAACCTAAGTTAAAGAAAGGTCAAGCTTTCTTAATAATAAGTTTCTTTGTCGTTATTTGTGAGCTGGTGACCAACAAAAAAGCTTGATACATGTACTAGATGATTGGAATTTTTCAGTATTGCTAAATTTCTCTGGTATTCCTTTGTATTATGCAGACCAAGACATCATTATCATCATCAAGCCTGTAACTGCATTAAGAAAGTAACTGGAAGGAAAGCAGGAAGTCCCCAGTGCTAGGAGCTAAAATAGGAAATTAGAATGGAATTGGAGGGAAAGTGGAGTGCCCAGCGTCATAGAGGTTGTAGATGGCCAAAGGGCAACCTTAGAATTAGAAGAGACTTTGGAGGGTATTTTGTACTGCATCTTTTTGGTTTGGTGTATGTGCTACTTACAGTTACTATTGCTGTGATAAAACACCATGACCACCGGATGGTGGTGGTGCACGCCTTTAATCCCAGCACTTGGGAGGTAGAGGCAAGTGGAGCCTCGAAAAAACCTGGAAGGAAGGAAGTTAGGAAGGGAGGGAAAGAAAGACCATGACCAAAAGCAACTTGGAGAGGAAAAGGTTTATTTCCCACCTACACTTCCAGGCAACAGTCCGTCACTGAGGGGAAGTCTTGGCAGGAACCTGGAGGCAGGAGCTGATGCAGAGGCCTTGGAGGGTGCTACTTACTGTCTTGTTCCTCATGGCTTGCTTAGCCTGCTTTCTTATAGAACCCAGAACCATCAGCCCAGGGATGGAAACAACCACAACAGGCTGGGCTCTCCCCCATCAATCACTAATTAAGAAAATGCCCTACACCTGGATCTTATGGAGGCATTTTCTCATTTTCTCAATTGAGGTTCCCTTCTTTCAGATAGCTTGTGTCAAGTTGACATAAAACTAGCCAGGACAATTTGGTTTAGCTTTTGGTTTTTGAAGGTCTCGGATAGCTCAGGCTGAGCTTGAACTTGATCCTCCCGTTTCCACCTCCTTAATCCTGGGAGTACAGTTGTATGCCACCTTAGCTGACTTTCTATTACATCTTCTATTATACGAGCTACCTTATTTAACAGATAGACCATGGTAAACTTAGTCTTTAAAGTAGTTAAATGATGTGGCCAGTCAATACCCCTGAATCAAAAGGGAGGTATGGAATTTGTCTTGAATATTGGGTTACTCCTTTTCTTCTGAAATTGTGAACCAAAAAATGCAGAATTAGAAGAATAAATTTGTTGAGATCATTTTATGTGCCAACAAGTGTTTAAGAGACATTAAAAACCATATGAATAAAACCCAGTCGTCTTGTTTCTTCTTGCTTAGCTAATGAGAATACGTAGGAAGATACTTGCCATGCTTTGGTTAGAAAACTACCTTTTCTAAACCAAACTCCCCATCATGTCAAAGCAAAACAACTCAGTTTGTAAAAAAAAAAAAAAATCTTATCTCCGCCCAGCATGTCTTTGCCTAGTACTTTTCCTGAACTTATTTCCCAAAGACCAGTGGGCTGAAGTACTATTTTAATGCATCACCTTCCAGTGTTTAACAGTACTTTTAGCGATTTTCCATGCTAAAGGTGGCATACAAGCAGATTTTCATCATGTTGCAAACATGGCTGTCTCACTCCATCACTGATTATAAGGTTCTTACTTATGCCAGCTGTGACAGTGGTTCCCTCGGCCACTCTAATCAAGCTCATCTGGGGATCTCTTGCACAGCGAACTACCTGTTTGTCTGTTCAAACAAGGTCAGCATGCCTCTCCTCTCAACAGTGGCTTACCTGTCCCCTCTACACACACACCTTTTGAACCCTCATTGAGTAAAGGCCATACTTCAGCATTTCCTTTTAGGAGATTCCCCTTACCTGAGAGAACAATAAAAATTTCAGTCCCGAAGAACTTTATATGTTTGTATTCATTGGTCGGTAATGAAGAGTATAAAATTATTTAGATGAAATACCAACTTGGATTACCCTTTTACAAAATAAAAGCCTCTAAAACATACATCAGACAGTAGATGAGAATCTGGGCAGCACTTCAGAATAGATCCAGTGTGTACTTGACTTCTTCATTTTATGTGAGCAGTGTGGCTGACTTAATTCAGGATCTAGAAATGATTAAAAGTTAGGCAAACTGTCTGAATCCAGTCACACTGCTTTGCTGGGGAACTTGGGTCACATTCTGTAAATTCTAAGATAACAATGCCCGTGTCACACAAGGCAAGAATGTATACTTAAAGTACTTAGCATAAAGAGTCTGACAATTTTGAACTTTAAGCCCTTAGAAAAAAATGTAACTCGTAAAGCCAGCAGAAATGTCAGTGTGAACAAGTCATGAAAGTTCTCCTACAAATTATATATGGGGATATCTTTCTTCATCTTACTTCGCAGTAAGCAGTTCTCTCTTATTTTGAGAAACATTGAAAAGAGCTTTGTTTTTTACTTGCAAATGTGAGGTTAATTTAGTGTTTCACAGAAGAATGCTGAGACAAGTGAAAACTTTTGTCTGTCAGGTCAGGACATCCAGGTATTAGTGGTTAAATTCACAGTGGCAACTGTGTCCCTCTTAAGAAAGATGTGTAGGCCAAATATGGTGGCACACATGCACACAATCCCATCATTCTGGAAGCAGCATAGGAAGACCGAGTCCAAGGCCGGCCTGGGTTATATTTAAGGCTCTTGTCAAGAAAAGAGAGAAAGAAAAATCATAAGAAATTTTTAAAGTTTAAGCATTGAATAACTATAATCTTTTTTATATTTAAGTAAAAGTTTTATTTAGGTATGGGAAATTGACAAAATACTTAAGAATTTGTTTTTAAAGTTGAAGATTTACTTTCTTTAGCCAAGGAAACTCATTATTAGTAAAACAAGAATTCTGAACCTTAAAAATCAAAAGTCTTTGCTACCTGATGCCTCTTTATTATTTAAAATACATTTATATTTTAATTTAAAATTTTAAATTACATTTTAATTTTACATTAAAATACATTTAGATACATATATCTACTGTACATTTTGTTATGACAGTCATACATTTAATTTCTTTAATGTGTAGCATAAAATAACTTAATCCAATCTGTAGTTGTGATTTTTTTTTTTTTTAAACTCTTTTAGCTTTTAGTAAAACATGGAGGAGACTTGTTTGCTGAAAATGAAAATAAAGACACTCCTTGTGACTGTGCCGAAAAGCAGCACCACAAAGACCTGGCCCTCAGTCTGGAGTCTCAGATGGTGTTCTCTCGTGACCCGGAGGCTGAGGAAATAGAAGCTGAGTATGCTGCATTAGACAAACGAGAGGTAAGCTGATTTTTTTTTTTACTTAAGTTTTTTTTCTTTAACTCAGTTTGGTGGTCATCTTTACAGTATGCTAAATAGCTTCAGCAGTACTTAATCCATAGCTGTGAGCATAAAAATACATCTAGAAAACCTGAATGTTGAGTCTTTCCTTTAACATGTTTATGTGTTTACTAACATGTGAATAAATGTGTTGGTGTTTAAGTCCTGTTACCACTTACTGGGATAATCTCATGGCTCCATTCTCTATTAGTCTTTCCCTCTCTCACAGGTTGCTTGTTGACAACACAAAAGCTTTGGTAAGTCCCACCTGAACACAAAAGGAAACTGGAACAACTGAAACCCTGTCACTCTTTGCCATCCCTGTCCCTCTTTTGCTACAGGGTCATATCTCTGACAGTCTGTACCTACCAACTTCCTCTTCCTGTCCCTGCATCAGGCCAGTCTCTCCGTGTAGAATGGAGCTATACTTGACGTGGAATCCCATTGATCAGTCTTCCATTTCTCCTCATCTTTCCCGAATGCCTCACAGTACTTCCCACACTTGCCTGCTGCCTCCCCTCAGATGCTTGCTTGCTTTCCTTGTCTCAGTAGCATCACTTTGATCTACTGGTGGCTCAAGTATGAATGTGGCAGACGGTCCTGATCCTTCATACCTCCCTTATCATTGCACATGACATGCAGACAATCAAGAAGTCTGGTACTTTTACCTTCGAAAACATTACCTGACTGTTCATCCCAGTTTGTACTCCTCTGCTCTAAACCACAACGTGTTCGCTTTTCATCCCAGCTGTTGTCGTACCCCTTAATGACAACCTGCCCTCCATTATGATGACTGTAGAGTCTGCTTTGTACATAGGTGACAGAGAGACTTTTATTTATGATATTATAGTTTTTAAACCATTTAGTGACTGTATTAGTCCCTTTGGGTGTCTTACCATATAAAAATACTTCAAGCACATTAAATTTGTATGTATATACGTTTACTTAGCTCATAGTATCAGAGGCTGAAAATCCAAACAATTTCTGGCAAGGGCCCATGATAAATAGTAAAGAATGCACAAAAGCAAGAATCACAGTATTAAACAGAAAACAGGAAACCAGAGGGAAACTTAAGCTCCCATCCCCTCCCTTAACTGCCTTAAGTACCTGCTACTTGACCCTAACCATTAAGATTCCACATTATAACTGTGTACATTCATGGCATACAATATGATGTTTTGACACATACACATTGTGGAATGATTAAATCAAATCAGTTAACATGGCTAGTTTTGGTGCTGGCAAGTGAACCCAGGGCCTCATGCATGCTCAACATGTAATCTACCACTGTGCTATGGTCCCAATCTTCTGTCACGTTTATGTTATTAAATCTGAAGTTACTCAATACATACTCCATAAAGTTGAGAACAGTTATTCTGCTGTCCTGTAGATTTCAAAACCTATTCTTCCCATCTATCTGAAACTTCTTCCTCTCATTATTTCACATAAGTCTTACCACATGCTGTAATTATTTTTTCTCTTTTATTGTGTTTCTCTATTAGATTAAGGCTAGAAGTATATCTGCTTTTTTTCAACAAAGAATTACAGTGCCTAACATTGCTTGCATGAAGTAGGAAACCATAGATAATTCTTAAATAAATTAAACCACAGTAAATGTTTTCCTCTCCAAATGAATCTGATTCCTCAGTGTTTAGTATTAACTTGGTTCTAACAGGAATCATATAACTATTGGCTTGTGTGCATATCATGTAATTATATTATTTTCTTTTTCTCATGAATCATCAAAAATTTATGAGCTTTTTGTTAATTTGGATAGTCTGTCTTGTAGTTAGTTTAGATAAGGGTTTGTCTATCTTGTTGATTTTCTCAAAGAACCAGCTTTTTGTTTCATTGATCCTTTGTATTGTTCTCTTTGTTTCTATTTTTTTGATTTCAGCCCTCAGTTTGATTATTTCTTGCCCTCTATTCCTCTTGAATCTGCTTATTTCTTTTTGTTCTAAAGCTTTCAGGTGTGCTGTTTCAGGTGTGAGATCTCTCTAATTTCTTTATGCAGGCACTTAGTGCTATGAACTTTCCTCTTAGCTCTGCTTTCATTGTGTCCATAAGTTTGGTATGCTGTGCATTCCTTTTCATTAAATTCTAGGAAGTCTTTAATTTCTTTATTTCTGTCTTGACCTAGTAGTCATTAAGGAGAGAATTTTTCAATTTCCATGTGTTTGTAAGCTTTCTGTTTTTTCTGTTGTTGTTGAAACCCAATTTTAATCCACATTGGTCTGATAGCATGCAGGGGTTATTTCACTTTTCTTCTGTTGAGACTTGCTTTGTAACCGAGTATGTGGTTAATTTTGGAGAAGGTTCCATGAGGTGCTGAGAAAATGGTATATTCTTTTGTGTTTGGGCGAAATGTTCTGTAGATATCTGTTAGGTGCATTTGATTTATAACATCAGTTAGCTCCATTATTTCTATGTTTAGTTTTTGTCTGGATGGCCTGTCCATTTGTGAGAGTGGGATATTGACATCTCCCCCTATCAATGTCTGAGGGTTGATGTGTGACTTAAGCTTTAGTAATGTTTCTTTTACAAATGTGGGTGCCCTTGCATTTGGGGCATAGATGTTATGAATTGAAACATCTTAGTGGATTTTTCCTATGATGAATATGAAGTGTCCTTTCCCATCTCTTTTGATTAATTTTGGTTGAAAGTCTATTTTTTTTAGATATAAGAATGGCTATATACCAGCTTGCTTCATAGGTCCATTTGCTTGAAAACTCTTTTTCAATCCTTTACTCTGAGCTAATGTCTATCTTTGATGTTGATGTGTGTTTCTTGTATGCAGCAGAAGGATGGATCCTGTTTTCATCCTGTTAGTCTGTGTTTTTTTATTGAGCAATTGAGTCCATTGATATTGAGAGATATCAATGATTGTTAGTCCTCATATGTTGTTGTTGTTAGTGATGGTGGGTGGCAGAGGGTGGTGGCAGTGGCATTGTGTGTGCTAGTGTAAAATTATTTATTTCCTCTACTTTCATGGATGTTGTTGACCTCCTTGGGTGAGAGTTTTCCTTCTAGTACCTTCTGTATTGCTGGATTTGTAGATAGATATTGTTTAAATTTGACTTTATTGTGGGATATCTTGTTTTCTCCATCTATGGTGAATGAAAGTTTTGCTGGGTATAGTCGTCTGGGCTGAGTTGATATATTATGTAAACCAACAAAGCTTTCCTGGGGATCAGAGAAGCAGAACAGCCAGCCACTAGCTTACCTCTATGAAATCCTCAGCCTCAAGAGAGTGAATTCCTGTTTCCTCATGCCTTATATACCTTTCTGTGTCCTGCCATATTACTTCCTGGGATTAAAGGCGTGTGTCACCACTACCTGGTTCTGTTTCTCTCATGTAGCCCAGTGTGGCCTTGAACTCAAAAAGATCCAGACGAATCTCTGCCTTCCGAGTGATAGAATAAAGGTATGTGCCACCACTGCCTGACGTCTATGTCTGATTTTGTGGATGGCTCTGTCCTCTGATCCCCAGGTAAGCTTTATTGGGGTACACAATATATCACCACACTGGATTGGCATCTGTGGTCTCCTAGTGTCTACGAGACATCTGTCCAGGCCCTTCTTTCTTTTAGAGTCTCCATTGAGAAGTCAGGTATAATTCTAATAGGTCTGCCTTCATACTTGCTTTTTTTTCCTTGCAGTTTTCAATAGTCTTTCTTTGTTCTGTATATTTAGTGTTTTGATTATTACATAGCGAGAGGACTTTCTTTTCTGGTCCAATCTATTTGGTGGTCTGTAAGCTTCTTGTACCTTTATAGGCATCTCCTTCTTTAGATTAGGGAAATTTTCTTCTATAATTTTGTTGAAAGTATTTTCTGGGCCTTTGAGCTGGGTTTCTTCTCCTTCTAGTCCTATTATTCTTAGGTTTGGTCTTTTCATAGTGTCTCAGATTTCCTAGGAAATAGAGTCGGGGGCCAGGGGGGAGGGGGGCACCTAGAGAATGGAGGAGGCCTACCGGAGTTCTGCTGGCCCGTGCGCCCTCTGGTCCAGCAGGGACTCACCACCCAAGTTGATGGTTAGGCCATGGAGACAAGGAGCAGAGGGGTATTGGGAATGGAAGCGGGGGGGGGGGGGGGGGGGGGGGGGGGGGATCAAGAAAGTGGCGGAGGTCCTCTAGCAGCAGCCTGCCTGGTTTTTTTGCAGGGACTGTCTGCTGCAGGTGGGGGTGGGACACAATGAAGAGGGTGGTGGAGACTCCTGAGGATTGTGCCTGTCGGAGGCTAGAGAGCAGGTCTTCTGTCAGGTGTGTCCTGTGGTTCAGCAGGGCGGATCTGCCAGAGGGAACAGAAAGAGTGGGGGAAGGTCATTGGGGAGACTGGCCTACCTGCTCTTCTGGAAGGCATGGCCTGGGTTCACAATTCTGAAATTATAATAAATAAATATACTTGAAAGTGTAAAAACAAAAAAAAAAGTCACTTTCCTGACTCAATTCACCAAATGTTAACAGTTTTTTTACGCTCTCAGATATAAGCAAGCATATATACTCAATTTTGATGTGAATAAAATCATTTTAAATTCAGTTTAATAAAATCTTTTTTTCCCCCTTTGAGACAGGGTCTCTCTGTGTAGCCGTAGCTGTCCTGGAACTCACTGTGTAGACCAGACTACCTTCCACGGGTTTTGCTGCCTCTGCCCCCTAAGTGTTGGTATTAACAGTGTGTACCACCACACCTGTTTCTCTAATTTTTTAAATTTAACAATTTATTTTGAACATTTTTCCAAGGTTGGGACATATGGTTTATATATTTTGACTGGTTTCTTACTGATGAATATAACTGATTTAGATAATTTTAAATGTTATATTTGAGCTAAGGTTTCTCTTCATTTTATGGCATAGATAGTGTGTGGCATGTCCTGTAAATTATGGCACATCTTAATTTAGTCCAAGTTGCCTTAGTGCTATTCTAATTCCAATAATAAATGAATCAGGTGAGTTGGGAGTCATCATCATTTTTATTTGTTTTTTAATCTCCTTCTTAGTCTCATGATCCAACAAAACCATGTGCTTTAGTGGGCAGTGTTCTAGGAGAGTGGGTATCAATGAAGAAAAAAGGTAGGCTGCCTGCCCTCCTGGTGTTCAGTCCAACAGAGAAACTAAGAATTGAACAGTTAAATGAGCACATAATTTTCACAGTGGTACCTACCATACGAAAATGGAAGCCATGATTTTTTTTTAACTCTAAAACACTGGTGGTGATTAGGCCTCTGTAAAATACACATTACAAAATGTATATGTGCCTGCTTCTGAGTAACTGAAAAGAAAATGGCAGTACACTGGAGAAGGCCACAGGTCCTTCTCGTGGCAGATGATCTGGCCCGCAGAACCAGCAGACTTGCTTTGTAAGAGCAAAGCTTCCTATCTGGTAAAAGTGTAGGCTACCCCACGTATCGACACTCAAGCAAGAACTATACTACTCAAGAGAAGAAGCTGGATGAAGTACTTCCTGTGTAACTTTTTTTCTCCTTTCTTTCCCAAGCTAACCTCAGAGATCAGCTAAAAAAAATTAATATTAAAGGGAATAGAAGCCATCTCTTTTCTCCTCTGTCTTCCATGTCTTGCATTTGAGTGTGTGTGTGTGTGTGTGTGTGTAGGTTCTCTTCTGCTGCTGTGTTGGTTTGGGGGATCAAACTCAGGGATTCCAGCCTGTACACAAGTGCCTCAGCGGACTGAGCAATCTTTTTTACAATAAATGTATCCACCTGTAGCTGGGGTGGTTGACTAGTTTCAATTCTGGAATAAGTAATAGAAAAAAATAGTCTTTTCCTGATTACTTTATATCATGGTCTTTCTGAAATCATTTTTGAAAGTAACTATTATTTTTTAACTGTTATCAAAATAGTGTTTGTGTATTAGGCTGTTGCTTATTTCTTTTGTGGTTCTTTCATAGCAGTAATATACACAAGATTATGGAAGAGGTACTTTTATTCAAGTTTCTTTTTAATTTAGTTTCCTTTTTTGTATCAGTTTTGACTTTATTTGAAGGTTATTACTGGCTTATAATCTGAAAATAGTAACAGTTTATCTTTGCAACAGGAAAGAGAAAGTCACCTTCATTTTTATCTTTGACTCAGAAGGGAGAGCTAGTGTGCACTTGAGACTGAACAATGTATTGAAATGTTGCACATGACCTAATTACAGCTCTGCTTCAGAGTTTCACAGAGATGTGGTCTGTGCTCATGAAGGCAGTATGCCTTTGTCCTTTAAGAACTCTTCCATTGTTACCCACTTCAGTTGAAAACTGCAAGCATTTAAAAGCTTATGTATATAGACCACTTTATATTATCCCTTAACTATCTGAAATCTAAACTCTCTCTATGTTGTCAGAATTGCCAGAAAGGATAATTTTTATTATTTATTTGTACTGTTGGGTTATAGATAACATTAATCTATAGAGTTGTGATTCACTGTTTCCTTTCTACTTAGTTGATTCAAAATAAAGAAGGTAAAATGATTTCTAATCTGAAGAGGAACTTTTAGGAAATACTTGCAAGAAATATACAGTTGCCACCATTGGGAACACCTAACTCCTATTGCTGAGGCAGGGTGGGATCTCTAGGAATTCATGGCTAAACTTGGAACACACTTTGAAGAAGCTACATGATAGATTGTATGTGACTTCTGGAATACATTCTACAGATTTAACTATGAAGGGATATATTGTGTTTTTCGGGGGAAAGTGTGTTTTATAATTAGCTTAACAACAAACTTTGGACACTTCTAATGATACCTAGGATTAGTTGCAGTGTTCATTTAATGATGTCCCCATTTGGAACCCTGGATTAAATTTCCATTTCTTTGTAATTAATTTCATGTGATAAAAAAATTTGTTGAACCTAAGTTTGCTCCTCAGTTTTTAAATGGAAGGGCTCCGCACACTACCACTGTTGTAGCTCCTTAACAGCCTAGTGATTTTTATTTTCAGAGTTTATCATTCTATTGCTTTCAAATAATCCTCAGCATTTTATAGAATTACCTTAACATTTTGCCCCTTCTATATTTTTATGTTGTTGCAATGATACTACATATTTCTTTTCTTTTTTTGGTTGTTTTGTTTGTTTATTTCGAGACAGAGTTTCTGTAGACCAGTGCTATAGACCAGGCTGGCCTTGAACTCACTGATATCTGACTGCCTCTGCCATCTAAGTACTAGGATTAAAAGCATGCAACACCACTACCTGACTCACATATTTTATTTTCAACGGTTTTTATTCTTAACTATTCTGAGTTTTGCAAACTCGGGAAAATCATTTTAAATGAATAATGAGTGTTGTAACATGTAGGTATTGTATAACTCTATTAATATATATTTGAGCTGTTTGCATTTATTTTCTTTTTCAAATAACACTACAGATGGCTAGTTTTGTTCACGTTGGAATAGATGAATGTTCCAAAGAAAAGCTTAAGGCATCAAGTTGTTAAGTTATATGTAGTTTTATATGTAAAATGAAGATTTTATTTTCACATAGTGAATCCAAAGACCAACTTTCTAAAAACCTTACCAACATAAAATGTTATCTTGTTTTCCTAATTTTGTCTAAATTTGTAGATGAAAAGTTTGCACCTTTTTAGATGTTGATGTTTTATAACTTTTCATCTATGAATTTTCAAACTTTTCTATAGGTTTAAAATAGTATGCTTTTTATTAAATCTTGGCAGACTTTTATGTGGTTGAGTTCTACCAGTCTTTCCAAAACTAACATATTTGTTACCTTTTATGTGACTCTGCTATAAGACATCTGGAGATCGGGAAGTGAATTCTGTCACCTTTGAGAACAGTCCTACTCATGTATTCTATAAGGACTGATGACATGGTTGACATGATAATTGTTGAAAGATCAGGAGATTAGAAGCAGTATCACATTATAAATACTTATAAATCAACCACAGTAGGTGAGATCCGTCATACCCCCGAGCTCTCTGACGACTGACAGATGCTGCCAGAGGACATCATCAGTGGTTGTTTGATTTTTGTGGGTTTTCCCCTTCCTAAACATTTGAGAAATCCTGCTGCTTTTTAAATGTGATCTTTCTAAGTAAACATGCATATATTCACACACAGCAGACTCACATCAGGAGTAGACTAGATAAAAGTACATGAGAATTGTAATAATGATTATTACTTAGTGGTTATGTTTTTATTTCCATAGCTTTTTCTATATTATCCAGAGATGTAGTACTGTAGAGTACAGTGGTCTCCCATCATAATCCCTTGATTTTGAAAATGATACAGTATGTGCGCCCCTGCATCCACCCTCTGGTTTAAAGTGGACCTGTGCAAGGATACCCTGAAACCCAAGGTAGTGGAGACAAAAAAGTCCTTCGATATCTGAGCTCAAACTGGAATGTTAAATGGTGGTCATATGTACTTCTTTTAGAATATAATAGCCAATTTATCGTTGTTTCTCTTCTTTCCAAAGCCATATGAAGGATTGAGGCCTCAGGATCTTCGTAGATTAAAGGATATGCTTATTGTGGAGACTGCAGACATGCTCCAGGCCCCTCTGTTTACTGCTGAAGCGTTACTTCGAGCTCATGGTAATGAGAAATGTCTTATGCCTTTGATAACTCGGTGCCTTTTGAAACTTCAGAGTTAAACACGGCTATTTCTATGTCTAAATATGAATTTTTTTTTAAGGAGCCAACATAGTTTTTGTGCACATGTTGCTCTGACAGTCATCATCCTGTAACCTCATTTGGTGCGTGAAGTGGCTGTAAATCAAAGAGGAGAGTAGAAATTGCTTTCTTTCTTTCTTTTTTTTTTTTTTTTGATTGAGCTCCTGAGTTTTGTTGAAGTCATTCAAGTATCAAATTGTATGGCTCAATTAAATTGTGTTATTATCAATTATATTTATTCAAAAGCTGTTTCTTACCATAAAATATACAAAATGAGATTAAGACTTGAGAATATACTACCTCTTATAAGATTTTTTGTTTGTTTTTGTTTTTTAAAGATTTATTTATTTATTATGCATACAGTGTTCTGTTTGCATGTATCCCTGCAGGCCAGAAGAGGGAACCAGATCTCATTACAGATGGTTGTGAGCCACTATGTGGGTGCTGGGAATTGAATTCAGGACCTCTGCAAGAACAGCCAGTGTTCTTAACCTCTGAGCCATCTCTCTAGCCTTTGTTTGTTTTTTTATTTATTCACTTTGGGGGTATTCTTTTCTTCCTTAAAGATATAGCCAACTAAGGAGATTTCCCCAACTTTGTCCCTTGTTCCCTGTCATTCTTAGCACAGTCACTTGGGACGTTGCTGCATGCCGGGTTGCACTCCCCTTCATACTGGACATTGGCTGTTTGGTCTGGCTTTGCAGAACAGCATTGCCTGACTTTAAAGAAACTTTAAAAAAGAAAGGCATAAGGAGTCTTTGTCGGGCGGTGGTGGCTCACACCTTTAATCCCAGCACTCGGGAGGCAGAGGCAGGCGGATCTCTGTGAGTGCGAGGCCAGCCTGGTCTACAGAGTGAGTTCCAGGAAAGGCACAAAGCTACACAGAGAAACCTTGTCTCGAAAAACCAAAAAAAAGAAAGAGAAGAAAAAACAAAAAAAGAATCAGAGCTTCTTTAGGGGTTGGGGATTTAGCTCAGTGGTAGAGTGCTTGCCTTGTAAGCTCAAGGCCCTGGGTTCGGCCCTCAGCTCTGGGAAAAGAAAAAAAAAAGGAGTCTTTATCTGTCCTGCCAGCCAGCTCCCAGATAACAACACAGAGACTTCTTATTAATTATGAAAGCTCAGCTTTTCGCTTAGGCTTGTCTCAACCAGCTCTCATAAGTGAACCCATGTTTATTACTCTATGTTCTTCCACATTGCATTACCTCTCTTCCATATTACACCTCCTGTTTCCTCTCCATGTCTGGCAGGCGACTCCGCCTTTCTTCTTCCCAGAGTTCTCTCTGCCCAGAAGTCCCACCTATACCTCCTGCTCACTATTGGCCATTAAGCTTTCTATTACACCAATCATAGCAATACATCTTCACATAGTGTACAAATATCCACAACAGAAGTGCTGAATTTTAACAAAAATATATTTAAAAACAGAATAGTAAAAATCTGTTCTATTCCAGTTATTTTGAACCTCTAGTTGTCTATTTTTAACAAGAAGTCTTTATCCTGAACACCAAAATAGAATGTTACTTCCCAAAATGTTTGTATCATCTTTTGGTCATAATGATCCCAGCACCTGGGAGGCAGAGGGAGGTGGATGTCTCTGAGTTCAAGGCCAGCCTGTTCTGCAAAGCCAGGAGTTCTGAGACAGTCGGGGCTGTTGTACGAAAGAACCCTGTCTCAAACAACAAAGCAAAAGAACTGAGAACTCAGTATTTCCTCATGGATAAAGGCCCACTGCTGCCAGAATCACATGTTAGCACTAGTGTTTGCCTGCTTCTAGCATTGGCATCTTTTTCTTCTGAACCACAGTATTCTGGGTATGTAGCAGTGACTCCTAAATTTACTATAAAAAGAATGGCCTGGGAAATTAAACATAGAGTCAGAGCTAGCTTCAGAGAGTCCGAGTCTGAAGATGCAGGGTCGAGCTTAAGAATAAATACATTTAAAGAAGCTACTACGTGGATGTGAAACCAATCGTTTTTAAGATGACCTGAGTCCTAGCAGCTGCATACCTACAGTCTGACTGTATCCAGGGTTTCTAAACTGTATTTGTCATTTTCCATATAACCTAACAGTGTCCTCAGTTAACTCCTCACTGATTGGGGGACACCCGGGGACCTAGTTACCTGGTAAAAACTCTAGTGTCATCCTTCACTCCCCATCAGTTCCCATCACTTCTATTCCTAAGTGCCTCGGCCTCTACTCTTCTTTGTTCTTCCATTCCCACTGATGACTTCAATTCAGACTACTATTTTTCGTCGTTGTAGTACCCTGATCTTCAGTTTAGTTCTGGTTTCACCCAGTACATATTTTGTGTTATTTGAAAATGCCAGTCTGAGCCTGCCATTGCATGGATGAACACTCTTCGGTGCTCCCCAGATTTAAACCCATCCAGTTTTCTAAAGTAGACCTATGACATAAGTTTCATCATCTGGGGTGTTAGTCTCTCCAGTTCTTTCACCATGTATCTCAATTTGTCCTTAAAAATCACCTCTTCTAGGAATTTTTCTTACCTTGTGTCTTTTGAGACTCTTCCTGTTTCCATCATATTCTATACACAGCACACACACACACATACATATCTTACACCAGTGGTTCTCAGCCTTGCAAGCCTTTAGTACATACAGCTTAGATACTTGAATGTGAGTGTATCTGTATGTGGGTGGGCCTGCCTGGAGATGGATAGGGGAGCTGTGTTTCCGTTCCTGAAAACATCAGAAATGCATGTTTTCCCAATGGTATTAAGTGACCCCCTTTATTAGCCTGGAAACTCCTTAATGGGTTTGTGTTTACATAATAACAAATGTATATTAATCTCAGAAAATAGTTGTGAAATGAATAAACATACTTGAAATGTAATTTTATATATTTTTAAAATCTATGTTTTTGCTTTTAAAAGGTTTCTCCATTATCATCTTTTAAGCTCCAGAATAAATCCTGGGTCAAAAAACTTAAATTTAGAAATTCATGATAGCCTTTTAAGATGTAGCTCATTTTGTAGAGTGCTTGCTGAGTGAGGCAATGTGATAGCAGAATAGTCTTCTTTTAACTAACGATAATGCCTCACAGTCATAATATGAAAACTCGTACAGAATCTTGGGAATGAGAGGAACATTTACAATCCTGTAACTTAGGAGGCAGAGGTACCAGGATGATGATGAGTTCCAGACTAGCCTAGGTTACATAGGGGGAGACCCTTTCTCAAAATAACTGGACAAGCACCAAACTAGAACAGAAATGCCAAGTGCCTTAAATTGTGTTACCGTGTTTCTTCATAGAGTTAGGCTCATAGCACCAGTAAATATATTCTATCCTTTGTTTGACCTCTTTGACACAGAGTGTGTAGTTTAGTGTAGTGTAGAAAGCACGGTGTGGTGTCTCCTCCCTGTTGTCTCAGCCCCTAGGAGTAGAAGACAGGAGGATCACTATGGGCTGCATAGTAAGGCCAGCCTGGTCTACAGAGTTAGACTTGTCTCAAAAACCTAAAAATAAAAACAATAAAAAACAGTTTAAAGAAATAAAATGCAGACCTGGCAGAAAAATGGAAGGTATTCATCAGTGGGGTCATCATGCAGCATTTCATTTATCCCAGTCTGAGGTTTTGCTGTCCATGGTTTTAGTTACCTATGCTCAGCTATAATCCATAATTATGAATGGAAAGTTCAAGAAACAAACTAAGTTTTCAATTGCACACCATTCAGAATCGCATGGGATTTCACCCCTCAGGCTCAGGATCTGAATCAGTCTTTTGTCCAGTCTGTTGGATCTGTATGCTGTACTTGCCTTTGATCAGTTAGTAGCCATCTGCTTAGTAGGTCGGCCTTTACAATAGGCTAAAACTAGTGCTCAAGTAACTTTGCTTTACTTGATAGTAGCATATTGATGTTGAGAGTTTGTTAGAGTGCATTGCTATAACTATCCAATTAGTTGTTAGGAATTTATAAACTGAACTTTATCACCTGTATATATATAGAGAGAGAGATTAAAAGAAAAGTCCTTGGTATACATGCACTTACATACATATGGTATGTACTGTCCACAGGCTTCTAATGGAAGTCTTAGGACACGTCCTCTGTGAGTAAGGAAGAACTACTTTAGCACTTAGGATCAGCTAGCTGTTGAAACATCTCTTAATCTGATTACATAGTTCAAAGCATTTATATCTTGATGTGAAAAGGAGCTCTACACAGTCATTCGGGGACACCAAAACTTGACATCTTCAAGTAGTTTATCTCCATCCTAGCCAACCAATCGGAAAGGGAAGAATAGTTGTGAAGTTTCTGAGCCCATTCCAGATGTGTCATATATTATTCCTTCACGGATTCCATTGACCAGATTGTAACCAGGCAGCCACGCCTAAGTGTAAGTAACAGTTCTGCACTGTAACACCTTTGCACATAGTCATCTTTGCCACAGATACCGACGTTCTCACAGAATTTTCCTGTTCAGCATTTGTCCATTCTATGATAATAACTTCTTGTTGTTTGTTTCTTTTGGGGGTTGTTGTTGTTGTCTAACAGTATGGACAGGCTGGCCTCCAGATCACAGCCATGTTTCCACCGCGCAAGTCCAGGCACATCGCCCTGTGCCTGGCCTGACAACTTGCTGAAGCATTTGTTTTGTATTTCTTCTATTAAAGCATTAGGTGCAGGATCCGAGTTTTCTAATGGTCTTCTCTCTTGTATTGTTCAGGTAGTATTGCTGACATTTACAGAGATCAGTTGTATTCGAGTGGAACAGCGGTCAGAGCTACCCTCCATTATGATATGTAAAGCTCTGCTTTGGAACTGTAAACTCAACTGTCTAGAAGATCATAGTCTTGCTGACACTCTGCTTTTCATAGGAATATAGGTTATGCTATCTGATGTCAGATTTAGACTTTAAGTAATAAAATTGGCCTCAAGCAGAAGTACTAAATGTTTTATGATGTTTACTAAATAGTATTTAAATCTTAAAGACATGCTCTTAGACTTACTGTTAAAAACATTTGGATTGCTTTTATGTATATGAATGTTTTGCCTGCATGTGTGTATATGCACTACATGCTGGCCTGGTGCTATGGAGATCAGAGAAAGATGTTGGACCTCCTACTGCTGGAGTTACTGGCCATTGTGAACCACCATATATAGGTGCTGGGAATCAAACCAGTGTCCTCTGCGAGGGCAGCAAGTGCTTCAAACTCCTAAACTTAGGAGATTTAATGGGACCTGTTGAAAAAATAAAATTTCTAAAATAGTATATTACAAACTTGCTTGTCCTTATGACTTAGAGTTTTTATTGCTGTGACGAGACACCATGACCATGGCAACTGTTATTAAAAAGAAAAAAACATTTAATTGTGATGGCTTGCTTATAGTTCAGAGGTTCAGTCCATCATGGCAGGGAGCACGGCGGAATGCAGGCAGAGGTGGTGCTGAATCTGAGAGTGCTACATCTTGCAGGCAGCAGGAAGTCAACTGACACACTGGGTGACATCCTGAGTATATGAAACCTCAAAGCCCGCCCCCACAGTGACACACTTCCTCCAGAAGGTGTGGCCCAGGTTAAAGGTGTGCCCTCCAGCCTCAAGGTCTGGATTAAAGGTGTGAGTCATCCAGCCTCCTCCAACAAGACCACACTTCCTCCAACAAGGCCATACCTCCTAATAGTGCCACTCCCCATGAGCGTATGGGGGCCACATACATTCAGACTTACCACATGTTAGAATAAATACATATCAACAGATTACTCTTAACTACTTTGGCAGTTCATCATCTTTTCTGTTCAGCACAGGCCATCTTCACCCAAGGATTTCCTCAGTGTAGATTTCTTCCTCCACAACACATCTTTGTTCCAAATGCAATATCTTCTATATAACACCTTTTTTTTTTTTTTTTTTTTTTTTTTTTTTTGGTTTTTCGAGACAGGGTTTCTCTGTGTAGCTTTGCGCCTTTCCTGGAACTCGCTTTGGAGACCAGGCTGGCCTCGAACTCACAGAGATCCGCCTGGCTCTGCCTCCCGAGTGCTGGGATTAAAGGCGTGTGCCACCACCGCCCGGCCTATAACACCTTTTTGAAAGTCCTTCCAGAACATATCAAAACAGGTTAAGTTCTTTGTGTTAAATTTACAGTCCTCCTCTTCCAGTGTACCTTGTTCAGTGGTATTCCCTAGTTCTACAGATAGAAGCAACAGGTAACCAACTGGATAGTCAAGGCACAAACATGGGACACAAGCTGACATTTCTTCTCCCTCAGTCCCTGGACTTGTCATTACCAAATTGTCAGTTCTCTCCTTTTCTGCTCACACCACCTTGCCTGGGCTGCCCTTGCCTCCCTTTGCAGCATGCAGTAGCCTTTTTCTAGTTGGTTTCTTTCCTTCACTCACAGCCTATCCAATTTTTGTTCTTCCTACTTTACCCAGAATAATCTTTTCAAATTTAGTCATAACAGTTTACCCTTCATGTCCCCAAGCCCAGCTATCCTTTGATTTCCTATAATAGTTAAACTGAAGATAGAAATAGTTTTGCAGCGTCCTGTGTGGCCAAGCCCTTGCCAGGTCTGTAAGTCTCATCTCACAGTGCTTCTCTTTGGTCTCCGCTCCACCTGTGCTGACCTTCTTGCTCTCGCAGCAGTGCCACCGTCCTGCTGCCGCAGATGTCTGCGCATTCTGTGTTCCCTCTACCTACACTGCCTTTCTCTCCTGTTCAGCTAGCCAGCTCCCACTCATCCGGAGGTGTACTTACCTTGCTGTCTCTTCCTCCCTGACAAGGAGTGTCTTCAGGTGCTTTCAACAGTGGTGAATTTGTTGTATGTATGCTTATTGATCTCCTTCCTGTAAGTTTCAGGAAGACAAGGATTGTGAGTGGTTTCTCCTGTCATGTATATCTTCACTGCCTGACTGAAAAGATAATCAGTAAATGTTTGCTAAATGACTAATAAGATAGAACCAAAGCAGATAATTGTACTGAAAAATATTTGTAGTAGGTAAGACTCAACTTGGCATATTTAATCTATGAGTGTGTTATAATACTGTTTCCTTTACTTAAAAAATGACGTAATGGTGGCACATGCCTTTAATCCCAGCACTTGGGAGACAGAGGCCGTTGGATCTCTGTAACTTCAAAGCCAGCCTGATCTACAAAGTGAGTTCCAGGACAACCAGGGTGACACAGTGAAACTCTGTCTCCAAAAACCAAAGAAGAAAAAAAAGACATAATGGGACTATTTTAAAAAGTCATAATGCGCAAGAAAATTATTTTATATTCTCACAGTTTGATAATACTTAATATATTTTAAATGAGAATCATTTTTATTATGGTTCCCTCATAATACATCCTAAACATTTTTAAGTTGTTAGAGTTACCACTTTCATTGACTGCATCTAAGGAAATGGTTTGGTTGTACTTTAAATTTGGAATGTGGTATGTACCTTTATATTAATTAATTTATGCTTACTTTAGTCTGAATAGAACATTTTAAGAGTTGGTAGTACTTAGTGGCACCATTGCTGATTTCTGTCAATTTTATAGACCTTCCACTAAGTGCTCAACACACACTTAGAGTTGAAAGGATTGAGTTGATGTGCTTATTTTTCTAGAGTTTGCTCAAGTTCATATAGTTAAATAAGTAACACATCTGGAATTTGACCTTCAGGCGGCCTATTTCCAAAGGTGGTTTTTACACTGTGCACCATTGCTAACATTTTGGAGGGCAGCAATGAAAAACTTTTGAGGAACTGAATGGGGAATGTATTCCAGATGTGGTGCCCAGATAGATTATAATTATAGACAATTACCTAACAAAAACGTAGCTTTTGGTAATATTGTTTTTAAATAGTAAGCTCAATTCATAGAAGGAAAAGCAAGTAGAAATGAACTTGTAAAAAAGTTGTTAATTTCACAATAAAAAATAAATTTGATGGCTTGTTCTTTTTTTTTGTAATAGTGTTTTATATGATTCTAAAAGTAATGTTATTTATTTGGAACAAATCCAGCACAGGGAAGTCACCATTGTTTTCAACAATAAGATCAATATGCAAATATCATTAATAATGTTTTAATTAATATGTAATTATAAAAATTTCATATCACTGACTACTAGCCTACATAATCTTCCAATTAGATAACTGTGACTCCACTGTTAATTATGTATCCCTTTTTACCTTTATAAGTAATGTTTTGGAACGTTATACAAACAGGAACTTGGTGCTTTTTCAGTTGGGCAAGTGTCCATGCTCTCTATTTTCTGCCTGTTCTTTGTTGCTCTCTGTAGCAAGCTTTCTTGTCAGAGTATCTTTGGATTGCCAGCCCCAAATATTGACATGGAGATGTCTTGTTACTTATGGAAGCTTGGCCTTTAGCTTAGGCTCGTCCCCAAGTAGCTCTAATAATTTAGTTAACCCATATTTTTTAATCCATGTTCAGCTATGTTGCTTTTTACCTTTACTCAGTACTCAGTCTCTCCCCCAGAAATCCTGCCTATCTTCTTCTGCCTAGCTATTGGCCATTGAGCTCTTTATTAAACCAATCAGAAGGTGCCTTAGGCAGAGACACATCTTCACAGTGTACACACATACTCTGCAACAGCTCTCTACTCTCTTCAGAAAGTTATAATTTATGTCTTGTTCAAAATTTATGGCTGCTGTTTATAGGACTGGTATGGTAGAAGTTACTTCCTTTTTACCAGACAGTGAACTCAGCTTATTGTATTCAAAATATGTCTTGTGGGTATCTTGTGATTTACAAGGAGGATAGTCAGATCATTTGTATCATGGTAATTACACACACACACACACACACACACACACAATGCAGCCCAGGAAGAACCAGCTTTCAGGCGCAGACAGGGCTCAAAGGGAAAGTCCACAGCATAGCGAAGCTAAGACTTTTTCTGTCTGAGGAGGTTAGGAAAGAAAACACAGTCAACACCTATTCTGATGGTTTCTCTCTTTATTCTCTCATGTTGAATCTCATCATACTGTTCTCTCTCATGTTGTACTCTGTTGTTGCTCCCCTACATTGCTCCATCCTATCATGTCTTTCCCTCCCCACCTTGGTTTTTCGAGACAGGGTTTCTCCATGTAGTTTTGGTGCCTGTCCTGACTCTCACTCTGTAGACCAGGCTGGCCTGGAACTCACAGAGATCTGCCTGTCTCTGCCTCCTGAGTGCTGGGATTAAATGCACCACCACCATCATGTCTTTTTATAGTTTATATATCCCAACAAACTCTTTCAGGCAATATAAGAGTTCTAATTATCCAAGAACACCTGTAGCCCTCATTTGGGGCTACAGAGTCAAATTATTTTCTGTAGCCTTGACTAGTCAGAATTTATTTTTACAAATTGAGGTCAGGAATGGGTGCAAGGACTTAATCATTTGCCAGCTAGCAATAATTGGACTGTCTTTGTATTTACGACTTAGCCAGATAGTACAGCTGTGTGTCCTTGTGACTTAAAACTTGGAAACGTTTATCTAAAAAACCATTAGCAAGGCACCTGGTCTAATCTAAAGCTACTTTGAAGCTTTCTATCAGCTAATAGTGAACAGCTATCTTGGCAGCTGGGGAAATTCAACTATTTTCCTATGTCGATCTGAGCTGTGATCTAAAGCTGGTCCTAAGAGTCTCACAGTCCTCATGGAACAATAGGCCCTGACTGCGTCAAAATTATACAGTGTCTTCCTGACAATCCACAGATATAAATGCCCAGAAGACCAAGATGTTTTCAAGAGATAAACACACTACAATACAGGCAGTGGGAGACTCCCCACATACATATACATTATATCAGATAACAGGTACAGCAGAAGCAAAAGGTATTCTGGAGTCTGTATTCTTGTAAGCCTTGCTTGAATGAGATACACCCATCAGAGTTTTTCTTCTGGTGAGCTGACACCTGAACTTCAGTTCCACCTGCTGTGCCCCTGACATGGCTACTGGCTACCAGCACATACACCCTTGCATATGGTTTAATTATATTGTGCAACACCCTGTTGTGATGCTCATTGTTAGTGATGTTTATCATTTTCTTGGCTTAAGTAAAAAAAAAAAAATCAGACACTAGTTTGTCCTTTACTGTGTTGCAAACAGTGGTCTTGGAGAAAACCAAATGGGAAAATTATATAGGTCTTAATTTAGACAAGAAATTGATTTTTTTTTCAAGTATTGCTGTAGTTGGACTTCTTCATCGGGATCATTGGCTTCCTAATAATGACACAAAGACTTGTTATTAATTATGAAAGCTCATCCAATAGCTTAGGCTTGTTTCTAACTAGCCCTTATATCTTAAATTAACCCATTTCTGTTAATTTACTTTCTGCCTTGTGGCTTTATTACCTCATCTCTGTAGTACCCATCCTGCTCGCTCACTCTGCATCTCCCTGGTGTCTGCCCTTCTTCCCAGCGTCCTCTCTGCCCTGAAAATCCTGCCTAGATATTGGTCATTCAGCGAGTGACACATCTTCACAGTGTACAAAAGGATTCTTCCACAACATAGTACATGTATGAGTAGATGAAAACTTTAATCCTGGAAATGCCTCTAGTATTTTAAATTCACTAATTACTGGTTTGAGCCAGATTTGCTTTCGAGCTTAAGAGAAGTATCTTTCTCTTGCTACCAAAAGCCTTCTTTTGATAAACATCATTTTATTTATTTTATGGATCATGCTGTTGCCAATTATACCTAGTAAAGCTTGTGTCTAACCTAAAGTTATAAAGATTTTATCTAGAATTTTGAGGCGTTTGACTAATTGACTGATTTGCTGGTTGGTTGGTTTGCGGTAAGATTTTGCTGTACCCTAGGCTGGTCTTAAACTTGACACAGTCCTCCTGACACAGGCTCCCCAGTATAGGGGTCACAATTGTATACCACCATGCATGACTTAGCCTGTGTTTTCTTTGTGCTTTATAGCTTCTTTTTTGATACTATAGCTAGTGATCAATCCTTGGGCCCCGTGTATGCTAGGCAAGATCTTTACCACTAAGCTACATCCCCAGGTCCAGTTTTATGATAAAATTTTAGTTCATTTTTACAAGATGTCGATGAAAATTACAATTTTTGCC
This sequence comes from Peromyscus californicus insignis, assembly GCF_007827085.1. Lineage (NCBI taxonomy): Eukaryota > Metazoa > Chordata > Mammalia > Rodentia > Cricetidae > Peromyscus > Peromyscus californicus. Next base: position 17,565,485 of record NW_026294584.1, read on the forward strand.
TGGAGATTTGTGCTTCACTAAAAACTCTCCTCTGTTTAGTTGCCTTTTCAACTAAAGCCCCAGCTGACCACATGTGTGCAGATTTCTTATTTTGCCTTTTAGTTAGCATGCAAAAATGACATTTGCATTCGCTGTTTGTTTTGTTGATCCTCCCATACTCTCCTTTCCGTTCTTCTGCCACCTGTCACCCTTGCAGTCCCCATAGTCCCTGTTCCTCCTTAATGTCACTGTGTTCCAGTACCCTCCATGCTTCCTTAAAACCTTTTTCCATCTCGTCCCCTGTCAAGTTCGTGACATACCCATATTTACACCCATATATAAAAATTAAAGGCTAGGGCCCACATATGAGAGGATATGCAGTATTTGTCTAAGTCTGGGTTGCTTCAATATAATTATTTCTAGGCATCCATTTTTCTTGAAAATTTGGTTATTTCATTTTTCATTACAGATGAAAAAAATCTGAATGTGTACATGTGCCATATTTTCATTATCTCTTCATTTGTTGAAGTCCATGTAGACTGGTTCCATTTCCTCGCTTTTGTGACTAGAGTAGCAGTAAACAATGATGTTCAGGTATCTCTGTGGTAGAGTATAGAATCCTTTGAGGATGTGCCCATAAGAGGTGGTAAAGCTATGTTGTATGTGGTGGTTTTATTTCCAGTTTTTGAGAAGCCTACATACTGATTTGCATAGTGGCTCTACCAGTTAACACCACAGCCAGCAGTGCAGAAGGGTCTCTAGCCTTCCACATCCTTGTCCTAGCATTCATCATTGTATTCTTTAGTGATTCTGGATAGAGTGAGATGGAATCTCAGTGGCTAAAGATGTTGAACACTTAAAAAAATGTATATTGACCTTTGTGTTTGTTTTGAGAACTGTGTGTTTGGCTCATTAGACCATTTGTTGACTGACAGTTGGGGAGGAGAGTGGTGGTTAATTTTAGCAGTATATCTATTTAAGATTTTCTCCTGTTCTCAAGCTGTCTTTTCACTCTGCTAACTGAGAAAGCCAGGAAAATACCATGACAGGCTCCTAATAATTCACTTAAGAACTAGGCCTCAGTTCCTGCCTCTTGAAACTGAACAGACAGTTTCTGAGGAAGCCACGAACAAAGGTCAATCAATCTTCAACGCCCCTGACAGCAGGTATAAGGGAGATAGCATGTACTAAGCCTGGGCCACTGGGCCAGCCCCTACAGTCAGTAGCTCAAGGTAATAACCAAATAAGAACAAAGCCTGGGACTTGTCCAGGCTTGTGTAAAATTGGGAAAACTGTAACTGTCACCAGCCCCTGCTAGCCCTAGCCAATTAGAACAGACTAATATGATTGCCACTCATGTAAGCCAATCATATCTGAGATGGCCCAACTGTCCCTGAAACTCCTCTTAGCTGTGCTTAAAAGGAGACTGCCAGCTTCTCTCAGGGTCGCCATCTTGCCTTTGTGTTGGATGGGCAGCCCCAGCATGCTGGTACCTTTACTCTCAAGATAATAAACTCTTGTTGATTGCATATATGGATGGTTGTCTTTTGTGGGACTTCTCCAGGACCCTAACACTAACAGTCTCCTTTTAAACTTTCTTTAACACTAACAATCTCCTTTTAAGCTTTCTTTAAAAGTCAAGAATCATTTTTCAATGTGTTTCACTTTTTTCAGTCTTAAGAAGAAATGCCAATACTGTTTTTCTCTTTGAACATACTGATGTTATAAGTTACCTTTTATAATACTCAACTGTAGCTGAACTACACTCAACCACTTTCCTATTCCAAGAGTAGGATCTAGTTGGCCTTGGGGTATCTGTCATCCTGTGCTTGTTTTCCTAATACTTTATGGAGCATTTGGCATTATAATGTGGTACATAGTTTTGCCAGTGTCAATTTAGCTTGACTTACAATGTTCTCTTTGTCAAGTAGACTGGATGTTCCTGTTCAGAATATTTGTGCATTTAACTCGAATGTGTCCCGAGCATTATCATCTGTGATTATATAATGTATTGAACCACTACTGATAAGCATGTTTGAAAATGTATTTTTCTGAGATCTAAATCAGATTTTTTAAGCATTAAAAAGGGCAGGTAACTTTTTAAATTTTCCATGAGTGAAACAACAGAGAAAGGGGAGATTGTAATTGTATGTAGGGTTCTGTGTACACTAGGTAAATAACAGAAATTGTAGACAGTGTTTTCTGATATGTTTGGCATAAAAAATGAGAAATAAAACAGAATAGAAAAGCCATGGCCCTACATAAAAAGCTTTAATCAATTTTACTGGTTTCTAGTAGAACTTTTAGAAGTTATGTTAGTGTGTGTATGGTGAGGGGGGTTCTTTATCTGTTCATCTGTTGATTATTACCTAGGTTGGTTGATGTGTATGTGTGTATAGCAAGAGGGGGGTCTTTGTTCATCTGTTGTTGATTGGGGACGGTTCTTTGTTCATCTGTTGATTATTACCTAGGTTGATGTTGGGGGGGGTTCTTTGTCCATCTGTATATTATTATCTAAGTTGATGTGGTGGGGGCAGGGGGGGGCTTCTTTGACTGTTTATCTGTTGATTATCACCGAGATTGGTGTAAGGGGTTTCTTTGTCTATTCATCTGTTGTTTAGTACCTAGGTTGAGTCCATTAGCCGTTGCAGTTAGTGTTAAGATAAACATGAGCATCCAGGTATCACGTTTGTAGGCTGACTTTGGTTCTTGTGAATAAGTGGTGTGACTAGGTTATATCATTCTGTTTTACATTTGAATGGGGGGGCACTTTTAGTACACTTGACAGTGTGTGGTGGGGAAAAGAACACACTCTTCCCTGCATCTTGGTTTCTTCACCTGAATAATAACTGAGAACTTCGTTGGGAGAAATAAATTAAGTAATTTACATATTATATATACAACCCCAAGCAAAATAATTGAATATTTTAGTTTGTTATTTTTAAAAAAAACTGGATTTTTGTGGCTCTGGACTTCATAATAACAAGTTTCACTTAACCATTTTATAATTGTTCACAGAAGGACAATTATCTGTTTTAAATTAAGACAGATTTAAGATCCCCTAATACAGATTTATATTTAATTCACTAAAACCTTACTTATAACCCAGTTGCCTTGGAAAGTTCCTTCTGCCTTCAAGCTCTTTACCAAATGACCTGTAGGACTATATAATCATTTTATAGCTAGAGACCATTGTGAAGATAGTTGCATTTATGAATTAAAAGAGGAAAGTGGCTAAACTAAACCTCTACCAAAAAAATAGTAAGTTCTAAATGATGTAAGCCATCTACTTAAAATATCAGTAGAAATTACTGGAAATTCTGAGCACTCTCTTAGAGTTTGATATTTGTAATAGGAGTTTAAATTCTATTTTAAAATATTACTAACTTCAGTCTACCTAGACATGCCTTGGTAATTAATTACAATTATAATTTATTGTACATAAATTCTGTGATTTTTTTTTTAATTCTGTGATTTTTTTTTTTTTTTTGATTTTTCGAGACAGGGTTTCTCTGTGTAGCTTTGCGCCTCTCCTGGAACTCACTTGGTAGCCCAGGCTGGCCTCGAACTCACAGAGATCCGCCTGGCTCTGCCTCCCGAGTGCTGGGATTAAAGGCGTGCGCCACCACTGCCCGGCTAATTCTGTGATTTTTTTAAACTTGGGTGACATGTATCTTTTTCATTTATCCTGTTTCTGTTATTACTAATAACAGGTTTCAAAACATTGTAGTTTCTGGGTTTTGATAGACATCTGTTCTATATTTCCTGAAGATTGGGACAGAGAGAAATTACTTGAAGCTTGGATGTCCAACCCAGAGAACTGCTGCCAACGGTCAGGTGTGCAGATGCCAACTCCACCACCAAGTGGGTACAATGCCTGGGACACACTTCCTTCCCCAAGAACTCCAAGGACCACACGCTCTTCGGTCACCTCTCCAGATGAAATCAGCCTGTCTCCTGGGGACTTAGATACCAGTTTGGTATGGCTTAGTGTACTTCCCATAGCTTCGCTTTCAGTCTTTTGACTTTCAAACTATGTGGTACCGTTCCATGGAGTTCATATGCTTCTTCAGAACTTTAGTCACTCCAAATTTGTAATAAATATGAACGCACCCTTTGTCTTATCTAGGAACCATTATATTATTGCAACTGAATGTTGTACCTTGCTTTGTTTTTTGTTTTTTTGTTTTTTGTTTTTCGAGACAGGGTTTCTCTGCGTAGTTTTGCGCCTTTCCTGGAACTCGCTTGGTAGCCCAGGCTGGCCTCGAACTCACAGAGATCCGCCTGGCTCTGCCTCCCGAGTGCTGGGATTAAAGGCGTGCACCACCACCGCCCAGTGATGCTTTGAAGGCTCAGTTATTTTCATGTTTTGGTAAATTCTTATTACCACAGAATGTTTTTGTGATCTCTGAATTATAGGTTGAAAAGCAAAATATTTTCTCACTTCAAAACAGTTTGGAAAAACTATGTACTATATTTTCACCTAAAAGTATTTAAATATAACATACATGAAATACTAAAACTTAGTTTGTAGTATGCATGCTTAACCTAAAACATAATTTTTAAAATCATTTGCTGAATGCTAATTTTTAAAGCATTTACAGAGTATTTTTATGATCATTTGCTTGTTTTAGCAAAGCTTCTGAGTTGGTCATTCAGTGCATTTCCTTAGTAAACGTTTCTCCTTTAATGGGGAGCAGTACTGCCTAACCAGCATACAACTGGTGGGCTGTGGAGGAGATATGCTTCTTGAATGGTTTAGTCACTCCAATTTGTAATAAATATGAATGCACCCTTTGTCTTGTCTAGGAACCATTTAGGAAAGCAAAATTCTATTCTGTAATTGACATTTTAACATAAAGTTTGCTTCTTATAAGTCATGTTAAAAGGTAACATAGTTTTGTATCAGACTTCCTTGCATGAAGACTTTACTTTGTGGCTTATTTTGGGGGTGGAGGTGAGGTAGGAGGTGCTAGCATTTGAACTCAGGTGCTCACCCCTGCTAGGTAATCACTGTACCACTGAGCTACATTCCCCAGCCCACGCTGCCACTTTAAAATCCTGAATTTCTGTATTCAAAGCACAAAGTTGCTCTGTTTCCACAGTGAGCATACAGTGCAGGACACACACTGAAGTGGTCGTCGTGTGCCTGTGCGATCTTGCCCTGAGTAGATGCTAAGGATTTGTTTCTTGTGTTTCCCTTTCCTGCTGCACAGTGTTGCTTAATAAGGAAACTTAGTTTGGTTTTTGCATTAAGACATTAAATGCCATAGCAGATACAAAAAAAAAAAAAGGCAGTCATGATATTTATTATTCAGTCCAAGCCAGGCACTCTTAACAGACTTGGTAGCATTGGAACATTTAATTTTCTAAGATTTATAATTTTTGTCATTAAACTATTGAAGAAAATGACTGTATTGCTTCTCTTCAGAGTATGACCCTATTAAATCACTTCTCTTGTTTATCTCTAGTGTGACATTTGCATGTGCAGTATTTCTGTATTTGAAGACCCAGTGGATATGCCCTGTGGACATGATTTTTGTAGAGGATGTTGGGAGTCGTGAGTATATGAGCGGCTTATTCATCTCTCACTACATGAGAGCACCTTTGGTTTGGTCATGACAGTGTTGGCTTTCAGTGTTTAATGGTGTGGATCATTTATATTGGTTTCTGAGCTACACTGAAATGTACAAAGAATATTTTGTCTTTCCTCTTTGACATCAAAGTATATTGATGTCTAAACAATTGTATTAGTATTTTTGTTTATATTACACATAATATAAATTTCAGATGTAACCTCAATATCAAGAATCAGTTTCTGTCTTCTATCCCAAGAATTTTAAGCATTTGTGGTGTCTGAATTTTTTAAAGCAAATAGCTTTGAAAATCTGTAAGAATGCAGATATTTGAAATTCTTTTTTGTTATTCCGAAGTCAAATGCCTATGCTAGAGATTGGGTGTGTATTACAATGGAAATTTTATTTTGCTTCTCATGTTTTTCTCTCATTTCCTCTTTATTACCTTTCTTAGATTTACACATTCTCATTATATGTTAACTTTATAGTTGCACTTTTTGAGAGAGCTCGTGAAACAACTGAAGACAGTATAAATGAGCAGTACAGTATCTTACTATCTCTGTGTGGAGCGTTTACCCACCAACCCCACAGTTCCTCCGAGTTTTCTTGAGTGCGAGCAGCAGGAAATATTAGATAGAAGGATTTAGATTGTGGAGATAATCAGAAAATAAAGTATAGCCTCAAGAGGGCCTGGAACCTATTCCAGTGAGCCCTGACTGTGTCTGCCCCAGGGTATTTATAGAAACGCCAAGGGATGGAACAAAAGACCTCCCCCCAGCACAGCCAAATGCAGACCATCTCAGACACCTGCACTCAGGCCTGTGGTCCAATCATCCTCTCTATGCGGACCTGCTGGGTAAAGCCAGGAGGAACCTGAAAACGGGCCCCCACATCTCTGGAGGCTCACAAAGCTTCATTTGATGATTGAAGCAAAGTATGTCATAAGTGTCTAAAAAATCTTTCATGCTTTTTTCATGGAATATTGGGTATCAGTGTAGGGTTCTTGGGAGCATTATGTGAGCGAGAAAGCAAAGGCCTGGCAGGTTTTCTGCATTTGTTTTTCGTTTTGTATTGCTTTGTTTTACAGTTTTGCTGTGGTGCAGTTGACATGTATCAACCTATACACTTAAACTAAATTAATTCATAAATTGAGACATGTATATACCATGAAACAGTCACCACAATCAAGATACTGAATATCTCCGTGAGCTTCCCAAATGTCCTCACTGGAGTGGAGCTAGCTTAGTGAGTAAAATGGTCGCCCAAGCATAGCAAGCCAAGCTCAGTCCCGGGAGCACACACAGAAACGTCAAGCATAGCAGCATGCATTATAGTCCCAGTGCTAGACAGGTAGACAAGTCTTAACCCTGGGGCTCCCTGGCCAACCAGTCTAGCCTCATTTTTAAAAACTAGCACTCTAGTTCCATGACATTGGGAGACTGTCTAAAAGGAGGTAGATGATAGTGTTTCTAGAATAACTCTGGAGGTCATCTGGCCTACACACACACACACACACACACACACACACACACACACACACACACACTCCCAGTGTGTGCCTGACACACACAAATATGCATATATGCATTAAAAACTTAACCATTTCTCCTTGAATCTCTCCTGTACACATTTCTCCCTCCCTCCACCCATGAATTTATATAAAACATCCTGATCTGTATACTGGTTTCGTTTGTGGTGCTTGTATGTTTTCTGCAACAGTAGGGAGCAGAACTTCAATGGGAGGAAACAAACTGCTTTTCAAAAAACTCCGAATAACTAAATATTCCTGGTTTTGTTTCAAGTTTTAAGTATAGACTAGACTTTTTAGTCTACTAGGATCAAGTCAGTAGAGCTGATACAAGTAAAGTAGTTCACAGGGTCCAAACCCACAGCCTGAAGCAGTCTTTGACCCGGTTCTGGAGCAGGTATTCAGTTTTAAAGTGTTAACTGTACTATTTGAGGAAGTGTTAACTAGGTTTTACATTTTGTGGTTGTTGAACTTGGTTCCTATGTGAAAATTAACCTTGCTTGGGAATTACTTGAATTTTTTTAGCCTTTTTTGAACTTGCATGCATAACTAGTGTCATAGGAATTAGTCCCCATTCCTATCAAAGACTAAACAATCAAGGTTTTGGTAAGATTTAATACTTTGTTCCTGTTTTCCTTGTCCCTGCTATCTAGCACTGTCCACCTGATTCAGGACAGCTCTGGTCACATCAGACACCAGTAAAACAAATTGTGTGGCTGATATATCAATTTCAAAAGATTCTTTTAAAACTAATAGCAGTCTGGCCAGGGGGATGATAACTTAGCAAGTAATGGCGTTGGCCTCTAAGCCTGCGGGCCTGGATTTGCTCCCCCAAACCCGAATTATGGAAGGAGAGGAATGGCTGCTGCAGGTTGTCCTCTGGTCTCTACGTGCACACTGGTGTGTGTGCCCCGCCTCCACACACAAAGAAACAAATGGGAAGATTTTTTCAAAGCATTCTTTCAGCGGCACATAGAAAAATGAAGCTTGGCTTTAATGAAATGCAGTGTGAGCCTGAGAACCTCCCGTCGACTTTACTCTTCCCATCTTCCCTACATTGTCATTGCAGCCAGATGCTCTGGGGAGCTGTGCCAAGGAATGAAAGACAAGGAAATTTTTCTTTTCCACCCACACAGATACATTCTTCTGGATAGTAAGGCTTAAACCTCATGTCTAATGCCGTCTTTCTAAGTCTCCCTTGATTTTTTTCTTCCTAAGTACAGTGAAATTAATAGATAGCACTAAAGGAAGAAGACATCAAAAGTTATTGATCATAATAACCAGGCAGTCATAATTTAGTTGCTTATTCTCCATTTGTTTTCTCTAGAATTGTTAAATAAAGTATGATCCACAGCTAGAAGGTATCCAAGTTGGTAGAATGCTTGGCTAACATGCGTAAATTCCAACCTTAGTATAAACCTGGCCTGCTGGCACATGCCTGTAATCCCAACAACACATATGAAGTAGAGGCAAGAGGACCAGAAATTCAAGGACATTCTCAGTTAGTTATATAGCAAGTTTGAGACCCTCCTAGGGGACGTAAGAGCTTGTCTAAAAAAAAAAAAAATTTTTTTAATCTATTAAAATCCAGACTTAAAAAGTTTATTTCTTGCTTGTATATACATGATATTAAATAACTGTTATAACACCTTCTAAAACATACAGATTCTTGATCAATACCAGGTCTTTTGCATATATTTTACTATCTCATCTGTGTAACAGCCCTGGGAAGTACATATTAGTATCCTCATTAAAATATGATGAAAATAAGGCTTTTATCATTAAAATAAATTGCTAAAGATCATTAAAGACTAAAATTTTTCTAGCTCAAAACGTTTTGTGAATGAGTTCATTCACCTTGTACTTCTTTCTACTTTGCAATATGCCTTTTTCTTATTACATCATTAGTGTACATAGAATATAACATAGAACTCATTTTAATATTCATCTAAATGAAATATAAAGGAAAACATTTCCTTTTAAAGAGTATGCTCTGAAAGGGGTTGGGGATTTAGCTCAGCGGTAGAGCGCTTGCCTAGCAAGCACAAGGCCCTGGGTTCGGTCCTCAGCTCCGGAAAATTAAAAAAAAAAAAAAGTTGGGGCTGGAGAGATGGCTCAGAGGTTAAGAGCACTGGTTGTTCTTCCAGAGGTCCTGAGTTCAATTCCCAGCAACCACATGGTGGCTCACAACCATCTGTAATGAGATCTGGTGCCCTCTTCTGGCTTGCAGGCGTACACGCAGGCAGAACATTGTATACATAATTAATAAATAAATCTTTAAAAAAAAAAAAAGAGTATGCTCTGTACTCCATTGCTACTACAAAAAACTTCATTTATCTCTGGTTAATTTCCCTTGTATTTAAAGGGATAAAATATCGAAAATTAAAATGACCTTTCTAGGTCACTCAGTTCTGAGTTTTCTTATGTGAAAAATGTTTCAGATTTTTCAAATGACAAAGTAAAACAAATAGAAACTTATATAAAAAGTGTATGTATGTGTGTGAGAGAGAGGTGCTGGAGCAAGTACTGAGTGTTTTAGGTGATAATCCATGTTTTATTGGTATGCTCTTTGTTTGTTTGGCTTGATTGTAGTTGGTCTGGGTTTTAGATTTGGGCAGGTTTTCACTCTAATGTAGTCTTAGGCTCCCTTGCAAACTCGAAGCCCTCCATCCAGCCTCAGCCTCTCGAGTGCAGTTACAGTGAGCTAGCTACCACATGCAGCTCTGGCAGAGAGCGAGGACTGCAGAGGAAACACAGGTCTTGGTGCATGCTAAACATAGACCATTGCACTGTATAGCTAGCTCTTGGTGCTATTATAACTACACTCTCACAGAAAAGTCATCAAAAAGAAAAAAGTTGTTAGGTTGTACAAATAACTTACATCCTCTCCCTTTTCTCTGTCAATTGATATTCTAACAGGTTTTTAAATCTGAAAATTCAAGAAGGTGAAGCCCATAACATTTTCTGCCCTGCATATGAGTGCTTTCAACTTGTGCCTGTGGATATTATAGAAAGCGTAGTTTCTAAGGAGATGGACAAACGCTACCTACAGTTTGATATTAAGGTATGGGACCAGTTTACTAAGCCTGTGTTGTACTTTTATAAACATAATGGTATTCTCTATTTCCAGAAAAAAATGCATATGTGAATGGTGATAAAAACTTTGAACCAGAGCACCATTGGAAAGTTAAGCCCCACAAAAGAGCTGTTTACTAAATTGCTTGTCCCATTTTTACAAGTGATCGATGAAAATAGCATTCATAGTTCCTACTCTTCCCCACAACAATATTTTATATTCCTGAGAAGAATATTTAGAAACAAAATTTTAACTTGGAAATTAGTAATTTTTATTCCAAATAATAGTTTAATTCACTAAATTATAATTTTTTATCTTTTTCCTATCTTCTGTTTTCATTTAGGAGTTAATCAGAAACATGCAAATTACTCTTTTTTTGTGTGTATGTAACTTAAAATTTTTATTTCAGTTACTTTGAATAGATTTTTCTTACTCTAAATACTATTATGTAATCGTAAAAAAATAGGCCCAACTCTTTATGTATTATAATACTGATTTTTATGTATTTATCAAGATGACATTTAGAAATTTATTAAAATATAACCTGTAATTATACATAAGTTTCTGCTTACATTTAATCAAAAGAGTAGCGCAGTATGTAACCATTCTCATGTTAGACATTTTATGCAGATAATTGCATTTTTACCTTATTATCATTTACCTAGTTTTAGATTAAAGAAAAAAAGTTTTGAAAATCATTCTATTACTAAGGTAAATGCCTCATTTTTGCTTCTAACATATTTCCAGTACTGTTTTTATAATGCTGAACTCTTGTGTTTAATTTTGTTCTTTTATTTGCTTTTAGTCAGTGTGGAGATCCTCTGTTTTAGAATTTGCAGCTGATATAGTTTCTTTTGTTTTTCTTATGATTTTTAAACAGGCCTTTGTTGAAAACAATCCTGCCATTAAATGGTGTCCTACTGCAGGCTGTGAAAGAGCAGTCAGACTGACCAAGCAGGGGTCGAATCCCTCGGGGTCTGACACACTCAGCTTCCCCTTGCTCAGAGCCCCTGCCGTGGACTGCGGCAAAGGACACCTCTTCTGCTGGTTAGTATACGGCAGGCCAGAGCTGCCGCACCGTTGTGCTGACAGTGTGTAGACTTTGAGCCTTGAATCCAGGAATTTAGGAATGTGTAATAAACAGATCGTAGCTATCGTGGGATTGATGCTTTCACCATGCCAAGTCTTTGAAATGTGATTGTATAGTATTTAATTGAGTTATTCTCCCAGTGCTCTGAGTTGAATACTGTTATATCCACACTGTCCATAAGGCAGCTCAGTCATGGAGACATGTCTCAGTGTTGTACAGCTAGGAAATGGCAGAAATGGAAATAGAAACCCACTGTTGGTTCCAGAGCCCAGTTACTTAATCTATAACAACAAAATTGCTGATTATAGATTAGAAAATGTTCATAGTTTCATCGCTCCGTAAACTACAAGCCTTGGGCAACCATTCTAAGCCAGGGGTGTTTAGGATTACCAAGCAGACTTTTCCATATTTCCATCCTGGACTTAAACATGTATTATTTTTTTTTTTTAAGAGAGGCTCTCCCAAAATGAATTCTCAGGTGACTTTAAAGCATGATCCTAGTTAAGAACTTATGACTATACATAGCTTCTGTTTTACTTAGTTTCTAGTGATGTTGTTGTTTGTTTTTACTCTTTACTCTTTTGACTCTTTGGGGGACCCGCCACCCAACTCCCAAGTCACACACAGAGACTTTCTTATGAATGCCCGGCCTTAGCTTGGCTTGTTTCTAGCCAGCTTTTCTTAAATTATCCCATCTACCTTTTGCCTCTGGGCTTTTACCTTTCTCTGTTTCTGTATACCTTTCTTTCCCTCTTACTCAGTGGCTGGCTTCTGGAGTCCTCTTCCTTATCCTGCTCCTCAATCTTTTCTCTCAGATTTCTCCTCCTATTTGTTCTCTCTGCCTGCCAGCCCCACCTATCCTTTCTCCTGCCTTGCTATTGGCCAGTCAGCTCTTTATTAGACCATCAGGTGTTTTAGACAGGCAACGTAACACATCTTCACAGAGTTCAACAAATACAACATAAAAGAATGCAAAAGCATCATTCATCAAATGTTTCACAGCATAAAGGAGTGTTACACATCTTAAAATAATATTCTCCAATGCCTCCTAAGTACTAGTAAGGTTGAACTGATGATCAGTTAATATTGCAAAGAATATGTAACCCAGCAGGCTCTTTTAGTTTTGTGTTTGTCAGTAAGCCACATTCTATTTATTCCAAGTAGATTCAACTAATAGTTTTCTTTAATTAGGTGATCAGAAAAAGTATTCTGCCTTTTGTCTATTTCCAGAATTACCACATATTGTATGAATACACTTTTTAACTTTTTTAAATGTTTTGTGTGTGTGTATTATGGGTGTGTATGGATCCATGAGTGTCATGTGCACATATGCAATCAGGACAGGTCTTTCCTTGCACCTTCTGAGTCCCAGGGACCAAATCCAGTTGTCAGACTTGGCAGCAAGGGCCTTCCCTACCGAGTTGAAATCCACTTGAGATTTTCAGATTCAAACTTTAGTCTTCCAGCCACAATCTAGTCATATACTCATAGCACTGCTAATCGTAAAAAAGCACAGTAATGGAACTATCCCTACACCATCTTGTCTATTTCCTGCCATTATTGTAAACAATACCATGTTGGAGGTCAGAGGTCAGCTAATTACTCTGTAGACCTAGTTTTTAAAATGAAGTTTTATTGGAACACAGTTGTGCCCTTCCATGCAAGTTTATTTATGTATTTTCTGTGTCTGTTTTGGAACTGTAACAGCAGATGAAGTGTTGCCACAATGACCATTGGTACACTATTATTTAAAATATTTACTGTTTCACCCTTTACAGAAAAAGTTTGCTTACTAGACTTTGGATATAGTAATTAAGAAAACAATACCATATTACTACTTTTCTGGCTAAATTAGACTGAACAAATTAACATACCAACAAAACTCTTAGCAATAAGTTCTATTCATGTGCCTTAAAGGTAATTTTTCAAAACATTTGAAAGAAAAATTTCTAATCTTTACACTTTTACATTTTTTATTATTTACCATGTTTCTGACACTACTTCACTAACACGAAAGATGAAGTGGAACTGTAGCATGAAAAATGACTTGATAAATGCAAATGAGCATTTTTTTTTAAGATTTATTTATATTTATTTATTATGTATACAGCGTTCGGTCTGCATATATTCCTGCACACCAGAAGAGGGCTCCAGATCTCATTATGGATGGTTGTGAGCCACCATGTGGTTGCTGGGAATTGAACTAAGGACCTCTGGAAGAGCTACTGGTGCTCTTAACCTCTGAGACATCTCTCCAGCCCCAAATGAGCATTACTTTCCACAGATAAATGGAGTTTAGATGGATATCAGCCAACTTTACTGAAAACTATGAGTATTAAATAATAAAAGATTTTATTTTTCTCTTCTAAGTCACTGTGAGATCTCTTGAGAAAATTAAACTCTGGTGCACAAAGGCACCCATCATGTCCCTCCTGTGCTGCTGGAATGGAACTAGTTGTAAACCATTCCTGAGAAAATTTAGAAAACTTATCATATAAATCATTTTGTGAGTCCTTCGGTTCAGTTGAGGAATCCTAGTTGAAAGATGCTGAGTTTTAAAGTGGAAACACCACAACGAAGGAAAACAAAGTAAATGCCTAGGAAACATTTAAATATAACATTTTCTGAGCGATCACAAAGATAAAGTTTTGAAGAAAAAAAGAACCTATGACTAGCTTTACCCAACGTTCTGTGGTTTCTATGGTCTTAGTTTCACTAGACTTCTCCTTGTACCATGTCGGTGGAACGTTTACTTCCTTGTATTCTTCTACATTTTCTTCTTATGCTCCATGTAACAAGCTTGTTTTGATCTAGAATAAATAGACCTCTTTGCTGATAGGTCATACTTAAAAATCTCTCTCTCTCTCTCTCTCTCTCTCTCTCTCTCTCTCTCACACACACACACACACACACACACACACACACACACACACACACACACACACAAGGCTATAAATGGTAAATTTGCCCACATTTGGAGAAATGTACCAGTTTACTCTTTCTGTTGCCTAAAAATATCAGGCTGGTAATGACCAAGGTCTACTGGAGATGACAGGCCAAGATCTCAGATTCTGTTTTGAATTCCATCCCAGTCTGGGATCTGTGAAAGGCTACATGGATGTAGGTCACATTTAACAATCATTGCTCTTTCTCCCTTGTGCAGAAGGACAGTGGAGAACTTCACACATTGATACATCATTTTCTGGACATAGGCCTGAGGGGAAGTGACTTGGTTAGAATGAAATTAGGTTTTGTGAAGGACAAACTCAAACTTTAAGTTACTTAGTTTAATCTAGTTGCCTTTCAGTTTTGATACTCACTCAACTATATGATTGCTACATAGTTTTCTGGACTTTCTATATTGCCTACCTCAGCACTGTGAGCATTTAATATATAATCCTTTTTTTCATTCTTTGCTTCTTAGTCATATGGGATAAATATTTTGAACTGTAATCAGAAATTATGAGTAGAAATGATCACAACTTCTTATGTCTTATCTTATTTCACCAAGAAACAAAATCTTTTGTGAAAGGAAGCTGTGCAAGAGAGAACTTTACGAAGTCAAGGCTTGTGACTGCTTTTGCCCCTTTCTTTACCCCCACAGTAATTAACCCATCTTCTGTGCTGTGTGCATGTACACACTTGGCACCCACCTCTGTGTGTGCAGTGCTTGCCAACAGTCTCTGCCTTTTTAAAAACATGCATTTATTCTTATTTTATGTATATGTGTGAGTGCCTGTGTGTATGTATGTATGAGCACCACCTGCATACCCTGTACCTGGGGAGTTCAGAAGAATGTAATCAGGTCCCTTGGAACTGGAGTTACAGAAAGTTGTAGCCACCTAATGTGGCTGCTGGGAACTGCACCCAGGTCCTCTGAAGAACAGTAAGCACTTTTAACCAACAAACCATCTGTCCTGTTCTCTACCTTGATTTTTGAGACAGGATCTCTCACTGAACCAGGAGCTCACCTTTTGTGTAGACTGGCCAGCAAACCCATAATCCTCCTGTCTCCACCTCCTAGCATTGGCATTACAGTTGTGCATCTCCTCACCTGGCTTTTACATGGGTACTAGGGATCTGAATTCAGTTCCTCATGCTTGTGCACAAGCACTTTGCCTATTGAACCTCAGAAAGTTTTCCAATGATGACCAAAACAAAACAAAAAACAAAAACCACACACACAAAATGGTTGACCCTAGAATACTTTCTCCCCTTAACTTATATAAATAGAGGGTTTTTTTTTTTTTTTTTTTTTGGTTTTTCGAGACAGGGTTTCTCTGTGTAGCTTTGCGCCTTTCCTGGATCTCGGGCCGTAGACCAGGCTGGCCTCGAACTCACAGAGATCCGCCTGCCTCTGCCTCCCGAGTGCTGGGATTAAAGGCGTGTGCCACCACCGCCCGGCAGAGGGTTTTTTTTTATCTGACTAAAATCACCTCTAGGTGGTATTCACAAACTGGAAGGACTCTGACTTTAACCAGTGACTGGTCCCCCTGTTTTCCATTGTATAGATTGAATATACCACAGTGTGGCTTCTCTGCCCTCTGAATTAGCACAGAGCCTATTTTATCTTATATGAAACATTTAAAGATTCATTGTCAGATGCTTGGCCACCAGCATCCATATCTATCAAGACCAGAGCTAAGATTTAACATGGTATACTAATCATCTTGTCTTACTGCAGAATGGCCTTAAGTCAAATCACAGGATTTTGCACTTGAATCTGGGAACTCATTTGGAAGGATCTCCTGTAAGTCAATAGACAAACCTACCTTAGAGTAATTTGCTCGAGTTTACTGGTAAGGGCTGAAAGATGTAGCTGAGTGGTAGGTCATATAACTACTAAACAGGAGGTCCTAGGATCCATCCACAGTACCACCAAAACAAAGATAAAATGTTACTGGGAAGATATTCTAAATAATAACATGGTGGGATTTTTCATATTGTGTAACAAATGAGATATTTGTTTACTGAAATACCTAGGATCATGAATCTTAATTATAGTAAAGAACAGTTTATGAACTCATCTTTCTCTCTAGAGACTTCATAGTCAGAGAGGATCTTTAAAAGTCTTCCAAATAAAATAAAGTTATCCTCTTGTGGGGGGGCGGGGTGAATAAAATAATTACATATAATTCTCTTGTACAATAGGTCCCCTAAGATAGTAGCTCCACATGGAAAGAGTGGGTTTTCCTTGGCATATCTGACTGTTAAGTGTCAGAGTCCTGATGACTAGCAGCATTTCCCAGGTCTTTACAACCAGGAAATAAAGATGTACTGTTCTTTATTTGGCAAATCTCAATCATTGCTAAAATATTGTAAATACTCTTTACAGAACAGCATATTCAAACACTGCTTAAAAGTTCAATTTACTGAATTTCATTCAGTAAAGTACATATTGATACTCTAAGAGTCTGCATTTGAGCCTTACCTCTGCCACTGCCTCCCAGTGTGATTCAGTGATAGACAAGCATCCTCTATTACAGTGGTTCTCACCCTTCCTAATGTGCAGTCCTTTAATACAGTTCCAGGTACTCCTGTGTGGGCGTATCTGTATGTGGGCAGACCCGCCTGGAGACAGAGAGGCACTGTCTCTGGTCCTCCTAAGACCATCAGGAAATAATGTATTTTCTGATGGTCTTAGGTGACCCCTGGGAAAGGGGTAGGTGACACCAATACCAAAGAGTTGTTTGGAAAATGAGTTCTGAGGCTAGAGAGGTGGCTCCCTGGGCAAAGTGTTTGCTTCACAAGCATGAGAACCTATATTCAGAAACCCAACGCCAAATAAAAAGCCAGAAGTGGTGGTGTGCACCTGTAAACCAGCACTGGGCAAGCCAACGAAAGAAGATTCTGGGACTTGCTAGCCAACTAGTCTTGCTTCAGTAAGAGGTCCTGCCTCAATAACTAACTACCTAACTAAATACATAAATAAACGCTGCCTAGGTAGGTAGGTAGGTAGGTAGGTAGGTAGGTAGGTAGACAGACAGACAGACAGACAGATAGAAAGATAGACAGATGATAGATAGGTAGATGAAGTGGAGAATGATAGAGGAAGACACCCAGTGGCAACCTCTGTCCTACACACACACACACACACACACACACACACACACACACACACACACACACATATGCATACATGTAGTTACTTAGAGTATAGCCTTCAAGACTCAGAACTCTAGCTAAAGCAAATAACTATCAAAATGACAAATCTTACTTAATTCACTTGTGATTTGTGATTACTAAGGTTCTATAATTACATGTCACTTAAATATCTAACTTCTTGATAGAAATTTTTTCAAGTAGTAAAGCTTGAAAGGAGTAGAAGGTTTTTCTTTTTTCGGCCGCTTTATATTCCTACCAACAGTTATGCATACTGACACATCTTCAAGAAAGGGCCGTTCTTGTTCTGTTGATGTTAGGTTAGCATCTGGGGGTGAAAACTCTAGACAGCCATGTGTTTCTTCAATTCCACTTATAACTAGCCAAGATCCTCCTCTGTACCATGTTCTGTGGACATCTTGAGATACAATTTCAATAGATATCAGGTAGTAATCACCGATTAAAACTTTAGGAGTGAGGTGTGGTAGTGCATCCTTGTAAACTTGGGAGGCTGAGACAGGAGGATCACAGGCTTGAAGCCAGCCACTTATACAGCAAAACTACATTTCAGAAGTTCAAAAAAAATCTTAAAGAATTTAGCTTTATGATATCAGCAGGACTACATCTGCAATCTAGATTATCACCCAGCTACTCTATCTAGTAGCCGTTATTACAATACTTTGGAGTCCAAACCTCTTCTCGGATGAGTTGGTGCTCAAAGATGACATTTAATAACAGCCATGTCGACTTCTGCTTGAGTGTCTCCTTTACACCCACACTTAGTGCTCCTAGGAACACTGTCCCCACCTCCTGGAAATGTTGCTGATTGGGCTGGCGCCTGCAGCAGCAACAAGCCTGTGTCCTGTGAGACTCTGGGAAGGAAGGCCTTCTGTTGCCGTCTAAGGCCACACGGTCATAGAGAACCGTGCACTTCGATAAGCAGTTACAGCCTTTTCAAGAGGTCTTGTTTGGCTTTCTAGATTCTGTTTGACAGCATTGGGTTTTTGCTCCGTCATTTTCTTTTAGATTCTGACAGCAGGACCAATATACTAGTATTGATTCCTCTAGGAGAAGATAGTGAATATGCTATTTAATATCCAGGGGTGAAAAAAACTTAATGGAACTAATTTATATTTATTGATTTCACTCATTTCCTTTAGTTGCTGACAATGTATAACTTTTTTTTTTTTTTGCATCCTAGGATTTTTTTTTCCTACTAACAAGTAGGCTTTTTTTTTTTTAAATGAATGGTGAGAAATGTAGATTCTGCATTCCCACATGAATTCTCAAGCACGAGATGGGACACTGTTTCTATCCATGGCTATAGCATGTACTCCTTCCTTGTGTGTGATAGTACAGGTGCCTAGTGAACATTTGCAGTTATCACAGATCTGAGCCCGCACTGCACAGCATGTAACACATGCACCTCTGTTTCTACACAACCTAGTGGTTTTGAGTGTCTATTAAGTGCACCTGCCACCTCTTACCTTTCTCATGATCCCCAGAGGCCCTGTGACTGTGTAGCAGCAGTTCTCCTCTTCCTCTCCCCAACAGCCTTGGTAACTGTTTCCTTTTCTTTCTCTGTGAATCAGCCTTCTCTCCTTGTAATAGCAGTGAAATCCTACAGGTTTTATCCCTTTGTATCTGGCTTATTTCCCTTAACAAACGAAGGGCGTGTGTTTGAGCCCTTGGTCCCAAGCTAATGCACTGTTTCAGGACAGTGTGGAGCATCTGAGACGTGGGGCCAAGCCTGAGGAAGTGGGTTGCTGCTGTGTCACAGGTGGGACCCCAGCCCCATGCCTTCCCCACCAAGATGATGAATCCCCTGCTTAAACCCAAAGTAAGCCTGCCCCTCCCCAGCTGCTTCTGTCATGGTGTTACTTTGTCACAGTGAAGAAACAGTAGTAATACAATCCCAGAGCTTGAAGTTGCTGAGTTAGATGGTAGTCCTCTTTCACCCTGGAGAAAACCACCAAGCTGTTCTCCAGACAGCTACATCAGTATTAGCATTAGTATTAGCACACTGTCTGTCAGCAGTGCCCAGGGCTTCCAGTTTTTTAAGTCCTCACCAATACTTGTTATTTCTTGTTTTCAGTACTAATTATGCTAATGAGTATGAAGTAAAATCATTATCAGTAGATTTTTAATATAGTGAAATATTACCTCTTAGTTTGTAAGGCTTTATCTAGGCCAGTTGGTATGTCTTAACAAACTTAACCTTTTTTTAGTTTTTTTTAATTATTTATCTTTATTAAGAAATTTTTTATTCATTTTATATACCAACCACCGATTCCCCTCTCATCCCTCCTCCCGCTCCCAGTCTCCCCCCCCCCAGTCCCATCCCCCATCCTCTCCTTTAAAAAGGGTAAGGCCTCCCATGGGGAGTCAGCAAAGCCTTACACATTCAGTTGAGGCAGGTCCAAGCCCCTCCCCCTGCATCAAGGCTGTGCAACGTGTCCCACCATAGGTAATAGGCTCCAAAAAGCCAGCTCATGCACCAGGAATAGACTCTGATCCCACTGCCAGGGGCACCTTAAGCAGATCAAGCTACATAACTGTCTTGATTATGCAGAGGACCTGGTCCGGTCCCATGCAGGTTCCACAGCTGTTGATCTCAATTTCATGAGCTCCCACTAGTTTGGTTAGGTTGTCTCTGTAGGTTTCCCCATCATGGTCTCGATAGCCCTTGCTCATATAATCCCTCTTCCCTCTCTTTGACTGAACTCCTGGAGCTCAGCCTGGTGTTTGCTCTGCATCTGCTTCCATCAGTTACTGATGGAGGCTCTATGATGACAGTTAGGGTAGTCACTAATCTGATTACCGGGGTAAGAAAGCTCAGGCACCCTCTCCACTATTGCTAGGAGTCTAAGCTGGGGCCATCCTTGTGGATTCTTGGGAACTTCCCTAGCACCAGGTTTCTCCCTATCCCCATGATGTCTCCCTCTATCAAGATACTTTTTTCATTGCTCTCACTCCATCCCTGTTCCATCTTGACCATCCAGTTCCCTTATGTCCCCATCCCCCATCCCCTACCCTCCATTGCCCCCCCCACACACACACATCCCTAGTTTACTTAGGAGACCCATGCATCCCTGTTAGGGTCCTCCTTGTTAGCTAGCTTCTCTGGAGCTGTGGGTTGTAGTCTGATTATCCTTTGCTTTAAATCTAGTATCCACTTATGAGTGAGTACACACCATGTTTGTCTTTCTGAGTCTAGGTTACCTCATTCAGGATGGTATTTTCTAGTTTCATCCATTTGCCTGCAGATTTCATGATGTCATTGAACAAACTTAACCTTTATAAATAAAATCTTCATTTAAGAAGGTAGTAACAGTGGTATTAATATGTCCAGCTTTTGGAGTTTCTCTCCCTAATGACACATGGTACACAATGTGCACCATGTTGAATCAAAATGAGTGATTTTTTAAAGGGTTTAGACTCTTTCTTAATATTTGTGCTCTAATATAGTCATAGAAAGAATGTATAATTGAATTACAAATGATAAATTGGTATTTTCAGTTATTTATATCTAATTTCCAAGATCCCTGTAACAATAACTTTTGGTTGCTTGCACGGCAGTTACCAGAGGTTTTGGAGGTGGATGTCACAGTACAAATATGATTTGCAGTGCTAGGGAGATGGCTGTGTGGATTCAGTGTTTGCTGAGCAAGCGTGAGAACCTGAGCTTGGATCCCTGATGCCTACAGAAAAGCCAGATCTGGTAGCAGGTGTCTGTAAGCCCAGCTCTGGGGCTGCAGTGAGTGGACACAGGTAGATCAAACTAGAAGAATTACTTGAACAGTTCTTCTCTAACTCTAAAATGAAGGAAGGTCATGGGGTGGTGTAGTCGGGCCTGCTCTAATGTACCTCTAAGAGCATGCAGTGCTGGTAACAAAGAACACACCTGAGATCAAGAGTTAGAAGTCTGTGTGAGGCTAAAAACAATTAATAGTTGTTTTATAGTTCTGAAAACTGCAAAACTCAGTTGTATACTAAATAATCTATGTGGGACTTTTAAAATGTACAACCATACTGATTTTTAAAATTGGATTAAAGTTGTCTAGCTTTGGAATCTCATTTTCAAATCCACTTTTGAAATGCTTCATATATCATTTGTACCTTAATTTTTTTCAATTTTCAAATTGGATTAATATTTACCATCCATGTATTTTTATCCAGATAGTGATGAGGACTATTTTTTGATGGCTTTTCTGTTTTGTTTTTTTAGGGAGTGCCTTGGTGAAGCACATGAGCCTTGTGACTGCCAAACATGGAAAAATTGGCTACAAAAAATAACTGAAATGAAGCCAGAGGAACGTAAGTGGAATTTTACATAGCCGTGCTACATATTTCCTACAGACATTCAAAAATAATGTCAAAGTTCTCATAATCTTGCCTAAGGTGCAAGTGAGGGTCACATTTAAGTCTCTTACAAAGTCCTTTTCATCCTTAAATGAGCCACCTTGTTTTTCTGTACTTTACAGTATGAACCTTATGGTCTATAGTAAGAAAAAAACTTATTCCACTGAAACTTCCCATGAGAAATTAATTTCTTGCTACTATGCAGTTCTGTATATTTACTTAAACACTGAGATGTCTTTTTTTTTCATTATTGAAAATAGACTCTCCTCTCATATAATACATTCTGACCACAGTTTCCCTCCTTCCACTCCTCCCAGCTCCTGTCTCCCCCAGATCCACTCCCCCACCATTTTCCTCCAAACACAACAAAACAAGATACAATGAAGCAAAGCAAAAGCCCTAATATCAAGGCTGGATTATGCAACCCAATACGTGGAAAAAAAGTCTCAAGAGCAGGCATAAGATTCAAAGATAATCTGCTCCCACTGTTAGGAGTCCCACAAAAACACCAAGCTAACAGCCATAACATGTATGCAGAGGTCCTGGTGCAAACCCACACAGGCCCCGTGCTTACCAC
Organism: Peromyscus californicus insignis; assembly: GCF_007827085.1. Taxonomy (NCBI): domain Eukaryota; kingdom Metazoa; phylum Chordata; class Mammalia; order Rodentia; family Cricetidae; genus Peromyscus; species Peromyscus californicus. The sequence continues at coordinate 17,587,775 of NW_026294584.1, forward strand.
TCCAGTCTCTGTGAGCCCATGGGAGCCCTTCTGTTAGTTAGGGTTACTGTCGCTGTGACAAAACACTGACCAAAAGCAAGTTGGGGAGGAATGTCTTTATTTGGCTTACTCTTCAGCATTGTAATCCATCATTGGAGGAAGTCAGAACAGAAACTCAAGCAGAGCTGGAACCAGAGGCAGGAGCTGATACAGTGGCCTTGGAGGGGTGCTGCTTACTGTCTTGCTTCCCCCAGCTTGGGCAGCCTGCTTTCTTATAGAACCCAGAACCATTACCCCACGGACGGCACCACCCTTCATGGGCTGAGCTCTCCCCCACTGATCACTAATTAAGAAAATGCCTTACAGCTGAATCTCATGGAGGCATTTCTTCAACTGAGGCTCCTTCCTCTCTGATGACTCTAGCTTGTGTCAAGTTGACACAGAGAACCAGCCAGTACACCTGCTTAGTTGGTTCAGATACTGAAACTTCTATAAATGCATTATCTCTGCTCCATCATGGAAAGGATATGAAGTGATATTAGTAATCCCATTTTACAGATGAGATGGCACTGGGATTGAGTGCTATAAAGCATGTATCAAGTGACAGAATAGATTTGAATTTCTGAAAGATTCCTTTTTACATTCTTCCCAATAGCAATTCCCATATTTAACAAATAAATATATTTTCTTTGTAATAATTTCCATTATCTAAAGTGTTTAGCAGCAGCTAGTTCCTTTTAAAGTAATGTAAGTGAAGATTTAGTGAGGGTATTCATATGTGTTTTAGATACATATGAATATGTATCTAAAGATACATAGAGTTAGTTTGAGATGTTTCAAATCAGGATCAAGAATTTACTTGGTGAATCTATACTTCAGAGCAAAACACTTATTATTAAAGATGACATCAGCCTTTAGAGATGGCAGAGACTAAGAGAAGCTGTCAGATTATTATATAGATATAGTAGCATAGAGTTCATTCGGCGTGGGAACAGCCTTCTGGCATTGAAGGGAGAAAGAGCCCTGCAGGTTCCCCTGAAGGCGATGGACTGTGAATTGACTTTGGGCTTCTCTGCACAGGCAAAGTATGGAGGAGGCATTTGTACTTATATCAGGAGTCTCACTTGGAGAGAGACTGAAGCCATGAGACCTTTGGCCTTGTATTATGGAAGGGAATTTCCCATTGCCCAAGGGATAGTCCTCAGTGTTGTAGATCGCTGAGGTTCATGTTGTCCGCTGATTGAAATGTCACTTACTCTTAATAGAGTAAGCCATGGAGTACATTATTTACACAGGCACATGGTGTTTATCAACCCTATTTTTATCAGAATAGCTGGTAACTCTAGCGGGGTTGCTTGAAGGATGGATTGACCAGTAGTTGAGAAGTTGAGGTTTTTAATTTGTATCATAAGGTAGACCATTATACCATTAGTCAGAGTTAGCAAATTCAGATAAAGAAGTTACTTTCTAGAAAAAAGAATGGCCCTTTATGTAGTAGACATTTTGAATGTATGGTACTTGTGGGATAAATGGTTGAAGATGTCCAGTGGACTTCCAGAAGTACTTGCCTCAAGCTCAGTAGAAATGCTAAGAAAAGTTAGTAATTAGTTTATTTTAAATGATGTCTTCCTTATTTAAGTACTGTTTGTGTTAGAATATAAAATTTAGATACCATCCACGCTCCTAACACATATTTTAAATAATATAAGTGTCGCAGATATTGTAAGAGAATTCCTGTGATGAGCTGTGGGGTAAGGAGAGAATGGAGTCAGTCATCTCAGGAGAGGGTAACAGATTTGATGTTTAAACTGCGTATTTGCAACCACATCCGTGCTCTTCTTGTGTACCAAAATGGGAAGCACATTAAGGGGCAGGGTGAAGTAGCTTTGTGACCCAGCATGGCGTACCGAAGGCCTGCACATTCAGTCCTGCACTGCAGAATGGTGTGGTGAGCAATGGAGCTGTGCAGGCAGTGGTTAGATCAGGTGGACTTAAATGGACAGCGGAGGAGTTTAAAGAGAATGCAATGTCGTTGTTTTAAATCTAGCATTCTGCCTAGTTGCCTGAAGATTGCTATGCTACAAGATGTAATTAATCTAACACACTATTTTATTCTAAAACTGAATTGGCCTAAGTCTGTGGTTTGATATGTAAAGCAAGTGGGGGGGGGGATATTCTTAAAGGATATATATGTTACTTTCTATTGCTCTGATAAAACACCATGAGCTAGCAAGAGAAGGAAGAGTTTATCTGTGCTTAGGGTTCCAGAGAGATAAGTGTCCATGATGGCAGAGCGTGGCAGCTAGCACCAGGCATGGCAGCTGTAGCAACAGGCTCAGAGTTTGCATCTTGTCAACAAGCATAAAGCAAAGAGACAAGGCCTTAAGCTCTCAAAGCCTGTCCCCAGTGACATCTTCCTCCAGCAAGGCCACATCAGCTGAGACTCCCAAACAGTGCCACAAACAGGGAGTATTTCTCATTGGATCCACCTCAGGAAACTGGCAGGGAATGATTGCATGTTCCCTGTGCAATAGAAGTTGGAGGATGCAGCTTTCTTGAGTCGTCATCCATGCTTACCTGACCTTTCTGGTGATGCCTTTGAGTCACCTATGCTCCTGTAAGTGATCCCCAATAAACACATTGGTTCACCAAACTGTACGCGGGTGAATGGTATTGTGACTGTGACCTGACATTGTCTTCTCTATTGAATGTAAATAGACCCCTCCCAGGAAAGGTCATGTAAACCATGTGTAACCAGCTCATTTGGCCTTACAAGCTTTCACTCATATAGTTTGACCAACACCACTTGTTGAAGATGCTATCTTTTTTCCAGTATGTATTTCTAAAGCCTTCTTTGTCAAAATCAGATGTCCATAGATGTGTAAATTTATGTCTGGGTCTTTGATTCGATTCCACTGATTAGTGTTTCTGTTTTTGTGCCAATACCATGATGTTTTTATTACTATAGCTCTGCAGTACAATTTGAGATTGGGGATGATGATACCTCCAGCAGTTCTTCTATTATTTAGGATTGTTTTAGCTATCCTGGGGTGTTTTTGTTTGTTTGTTTTATTGTTTTGGGGGTTTTTTTATTTCTATATGAAGCTGAAAATTTGTCCTTTCAAGATCTGTGAAGAATTGTATTGGAATTTTGTTGGGAGTTGCATTGAATCTGTAGATGCTTTTGGTAGGGTGGCCATTTTTATTATGTTAATCCTACTCATCAATAAGTATGGGAAAGCTTTCTATCTTCTGATACCTTCTTCAGTTTCTTTTTTCATTGTCTTAAAGTTTTTATCATACAACTCTTCCACTTTCCTGATTAGATACTGTAGGGGAATTTATAGTTAGAATTATTTGTGTCACATTTCTTGGGAAGGTATGAACAGGTATCTATTCAGCCCGGACAGGGCACCTATGACAGACCAGAGAAACAAATCCACCCAGTCTAGCTTAGAGAACCAGTGGGTTTATTGGGGTTACTTGCAGGAGGATGGTGGGCTCAAAGGCAGCTGTGTCGTGAGAAAGTTCCCCTCAGCTTGTGATACCTGAAAAGCTGTGTTCCCAGAGTTCCTGCACAGCTTAGTGACAGCCCAGCTAGTTGGAGAGTCTTTTCTCCCCAGAACTTGTTACTTCTGCTGTAACCTTGGCACAGGACCCTGTGAATCTTGTAACTTCCAGGAGTTCCCTGAGACTTGTAAATTTCATCTTCTTCCAGAGGCAGTGTTTCAGTTAGGACAGCACAGTGCTGCCCCTCACCGTATTAAAACCGGGTCAGTTATTCCAGGACCTCAGATAAGTTTCTACTGTGGAAGGAGGATAAAAACCCTGCCTGGTGAGAAGAGGTTAGTGCTAGGCCTGGGAAAGAATATTCTTGCACGTGATAAGGATCCTGTGGGAAGAGTAGGAAAGAAGTGTAGGCTAGCAGTAGGATGCATGATATTTGTGTTGGCCAGAGACAGCCTACAAATCAAAATTTTTCCTTTAAATTGTCCAAATGAGATTTTGATTCAGAAAGATGGGAAGAATGTTAGAGAACAGAATAGAAGAAAGAATGTCCCCCTGGGAAGTAACTACCAAAGTAGAACCAAAGCCGAGATTGCACTGAAAGTCTCAGTTGCCAAGAGAAACCTAGGAGTTTGCTCACTACACTTGTGTCACACTCAAGGGTTTCTCTACAGGCCAACGGAGGTGAGTGGGAGAGTTTGAAAGTCAACAGGGTAAGAAGACTGACCGGAGGGACATGCATCACAAGTGCCCAGAAGGGTGGGTTCAAAGAAGTGGATGCACAGAAAACAGATTCAGAGAACTGAGTGAAGACATTTCTCCTGAAGTTTTATCATAACAGTAGTTGGTCAATTCCTAATTGCCGTCATATAACCCTTAGAATGCAGTTAGAAATGATCCTTCTCTCCAAGAGTGGAAGACAAGTGTTATGTTGTGCATCACACAGCGGCTTTGTTTGAGTGGCTTTGTGCTTTATTTATTATAACAATGAACAATACGGATCATAAGAATATGCTGGAGCTTGTAAACTAAAAATAATGTTGATGTGGAGAAGAGAATAAAGGCCCCTTCTTTTAAATAAGAATTAGATGTTTTAAATATGTTTAAATTTTACAGCATTGGCTCCACAACTTGACCACTAACCATACTGAGTTCCTTCTCAGATTCCTGTCCTTGCCAAACAATGTGAGTTCTTAACACCAACCATTTTCTGTCAAGTAGAAACTGACATGGTCCAACCACCTCACTACTGCTGCTGCTCCTCTTTGCTGTGTGGAATTAGAAGCCAGTATTTTATAGTCAACAGCACGTGCTGCAGTGGTGTGGATACAAACATATATAGGTAGCTTGCAGGATTCGTGCAGCAAGACAGCCCCTCTCTGCTGCTAGGTTCCATGGAAGGGCTGCTCCTAGTACCCAGCCCTGGTTCACATTCAGAGCCACTTCCTAAGGGTCAGTCACCCCAGTCTCTGTCCCCCTTCTTTGTCTTGTGCGTGAGGATTGAGGAAACATTTCTTTTAAAACACAGTCTGGAGCCGGGTGATGGTGGCGCACACCTTTAATCCCAGCACTCAGGAGGCAGAGCCAGGCGAATCTCTGTGAGTTCAAGGCCAGCCTGGGCTACAGAGTGAGTTCCAGGAGAGGTGCAAAGCTACACAGAGAAACCCTGTCGGGGGGGGGGGGGGGGCACAGTCTGGTTTCTCCCCTGCTTTGGACAGTACAGCCAAAACCTTTCTGTACCTCTTTTTAGAGAGAGCATGGAATCAAAGCCTTGACTTGAATGGCCACTTACAGTGATTCTTACGGGACTTTTCCTGACATCGTTTTCACTACAGAAAAAGTAAGGCTTCCCAGTGCAGTTAGAGGTAGAAAAGAAAAGAAAACCTACAGATTGCTGCCATTCTTACAGGAAAAACAAAATTTTAATTTTGTTTTACTTTTTAAATTGCTAGAGGGAAGGTAAAATGAAAATTGTGGCATTCCTTAAGATTACAGATCTCAAATTATAGCAGAGTAAATTGAATTAAAGAAGACAATTGATCAAGCTGGTATGGGGCAAGCACTTCCCCACTGAGCCACATATCTCTAATCCCTAGGCGACACTTGCCAAGTGAATGGGTCCAGTCATGAAGAACTTCACCCTGCTTGCTAAATCGATTTGATTTTTGTCTTGTAGCCCTTTGTCAAGGGGAAGCAAATGAAAGATTGTAAGCAGAATTTTGTTTTTAAAGGATCACTGTATAGGCAGTATCGTTGGAAGTGGGAGGGAGAGGGAACTGGAAAGATGGCTTGGTTTCCTGTGTTTCTGTTGTCTAGGCAAGAGATGTGGAGGACCCTAGCTAAAACACCCAAAACTGAGGATGGAAAGGAAGTGGAAGGGTCAGGAGTGGAGTCAGTGATGTGCTGTGAGTGCCCTAGCCAGAGGGTGTTGAAGACAGTCCACCCAGTAGACTGAGTCTGAGCCCTCTAGATGACTCACAGACATGGGTAAATGAAAGAAACAGATCTGGAGAGATGGTGTTTAGGCATATCCCATTGAATCTGTTTATCGGAAGTAATTAAAGATTTTTTTTTTCTTTAAAAAGGAAGGAAGAAAAAAGGAAAGGAAAACTGTGCTCTTCTGTGGTTGCAGCACTCTGAAGGCTGAGGGCAGGTTCTGAGTTTGTAGGTGGCCTGGACTATGCATAGCAAGCTCTGTCTCACAAAGCAGATGTTGGTATTTAATGCTTTCTACTCTGAAAAGTTCCTGACAATTTTGTTTGCAACTAGCCTGTTTTAAGAAAGTATAGTTCAAGGGCTGGAGAGATTGCTCGGTGGTTAGGGACACTTGTTGCTCCTCCAGAGATTCTGAATTTGGTTCCCAAACCTACAAAGTAGCTCACAACCATTCACAACTCCAGTTCCAAGGGATCCAGCACTCTCTTCTGACATCTGCAGGCACCAAGTATGCATTAGATGCACATACATACATGGAGACAAAACAGTTATACACATAGAACAAAATAAAAGTCTAAAAGAATTAAAGTCTAAATAAATTATAGTATAACACAGTGAGTGTTTCTCAGCCTTTGGAATGCTGTGACCCTTTAATACAGTTCTGGTTACTCATATGTGGGCGTATCTGCACCTGGGCAGACCTGCCTGGAGATGGATAGAGGAGCAGTGTCTCAGTTTCTAAGACCATCAGAAGTATGTGTAGCCAGAAGTTTCTCTGGTCCTGCTCAGCCCCGTGGTCTGCACAAATCTCTCCCATCCGCGGTTCACAGCCACTTATAAAATAATCATTCAGAGGCTTATATTAATTACCAACTCTATGGCTTATGGATCAGGCTTCTTGCTAGCTAGCTCTTACAACTTAACTCAACCCATTTCTATTAATCTGTATGTTGCCACAAGGCCATGGCATTACTGGTCTGCTGGTATCTTGTTGCTCCTTGGGTGGCAGGCTGGCATCTTCTTCAACTCCACCCTTCTTCATCTTGTCTTCAGTTTGAGTGTACCACTTAACATTATCCTGCCCTGCCATAGGCCAATGTAGCTTGTTTATCAACCAATCAGAGCAACACATATTCAGAGCATACAGAAAGATATCCCACAGCACTTCCCCTTTTCTGTCTAATCAAAAAGGAAGCTTTTAACTTTAACATAGTAAAAATTACATATACTAGAACAGTTATCAAGCAAGAATTACATCTAGTCTATTTGTATTTGGCAAAATTAAAGAAAATATTTTATCATCTATCCTATATTTATCTGTGAGTCTAAAATTTCACATCTAATTTATCTTTTATCATAACCAAGGAGAATTATAATTATAACTGTTTAGCCTTCAACTACATCAAAGACCCCAGAAGGATATAATATTACCTAAGGAAACAGGAAGTGCATTGCAAGCAACTTCCATAATTGTAGAAATGACAGAGACATCTGGCTGCCTGGACAGTCACCCAAATTTCCTCTGCAATGTTGGGGCATCCATCTTCAGCCTTTAAGTCTAGAGTTTTTTAGTCGCTTCTCTCTGTGTCCTGTAGAATATCTGGCAGTCTCCTCTGTGAAGCAGGAACATGAAGGACCATCTTGCTTTGTTTTGGCAAAATTTTGTGGTCTTTTTTCCATGGGCCCTGTATGTCCAATCAATACAACATTTTGTCAAGCAGTCCAGGCAAGAACAGTTTCTTGCCCAAAGTGGCTAACTTTTGCCATAAGGAAAGCAAACTCCATATGGAGTTTCTTCAATACCCATCATCTTCTTTGAAGTAAATCGGCTGCCAGGAGCAGATGTGTCTCACTGCCTGGAAAGTCTAAGGTTTTAAATATTTTAAATGCCGTATTCTCTAGGTCTTTGAAGTGTTTGAAGATTACCTACCTAATTGAAATATATCTATGTATACCCAGAAAACTTAACTAACATGACTGTTAGTTTGATTATCATAGGTGACTATTAATCTATATTTCTTAATTATATATTACAATTTCAAATGAGCTGTACAAACATAATACATTAAACAAGAGAAATATACATACAGTATAGCAAAATTAACTTTAAATTTGTAATACACTAAAATCTATATCAATGTAAAACATTTTAAACAAGTTGTTCCTCTTTAAAAGTAGATTCAATAATCTACCCTTTCATCCTATCATATCTGTAATATCCCCGTTTCTTCTTTAGAAAGAGATTGCATTTATAATCAACCCCCTTTAAATAAAAATAAATATTTATAAACAATATTTTGGGAATTTGGGTGTAGCTTCTCATACTACTTCCTTCTGGTTGGGGGCACTGGCAATCTTATGGGGATCCTGAGGAAATTAAGAATTATAGTTAAATCTTGGCTGTAGTAATCTGTGAGGCTGTATCAACCTTTCAGGGGGTCTTGGTTGATCAAATCATGTTAGCCTGGAAGCAATCCACAGGTTCTCATCTTCTGTGGAAACAAAAGCAGAACCTGTTTTCCAAAGCAGTGTGTCTTTAGACACAAATTTTGAAGTCAAGATACCTTTAAAATACACATATTGAATTAACTTAATTTACAATCTAGTGTCTTTCTGCAGTTAAAAATCCCAAAGACAATATAATCCAGACTCTCTGTGTGATTTACATCTTTATGTGGCTTATTTTTTTATATTAATTTTATTGTCTCTTTAATGACTTTATTTTTTTAATTATCTATTTCTTTATATAACTGTCTATCTTCTTATCCTCTCTTTTCCAAGCCTGTGTACATTTTTACACATAATGTAAACCATTTAGAGGTTTATTCCACCTGAATCTGTCTTTTGTGTATCTATAATCCTTTTCTGATCATTGCAAACTGCAGCGTGGCTAAAATTGAAGTGGCAGCCCTGGTTGCTGACTCTGCCCATTTCAGCTTCTCAGCATGGTGGAGGTACCCAGGAGAGTCACACTTAGCCCACCAACAAGCATGCTGTGCAGCTTGGAGACACCTCTGTGTACTGAGGCGAGAATCCGCCATGCTGTACTCAAGCCCGAATGCTGCGGCATCTCTTGGTCCGCATGAAACGTGGAGTAGGAAGCCGTTTTGGGCTCTGTTTTAGACTCTATTATTAAGTTCTCTCAGGTTTTAGGTGGAAACTTGAGCCAACACATTGGACAGCCGAATGTAACCGGAGTTTCTCTAGTCCTGCCAGGCCCCATGGTCTAGACGAATCTCTCCCACCTGCGGTTCACAGCCGCTTATAAAATAATCATTCGGAGGCTTATATTAATTACCAACTATATGGCCTATGGGCCAGGCTTCTTGCTAGCTACCTCTTATAACTTAACTCAACCCATTTTCTGGCAGTCTTAAGCGACCCCTGTGAAAGGGTTCTTTGACCTCCAGGTTGAGAACCTTTTGGTCTAACATAATCATTATTTCTATAATTTTCGTGGCTGTAATAGTTAATTTAAACAAAGCACATACTCTTTTTTTAAACTTTGGTTCTTCCCCCGTTTATTTGTATAGATTTACAGAAAAATCTCCTTTCAAATAGATTTTCTAAGAATAATTTTGGAACAGAGGCCCTTATACTATTGAAAATGAAGCAGTTTTAAAAGCTTTTCCATAGACACTATTAGGAAAAAGAAATACGTTATTACAACGGAGAGACACCCTGCAAAGAAAAGTCTAGTTCCCTCCCACCTGGAGTCGTATGCTTAATCATATATTTCTGTGTTTGTGCCCAATACCTCAAAGTCGTTGGAGTCAGTGAAGCCTATGAGGATGCTGCCAATTGTCTGTGGTTGTTAACTAACTCCAAACCTTGTGCAAACTGTAAGTCTCCAATACAGAAGAATGAAGGCTGCAATCACATGCAGTGTGCCAAGGTAAGATGCTAACGTGTGTTTCCGTGCTTTCTGGTTAGTCTTAATTTAGTTTGTACTGCAAAACAAGATGGTATTCTGCTACTAAAACCATCAACTAAATATTCAGTTCATTACTAAGTTGAAAATTAAAATGCCTACAGAGATCAACTTGACTGAAACTTTTAGGGAATTGAAAGGAAGTCTGTGCTCTTCTGATTTCATTGTAGAAAAAGAAGCTACCTGAGTTGTTTTGTTGTGTTTTTGTAATCTTGGAATTAGGTTAATATTTTATTAACTCATGCCTCTATTTCAGTGTTTTGTTTTGAAATTATAAGTCTTCATTTTTTCCTTTTTATTAGAAGAACCAGCTATGTTTTTAAGGGATGTTTTAAAATATTAAGACAATGTAATTTTTTCTCATTTAGAATGTGAAAGAAATTAAAATAGTTAAAACTAATAAAATATGTTAACATTGCTCTAAGAATTACTTGATTTTTTTGTCCGTAAACCAATTATCATTGTATTACAACTTGCAAAAGAATAGAAATTACAAAATTATCTTACAAGTTTGCATTATAGTAAAATTAATGTAAAGAAATGTACTTTTTGAGGCAGCAGTGATTCCCTAAGAGGCAGAAGGAAAAAAAACCTACTGTTGTTTTCTGAGAAAATTACTCAACAGTACTTATTAGTTCAGCTAAGAACCGGACAAAATTATTTTCTCTAACTGTGGTCTCATCTCCAACTCCATATTTGGTTTTGTTCTTAGAAAATGTAATATAGACTTCCTAAATGTGCACAGAAGTATATATTGACCTAAAAAATCAGCAGTTGGCTGTTGAGGTAGACTCCAGTATTACCTTTCTGTCCTTCATAGCACAGCAGTAAGGACTTGATAAATATGGATTACTGGAAGAACATTTTCATAAACTAATCAGACTGTTGATACAAAAGAACTAATATAAACAGATGTTGCTTGAGATTGTCTGGGGTTTAAAACATTTATATACAAGATCTATAAATGTAAGAACCTTATTTAGTATACTTTTTGAATTGTTCAAATTGAAGATATAAACTGAGTAGGCCATGGTAGCACAAAGCTTTAATCCCCCAGTACTCTGTAGGCAAAGGCAGGTAAATCTTTGAGACCAGCCTGGTCTACATAGCAAGCTCTAGACCAGTTAGAGTTACACAATAAAACCCTGTCTCCTAAAAAGAAAGGAAGAACCTAAAAAGTGGTATATTCTTACCTTGACATAGAAAACTTACCTAGATTCAATGCACACAATTGAATCCACTTAGGGTATTTTTCAAATACGCAAATAAAACATGTCATGAAAAGTTGAATCCATGCTGTAACAAACAATTTTACCATCTGCCTAGGCTTTTGATGTTTCAGTGTGGATCATGATTTAATAGACAGTTTGCATTGTCTGAAATCTAATGTGTTAAACATTTTTTTAAATGGCATGTTTACTCATCTGAAAATAAACTAATTTATTTCAAAAATACTTTTTTCATCTCCCCTTAGAAAAATTTTAATTTGTTTTTGTGTTTTTAATTAGAATACTGTATCACAACCCCACCCACCCTACCCCATCCCTTTTCTCCTCTAGCTCCTCCATGGTTTGACTGTGGAGTTCAAGAGACCCTGTGGCTAAGGGATCTGCTGTAGATCCACTGAGCATCCTTCTTCAACTCCAGGTTCCTGCTGTTGTCCCTGCTTGGACTTCTGAGTCCCTGGAAGCCTGGGACCTTTGACCCCTCGTGGGAGGAAAGAGCTGGAAGCTCTCAGCTGAGGATCACAAGCCCATAGGAACACCCTGACTCTGTTTAGTAGCCAAGGGGTCCTGCTAGCCAGCTGCTCTTAGGCACCTACCACTATCCAACACTTCTCGGGGCCAAAGATTCAGTATTAGGAGGATAGAAAGATGGGTCAGAAGTTAAGAGTGTTTGCAGAGCAATAACGAGATCCCAGTACCATGTAACAAGCCAGACTTCCTGCAAATGCTATGACTCCACCTCCAATGTATCCAACATCTTCTGGCTTCTTTGATTGCCCAGAAACTTGCATCTGTACAGGCACGTTCACCTAAGCACACATATATGCGCATACACTAACATATGCTAACACAGACACATACACACATTTAAATAAATAAAACAAACCTTTCTTAAAATTTACTGTTCTCTCTTACAGTACATCCCTACTGCACCCTCCCCTCCTTCCACTCCTCCCAGGCCCCCTCACCGCCCCTCTCACCCAGATCCACTGCTCTTCCAGAAAAAAGCAGGCTTCCCGATGATATCAACCAAACATGGCCTAATAAGCTGCGGTAAGACTAGGCACAAACCCTCATATGAAGGCTGCACGAAACAACCCAGTGGGAGGAAAAGGGTCCCAAGAGCAGGCAAACAAGTCAAAGACACCCCCACTCCCATTATTAGGAGTCTCACAAACACCCCAAGCTAAACAACCACAGCATGTATGCAGAAGATCTGGTGAGACCCATGCAGGCTCTGTGGTTTCAGTTCAGTCTCTGTGATCCCATGCAGGGCCTGCTTAGTTGATTCTGTGGGCCTTGTTCTCATAGTGTCCTGAATCCCTCTGGCTCCTCCAGTCCTTCCTCCCACTCTTCTGCAGGGTTCCCCAAACTATGAGGGGAGGGACTTGATGGAGATCTCTAGTTTGGGTTCTCTCTCTACCTAATGTTTGGCTGTGGGTCTCTCTCTGCATCTGCTCTCACCAGCTGCCTGAGGAAGCCTCTCTGATGATGATTTGGCTAGGCACCAATTTATGAGTATAATAGAATATCATTAGAAATCATTTCATTTTTGTTTTTGACTTTCCAGTCCTTTTTGATTCTACCTTAGGTCTCTGAGCTATCCAGCCTCCAGTTCTTGGCCATCCAGACATTGTCAGGCATGGGTTCCCTCCATTGCGTGGGCCTCAAGTTAGACCAGTCATTGGTTGGCCACTCCCACCGAACCACCATTGCCCCAGAACAGATTGTAGGTTGAAGGTTTTGTGGCTGGGTTGGTGTCCCAGTCCCACGACTGGAGGCCTTGCCTGGTTACTAGGAGTCCTTGATAGTCACCCTCGTAGATTTCACTGCACTAGGTTTCCATATTGAACCCCAATTCCGGTAGTCTCTCCTCATACTCTCTCCGTTCATCCCTCTCCTCTCACTTGATCCCTCCTCCTCCCATCCCCATCTGCCCCTAGTCTAACAGCAAAATCTATTCTATTCCCTTTTCCAAGGAGATCCATGTGTCTCCCCCTAGAGCCCTCCCTGTTACCTAGCCTCCATGGGTCTATGGATTGTACTGTAATTATCCTTTACTTAACAGCTAATATCCACTTATAAGTGAGTACATATCAAGTTTGTCTTTCTGGGGCTGGGTTATCTCACTTGGGATGTAAATCTTTCATTCTTAAATTTTCAAATTACTGTGGGGCGTTTACCCAACCACCCCCACAGTTCCCCAGAGTTTTCTTGAGTGCGAGCAGCAGGAAATATTAGATAGAAGGATTTATTGCGGAGAATATCGCGGAGATAAACAGATAGAAAACAAAGGATAGCCTCGAGAGGGCCTGGAACCTATTCCAACGGGCCCGACTGTCTCTGCCCCAGGGTTTTTATAGAGACACCAAAGGGTGGAGCAAAAAACCTCCTCCCCCAGCACAGCCAAGTGCAGACCATCTCAGACACCTGCACTCAGGCCCGTGGTCCTAATCATCCTCTATGTGGACCTGCTGGGTAAAGCCACGAGGAACCTGAGAACAGGCTCCCACAGGTCCCCCTTTCTTAATATATAAAAAAAAACTATTAATGGCTTACAGCAATCTCCATAACTGTTACACCTCCCAATATGGGAGTAGAGGATGATAAAGATGGCATTTCTCTTTTGAATTATGTCCAAGGTGACTACAGCAGTCTTACCTGCCTCAAGCCCTTTCTAAACCAAAAACATTTAAGGCGACTACAAACTTAAAGAATCCCTTAGCTTCATCATTACCATTAACAGGTTAACACAAATATTGCTATACATAGTCATAATTCTCTCAATCTTACAACTCAAAGCAAACTCTTAACAGAACCATTTGAATTAGCATATATGGTGCTATAAATAGTTAACAGTTTTCTCCGTCTTACAACTTTAGCTCAATCATTTGAATTTTCTTGCTAACAGAACATAGGAAAAACTTCGATGTATTCACATTAAGCTTAAATATTTCCTTACCTCCACAAAACCAGGGTGCATTAATATCAATAGGTTTCTGCGAACATACATTCAACCTTAATTCACTCATAACTCCTCCTTTTCTTTATAATTTTTTAAACAAAGTCCCAAGGCTAGTTAGAAAACCCAAACTTTTCTGTTTAAGCAGTTCTATTTGTAACACAAAACCAGTTCCAGAAAACAGTTTCTAGGTCATTACTGTAAGTAAACTCAAAATTGTCCCATTGCAATGCAATCTATTGTTCAGTTCATTAAGTCCTAGAATTCAGATGATAAATTCTGGTACTAGCCTTCCAATTATGAAGAAATTCATAACCAAAATCTTTCTGTAGTTTTATCTCATTTTAAGTTCAAAAAGTTCAAACAAGAAATAATTTCTGGCATCAGGCTTTCACTTCCAAATATGAAGAGACGTTTTAAAACCAAAACTTTTTGCAGTTAACAATTTTAGTTCAAACAAGCATCTCTGCAACTTTTTTCCTCAAGCCAGAGACCGTTTTAGGTACAGTAGTATTCTAAACCGCACCGTTTTTGATATTAGCTCAGGTTTTTCTGTATTGCGTCGATTTTCCACGGATCTCAGCTGTGGATGCCTTGTGCTGGTTCTGGCGTCCGCCATTCTTAGCTTCTTAGCGGCTTCTGGAACTTTTGGAAACCGCTCAGACTGCCTGCTTTGCAGTCTGCTAGGACACTAACTTCTGTATCTCAGGTTTTTTCACCATATACATTAAGCATAGATTCACACTTAACATTTACACTTTTTAAACTCACATATAACATTTTTTGCCTTGCAAAGCATTTAGACTCACATTCAACATTTACACTTTTTTACAAACTCACATAACATCTACTTATTTATACTCCTTAAGGAAACTCTAGAACTACTTTAGCAAATATATTTCTTATTACTTATATACTTATATTCATTCCATCTTATTTCTTATTTAAACTTATATTTACAACTAGCATCTTTACTTCTTACAAGCTTATTACTACATGTCTTAAGACTACCTTAGATATTTCTTGCAAGCTTATATTCTTAAAGGAACTCTATAGATCTATTTTACAAACTTATATAGGGGTACCATTAGCATATATTTAACTTAGCAAACACCTAAAGATTTCTTAACACAGATCTAGCAAGAGAATTTTTACAAACATCTTCATCTTTTTCTATTTCTTACTCTTAATTATTATCACTATATCTATTAGAAAGATTCTCTTAACTAGACAGGAAGTACGTTCATCATATCTAAAGTTTAGAGTTTATAGTCAGCTTTGTTATAAAGCACTGGGATTTAGTGAGTGTTGTTGTTATAGAGTTGTGATAGTTGTTGCTAGGGGACTATAACATCTTCGGGACGAAGCCACACTCCAAAGTGGCCAGTTCTCTCAGCCGTTCCGGAACCGGCAGAAATGCACTGTCAACGGTAAACTGTTTTTAACTAGAGGCTGTCCCTTCACCCAAATTCATAATAGTTCCCCTAAGTGCTTCAATTCAGACAAACATTTCTATTACAGCAGTACTTTTGGTTTGTTCTACTGAAAAACTTCACTTCACGCTGAGTGAAATTACCGTATTTAGCTGCTGTAAAGCTCTTCGCCAAATACTGCACAGCTATTAGGTGATATAAAGTATTTTTCTAGAGGAGCTAGTAAAGCCAAAAGTGGCACAGCTCTGAACTGTATTTAATATTTTCACTTCATTAGCTTTAACTCCTGATGTTATTAGCAGCTGTGATGTTTAGCATTGACTTCTTATAACTTTCAGTTGAAGCTTTTTTTTTTAAAGACAGATTTTTCTGAAGTTTGTTTCCCATCTATAAAGCAGTCATTTCTTTTTTGAATGCCTGTTTCTTATCCCCTTAATTAGATTTGCAGAGGAATCACTCATTGCAGGCAGTTTGTTCAAAAGGCAAAGAACTTTTCAAATTTCAACATAAGTTTCTTCATATCTAGGACAACGTTCAGTGTATAAACTGCTTTCCCTTGCTTTCTTAAGGATTTTAAAGTGGCTTGTTTGCTCTTAAAGGTAGCTTTTTGTCATCCAACTACTGTAAAAATTTGCACAGCTATTAGGGTAAATAAGGCATTTTACCAACGGAGCCCCAAACCGCGAAGCACCTAGTTCCGTATCCTTTCAATTTTTCATTGGAACTGACACTTAAACTCTTAGATGATTTTCCTCCTTATTCTTTTAAAAGCTGTATTTTAAGTTTACCATGAACATATTTTCAAGCTGACAAGTGTTTCAGGGCAATGTCGCCATCTTTAGCGGAAAAACTACCTTTCCCAGAATGCATTTCCCTTATATCAGTCCATAATAGTATCAGTCCCTTATATCAGTCCTTTATATCATTTCCCTTATATCAGTCATTTCCCATAGTTCTTTTTGGGTCTGAGAGTCAACTGATTCTTTTACCAGACTTGCTTACAAATTCTTGCCCGGGAGGTTTGAACAAAGTTTTTTGCTTTTGCAACGGGAGATTTGAACAAGCTTTTTACATTTTCAGCTATGGCACGTTGGGAGATTTCTATTCTCTCCTCAACTGGCTTTAACAGGTGTTTCTCCATCAGACACTGGCCTGGGATCAGAACTGCACCTGCCTCACTAGCCGGCATTGAGGTGGGCATTTCTGATAGCAACTTTCCTCGGGGCTTATGTTTGCTTTAGCCAGTCAGTGAAAAACAAGAAAGGTCCTTTCTGTCTTCCCAGAAAGGTCCTTTCCCTAATAGGAAAGCTTTTTTTCTCAGATTTCTTTTTTTCAGCTGTGGACCTATCAACCCGGGACTTGTAGGAAAGCAGGCAACAGCTTTTCCATAGCTCTTTCAGAGATTTTCTCCCACGGATCTCTCTCATTTTGCTTGTTCCTAACCCCCCAGATGCAGAGCTTCAGGTATCTGTCTGCGGCTCTGTACCTCTGCTAGCTGCTTTTGGGGGTAGGGGCTTTTTTCCTCCCCGAATCTGCCTCAAATTCTAGCAGCTTTTTCAGGTCATTTTTCTGGGGAGGATTATGTCCCTTCTCTGTTTCTTCAGAGTCTTTCTCCCAGACAGTTCCCAGTTTGGTCTCAGTTTATCCCCTCTACCTCAGAAACAGTTTCCGACACTACAGTGGCGGTTTTTCCTGGTACTGAAGGTAGGGGTTTTTTGTCCGTTTGTTTTCGGGGTCTGTGTGGTTTACATATAGACTGAAAATCTAACAAGGGAGGTTTTTGCCATTTCTAAACTCCCATTAGGACATGTGTTTTGCTTCATCAGGCCTTCACCTGGCCCAGTCCCCCAGTGGGTTGCATTTGCTTGTCTGGGTGCTCAAGGACAGAGCTTATGCCAGAGGCAATCACCCCTCAGGGCTACACTCCCTCATCTCAGGGAGTCAGTTGAAACAAAGCTTTTCTCAAGGAGATGTTTTCTCTGACAGAAAAGAAAGCTTTACTCCTGGATAGTTCTGTTCTGCCCTGGCTGGGCTCTTTCCCCAGACAGCGTTCTGACTCAGCAGCACAACTGCTTCAGACACAGTTCAGCTTTACTGTCTTCCCAGAAAGGTCCTTTCCCTAATAGGAAAGCTTTTTTTCTCAGATTTCTTTTTTTCAGCTGTGGACCTATCAACCCGGGACTTGTAGGAAAGCAGGCAACTGTGCTGTTTCCACCGGCTTTAGTTTTGTTTGTTCATTGGCAATCTTCCCCTGGTTCCTGCACCTTCCTGCCTCAGCTCTGTGCTCCAGGTAGTTTACAACTGCAGGAACCCTAGTATCCCCGAAATGCACCCCAACTCAGAGACGCTGGCTAGTCGCCTCTGGGTTTTTGGTCAGAAGCGAGGATACAATGCTGACAGTTTGCATTGCTTCAGGGGATCTTTGCATTAGGACGATTAGGAGCACCTTTTTATTCTGAAATGCTCACTCAAACAAACCCCTTGCTGCCTTAGCTGGGCATAACTGAAAAGCTTGGCTTTTTTGCTTTTCTCAGGTAAAGTTTCCTGCCCTTTTGGGCTCTCTGTAGCTCTTTACCCACACTCTCCCAAGCGTTTCCCTCAGGGTACTCTGACCCACTGTCTTTTACTAGCTTGAAGAGACAGAGCTTAGAAGAGGTTTTTAGGAACTTGTCCCTGCCTCCTGCATTGCAGGGAGGATTTTTAAAGCTTGAAAGAGAACTTAGAGGTTTTGCTGTCTTAAGAGGTTTGTTGTTTTCCCTTAGAGCTAATCACAGGTGGTCCCCATACTAATATCTTCAGGTGATTCTAATTTGTCCTTCTGAGAAAGTTAAAGGCTTTAGTTTTCAAGTTTAAGAGAGCTTTTGAGAAAGATTAAAGCTTTTTAGAGAGATTTTTTTTTCCCCAAATTTTCCAAGAAAAGCTTTTAGTTTAAGAGAAAGATTTTTTTCCCAAAGAGAGAAAGACCTTTCCCCAACTTTAAACTTTGGCTTTTTACACCCCTGTTTTTGCCTCAGGGAGAAATCACTTTCTCCTGCCGCTTGGATTTAGCATTTCAGCTGTCCCCAGGTCAAAAGCTTCCATAGGAAACTTTTTCTTCCCCATAAGCTCAAAGAGCTTTTTTACTACCCGTAAAGCCCAAAGAAAGATTTTTTCCCCCCAGTTTGCATTCATAGCCCCCAAAGTTAGAAAATTGGAGAGTTTTTCTGTCTAGTTGCCTTATTTTTTCTACACAATCTTACACTTCTAAGTTTTTCCTACACTATATTACTACCCTATGCCTTATACTTATTTTTCACAGATAGAAATTGAGAAAGGGATAGAAGATAGAAAATTTTGACAGAAGAGAATTGTGCTGCAGCATCGGACATCCTTCCAGTCCGCTTTCCTTTTCTCTCGAGGATAAAACCCCTGCCTCTCAATTATATAAAAAAAATATATTTTCCATAACACCGGCATGCCTTATCCACTGGCAGGGCTGAACTCAGCACTTTCGCCAAAAACTCTGTAATAAAACTATTATTTTCCTTTATCTTTAGTCCCAATTACTTTGTCTTTAGTCCCTATTCATTTGTCTTTAGTCCCCATTTTTTTAGTCCCCCCTTTTTTTTCTTTAGTCCCTGTTCGGGCGCCATTCTGTGGGGCATTTACCCAACCACCCCCACGGTTCCCCAGAGTTTTCTTGAGTGCGAGCAGCAGGAAATATTAGATAGAAAGATTTATTGCGGAGAATATCGCGGAGATAAACAGATAGAAAACAAAGGATAGCCTCGAGAGGGCCTGGAACCTATTCCAACGGGCCCGACTGTCTCTGCCCCAGAGTTTTTATAGAGACACCAAAGGGTGGAGCAAAAGACCTCCTCCCCCAGCACAGCCAAGTGCAGACCATCTCAGACACCTGCACTCAGGCCCGTGGTCCTAATCATCCTCTATGTGGACCTGCTGGGTAAAGCCACGAGGAACCTGAGAACGGGCTCCCACAAATTACTTAATCTGACATTATGGAAAACTAATTTTAAAACCCCAAAAATAAAAAATATTAACATGTAAAAGAGCTGGAGAGATGGCTCAGAGGTTAAGAGCACTGGCTGCTCTTCCAAAGGTCCTGAGTTCAATTCCCAGCAATCACATGGTTGGCTCACAAACATCTATAATGGGATCTGATACCCTCTTCTGGTGTACAAGTATACATATTTACATAAAATAACCTTAACATGTAAAAGTATTAGTAAAGTTCTATACTGTACTGTTTTCTACCATAGTTGATAATGTCTGGTTGATTTATGAAAATTTTGTCAATAATTTTGAGAAATAAATTAAACCACATCACCAGGGTATTTGTATCAAAGCAGGCACAAAGTTTGGTTTTCTAAACCAGGAAAATAATCTGCATAGAGCCTTGAAACAAATCGACACTTTATTGAATAAGTGCATGTTAAGTACTAAATGAGTGCAGAGTTTAATTCAGGTCACTCTCTGTGACTACAAGGAGACCAAAAGAAGAGAAGACATAGAAGTGATAAAGACCTATCATAATTACTACAGTAGACAGGACATATGTGTATAATCAGATTATTTCCTGAAAATATGACCCTCCCCAATAGACCATTGATCATCAAAGAAAAACAGTAATAGTCTTTAAGTGTTGGCTGTTATAATCAATAATTTTAAATATTATTGTAATCAAAGAAAATAAAAAATTATACCAAGTAATATTCTTGATCATAGAGAATAAATTAGAAATTAATTTTGGAGTTGTTAAATGTCATAGAAATTTTTAATATTTCAAATAACTCAAAGAAATTAAAGAATTTATGGGAAATGATAATACCACATTATCAGAGCCTGAATATTAAAGCTAAAACCATGCAGAAATATGTACAGTCTTGCTCATTTAAAATAATATAAAATAAACAATAAATTGAGGATGTGGTTCAGATTTTTTAAAAAGTAAATTAAGAAACAGCAGTAAGAAGTTTTTAAGACAGAAAGTAATTTTTAAAAGTAATGACCAGTGTGGCAAGAAATCCAAAAGGTAGCTTTTGAAGAACAGCTACTTCAAAAGTAAACCACTAAGCTAACATAATAAAGCAGGGAGTTGAAGGATCTCAAATGTGCAATAAAGGGGACGAGAGACTAGAGAACGACAGTATTTAATACAGAGACTAGCAGCAGTCAGGAACAAGAAACAAGACTATAAAACCTAGAAATACAGTAATAAAGTGACTGTACTTTAAAGCTGTGTGTGGTGGCACATACCTGTAGTCCAAGCATTCACATGCTGAGGCAGAAGGGTCATGAATGCAAGGCTAGCCTGAGCTATAAGCAAGACCCTGTCTCAAAAACAAAACAAAGCTACCACATTTACAGATGGCATGATTACATACTAGAAATTTTACAAGGATCAACTGAAGAACTACCAGCAACCAAAATTCAGCTTAGTAGCAAAATACAAAATTAATTTCCAGAAAATAATCATCTCCATATCTCCTGGCAACATCTAGATGGAATATATAGACCTTTTGAATCTAGAAATGAGCTTAATAAATATTCAAGGCTTTGTTGAAAATGTTTTTAAATCCTCTTTAAGGATTTAAAACAAAGAATGGCAAACAAATAGAAATACAACCTCTTACATAAAAAGAAGCAAACAAAAACACCAGCAGCTTGTTCTTTTGCATCTGTGTAAACTAAAATTCAGATGTTCATATGGCAAATGAGAGCAAACTTAATTAGGAAAACTTTGAAAAACAACAGCAGGGGGAAGTAGCCTTATAAGAGAATACGTTTTGCAGCCTCAGTAATTGAACCACTGTAGTACTGGCATGTGAATACAGAGTATGAAACAGAATAGAAAGCAAGCCTAGGAAACAGATGCATCCATAGGAATTTAATGTGTAGTGATGGCAATATATAACCAGTGGAGAAACATGAAGTACTTAGAACATGGTATTGCAATAACTAGACAGCTCTAAAGTTGAGTTCATACTGGAGAAGATACACCCAAGATTTAAATGTTTAAACAGTAAGCAAACCAGTACTAGAAGCCCTGATAAAAGTATCTAAAGACTGTGGAGTCAGAACAGTCTTGACTCAGAGCCCATAAGCATAAGTAGATGAACTTTCATATTATACTTTTGTCGTTATCTTCTAATTATGATCTACTTAATGAGTGATTTTTTAATTATATATGGAGATGCTTGCATGTGTGTTTTCTTTTACAGTGCAAGTATGACTTTTGCTGGATCTGCCTAGAAGAATGGAAGAAACATAGTTCTTCCACTGGTGGTTATTACAGATGTACTCGCTATGAAGTCATTCAGCACGTAGAGGAGCAATCCAAGGAAATGACTGTGGAGGTAACACTGAGCATGTCCTGTCTAAGCTACTGTTAGAGGGATTGGCATGTCTTCTTTCCTGTCTTCATTGAGATGAGGCATTACATTGAATACACTTAAGAGTGCCCTTTGAACCAAAACACTGTCAACTAGGAACCTTTTTCCTTTAAAATTTTCCCTTTTTTGATGAAAATATGAAAAATCCAATTCTGCCCTGCCTTTGTAATGATTTAAAGCCCATTTTAACATACTATCAGCAATACAGTATTATGTTATAGTGTACATGTCTTTTTTTTTTTTTCCAGTCAGGCCCAAGGAGGGAATGTTTCTTTTTTTAATTAGTTTATTTTATGTATGTGAGTGGTTTACCTGGATATATGCCTGTACAGTTTGCATGCCTGTCTGGTGCTCACAGAGACGAGAAGACAGTGTTGGATCACCTAGGATTGGAGTTACAGTTGTAAACTGCCATGTGGGTGCTGGGAACTGAACCTGGATCCTCTGGAAAAGCAGGCAGTGCTCTTAATTACAGAACCATCTCTCCAGCCCCTACAGTTGTCTTGTTTTGCTTGTCTTATATAGCCTAGACAGGTTTTTTTTCATTGTTTATCTTACGTACATGGATGTTTTGCCTGCATGTATGTCTGTGCACCATGTACATACATTGTGTCCACAGTCAGGGTGTTGGATCCCCTGGAGCTAGAGTTACAGATGTTTGTGATCCACCATGTGACTACTAGGAATTAAACCCAGGTCCTTTGAGAGAGCAGCCAGTGCTCTTAACCACTGAGCCATCTCTCCAGTCTCCTAGTCTAGACAGCTTAAACAACAGAAACTTGTCTTTCTCCACTGTAGTGACTATGAAGTCTGAGAACAAAGCCCCACCTGACTGGTTCTTGGTAAGGGTGTTCATCTTGACCTGCCAGCAGGCCCCCACTTTCTGGTCTCTATCATGATGGCTGGGAAATAGAGCAAGAGATCTATGGTGTCCCTAGGAAACATTTGCATTAAGATAGAGAGAGCTCCAGGCCGGGCGGTGGTGGCGCATGCCTTTAATCCCAGCACTCGGGAGCCAGAGCTAGGCGGATCTCTGTGAGTTCGAGGCCAGCCTGGTCTACAGAGCAAGCTCCAGGACAGACACCAAAACCAAAACTACACAGAGAAACCCTGTCTTGAGGGGGGAAAAAAAAATAGAGCTCCAGTGGCCGCTCTTAACCCATCACCTCCTCATAGGTCCTGTTACCACATGCAGGTGCATTTTGGGTTAGGGCTTCAAAGTGAATTTTGAAGGGATGCAAATCTACTTAATAGCAGTGAACCATACAGTCACATACTGCAGATGGAGAGTTAAGTGCCCATTGTCTTATCACTGAGAATACAAACAGGCTCCTTTAAGATGTATACGTCATTATATTCTAGCAACAAAATAGTAAACACATTGCATGCATTGCTACCCTTTACTAATAAGACATTCATCCCTCTAAAACCAGTTTTAATAAGTCATTTGTGTCCTTTTGTTTCCCAGGCTGAGAAGAAACATAAACGGTTTCAGGAACTTGACAGATTTATGCACTATTACACAAGATATAAAAACCATGAGCATAGTTATCAGGTATGTCCCAAATCATTACAAATGAGCTAAAACACTCTGTTAAGAGTAAAGAGGCTGGGTGTGGTGGCACACACCTTTAATCCCAGCACTGAGCAGAGGCGGTGGGGGGGTCTCTGTTAATGCAAGGTCAGCCTGGTCTACAGAACAGAGTTCCAGAACAGCAAGTGCTACACAGTGAGACCCTGCCTTTTAAATAAATAAATAAACATTGTTTAAAATATTTATTTCTGTTCCTTTAGTTAGAACAACGCCTTCTTAAAACAGCCAAAGAAAAGATGGAACAATTGAGTAGAGCTCTCAAAGAAAGTAAGTCCTATATTGTATGTGTGTTGGGGTGGGGGGAGTTCCTAAGTCAATTCAGTGGTAATGGTAGATGGGCAGGCCCCTAAAGGAGGACAGTAGATCCATGAGCTGCTTCTGGCACTGTCCTAAGTTCTCTAAAGCCCTGAGAGCATGCTAGTATGTGATTAGTATCCACCAGGTTCTTCCTAATGCAGCCTTTGCTGTTACCAGACAAAAACCACAACCATACCACAGTTCTGCATCCTCTGTGCCACCACTGTGCTTTAGTGTTGGGAAAAGTGAATGGGTCCTCAAGGTATTCCAAGAGGAACAAGGTATACATGTTGCCCAGTCGTCACATAACTAAGTATCCAGAGCTGCTTCAGACATCAAATAAACCTTGGGGAGAATTGAGCCCAAGAAGCAAAGCCTTGAGGGGGCCTAACTTGTGAGTTCCAAATTGAAGGTTAGAGGGAGAATAATTCCTAAATATGGATGGAGTGTTGCTCATCATTAGGACACAGTATCCACACTGACTACACAGAGCATAAGTTCTAGTATGCTTATTTTTTAGGAACTCATAGTTTATATATGAAAAGAACATTTCAAACATAAAACTATAATCTCTTACATTTGTCTCAGTTCATAAAGTAATTTGCACCCATACTCTTTTGTGAAATAGTTTTCTAATAAGACCGTAAAAAAGTTAAATAAATTAGAGTGGATGCAAGTGTCACTACTGGCCTGGTATCCTTGTTAATTATTAGTCTGTAAACTTGAGAAGTTATATGACTCTGCTGTACTAATACAAACTCTAGAAATGTGCACATGAGGCTGGAGGGAAAAAGCCTCACAGATGCGTATTCCCCGTGTTTAGAACCGTGTCTGACACACAGTAAACAGTAAGTGCAAACTATTGCTTTTATTCATATTAGAGATTCCAGACAGCATGGTAAAGCTGAAAATGAAAAGCTGTAACAATTGGAAAGTGAAACAGTCTGCTTCTTAGACATTTCGTATGTATTATAGTGAAGGGCAAGTGGTGTTCACTGCCCTTTGCTTTTTATATTGGTACAGATACTACCTACAGACATGGTGTATGTGTCACAGGCTTTCTCTTGGCCACCAACCAGCTCCCAAGTCATGACACAGAGACTTATTGACTATGAATGCTTGGCCTTATCTTATGCTTGTCCCATTAACTCTTAAAATTTAAATTAACCTGTTTATCTACATCTTGCCTCGGGGCTTTTTACCTCTCTTTTTTTCTATATGTCCTTCTTGGTGTCTGTCTGGCTGTCGGCTACCTGACTGGCTGGTCACCTGCATCTCTCCCTTTCGTTCTCCCTCATTCTCTCCTTTTTTTCTGTCAAGCCTAGATTCCTCCTCCTACTTATTCTTCCTGCCCACCAGCCCCACCTATCCCTCTGCTGCCTAGCTATTGGCCGTTCAGCTTTTATTAGACCTATCAGGTGCCTTAGGCAGGCAAAGCAACACATCTTTACATCATTAAACAAATGCAGCATAAACACATCTTGCTAGTTAAACAAATACTCCACAAAATGTATGCAGATATATTTGGGTGTTCCATGTTAGTTTGTACATGAATATGTAGTATGTTCCTGATGGTATGCTGAATTTGATTTTCAGCAATACTTCAATTGAGATTCCACAGCTTAATTTCTTTTTATTTATAGTTTAAAAATAGAATGTTGTGATGATAGCTTGGTGTTATCCTATGAAGACAATTTCTTCTCTCCTCCTCTTTACTCTTCATCCCTCCTTTTTTACTCCCTGATGGTTTTTAGCTTTAGTTAGCCAGTTCCTCAACATTTACCTTTTTCCTTACAGTATTGCTTTTGAAGAGAAATAATTATAGTTTTTTTTTTTTTAAGCAAGCAACTTAACAAAGGCATTTGTACAAATTCTTCAGCAGCAAAGTTCCTGTCAGGGATAATCTGACCATTTTTATAAAGCATGCACCTTTGGGTGGACCCAGAGCTGTACTGTCTCCTGGTCATATTGGGAGAACAGAGTCCAGGAAAATGTGTGTATTCATGGCCTCTGGGCTGCAGGGGCCTGCGCCTTCCACGTGGAGTGTGTGTCTGGATTTGTAGTCTAGTCAGGCTCTGTATTTGCAGAAGTGTCACTGTATCCAATCACTTTGCAGCTGAAGGAGGCTGTCCAGACACCACGTTCATCGAAGATGCGGTACACGTTCTCCTGAAGACCCGACGCATCCTCAAGTGTTCTTACCCATACGGATTCTTCTTAGAACCTAAAAGCACAAAGAAAGAAATTTTTGAACTCATGCAAGTAAGATGCCATTTTAAATTGTTTGGAGTGTGAGGAGTAAAACAGTTTTGTTTTTATGTTTAAATGACTTTAAACAAAGGGGAGATTACCTTAATGAACTAAATTTTCTTTGTGTTTAAATTCGTCAGTGTGAGTTCGAATGAGTTCTGAGCTGTGTAACATTTCTACAGCATGAGTTTATTTCAAACTGTTCAAGGTAGAATGGGGCCTATTTCTTATATAAAAATAGAGGTTTTATCTTTAGAGAGGAAACAAACTACATTGCAATCTTGAATAGAAAGTTAATCTTTGCCATTCCATCTCAGAAGTACAACTCAGGAAGTTACGTATTTAAAACAAAGACTCCTAAGCCGGTCACTACACCTCACCAAACTCATTACATCCTCCTCCTGGTTAGAGGCCGCCACCATTTCTGGTGATTTTCATTCTGTCCTTTTAAGCCGCCCTTCGCTGATTTATATCCTCCATTTCTTTCCTACATTTCTTTCAAGGCCACGGTAGTCTTGCCTTGCCTTAGATTCCTTCAGCATCATACATCATTTGCATCACAGTGGCTGTGCACTCTTGTATCAGTGCCCTGACTGTACTGTACATTCCTTCTGTATGGTGACTTACCCCACTACCTGGGGATTTGCACCAAGTGCCTATCAAATGGATTCTATCTCTTGCATTTATGGTAACTTAAAATATCCTTTCATAACCTGGAAAACATACAAAATAGAAAGCATGTTAAATGGAAAATTGTTTCAAAATTGAATTTCTGACTTCAAAAGAATTTGACTTGACTAAGAAATCAGATATGCTTTGAATCTGTTTACTAAGCCATTCAGCTGTACCTCTTGTTTCGCCTTCTTTCTATAGACAGACCTAGAAATGGTCACTGAAGACCTTGCCCAAAAAGTCAATAGGCCTTATCTCCGTACCCCCCGCCACAAGATCATCAGAGCAGCATGCCTTGTGCAGCAGAAAAGGCAAGAGTTCCTGGCATCTGTAGCTCGTGGAGTTGCTCCCGCAGATTCACCAGATGCTCCCAGGCGCAGGTACAACTTGTACACTATAGAAACCTTGCCAGCTTGAGCCCCCAGTACCAGGACTTTTTGTTAATCAAGCTAGCATTCATAGTTTGGGGAGTTCCTTATATCTACGATATGGATAGCTGATAAAAATACCTTAAATTCTTTTGAATTCATCCCTTAAAGAGAAGTTGGTTTGGTTATTTTATTTCCCATCATACTTCTACTGCTTCTGCCACAATAAATTGAAGCATTTTTCTTATAATTATAGTACTAGAAAGTCATTTGTCCTCATTTTTATGGGTAAGTATCTTTTATACTTATGGAATGAAAATGAAAGTAGTCAGAATACCTTTACATAACATGGTTATTTTTATTTTCTCCATCATTTTGCACAAGTATAAAGCAATTTAGGATTTGAGAAAATAATGGAAGTAATTATATTTAAATAGTTGGATCTGCGTTGGTTTGGCAAGTTATAAGCAGATAAGCATTTTAAAGGTAATATTCAAAGGGTAAGGGTCTGGTTGTATACTTGCAGTACTAATAATGAATCAAACAGTGTGTCTGATTTCTTTGTAGCTTTGCCGGTGGAACATGGGATTGGGAATATTTAGGATTTGCATCACCTGAGGTAATTGTCTTTCTGGAGTTTTGGGTTATCTTGATGGTTTTCCTCATGCAACCCTGCTTGCGTTTGAATCCTCATCTATTCTGAATCCTCTGAGATCACTAATGCTTTCTCTGTCTTTGTAGCAGAAATGCCTTGGCGGAGCTTGCATTCAGCTCTTTTCTCATACTGGGATCGATAACAGTACATTCCCCTTTCTCTGCTATTAAATACTAAATAGGATTTAGTAATTTAGTCAAATTGACAGCAAAAATACTTGGAACATCTTCTAGCTTGTTAATAGAGATGTAAATATTATTTATTAGAAATGTATAGTTGTGGCTGGGCGGTGGTGACGCACACCTTTAATCCCAGCACTCATGAGGCAGAGGCAGGCAGATCTCTGTGTGTTTGAGGCCAACCTGGTCTACAGAGCAAGTTCCATAACAGCCAGGGATACACAGAGGAAACCCTGTCTCAAAAAAACAAAACAAAACAAAAAAAGAACAGAAGAAATGTGTAGTTGTGATGGTTTTTTTAGTCTAAATATCTGGAAAAGCTAAATGAACAGTTTCTTGAGGTCACTGCTGCAGCCTGAGACAAATCATTTGTCATCATTTGCCAAGGCAGAAGCCTCAGAGGAGTAAGGTCTGTGCAGAGAGATGTTTTCTGCTTCAGCTGCCTTTGTGATAAACCTTTCTTTCTCTTTTTGGTGGTTCGGGGGTGGGGGGGTCTCTGTAGCCCTGGCTATCCTGGAACTTGCTCGGTAGACCAGGCTGGCCTCTGAACTCAGAGATCCACCTACCTGTGCCTCCTGAGTGCTGGGATTAAAGGTGTGCCCCGCCACACCTGGCTTGATGAATCATTTTAAAACATGAAAATTGTAGAACAGTTGATACTCTGAATAACAGTAAGACCTAGTAAAAATCTCGGTCAGGTAGCTGTTTTCTCATATTTAAATTGGCACAGCCACCCTTGTATCTGATTCTAAAAGAGTTTTAACAATTCTTTCAACTTCTGTTTCCTTTGTGCTTTATAAAATCATATGTCATTTGATAGTCCTTGAATTTAATTCTTGCAAAGAGGGGGACAAATGGCGAAACTTTTGCTGATCTTAGTTGTCCATTAGTTTTTCAAAGCTGAAAGACCATGAAAGTGATTACTATCCAGAAATGACCGTGGCTTGTGTAAACCAGATGCTCTCACCTCTGCTGCTGAGGACATTTGCAGCCACCTGGAAGCTTTTTTATTTTGATAGATGCAAGGAAATAGTGACATGAGTTTGTGCTTTGAGCACATATGACAATGTTAAATACACTTAAGCTGTAAAATGGAATATGTAATAAATAACAGTATATTTATTATAAATTAATTCTTTGTAAAACAAATTACCCTTGAATTTATCTGATCCTGGGACTGCTGTTTTGGTGTCATATCATTACAATTTGGGGGATATAGAACTTTTCCACCTTAAAAAAAATAAGCTTTATTCATTAGATCTTTAACATAACTCAGCAAAAATAAAACCTTTCTCAGTTGACAGTCATTTATATATCATTATATATATAAATATATAAATCAGTATATATCATCTTGCAGTTTCTGACTCTGACAGTGACTTTAGGAGTCTTGAAATCTTTATATTTCTTTCTTATGTCTAGCATAGTAACATGCACTAGGAAAGCAGAGGCAGGGGGATCACTGTAAGTTTGAGACCAGCCTGGTCTACATAGCAAGCTCAGGACCAACTAACTACCTAGTAGGGCTCTTATCTCAAAATAAATAGTTGACAAAAATAATTTTTTTTAAAGTGTTGAGTATAACAAAATACTTATCTAAAGAAATAGCACAAATTGAAACTTAGAGATTTTGTATGTTTAATTAGCTCAAGTAACAGCAGTAAATATTTTGAAATTAGTTCTTTGCCTTAGTATACATTATAGGAAATGACATATTACCAAATTCCAAAGATTTTAAGATTGAGTTTACATTTTTTCACTGATGTTAATTTTGCCATAGTCTCTTTGAACTGATTGGCTGCATCTGTGGCAGGCATGAACGTGTTTCACACCGCTTTAAAAGCAGTGGGCCAAATGCAAAGAGCATCATCTTAAAGCAGAAAGCTCCTCCCACCATTTTCACCCGTGAATCTCATGGGTTTGGTTTGAGTTGGTTTGGGTTTTTTGTCTTCTCTCGACCTTAGTAATCTCACACCATTTGGAACATCCTGTTTTTTTCTGGGCTCACTTGAAAAATCTGAGGATTCCTTGGCAATTTTCAGACAGATTTTTTATAAAAATATTTTGAACTTGTTGCCTCCTGTCAGAATACCACTCAGGGTTTTCTGTGAGAATAATTAGAAATAGAACAAGTTTGTTTTGCAATTGTTTTGTCTTTTTTTTTTTTTTTTTTTTTTTGGTTTTTTCGAGACAGGGTTTCTCTGTGTAGCTTTGCGCCTTTCCTGGAACTCGCTTTGGAGACCAGGCTGGCCTCGAACTCACAGAGATCCGCCTGCCTCTGCCTCCCAAGTGCTAGAATTAAAGGCATGCGCCACCACCGCCCGGCTTTGTTTTGTCTTTTTATTTCTCAATAATGTTTGTATTCTGTGATCAGTAGCCGTTTATGTTACTGAGAATAACTTCGCACTGCATTGGGTCTTGTAGAAGTTAGGCACGTCTTTCTTACGTTGGAGCCTTTAGTTGAGGTCAAACTGCCCCGCCATCTTTGTCTGAGAAATGTGGTGTCTGCACTAATCCTGTGAGCCAAGTTGACATGACAGTAAGTCATCCAGTCTGAGAGCATGTGTCCCCAAGGAAAGAGGAAATGATGCCCCAGCTCAGTAAGAAATGTTAAAGGATCTATATGATCCATCATGCTTCTTCACTCATTGACTTCAATCTAAAGTTACATGGATGAGGTTTAAATAAATTTAAGAATGGGCTAGGGCTGAACTCAATGATAGTTTGCTTAGCATGTCCAAGGCCCTGGATTCAATTTCCAGCCACACAGATAGGTTATGTTAAGATGGATGGATGGATGAACAGACAGACAGACAGACAGACAGACAGATAGATAGAGATAAGATAGATTGATTGATTGATTGATTTAACCAGATCAGTAAAGTACAAAAGTTTTATAATATCTAACCTGGTTTGTCTTACTCCTAATACTTTAACCATAAGCACATTGAATACTCTAAAGTAACACGGATAATCATAAGCCTTAAGATCTTCATGTTTATCTTTTGAGATTCAACAATGATTCTCAAAAGTCTGCTGCCATATATTCTGCCTTCTCTTTAACTTTCTTTTTCTCTGTCTCTGAAATCTGTAAAAGATACTCTTAGTTCATAGCCTCTGGTAGTAACAAACCTACTGTAAACTATTACCACAAATGTAGAAAAAACGTATGGACATCTTTTTAGTCTGTCTTCTTCTAAATGCTAAGTAGTCAATGCTCCTGTGTTGCAAAAGCTAGACGTTGGAATGGTGAGTTGATATGTAGTAGTCACAGAGACAGCACAGTTGTCTGGAAAGTACTTAACAGTATGTCTATCAACTGGGTTTACCGCTGTTGTTTCTGCTGCTCTCCCCCTCCTACTCCTCCCCACCCCCATACTTCTTGCATATATCACAGTCACTTAAAAACTAGACCCCCCCCCCCCAGAGCCTAACACCGTTAGTAAGATGATTGTGACATCAGTTGTAGTTTTAGATACCAGGACCCTTGGAGTAACAGCTGCATAGCTCCGGAGCTCGCACGTGTTCCCAGTAGAAGCACCTGTGACTGTCAGAAAGTTTGCATTTCGCTTTCTGCCTTTTTTTGTTTCCTCGGCTTGGCTAAACTTAAAGTTTCCTTTGCTATAGCAAGTGATTTTATAGTATGTGTATAAAATCACACATTTTTTTTCTCCTGGAAGAAAGTGTGTTTTTTGTTTTATTGGCATTTTTACAATTTGCATGCTCTCCTGTATTTTATAACCTTTGGTTTATGCAGGAATATGCTGAATTTCAGTATCGGAGGAGGCACAGACAGCAGCGCCGTCGAGGAGATGTGCACAGCCTGCTCAGTAACCCTACAGACCCCGACGAGCCAAGCGAAAGCACTTTCGGTGAGTTCCTGGGGTGCTGGGTATCAGTTCGTCTCCTGAGTTTACTTTTAAAACTGGCTGTTGTCAGTGTTTGAGTTTGTAATTTGGGTTCACTAGAGACATAGAGATGCCTCTGTTGTCACAGGATAAAGAAAACCGTAGAGTTGAGGACTGAACATCCTAGGTTTATCACACCCATCTCTGCTGTGACTTTAATGAAGGCACTGACCATCTCTGTCTTCAGTTACATATTCTAAAGTGAGCGTCCAATTAGGCCGTGCTGGTAGAGCACTCGCTCAGAAAGTGGAAGCTCTTGATACCATTATGACATGCTTCAAATGTTCTTTCTGCATTTAATTGGACTCTTAAGCTGAGAGGCATCCTGCCAGATTAGAAAGCAATGAATAAAAGAATCAAGGGATTGGGGCCTTAGCTTTCCCAGAAGCATTCTTAAAAACAGGACTATTTTAATTTTTGACTTTTTGAATGTTAAATTTTTCATTAAACATGCCTAGACTGTGCTATCAGGATCAGTTGGACCACAGATTGGTTCTTGAGGTTATGTAATTCCAGAATTCTTTAATTACGAAATCTGAAGACAAAAATACTGAAATTCATTGTGACTTAGGAGAAAGGAATAGACAGTAGAACCTGCATTAATGAAGGTCATAGAGACTACAAGTGAGAGCCTAAAAAAAGCTCAGATTTGAGGTGATCATATGGATGTCTGTTACTGCTTTCAACCAAACAAACCTGCTGAAAAATGCAGGAAATGAAGGGATATGAATGTGAACCTGAGTTTTCACTAGCGCTGAAAGAGACAGACAACCACGTCTCCTTGTCACTAAACTGTCTGTGGTACCAATTGCTTTCAAGCAGATATACCAGAAGGTGGCAGCAGCCGCAGGCCTGGCGCATCCGTGGTAAGCTCTGCATCTATGAGTGTGCTGCACAGCTCCTCCCTTCGAGACTACAGCCCTGCCAGCCGCTCCGCAAACCAGGACTCTCTTCAGGTAGCCTTGCTGGCAGCCTGGTGACATGCTTTTGCTCCTCCTCTGCTCGGTGGTTTTGGGGGGTTACTTTTACTGGTTTCCTTTTTCTTCCTTCTGTGACAGTTTTGTTTTAATGATTGGGTACAAAAAGCATTCTTGTATTTCAGGTTTATGTTAGGTATATTTTCCCCTTTAGAAAGGCAAGGAAAAAATGGTAAGATTTCAATATGTGAAGTAACTTGTAGAATTAGACGTATTAATTATCTGAAAAAGGAAACTGGTATGTGTGATTGGGTTTACTAATGATTCCTTTAGTCCCATTTTAACAGGATTTCATTTTTCATTGCCTCAGGCTCTGAGTTCCTTGGATGAAGACGACCCCAATATTCTTCTTGCCATTCAGCTGTCACTGCAAGAGTCTGGGCTGGCCATCGATGAAGAGACCAGAGACTTCCTTAATAATGAAGCATCCCTAGGAGCCATAGGCACTTCTTTACCTTCCCGGCTGGACTCTGTGCCCAGGAGCACAGATAGTCCTCGGGCTGCACTGAGCAGCTCTGAGCTACTGGAACTTGGTGACAGCCTCATGAGACTAGGAGCAGACAGTGACCCATTTTCAACTGACACTTTGAGTTCACGACCTCTTAGTGAGACGAGAAGTGATTTCTGTCCTTCTTCCAGTGACCTTGACTCAGCTGGCCAGGACCCCAGTGCCAATGACAATCTTCTTGGCAATATTATGGCTTGGTTTCATGACATGAACCCTCAGAGTATCGCCCTGATTCCTCCAGCAGCAGCAGCCACAGAGATGAGTGCAGAGCCTCAGTGTTCCTGTGTCGGAGCTGGGTCGGAAGGTGTGAGGGACGTGGGAATCATGCCGCCAGAAGACTCAATGTCCAAAGATGCTGGTGTCCATGAAAGTGAAAGAACCCAGGCGGAGGAAAACCCTCTGGAAGAGAATATTCTGGCCAGGGAAGAGTTGTCTCAAGCTGGTGACCGTAGTAATGAGGCAGTCAGCAGAGGGGACGGGTCAGAGGCTGCCAGTCAAACCCCTCAAACCTCAAGTGACTGGCTCGAGCAAGTCCATTTAGTGTGACCTGCACGTTTGCTCCAGGTGACTCGAGTACAGGGGTGTGTTAGGTGGAGTACGCTTTATACAGACTGTATCCACTCAGTTTGAACTCAGTGTAAACCACTGATGTTAGGATTGAATGCAGAGGAGTTCGCTCAGATGATGGCTTCAGTGTCGACTTTAACCTTACAGGGAATGTCTTTTGAGTTTGTCCCTTTTCTAGTGACAAGAGCAGAGGAAGACAGTGGAAGAAACGGGTTGACACCCACATTCTGAGAGAGTGCAGTGCTGTCTAGCCTGGAGTTGGCAGTGTTTAAGTTGACCGTTTCTATCAAAGGCTTACTCCTTAATCCTTAGATGGCTTTCCCCTTTTTCAAACAGTGAAGAGGTGTCCTCATCTTGGAAGCTGGGCTGGACAGGTCTGACAGCGTGTGTCCTCAGTGTCTGTGTACTCTCTTCAGGAGCCTCCTCCCCCTCCTTATCCCAGCAGTGTGAGCTGTGGTGTCCGTACTGCTTCGTGCCCGTCCGCCACAGTGCGATGGTCTGTCTTTCACATGAATCAAAGGTTCCTTCTCATGTCTATTCACGGTCCACTTGTGCCAAACTGACGCGTGCGCTGACTACCGAGGCGTTGAGGTGTGCAGCATCCTAGTGTGCTCCAGGGCAGTGTCGGCCTTGTCGGGAGTGAAAGGTGCCACTCGGTAGCAATGATGTTCCAGAAGTTAATGGGCTTTTGTTGCCATGGAGACTGCATTTAAATAAATGTAGCCTGTAGCTTAAGTAAACTAAAGCTAATGCTGCTGTTAAAACAGTTTATTTTAATATTAAAATACAGTTGATTAGCAACAGCGGTGCTGTATTTAAGAGACACTTTATTGGAAGTGCAATCATAGTTCTTTGTTTTCACAATTTTACAGTGCATTCTAATTACTAACGGGTGCAATTACTTTTAATGGTGTTTTATAACATAGAAAAACTGGAGTTTTCATGAGTTACAGTAAATCCCACAGTTACTAAAAAATTCAATACAACATCCTTCGCAACATGTTACCGTGCCTTTGCCTAACCTAAATGGATAGTTGCCAGTTCAGTAAGTCAGTAATTCAAATTTCAATGTCTCTTCTGAAGTAACTATGCTATGAATTGCAAAGACCTCCATGAAACCACCCATGGCCTTGCCTTTACAGTAACTATGACAACTAAGTGTTTAGTTGGTTTGCTGGATAGCAAAGGCTGCTGTGTTTGTTTTCTTGCGCAGTACTCATCTGCTGTATGCTCACTGTTCAGTACTGAAAACTCACCCTCCCACTTACCAGTGTCCTACTGTGAAGAAATACTGGTCTTAGTTCTAATTAAGATACAGTGGTACAGTGTGTAATTAAACTAGAGTAAACTGTTGGAACGGCTCTTTTACTGACTATTATTAAAGCTAGCATAACATAAGCAACATAGATACACGGAGCACTCCATGTAGTGCTTTGCCATTGTTACCAGAAACCAAAATTCCTCTACTCAGTTTGTACAGGGAAGGCCTAGGCCAGGTAAAAGATTGTCTTTAATACTGATATCCATAATTATCGTTTTCATTACCTCTTTTTCAAACCTTGCTTTTGAAATATTCATGTACTTTGATTTCATATGGCCAAGACATTGTGCTTGAATATTTAATTGGTAATTGTTCGTGGATATCAAGAGTTCCTAATAGTTTTTATTTCACCAGTTACCACAACATTGATATGAGTCCCTTTAAAGTTAGTGGGGGGAAATGCCAATTTTATCTACAATATATTACTGTATATTAAACTGAAATAGTCCATTAAAGGATTTTTTTATTTGGATTAAAAATATGAACACCATAAAGTTTCTAGACCAGGGTGTAACTTTTCCAGTAGAAAGCACTTGCATCTCTAGAGGCGTTTTGCACAGCCACGATAAGGAGTAGGCGTGCTCTGTGGAGAGGAGGGGTGTCTGTGTTGAGGGGGTGTGCCTGTGGAGAGGAGGGGTACCTGTGGAGAGGAGGGGTGCCTGTGGAGAGGAGGGGTGTCTGTGTTGAGGGGGTGTGCCTGTGGAGAGGAGGGGTGCCTGTGGAGAGGAGAGGTACCTGTGGAGAGGAGGGGTGCCTGTGGAGAGGAGGGGGTGTCTGTGTTGAGGGGGTGTGCCTGTGGAGAGGAGGGGTGCCTGTGGAGAGGAGGGGTGTCTGTAGAGAAGAAGTGTACCTGTGTTGAGGGGGTGTGCCTGTGGAGAGGGGTACCTATGGAGACCCATGTGAGCTGGACCTCTGTTCCCTTGCTTGTGAGGTGCCTGTTGTGATGTGCTGGGTTCCTGAGTGTGAAAAACTATCATTTTCCAGTTTGTATTTCCTTGGTACATCTTTTAAAAACAACACAGTCATTGACTTTCCAATTCAGTAATAAAGTTTGGCAAAGCCTATTTTGTAAACAAGTTAATTTTATAATGTAAAAAAAAAAAGTTAATCTAACCTTGACTTGTTATTTGCACTTTCATAGTCTATACTTGATACATTCCCACTTTATATACAGTAGGATTCTACAGACCTGTAGATGTTTGGCCAAATGAATGCTGTTAATAATATGTAAAATTCTTTGATTAAACATTTATTACTTAAACTACTTCCATTTTGTCTCATTAAATCATAAACTTCATTTTAAACTAATTAGGAAGCAAATTTTGCTTCATATTAAATACCCTCCAATATGATGGTATTTATTTGGTTCTGCCATTATAATTGATTAGTGCCTAATATTTTTACAGTAGCCCATTTGCTGAACATTGTATACCCCAAAGATAAATTTGATTTTGTTCTATGATAATGTATTAAAATTATGGAATTAGATAAACTTGATTTCATTATATGACAATGTATTAAAATTATAAATTCAGTGCTCATTTTCATTTCTCTAGCTTTATGAGGAAAATGTTATTATTTCCTTGAAATAATAGAAACACAGAGAAAAAGTAATATAGAACCTCAATATCTGTTTTGTGAAATTGGGAGGAAGAAATGTATGCCATGTGAATAAAATGTTGTGCTTCTCACCACCTCATCTCTGGCTTCCGGTGAGCACAGCCCTTGGCGTTCCACCCTCAGGGTACATGTATCAGTTCCAGGCCACTAGCTGGTACTTGCCTCACAGGCTCTGCCATTGAGTCTTAGCATCATTGTGTGGATCTGAAGCAACTTGGAGTGTCCACGTGCTGAATCCATCCTTTCGGTGTTTATTGCAGACACTAGTTGTAGTTGTCTTTCCCTCTTGGCCCTTCACTCTTGGGGGGCCTGCCACCTAGCTCCCAGATAAGTCACACAGAGACTTATTACTTATTTAAAAAAAAAAAAAAAAAAGGCCTGGCCTTAGCTTGGCTTGTTTCTTGCCAGCTTTTCTTAAATTAGCCCGTCTACCTTTTGCCTCTGGGCTTTTACCTTTTTCTATTTCTGTATATCCTTTCTTTACTTCTTATTCCATGTCTGGCTAATGGGTGGTGACTGACCCCTTTTCTCCATCTTTAATCTTTCTCTCCCCAGATTTCTCCTGTTCTCTCTGTCTGCCAGGCCCGCCTATCCCTCTTCTGCCTAGCTATAGGCCATTCAGCTCT
The DNA here is from genome assembly GCF_007827085.1 of Peromyscus californicus insignis. NCBI lineage: Eukaryota > Metazoa > Chordata > Mammalia > Rodentia > Cricetidae > Peromyscus > Peromyscus californicus. The sequence continues at coordinate 17,625,183 of NW_026294584.1, forward strand.
ATTTTAGACAGGCAAAGTAACACAGCTTCACAGAGTTAAACAAATACAACAAAAAAGAATGCAATATATATTTGCATGATTAAACAAACGTTCCACAGCATAAAAGAATGTAACACTTCTTAAATTAATGTTCCACAACAACTAGTCTCATCTTCGTTATTTTTTCAGTCCTAGAGAACCTGTTGCCTGACCTCTTAGGAATTAAAACCTGAGACTTACTGAAGTTCAGTTATTTTAAAATTGTCACAGTTAGCTTGTCTCCAAAGAGTGGAACCTTGAAACCTAACATTAAACCATGGTAGGAGTTGGGACCAGTGGGGTGGGGCTGACATAACTGCCTCGGGAAAGGCTGTCCCTGTGCTCAGCTACTCCCGCCTCCTCTCATCCCAGCCTCGAGCCGCCAGGGTTGGAGTTACTACATCTTCCCTTCAGCTGCCGTTGCCTTGTCAGTCAGTGCCTAAACCTCCTCAGGACCTGTCGATGCGCTTTCTACAAGACAAAAGTGGCTCTCACCTGAACTGTCTTTTGTGACAGTTGTTATTTTAGGAGCAGGCAGTTTTTCAGTTTGTCTTTCTTCAGCACTGGGCATGGAGCCCTGCAACAGCTCGTAAAGAAGTTGGCTCTTGTGGCATTCACTCAATTCTGCTTATACTTGATGAGCACTGACAAACTGCCTGGTGGCCAGACTCCTGAAGGAGCTATTCTTCAGAGTTGTTAGTCAGGCTTTCGGCACCTCATAGTCCCTTGTTTCACGGAGTGCTTCTTGCACAGGGGCCTATCCTGCATGAGACATCAGCCTATAAACAGGTTCAGAGACGAATACACAGGCGTGAACAGAACAGCACAAAGATAATGGCTGGAAGAAACTCACTTAGGACTCCTTGTATGCCTGCTCATCTGCTGTGTTTTAAGACTGCTGTGAAACAGTTCCATATCCATTCAGATCCGGAGGCCACATTACATGGGATTGCCAACAGGACCACACTCATTCCGTTAGCTTCCCCTCCCCATTACAGAGCATGCTCCAAAAACAGCCGTCTCAGGAGCTGAGAGTGTCTGTCAGCCGCAGCTAGTAACAGCACCAGAGGTCCAGGCCACACTGTCCCTCACCCAGGAGGGGAGACCCTAGGAGAGAGAGGAGTCTAGCTGCAGGGAGGAGGCGAGGCGGCCTGTTTCTCCTGCAGCCCATGCTCCAGGGCCTGCACACTGCCGGCTACTCTGCAGTGGTCGGCCTAGGAACAGTTTGCCTGCACCAGCTCTGTGTTTGTCCAACTAGTACCCTTAAGGACAGAGAACAGCCTTAACTTCTACGCGCAGGACATTCCTCATGCTATGGATTTTCCAAATGCAGCTGAAGCCCACTTGTGCCTGGTACCATCCAGGCCCGTGTGTTAGCCCTGTGGAACCGGTAGCATGGAGGACTGACACAAAGCTGCCTGTGTGCATCCTGCAGGCGGAGCTCTTTGCCTCTGTTCCCAGTGTGCTGTCATGCCTGCATGCCTGAGACGGGGACAGTATCTGTAAAGACAAAATGAAGTCCTAGACCTGAGCGTTTTGACAGGAACAAGAAGATGCTGAAGATTTTTCAGAAAGGAAACTGAGTCAGAAAGAATGTGACCATGGACGTTTACAAGTCCTGGGGTACAGTAAGAACATTCTCACCCAGGTGATAGGGATGAGGTGAGGAATGAAGGGAACTGTGGGAATAGTTCTCAACCTGTGGGTCCTGACCCCAGGGTTGAATGACCCTTTTACAGTGGTCACCTAAGACCATTGGAAAACATATTTCCTATCGTCTTAAGAACTAGGCCGCCACTCTGTCTCCAGGCAGGTCCGCCCATTTGCAGATACACCCACACAGGAGTGCCCAGAACTGAAAGAGGCGCAGATTTTTTTTTTTTTTAATGGCACGCAGCAGTTTTGTGGCTCTAGCTGAAAGGCAGTGTGGCCCTGGCTGCTGAGTCATAGAGTGACTGAACAGCAAGTAAATCGTACCCAAAATAAGAACCTTGATCTCTGATTGAGAGTTTTGCATGGACTAAAGACACTGAAAGATCTTTTGCTTGAGCAATGGGTAGTTACTGCGTTGTTCAAATGCAAAAGCAAAGTTCTGCCTGAAGGTATCGAGCTAGCACAGCCAAACACTAACTTAGAGGCGAGGAGCACAGTGCTAGCTGCAAAGGTGGAGAAGGTGACAGACTGACAGCCATGTCCTGTGGTGGTATTGTGTTCCCCAAAATATTGTGTACCCTAATAAATTTATCTGGGGTCAGAGAACAGAAAAGCCACTAGATACAGAGGCCAGAAAATGATGGCACTCACGCCTTTAATCCCAGCATTCCAGAGGCAGAAATCCCTCTGGATCTCTGTGAGTTCAAGGCCACATTGGAAACAGCCAAGCATGGTGACTCACGCCTTTAATCCCAGAAAGCGAGCCTTTAATCCCAGGGAGTGGTGGTAGAAGGCAGAAAGATATATAAGGCGTGAGGACCAGAAACTAGAAGCTTTTAGCTGGTTAAGCTTCAGGCTTTCAAGCAGCAGTTCAGCTGAGATCCATTGGGATGAGGACACAGAGGCTTCCAGTCTGAGGAAACAAGACCAGCTGAGATCTAGCGAGGTTAGATAGCTGTGGCTTGTTCTGTCTCTCTGACCATCCAGCATTTCACCCCAATAACTTGCCTCAGGTTTGATTTTATTAATAAGACTCTCTAAGATTCATGCTACAATGTCCAGGGCAGAAAGCTTCAGAGACTGGCTTCTCCGGCTGCTGAGACCACAGCGGCTGAGTAGCCGGCAGTGTGAGAAACAGGCTGCCTCGTCTCCTCCCTGCAGCTAGACTCTTCTCTCTCCCAGGGTCTCCACCTCCTGGGTGAGGGACAGTGTGGCCTGGACCTCTGGTGCTGTTACTAGCTGTAGCTGACAGACACCCTCAGCTCCTGAGACGGCTGTTTTTGGAGCATGCTCTGTAATGGGGAGGGGAAGCTAACGGAATGAGTGTGGTCCTGTTGGCAATCCCATGTAATGTGGCCTCCGGATCTGAATGGATATGGAACTGTATTACAGCCCCACACCACCAGTTTCACAAAAAAGTAACAGTGACACATGTAAATTGTTCCTCTGCCAGTCCCCACGGTCCCCTCCTCCCTGGTGGCCCAACTGAAGCAAATGGAATAGAACCCTGAAGAAGCCCCAGCAGTGAGGAGGAACGCACTGGTTTGGACTTGGCTGTGTCGGAACCAGAAGCCTTTCCCAGCCTAACATCGCCACCTGCCACATGTTGCCTCTGAATACACTGATTTATTTTTTTAATTTTTGAGGATTTTATAGATGAGTACTGAATTTGTCGTTTCTATCCCACCCTCTCCAGCTCCTCCTGTGGGTCCTCCACCTCTCAAATTCATGACCTCTACCTTATTATTATTAAATACACACACACACACACATACATGCAACCGATGAGTCCATTTAGTGTTACTTGTAGGTGTGTTGAGGGCTGATTGCTTGGGATTGGAGAGCCTGTTGGGAGCTCATTCCTGGAGAAGACTGATTCCCTCTCCCTTAGCCGGCATTAATTGCCTGTAGTTCTTCATCTAAGGATGAAGCCTTGTGAGAGTTCCCTTATCCACACTGGAATGCCGGCTGGAAGTATACCCATTTTTGTTGATTTGTTTTTAATTTTTAATTTTTGTTTTGTATGTATATGGTTTGCCTGCCTGTATGTATGCACGCCGCATGAATGGCTGGTGGCCACAGTGCTTGGAAAGCCAAGAAACAACAGTCCAACCTGGGCTGTGCCTACTGCTTTTCTCCTTCCTGGAGTCATGAATTGTTGGACTACTTTACAAACTTAAGGAGACAAATGTATTTGATTATCCTGAATCACCAACTGTGAGAATTGTGCTCTGAAAGAATCTTCTCTTCAGCAGCCACAGGGCTCAAGTTGCAGAAAATCAAACCGAAGGCCTCATTATAAGACTGGCTGAAAGACGGCTGAATTACAGCGAAAATTCAAGTCCCAGCCGTAGAGGTTAAAAAAGGGAATTAGTTGTTAAAGAATGGGATCCCGAGTCGCAGAAGCTCGCTCTCTTGAGTGACTCGGGCCTGCCTTCCTGCGGCCCCGCCCCACGCCCGGCCCCGCCCCACGCCCGGCCCCGCCCCACGCTCGGCCCCGCCCCACGCTCGCTTCCTGCGGCCTGCTGGCCCGCCTCCCTGCGGCCTGCTGGCCCGCCTCCCTGCGGTCCCGCCCCACGCCCGCCTCCCTGCGGCCTGCTGGCCCGCCTCCCTGCGGTCCCGCCCCACGCCCGCCTCCCTGCGGCCTGCTGGCCCGCCTCCCTGCGGTCCCGCCCCACGCCCGCCTCCCTGCGGCCTGCTGGCCCGCCTCCCTGCGGTCCCGCCCCACGCCCGCCTCCCTGCGGCCTGCTGGCCCGGCTCTCCGCCCGTCCCGCCCCGCGCCCGCCTCCCTGCGGCCTGCTGGCCCGGCTCTCCGCCCGCCCCGCCCCACGCCCGCCTCCCTGCGGCCTGCTGGCCCGGCTCTCCGCCCGTCCCGCCCCGCGCCCGCCTCCCTGCGGCCTGCTGGCCCGGCTCTCCGCCCGTCCCGCCCCGCGCCCGCCTCCCTGCGGCCTGCTGGCCCGGCTCTCCGCCCGTCCCGCCCCGCGCCCGCCTCCCTGCGGCCTGCTGGCCCGGCTCTCCGCCCGCCCCGCCCCACGCTCGCCTCCCTGCGGCCTGCTGGCCCGGCTCTCCGCCCGCCCCGCCCCACGCTCGCCTCCCTGCGGCCTGCTGGCCCGCCTCCCTGCGGCCCCGCCCCACGCTCGCTCCCTGTGGCCCCGCCCCGCGCCCGCCTCCCTGCGGCCTGCTGGCCCGGCTCTCCGCCCGCCCCGCCCCACGCTCGCCTCCCTGCGGCCTGCTGGCCCGGCTCTCCGCCCGCCCCGCCCCACGCTCGCCTCCCTGCGGCCTGCTGGCCCGGCTCTCCGCCCGCCCCGCCCCACGCTCGCCTCCCTGGCCGGCCGGCCCCGCCCCACATGGGGGCGGGCCTCCGCAGCCCGGGCTCGGGCTTCCTGTTCAGAGTCGGTGCGGTCACCGAGCCCGGGAGGAGGTTCCAGGACCGCATCTCGTGTGGCTGCGCCAAGCCGGGCTGTGTGCCGCCATGGCCTCAGTGCAGCTGGAGAACCACCAGCTGACCCCTCCGGGCGGCGGCGACGGCGGCTCAGCGTCTGCCCCGGCTCCTCCCTCGCCGGGAGCCGCGGCGGCGGCGGCTAGCTCTGGTTACCGGCTTAGCACGCTCATCGAATTTCTGCTGCACCGGGCCTACTCGGAGCTCTTGATGCTGACGGACTTACTACCAAGGAAATCTGATGTGGAAAGGAAAATAGAAATTGTACAGTTTGCTAGCCGGACACGTCAACTCTTCGTTCGACTATTAGCTTTAGTAAAATGGGCTAATGATGCTGGCAAAGTCGAAAAGTGTGCGATGATCTCAAGCTTTTTAGATCAGCAAGCTATCTTGTTTGTGGACACCGCGGATCGCTTGGCCTTCTTAGCTAGAGACGCACTAGTCCACGCACGCCTGCCTAATTTTGCTATCCCGTATGCCATTGATGTGCTGACTACTGGCTCTTATCCACGGCTTCCAACCTGCATCAGGGATAAGATTATTCCTCCAGACCCAATTACCAAAATTGAGAAACAAGCCACACTTCATCGGCTCAATCAGATTCTTAGACATAGGCTTGCAACAACAGATCTTCCTCCACAGCTAGCGAATCTTACAGTGGCAAATGGCCGTGTGAAGTTTCGAGTTGAAGGAGAATTTGAAGCAACTTTGACGGTAATGGGTGATGATCCAGAAGTTCCATGGCGCCTTCTCAAGCTAGAAATTCTAGTTGAGGATACGGAAACAGGAGATGGCCGACCTTTGGTTCATAGCATGCAAATCGACTTTATTCATCGGTTGGTGCAGTCTCGGCTCTTTGCTGGTGAGAAACCTCTTCAGGACATGTACAACTGCCTACATTGTTTCTGCTTATCACTTCAATTAGAAGTGTTACATTCCCAGACTCTGATGTTAATCCGAGAGAGATGGGGCAACCTTGTCCAGGTGGAAAGGTATCATGCGGGGAAGTGCCTCTGTCTCTCAGTTTGGAATCAGCAGGTACTAGGGAGAAGAACAGGCTCAGGATCTGTTCACAGAGTTACAATTAAAATCGATGAGAATGATGTCTCCAAGCCTTTACAGATTTTTCATGATCCTCCTTTCCCAGCTTCTGATCCTAAATTAGTGGGAAGAGCTGTGAAGATGGACCACTTATCAATAGAAAAGCTCCTGATTGACAGTGTACACTGGAGAGCCCATCAGAAGCTGCAGGAACTGAAGGCCATTCCCTGAAGCTTCAATGCTAAAACTGAGGGCGCTGAGCCTGAACCAGTCAAGTGTCAGATGTCCCAACAGAGCTGACTTCATTTTAGGAGCTAACCTCTGTGTACCAGAAACTTCTGCTGGCCACTCTTAGATTTGCAGCCTGTGGGCCATACAGGTTGTCCTGTACTCCAGAGACTCCCCAGTTTATACACCCTGGATTGGCCATGTTCAAGCCAAGGGGTGTCTCTTGAATGCATTGGGGAGTCAAGAAAGCAGACACTGGCATCTATACTGGAGGGCTATGGTGTCTCAGTGCTTTGAATACTGCATTAAACACCCTTCAGGAGGGCAGGGGCTGCAGAAGTTGAGAGAACTCCGCCGGACCTGAGCTTCAGAGTTTTCAGTCCCACCAGCAGAGAACCTTGCAACAGACGGATGGCTACAGAGGTTGGGCTGCCTGCTGACCTTGGGCTCAGGGCCTGTAGGACTGCATCTGTCCTCAGATGAATGGGGTCTGTTATCACCATCGACCACCAGACCTTTCAGCGCCGGAGCTGCATGAACTCAGCATGTCCATATCTGGCTCTCCTGATACTCACCTCACAACTGCCCTCCACTGCAGTCTGCTACCCAGAGGCTGTGGCATGCTGGCCCTTTGACTTGCGATTGTTCCAGAATAGTTTGTGCCTTCAGTAGTAGACGACCTCTCAAAATGGCACCCAATCACAGTCCTTCAAAGACATGAGTGAGAAAATGGACCTCATCTCCACTGCTGGCTCATCATGTAGGTGGAGTCATTCTCTTACCAAATCCCCAGCTGAGAATGCAGTCCTCTGCTGGGTAGGTAGAACTGCCAATCACTTTATCAGGGCTTCCTGGACCAAATCTGGATGAGGCTTCTATGATGGGTCTTGTCCACCAGGGAGTCCTAACATTTAAGTATAGGGGAAGGGAAGCTTAGCAAAAATGCTAAGTGGGCCTTAGGAGGTAAAGTTGGGCAGTCCAGAACTGTGTGAATGTTTGGCTAAATGGTTAAATTGATTAAATGTTTTTTTTTTTTCCCCTGGGTGTGTGTGTCTGTTTATTGGCAATGTTCAATAATCTTAATTTTAGCTTCAGTGGAAGCTACCCCCTTTATCTTTCTTTTTTAATTATTTATCTTTATCTGCATTTGTGTTTTGCCTGCATATATGTCTGTGTGAGGGTGTCAGATCCTGGAGTTACAGTTGTGAGCTGCCATGTGGGTGCTGGGAATTGAACCCAGGGCCTCTGCTGGAGCAGTCAGTGCTCTTAACCACTGAGTCATCTCTCCACCAGCCCCCTTATCTTTCAAATAAAGTTGTTAAGTAGAGGCCTGGAAATAGTGACTGGAAAGTATAATCAAACCTCATGGATGCTCGAAAGGGCAGTAATCCCCCATTCCTTTTTCTTAGTAATATTGTTGAAATATTCATGTATACTTCATGGGACTTCTAGTATACTTAGAACAGTCTAATTTTAGCGTATTTAGTCACCCCCTAAAGAAACCTTATACCCCACTAGCATTCATTCTGCATTCACCTGTCTCTCTAGCTCCTGACAGCTACTTGTCCGCCTTGCAGATTTACCTGTATAAACATTTCATATTAATGAATCATGTAATGAGTGTTCTTTTGCATATTGTTTTAGAGGTTTATCCATGTTATAGCAGGTTTTTAATTTGTTGTCATATATACCGTATATTATCAGTTCATTGAGGGACATTGTGGTTCTTTTTCATTTTCAACTATTATGAACAAAGCTGTGAACATTTGTTCAAGTGTGGACATACAGTTTTATTTCTCTTGCATATATACCTGTGAGTGAAATGGCTGGGTGATCTGTTTAATCTTTTGACATTTAACACTACTTCACAGTCCCACCAACAGTGTGTAAGGGTTCTGTCTTCTCCATATACTCACCAGTACTGGTTATTGTTTCCTTTTGTTTTAGCCATCCTAGTGAGTGTGAAGTGAGATTTCACTGTAGTTTTTACTTGTTTGTCCCTGTGTTGAGGGTCTTTTCATGTCTTCAGCAAAAGTGTCTGTTCAGATCCTTTGTCCATTTTATAATTCTTATCTTTTTTTCTTATTGGTGAATTGTTAAGAGTTTTTTGTGTATTTTGGATATAAGTCCCTTTTTACACTGAGTTGCAAGAATTTTTCCCATGCTTGGTGACTTTCTTTATGGTATTTCTACCACTGAGTCCTTCCTTCCTTCCTTTTGATAGGGTGTCATGCAGTTTAAGGTCGGCTTAAACCCCAGAATGGCCTGAACTCCTGGTTCTCCCACATCCACCTCCCCAAGTGCTAGGATTACAGCTAGAACTATATGCATAGTTTCCCCCGCCCCCACCTTTGGAGACAGGGGTTTTCTGGGAAGCAGCTCTGGCTGTCCTCGAACTCTCTATGTAGACCAGTTAACCTGGAACTCACAGAGATCTGCGTGCCTTGGCCTCCCAAGTGTTGAGGTTAAAGGCTGTGCCACAACACCTGGCCAAGCATTTTGCAATCTTAATTTTTGTTATTTTACAAAGTAGTGAAATGAAGATTTGTGACATTTTGATAGGCTTTTCTTTAACTCTGGTTTACATCTTCAGTAAACAAAGCTTAGTAAATAAAAAAGGTCAGAATGATTGCCCACAAGATATATTTTCAAAAATAATCGCTAGGGCTCAGTTGGTAGAGTGCTTATCTAGCATTCATAAAAACTTGGGTTCAACCTCCTCACCACGTAAAATTCGGTGTGTTGGCCTATAATCTTAATACTGGGAGGTAGGAGGCTTAGAAGTGGAGGTAGATGATTAGGAATTCAAGATTCTCTGCAGCTACATTGGCTAGCCTGGGGTGCATACATAAACTGCCATATATCAAGCCAAATGTGAGCTCTTTTTTTTTTTTTTTTTTTTTTTGATATAGGATCTACTTATGTAGCCCTGGCTCATCTGGAAATCGCTATGTAGACTAGGTTGGCCTCAAACTCACAGAGTTCTATGTGCCTCTGCCTCCAGATAAAAAGTGTAAGCCAACACACATGGCCAAATGTAAACTCTAAAACATAAGTTTGGGTAGTAACAGTTTTAAGTTCTCAAAATTTCTCTTTCATTGTAGAGGTGTCTCTACTTGACTAGCCAGAAGATCTGAGTTCAGATCTTCAGCATGCTCTCAACATGTCATATACATGCTTTGGGCCCCATTCTCCAATTCTAATTGGAAGCTATTGTTAGCATAAGTTCTTTGTAGATCTCTAGTTCCAATAGAAACATGTGCTACCTCAGTGGTTTCAAACCGTTGTTCCTAGGGTCCTAAGTGTTTGAGAATAGTGTTACAGGGACTGTGATTTGGAGATGAGGAAGGGGCTTGTTTTGAGATTGATCCCTCAACGTCCTGTTTATCAGCACTTTTCTGAAATTGGGACTACTAGGGAAAATGCACCATTTTAGGGTATAACTTGTATTTGTTTGTTTTGAGACAGAGTCTCACTATTATAGCCATGGCTAGTGCGGAACTCACAGAGATGGTCCTGGTTCGGCCTCCAAGTGAGCGCTGGGACTGAAGGTGTCTGTAGAAGCTGGTAGAACTGTAGTCCATTCTTTGAGTCTGTTGATGCTGTTCCTCTCAATCAGTTTGCTTTTCTCCCAATTCCTGACTGGAACAGCCTAAGGTGAGTAATTTAGAATTTCAAGAAAGGCCTAGAAGGCACAGCTGCAGATTTCCTGGGGGTGGAGTTGCCTCGGGAAACCAAGTGCAGAGAAGACCAAAATAGTGCAAGGCAGGGAGATATGATATGGCCAGTTCTCAGTGTTGTCTGAGTCCTGGTGTCTCCACAGGGAGATATGATGTGGCCAGTTCTCAGTACAGTCTGGGTCCTGGTGTCTCCACCCACTAGACCAGAATTGTCATTGTCAGTTAGAAGCAGTATACTACATAAAACCATTTTCTGTGTGTTTATTTGTTTGTTTTTGTATTTTGAGACAGGGTTTCTCTGTGTAGCCCTGGCTGTCCTGGAACTCTCTCTCTGTAGACTAGGCTGGCCTCAAACTCAGAAATCTGCCTGCCTCTGTGATTAAAGGTGTGCGTCATCACTGCCCACCTGAAATAACTATTTTTTAATTGTGCATAGTTTCATATTTCTCTTCATTTTCTCAAAAATAAATAAATAAAACCCCACCAAAAATAAGTATCAATGGCTATAGAATATATTCAAAAATATGTATACAGTTATTTTCTTTTGGATGTATATCTTCTGATGCCTGTCTGCACAAAATTATTTAATTCTGATATTAGATTAAAATTATAATTGTTATAAAACTAAAATACTGATCTCCCTCAGGGCCCACCAATAGTTGTCTCTAGACCTATAACTAGACTTAAGGCTAAGCAGACTCCTAGAGGGGAGTAGTCCATTGTGGGGTCTCTCTTTTCCACGTGGTCCAGTGGCCACCAGTCTGTGAGTAAAGAGGGAGCAGAGGCAGCGTGCAGGACTTGGCTGGCTGTGAGTATGACAGAAATGACCTTCTAGGAGTCAGCTTCAGTGAAACAGCTCCACTTTACTCCAGAGTGAGGGGAATATATGAGATGGGGACATCCCCTAATAGGTGTTCATAGCATGCTTTATTTGCATTTGACAGCACGGTCCCATCATCCAGATGGGAGCACAACACCTAATTATCATATGGGCTGCAGTGGGAGAGCATTTGCAGGGAACTGTGTCAAAGGTCACACTTAAGATAAGTCAGGCATCCAAGCTCAGGGACAGCCTCCAAATAAGGCCAGGTAGAGAGTAGGAAGCCCCAATTGGGCAAGGGAGTCTTCTGTTTTATGCAGAGCTAAGATTGCTGTCTGGACATGGTGGGCTGCAACCTTAAGCAGTAGGGTCTCCCAACAGTCAATAAGGAGGTGCGCTATAATACTAAAGAGCTTGAATGAGTTTGCGTACTCATTCAGGCAAAAGTCTGGGAATATGTGTGGGAATGAAAGTGTGTGGTATGGGAGAATGGTAGAAGAACACAAAACTGGATCAGGCTGAGTTTATTGATATAGGTCCATTGAGTAGAGATTCTAGGTTTAATGTAGAAGCTCTCACAGTTTAAAAGGGTGTCAAAAGTTTGTTTGAATGGTTGACTGAAGCATTTGTCAGAAGATGGTCTACTGAAGAGTGGGAGATGCCTGATGTCCCTTGGATTCTAAGGCTCGGGGAACCTGCAATGCTAGAGTGGGTGTGCTGTGTAAATCCTAATCCTCCACTACAGGAAGGCCCAGCAGACACGCCCTTCGAGGATACTGTAATGGTGAGAAGTGGTTTGAGAGCTTTGATGGCACCCCTTCCTTGTGTCAGACCTTACAATTGGAGATGCTGCTGCTCAGTTGAATGAATTAACTGCAATGGGTTTAATTGGCCCTAAAGTAGCATCGGCCGGGTGGTAGTACCGAATCACCAAAGGCAAGGGGATTGTAATTACTGTTAATGGGCAGTATAGACAAAGTGATGCTCATAATGGCCTAAACCAGTGGTTCTCAACCTTCCTAATGCTGCGGCCCTTTAATACATACAGTTCCGGGTACTTGCATGTGGGTATATCTGCATGTGGGCAGACCCACCTGGAGATGGATAGAGGAGCAGTGTCTCCATTCCAAAGACCATCAGAAATGTGTTTTCTGATGGTGTTAGGTGACTCCTGTGAAAGGGTCATTCAACCCCCAAAAGGGTCACGACCCACAGATGGAGAACCACTGGCCTAACCTGATAGGTAGTATATGCAAAGTGATTTTTATGGTGGCATGACTTGTCTGGACCTTTGGTACTGGCTAATCAATCATGGTGTTTCCAGGTATGAAAAGGGCCTACTGCATTTTTGTTTGATCTGTATAAGCAGAAAAATTCTCAAACGAAAGAAAGGCTGCACTGGATCATGGCAAAAGGGAATCTTGACCCATGAACCAATTTCTAGACTTGAGCCAGTTTTCAGACCCAGAACCTCTTGATTGAAGGGATGGCTAGGTTCCCCTAAGGAAGGACCTTAATAAAATACCTAAGAGTTTTACAGTTAGCCTTCCCCAGAGGGACCTATGGTCTTACAAGGGTAATTGAACACTGGGGTAAAGGAAACAATCAGACTTTCTAGGGTCTGTCGGATACTGGTTCTGAATTGACACTGATTCCAGGAGTCCCTAAGAAACATTGGCCCTCCAGTTAAAGTCTGGGGCTTATGGAAGTCAGATGATTAGTGGTGTTTTGACTAAAGTCCAACTCACAGTAGGTCCAGTGGGTCCACAAACTCATCCTGTGGTTACTTCCCCAGTTCCAGAGTGTATACTTGGGATAGACATACTTAGAAGTTGGCATAATTCTCACATTGGTACCCTGGCCTGTGGAATGAGGGCTGTTATGGTTAGAAATGCTATTATGGTATGGAAGCCTTTAGAGTTGCCCCTGCCAAGAAAAATGGTGAATGAGTTAAATACAGTATTGCATCCCTGGAGGAAATGCAGAAATTAGTGCCGCCATCAAGGACTTGATAGATGCAAGCGTGGTGGTCCTCACATCTCCCTTTAACTCTATCTGGCCAGTGCAGAAAATGGATGGATCACTGAGACTGACACTTGACTGTCAATAACTCAGTCAGGTAGTGACTCCAATTACAGCTGCTGTACCAGATGTGGTGTCCTTACTCAAGCAAATTAACACATCTCCTGGTATGTGGTGTGCAGCTATTGATCTGGCAAATGCCTTTTTCTCAACAATTATCCATCAGGACCACCAGAAGCAATTTGCTTTCAGTTGGCAAGACCACCAGTATACTTTTACAGTTTTACCTCAAGGATATATTAATTCTAGCTCTGTGTCAAAATTTATTTCAAAGGGATCTTGATTGTCTCTTCCACAAAAATATCACATTGGTGCACCTTATTGACATTATGCTGTTTGGACCAAGTAAGCAGGAGATAACAACCACTTTGAACTCATTGGTAGCACATATGTGCATCCGAGGATGGGAAATAATTCAACCAAAAATCAAGGGCCTCCATCTGGTGGTGTGGGCATGCAAAGATACTCCTCCTAAAGTGAAGGGTAAGTTACTGCACCTGGCCCCTCCCACCAATGTTTAGTGGCCTATTTGGATTCTGGAGACAGCACATTCCCCACTTGGGTGTGTTACTCCTACACATATACCAAGTGACTTGGAAGGCTACTAGCTTTGTGTGGTACCTGGAACAAGAGAAGGCTCTGCAATGGATCCAGGCTGCTGTGTAGCTAATCTGCTGCAGGAAACCTTGGAGTTGGCTTGGTCTAGCTGCCTTGAGAGGCATGCTTCATAGTAATGGAATTTTCCCAAGGCCAGCCCTGAGAAAGTTCCCTCCCAGAGTCCTAGGGAAAATGCTACATCCAGCATGGGGTTATCTGAGGGAAAGGAATCTATGTACACCATGCTATTTGTCAATTAACTTTATTCCTCTGTGACAAAATTCTATCTACAGTTTCAGTTCCATCCTGAGTCTCAGTTCCTCTCTGTACCTACTTTTTCTGTCCCCTCATAGCCCTAGTAATAACTAAGTCTTATGCTTTTGGTCTCATCTTTGTCCTCTGTTCCTTCATCCTCCATCTATCCTTCCTAGCTCCTTACTCTTAGCCCTGATAAACTCTACAAGAGATCTACCGTTCAATCTACAGAATCTCTGCCTTTCTCTCTTCTCTCTGGCCATGCAGCTCTGTCTACCATCTACAGAAAAACTATCTTGTTCTTTCTCTCCCAGCCACATGATTTTGTTCTGGCCAGAAATCTTGTTCCACCTTTTACTCCACCTGGATATGCAAAAATCTCCTTTGTTCTGAGTCAGTAGCTCTGGGAGTGCCATTAGGCCTGAAGGCAAGGGATGGTCTGAGCTTCATTTGCACAAGAAACAGAGCCATGTATCTAGGTAACTAGGAGTTAGTTACCTAGAGAATCAGAGGGTTACACTGTTTCCCAATATGGTCTAGTAGTATATGGGCCCACAAGAATTTCATAGCAGAAGACAGCTGAAATATTAAAAACTGAATAACACCAAATAGATAGATTGCTTCCTCTAGAAAAATGCCTTGAAATTTCTAGGTATAGCTTTAATACACAGCTGATATTCTTGCAGCCTGCAAGATCATAGGTTTTTCAGATTAGAATTTGTGGCTCCTGGGGCATTGTATGCCTTTCAGTTCCTGAGAAACCAAGGCACCCTCTTAGGCAGTGGAGCATTCAGGCCACTTTCTATGTATGTTCCTTTTGAAGTTAAAGGAACCATGGAAGCTTGATAGGAAAACTGGTCTTAGACATTAATCGCCCTGTATAGCTTGCAAATGTCATTGTATCCTAGCAACCACAATGGTACTGATCCTGGCAATTGCCACTATATTCTGTTTCTGATAAGGGTATAAAAAGTCTGATTACTCTCAGTAAAAATTGTCACAGCCTTAGCCTTGCTGTGGCCTCTCCATCTGAGCCTGAGACTTAATTCTTTGACCGGCCATATAAGGTAACATTGGCCCAGTAAGAAAGCATGGGCACTTATACTCTACCACTTGGACCATATGATCCAGCAGACTTGATGGTACCTGAGGTATCATTGGCAGATAGACGGGCTGTTTGGAGCCTTTTGCAGGCCCCTATAGGTGAGCTACAGAAGAGACCTTTGGGATTTGGAGTATCATCTGCAGACAACTGTTCTTCCTTTAAGAGGCAGTTCTTGGCCTGCTACTGTTGGGCCTTAGTGGAAATTGAACATTTGACAATGGGCCACTAAGTTACCATGTGACCTGAGCTGTCCATCATGAGCTGGGTGTTATCTGACCCACTAAACCATAAAGTAGGATGTGCACAGCAGCAATTTATTTTCAAATGGAAGTAGTATATACATGATTGGGCCTCATGAGAAGGTCATGAAGGCACAAACAAGTTACATGAAGATGTTTCCCAAATGCCTATGATTTTTACTCCCATTGCAATGCCTTCTGCTGCCAAGCATGCACCTATAGCCTCATGGGGTGTGCCCTATGATCAGTTGACTGAGGAAGAGAAGAATAGAGCCCAGCTTGCTGATGGTTCTGCATGTTATGGACAGCTGCAGCATTACAGCCCCTTTTCTGGGACAACTATGAAAGACGTCAACAAAGGGAAATCTTCACAGTAGGCAGAACTTTGGGCAGTACACATGGGCATACATTTTGTTTATAAAAAATGGACAGAAGTGTGATTGTTCACTGACTCATGGGCTACATAGCCAATGAATTGGCTGGATGGCCAGGGACTTGGAAAGAACATGATTGGAAAATTGGTATGAAAGACATCTGGGGAAGAAGTACGTGGATAGCTCTCTCCAGATGGGCAAAGGATGTGAAGATATGTGTGTCCCATGTAAAAGCTCATGAAAAGGTGACTTCAGCCGAGGAGGAGTTCAGTAATCAAGTAGATAAGATAACCCATTCTGTGGACAGTCAGCCTCTTTCCCCAGTCATTTCTGCCATTTCTCAATGAACCCATGAACAAAGGTACCATGATGGCAGAGATGGGGGTTGTGTATGGGTTTAACAACATGGACTTCCACTCACCAAGCTGACCTGGCTACAGCTGCTGCTGAGTGCCAGATCTGCCAACAGCAGAGACCAACACTGAATCCCAGATATGGCGCCATTCCCCAGGGTGACCAGCCAGCAACCTGGTGGCAGATTGGCTACATTGGACCACTTCCTTTGTAGAAAGAACAACACTTTGTCCTTACTGGAGTAGATGCTTATTCTGGTTATAGATTTGCCTTTCCTGCAGGCAAGTTTCTGCCCAAACTACCATCCGTGAACTTACAGAATTCCTTATCCACCATCATGGTATTCCACACAGTATTGCTTCTGACCAAGGACCTCACTTCACAACCAGAAATGTGTGGCATGAGATAGATAGATAGATAGATAGATAGATAGATAGATAGATAGATAGATTGATAGATAGATAGATGATAGATAGACAGACAGATGATAGATAGGTGGGTAGGTAGATAGGTAGATAGATAGACAGACAGATAGATAGATCGATAGATAGATAGATAGATAGATAGATAGATAGATAGATAGATGGATTCATCCTATAAGTTCTGTTCCCAAAGAACCCTGACTAATACAGTGGATATAGAGCTTCAGTTTTCAAGCTGGGAGCATTGCAGAGATTGGTTTTACAATAATATATGCAATACTACTTAACTGTATGCAGAAACTGCTAAAATAGAAATTTTATGTATGTTTTATTACAATTAAAAAGATGTTTAAGATGTTATAAGGCCAGTTGGCCCAATACTCAGAAGAGATGGTCCTCCGAGTCAAGCACAAAGGGACAGGTTTATTGGTGGCATGCAGCCAACACTGTCCTGAGCTCTTCACCTCCCTACCTGACAGAATTCTCTCCAGGCTGACTGTGGAAAGTGGAAGAAAAGCAGATTTGGGTTCTACTTTTAAGAAAAAAAATCTCATGCTAAAATATCCCCATAGAATGTCCAAATGAAGAGAAAGGAAGTATTTGGGGTTTTCTACAATCAACTTTATTTATGTATAGGTGTTTACAGCTTTAAATTGTGCCTAGACTTTGCTGACTCCCCATGGGAGGCCTTACCTTTTCAGAGGAGGGGATGGGGAGTGGGGGAGGTGAGGCTTGGGGGGGAGCAGGAAGAGGGATGAGAAGGGGATCTGCGGTTGGTATATAAAATGAATAAAAAATTTCTTAATAAAGAAAAAAATTGTGCCTAGGAAACTTCAACAAAGCAGTGGGAACCTTCTAAAGGTATGTCAGTATGTGATTAGGATACTCATTTTCTGAATTTGTAGGAATCTGAAATGTTTCCATATGAATAACAAAGTTTTGCCATATGACAAGGGAAATAAAAAGTATAACAGCAACAGCTACCATCTACTGAATTCTTCTTTTGACATAAATTAATAATAAGTAAATAGATAAATAAATAACTACTGAAAGGACCTATGAGTGGTCACTGCTGTGTGCCTGGGCCTGGCAGCACTCCACAGGCATCCTGCCTTCCCTCTTCTCAGCTTCAGCCAGCCTTGGCCATCGGCTATCGGGCAATCAGGTCCAAAATGAAAATGAAAAGGCTGATGATATCCACATAGATGTTCAGAGCAGCAAAAATGTACTCTTCAGGGTCTACCTCATAATGGTAGCGCCCCCCAACCATCATCTGCACGTCCATAACCAGGTACTGGAAGAAAAGGAAGAATTGTTTCTTTAGATTGTAGGTATCTACCAAGTAAGTGTCCCAAATGATGTGGGGAAAGTTATTTTGTCATTAAGAAAAAAGTAGCAGGCTGGAGAAATAGCTGAGTTGGTCGAGTATTTGTATGGCATACATGAAGCCTTGGATTCCAACCTGGTAGTACATGCCTGCAATTCTAGCACTGTGGAGATAAAGACAAGAAGGTCAGAAGTCCAAGGTCATCATCAACTACATAAGTTTGAGGCTAACCTGGAATACATGAAACTCTATCTCAAAAGATAGGGAAGGGAGGGAGAAGTAAAAAGACAGTTGTGGCTGAATACATTTTAGAGCTTCAGCCATTGATGCAGTCATCCTAGTTTTTCACTCTGGAAGCAAGTATCTCATCCTCCTGAAGCCCACAGTACCAAATCTGGAAACTTCCTTTGTGTCTTTTGTCAATAATGTGGACCAGGTGGACAAGCTGGACACATCACACAAGGTGCCCTGTATCTGTGACCTCCCCGCAATCCACTGGACCAAACCAAAGATGCTTCCCAGACTCAGTAAGGACTGTGTTTTAAGGGCCTTGGGTGACAGCAAACCTTGCCATTTGGGATGTATCTGTATGCCTGAAACGTAAAGTGGAGAAGAGGGTGTCCCTATGTGGTTAGATGATCCCTCCCCACAGCACATTTCAGCTCAGCTGCAATAGGGCAAACTACGGAGTCCTGAATCAGAGCCCTCTCTCAAGTCTGCTGCTAGGTGGAGACCTGAGCTGCAGGAGCATGGCAGGGAGAGCAGAACAACTGGCTGAGCTTCCTGCATGTAGACTAAACTCAGAGCCCATGGCCATGAACAGAGCCCCGTCAGACACCGACACCGGCATGACGTGTAAATATTGGAATGTTTGAAATGTTTTTGAAAAGAACCTATTTTAGAATGGCATTCACTTTGTGAAACCTGTCCCAAGAAATATCCACTGTCCTTGGCTGTTGATCCCCGGCCAGGCTTCAAACAGTAAAGTCAGTAAAGAGGGAAGAACAGGATGGTAGTTACTGTGCCGCCTCACACACATCCACAGCATCTGTTATCTCAAGGACATGGGATTGGCAGGACTGAGCCTAACCTACAGGGAAGGGAGTTCAACATGAGCTGGGGGTGCACCTTACCTGGCTTGCTGAGTCCCTCCCCCAAGCCTCATTCCAGCACTCCTGAAAGGAAAAAAAAAACCCTCTGCTCCAAGAAAACTAGAACATCTGATTACACAAAAGGCCTCAGTAGCTGAGCATCCTTCCATCACTTCACTGACTAAGGACTTTTCTTTTCCTCCAAAAGATCCCTAAATTAATCTCAGTACTCCTCATAAGAGAGATGAGGACTCAATCATTTCACAACATCTTCAGGTGGTTAGGAATGTGTCCGAGGGTGGGCAGGCAAATGGGAGAGGAAGATGAGCAGGGATCTAGTCGCACCTTGTCCCCTCCAAGAGGACAAAGGCTCAGGGCAGCATCTAAAACACAGCCAATCTCTAGCCAGGATTCCAAAACACAAAAACATTTGAAAGTCTGGTGTCCTGCCTCACCCCAAATCATAGGCAAGTGCACACAGATGTTCACGGGCACACACACACACAGAGTCCTCCTCCGCTATTTGGTGCTGGGTGACCTGTCTGAATCTACAAGAGTTTTTGTTCTACCTGAATCATCCTACTTTTGTGGGACATGAACTGTGCCCAAGACGGGCCTAAGACAGACCTGTACAGCCTGAGCTCACAGGAGCAAAGGAAGATAGGCACAAGTCAGTTCCTGGATAACAGGAGAGGCGAGAAAACTGAAATGCACACACTTAATCTCATGCATAGACTTTTCATGACTTAAAATCAATGGCACAAAAAGAGACAGGAAGGACAACTCCCACAGAAGACTTCTGCTCCACTGGAGGCCACGCTGCTCCCAGAGAACCTAGGTGAGACACTCCTACCATTGCTAACACTCCTTAAAGCCCACCCAACAGGCCCCAACTGCACCCTCTGCCCTGGGCTCCATAGTCTGTCCCACAACACCAGCAGAAGACTTCTGCTTTACCAGAGGCCACGCCATACTAGGAACCCTAGAGACCAAGCAGGTACCCAGAACTCCAAAGGCCACACAGGTACTTGGAACCCCAGAGGTAACATTGGCACCCAAATTGCCAGAGGCCACACAGGCCACAAAAACCTTAGTGGAGACATCCTACTGGACCTGAAGACCTATTGGTCACCAGACCGCAGGCCACTCAGTTCAGATCAGAGTGGAAACAGAAACCAACAGAAAAAAAATCCATCAAAAATGATAAACTCAGAAATCAGCACCTAAACCTAGAGTAACCCCAAACCCAGATGACTAGAAGCCAACATAAGAATATAATCAACAAAACCCAGGTTAATATGGTACTACCAGAGCCCTGATAGACTACTACGGCAAGCCCTGGATGTTCCAACACAACTGAAGCACAAGAGAATGACCCTAAATCCAATCTTACAAAGATGATAGAGGCCCTTAAAGAGGAAATGAATAAATCCCTTAAAGAAATCCAGGAAAATACAAACCGGTGAATGGAAATTAGTAAAACTGTTCAAGACCTGAAAATGGAAATAGAAGCGATAAAGAAAACACACACTGAGGGAATCTTGGGGATGGAAAATCTAGGTAAGTGAACAGGAACTACAGATGCAAGCATCAACAATAAAATACAAGTGATAGAAGAGGGAATCTCAGGAGTAGAGCATACATGTCTTAGTTAGAGTTTCTATTGCTGCGATGAAACACCATGACCAAAAAGCAAGTTGAGCAGAAGGGAGTTTATTTGGCTTATACTTCCATATTGCTGTTCATTATTGAAGGAAGTCTAGACAGGAACTCAAACAGGACAAGGTCCTGGAGGAGGGAGCTGATACAAAGGCCATTGAGGGAAGCTGTTTCCTAGCTTTCTTCTCATGGCTTGCTCAGCCTGCCTTCATGCAGAACCCAGAACCACCATCCCAGGAATGGCACCACCCACCAAGGGCTGGCCCCTCCCCCATTGGTCACTAATTAAGAAAATGCCTTACAGCTGGATCCTGTGGAGGCATTTCCTCAACTGAGGCTCCTTCCTCTCTGATGACTCTAGCGTGTGTCAAGTTGACACACAAAACTAGCCAGTACAATATGATAGAAGAAATTGATATATTGATCAAAGAAAATGTTAAATCTAAAACGTTCCTAACACAAAATATCCAGGAAATCTGGGACACTATGAAAAGACCAAACTTAATAATAGTAAGAATAGAGGAAGGAGAAGATTCCGAGCTCAAAGACCCAGAAAATATTTTCTTTCTTTTTTTTTTTTTAATTTTTTTTTTGTTTCGTTTTTCGAGACAGGGTTTCTCTGTGTATCTTTGCGTCTTTCCTGGATCTCACTCTGTAGACCAGGCTGGCCTCGGACTCATAAAGATCCACCTGCCTCTGCCTCCAAAGTGCTGGAATTAAAGGTGTGCACCACCATCGCCCGGCCCAGAAAATATTTTCAACAAAATCATAGAAGAAAATTTCCCTAACTTAAAAAGAGAGATGCTGATAAACATACAAGAAACTTACAGAACATCAAATAGATTGGACCAGAAAAGAAAGCCCCCTACCCCCACCAACATGTAATAATCAAAACACTAAATGTACAGAACAAAGAAAGACTATTAAAAGCTGCAAGAGAAAAAGGCCAAGTAACATTTAAAGGCAGACCTATTAGAATTACACCTGACTTCTCAACAGAGACTCTAAAAGCCAAAAGGGCCTGGACACATGTCTTGCAGACTCTAAGAGACCACGGATGCCAGCCCAGATTACTATACCCAGCAAAACTTTTAATTACAATAGATGGAGAAAACAAGATATTCCATAACAAAGCCAAATTTAAACAGTATCTATCCACAAATCCAGCCCTACAGAAAATACTAGAAGGAAAACTCCAGCCCAAGGAGGTTAACTACACTCAAGAACACATGAAATAAATAATTTCATACCAGCAAAATCAGAAGAAGGGAGGAGCAAGCACATGTATGTGCATACACACACTCACACAACCACCACCACCACCACCATCAAAATAACAGGAATTCACAATCACTGGTATTAATATCTCTCAATATCAATGGACTCAATTCCCCAATAAAAAGATACAGGCTAACATAATGGATTCAAAAAAAGATCCATTCTTCTGCTGCATACAAGAAACACATGTCAACATCAAAGATAGACATTACCTAGGAGTAAACTTTTGGGAAAGATTTTCCAAGCAAACGGACCCAAGAAGCAAGCTGATGTAGCCATTCTAATACCTAACAGAATAGACTTCCAACCAAAATTAATCGAAAGAGATGGGTAAGGACACTTCATACTCATCAGAGGAAAAATCCACCAGGATGACTTCTCAATTCTGAACATCTATGCCCAAAATGCAAGGGCGCCCACATTTGTTTTTGTTCTTTGTTTTTTCATTTTTCTTTATTAAGAAATTTTCTACTCACTCCACATACTATCCACAAACCCCCTCCTTCCTCCTCCCACCCCCCAGCCCTCTTTCCCAAGCCACCCTGCCACCCTACATTCCCCCAAATCGAGGTCTCCCATGGGAAGTCAGCAGAGCCCAGCACACTGAGCCTAGGCAGGTCCAAGCCCCTTCCTACTGCATCAAGACTGTGCAAGGCGTCACACCACAGGCACCGGATTCCAGAAGCCTGCCCATGTACCGGGACAGATCCCGATCCCCCTGCCTTGGGGGCACCCACATTTGTAAAAGAAACATTACTAAAGCTTAAATTACACATCAAATCCTACACATTAATAGCTGGAGACTTTTAACACCCCACTCTCACCAATGGACAGGTCATCCAGACAGAAACTAAACAGAGAAATAACGGAATTAACTATGTTATGACTCAAACGAACCTAACAGATGTGGACAGAACATTTCACTCAAACACAGAAGAATATATGTTCTTTTCAGCATCTCATGGAACATTCTCCAAAACTCACCACATACTCAGTTACAAAGCAAGTCTCAACAGATATAAGAAAAGCGGGGGGAAAAAAAAAAACCCAAAAACCCTGTATCCTATCAGACCACCATGGATTAATGCTCGATTTCAATAACAGAAACAGCAGAAAGACTACAAACATATGGAAACTGAACAACTCTTGACGGAATAACCACTGGGCCAAGGAAGAAATAAAGAAAGAATTAAAGACTTCCTAGAATTCAATGAAAATGAATGCACAACAGACTCAAACTTAGGGGACACAATGAAAGCAGTGCTAAGAGGAAAGGTCATAGCACTAAGTGCCTGCATAAAGAAATTAGAGAGATCTCACACTAGCAACTTAACAGCATACCTGAAAGCTCTAGAACAAGAAGAAGCAAACATACCCAAGAGGAGTAAATGACAGGAAATAATCAAACTCGGGGCTGAAATCAATAAAATAGAAACAAAGAGAACAATACAAAGAATTAATGAAACAAACAGTTGTTTCTTTGAGAAAATCAACAAGATAAACAAACCCTTATCCAAACTCACCAAAAGTCAGAGAAGGAATATCCAAATGAACAAAATCAGAAATGAAAAGAGGGACATAACAACAGACACCAAGGAAATCCAAAGAATCATTAGTCATGCTTCAAAAACCTGTATTCCACAAAATTGGAAATTCTAAAAAAAAATGGACAATTTTCTTGATAGATATCACTTATCAATTAAGATCAGATAAACAATTTAAATAGACCTATGACCCCCAAGGAAATAGAAGCAGTCATTAAAAATCTCCCAATTAAAAAAAATCCAGGGCCAGGTGGTTTTAGTGCAGAATTCTGCCAGACTTTCAAAGAAGAGCTAACAACAATACTCCTTAAATTATTTTACAAAATGAAACAGAAGGAACATTGCCCAGTTCGCTTGATGAGGCCACAGTCACCCTGATACCCAAACCACAGGAAGATTCAACAAAGAAAGAGAATTACAGACCAATTTCCCTCCTGAACATTGATGCTAAAATACTCAATAAAATATTCGCAAACAGAATCCAAGAACACATCAAAAAGATTATATACCATGATCAAGTAGGCTTCATCTCAGAGATGCAGGGATGGTTCAAAATATGAAAATCTGTCAATGTAATTCCCCATATAAACAAACTGAAAGGAAAAAACATGACCATCTCATTAGATTCTGAAAAAGCCTTTGATAAGATGCAACACCCTTCATTTTAAAAGTCTTGGAGAAGGCCAGGGGGTAGTGGCGCACACCTTTAATCTTAGCACTTGGGAGGCAGAGGCAGGTGAATCTCTGTGAGTTTGAGGCCAGCCTGTTCTACAGAGCGAGATCCAGGACAGGCACCAAAACAACACAGAGAAACTGTCTTGAAAAAACAACAACAACAAAAATAAATAAATAAATAAATAAAAGTCTTGATGAGATCAGGGATACAAGGGACATACATACCTAAGCATCCTAAAGACAATATACAGAAAGCAGACAGCCAACGTCAAATTAAATGGAGAGAAACTTAAAGCAATTCCACTAAAATCAGAGACAAGACAAGGCTGTCCACTCTCTCCATATGTGTTCAATGTAGTACTTGAAGTTCTAGCTAGAGCAATAAGACAACTAAAGGAGATCAAAGGGATACAAATTGGAAAGGAAGAATTCAAAGTATTGCTGTTTGCAGATGATATGATAGTATACATAAGCAACCCCAAAAATTCTACCGGAAACACCTTCAGCAAAGTGGCTGGATGCAAGATTAACTCAAAAAATTCAGTAGCCCTCCTATATAAAAAGGATAAACAGGCTGAGAAAGAAATCAGGGAAACAACACCCTTTACAATAGCCACAAATAATATAAAGTTTCTTGGTGTAACTCTAACCAAGCAAGTGAAAGGCCGTATAAAAGAACTTCAAGTCTTTGAAGAAAGAAATTGTAGAAGATATTAGAAGATTGAAAGATCTCCTATGCTCATGGACTGGTAGGATTAATATAGTAAAAATGGCCATCTTACAAAAGTAATTTATAGATTTAAGGCAATTTTTATCAAAATTCTGATACAATTCCTTACAGACCTTGAAGGAACAATACTCAACATCATATGGAAAAACAAAAAACCTAGAATAGCTAAAACAATCCTGTACAATAGAAGAAATTCCAGAGGTATAACCATTCCTGATTTCAAGCAGTACTACAGAGCAATAGTAATAAAAACCACATGATATTGGCACTAAAGACAGGTTGATCAATGGAATTGGATCCAAGACCCAGAAGTAAATCCACACACCTATGAACACTTGATTTTTGAGTACGAGGACTTGCTTCCAAAGTGTGAAGACATAGAATCAAATCCTCAGTACCCATGTTAAAAAAAAAAATCATGGCCACCCATGTGCCTGTAATCTCAGAACTGTTGAGTGTGGAGAGAGGAGAATCACTGGGGCTTGCTTTGAAACCTTGACAGGTCTGGATCAACAGGGGAAGCCTTGCCTGACCCGGGAAAAGCCCTGAGTTTCATCCACAGCACTGCACACATTTTTTTTTAATGCTGTAAGAAGTGCTGATAAAAGAATAAGATGGAAAAAGCACAGGCCTAATTAAGAATGAGTTTGACACAACTCTACTAATACCCAGAGACCATTACTGTCAAGTAAAATGCTAAGGCAAAATGTTTTACACGGTGTGACTACCTCAGTGTAGGAGGTCATGCTATGACATGTAGAGAGACCGCAGCAGGGCTCCCAGACTCTGCTTTGTGTTTACCTCTGAGCAATGGAGAGAAAGGGGAGATTCGCCTTTCCTTTTGCAGTCCACTGTGTCGTTTGAATTTTAAAATATCCACATGTATTATTTTGAAAACCTTAAAATAACTGTAAAACTGAGACAGCAAAAGATGGGACTAAACAGAAAGAAAGGGATTCCCAGAGGCATCTGAGAAATGAGAGACTGGTCTGATCAAATCAAGCCACTCCTTGTGACAATAAGCACTGAGGCTTCTACACAATCCCTTCTCTTCTCACATATTAACTCTTTGAAGGAAGGTCGTTATTTGCATTGCTGTGCATCGTGTAAATTACACTGTGATTGGTTTAATAAAGGAGCTGGCAGGCCAATAGCTGGTCAGGATAAGGTTAGATGGAAAAACCAGACTAAGGACACTGGGAAGAAGGGCAGAGTCAGAGAAGTCACCAGCCAGACACTGAGAGGAAACAGGAGGTGCAAGATGAAAGAGAGGTAACACCACGTGGCAGAATGTAGATGAATAGAAATGGGTTAATTTAGTTGTAAGAGTTAGTTAGTAACAATCCTGAGCTATGCTTATAAACAAGCATTTATAAATAATAAGTCTCTGAGTGGTTATTTGGGAGCAGCCGCCGAGACACAGAGAAACTCTGCCTCCATTGCACTTTGTGTTTGTGCTGTGGTAGGGACCACACTCAAGGTCCTGTGCTAGGAAAGCAGTCTACCCCTGAGGTACAGCCCCAGCCCAGGAATGTGATACTTTCATAGATTAGAAAGGCCACCCAGCTCTGCTGAGTGAGTTGTTGGAATGTTTCTAGTGAATGGCTGACTCCGCTGACCAGCACGAGGCCTGTGTGTACACCATGGTCTTCAGCACAGAGGGAAAACAGGACTTACCATGGAGAAGAGTAGTGTTCCGAGCGCTGCATACACCAGATGTAGCCACTGCACAGAAAGAAAGAGTTAGAACTTAACGAGATCTGGAGTGCCGGAAGTGCTTCCAGGAGTCACAGCCCTCAGAGAAGGACCCATTATTATGAGGACAGACAGTCAAGCCCATGGCAATCAGCCTCTCCTTGACCTAATCACCAGTGTCCACCGCTTTATCCAGAAAGCACTCAAAGTATGTGCTGATCTTCTAGATCACCAAGTGAGTGCTTCGGATTCCATGGAGCGGGGCAAGGACAATGCATTATCCAGGGTCCACTTCCCATTCCAGCTGCATAACCCTTCTAGAGAATCTGCCTTCCCTCAAGCGCGGCCTGAGTGGTTCTGGACACAATAATCACACACCCCCTAGGTGGAGAGTGTGAGGAAAGATAGCAGAAACCATGGCAAGCAGTGGGGAGCTCTGCTGGGACCTGCCATCCTTCACACACACGCGCCAGTCTGTCAACAGGCAGTTCTTGGCCTTTACTGTACAAGTAGAGGTGGCTGTCGCCCCAGACCCATACACAAAGGTGAGGTTGCTGGTGCTAGAGTCTTAGATCTTTTCCAGACCCATGAATTCCCAGGACTTTTGCCCAAGCCAATCTGACTGGTATTTTCCCTGATCAGAAAATATGAGGCATATCTGAACACCCAGGGTTTGGCTCACATGAAAAGGATACAGTAACACACAACATCTGAGAAAATGTAGCATGAACACTTAAGGAGGAGAAAGCTGGTCCCAAGGAGGACTGGCAGAGCTCCTGTAAGAAGTTCTTGGTGAAGAGGGGAGACAGTCAACCATGGCACAATCTGGGGAGCACAGTAGCTTCAGAGTGCCAATCGGAGAGCTTGTGGGACCTGGAATCCCGGGGATTCGAAGTTGCCCATGTCAAGTGTGTGGACTTAGGACAAGAATCTTCTGCTGAGGCATGTGTAAGACTGTAGCTTGGAGATACTTGTGAGAATGGGGATGAGATCTGTCTATCTTGTAGGAGACACAGTCTCCACATGCTAGGGATACTGTAAAGACCTATGGAACCCACTGAGAAACTGTGGAGAGCTGTAGTCTTTTAGTATAGATCTTGGTGCCAGGTGGGGTGGCGAACAGCTGTAGTCCCAGCACTTAGGAGGCAGAAAAAGGATGATCTCTATGAGTTAAAGGTCAACCCGGTCTATACGGTGAGTTACGTGCCAGCCAGGGCTACACTGTGTGACAATCTTAAAAAATCGAACAAGCAAGCGAAGCAACAAAATCAAAAAACACAAGGTACATCTTTGTGATGTCAGAATTCGTTTGCAATGGACAGATACCACCTCCCTAGCTATAACAAACATGCTTATTCATCAAACCAAATGGGCTCAGACAGAACTCCTAGTCACATGTCTACAGATATGTAAAAAGTCTACTTGCTGCCAAATAAATGCTTTGGTTCAGCATTTGAACAAGTTGGCCACAGAACTTTAGTCAAATAGTTCCAGGTCCCAGGCAGCTCTCCATAAGGCACTCTGGGACCCCATAGCATGTCATATATAGCTCTCTCCATTTCTGCTCTAGAGACAGATCGTGGGCAAAGCAATGGAGACTGCCTAAAAGTCACACAAACCTGACCTCCACGCTACCTCTGTCCCTCATTCCCTGGGGACCCTGAATGAATTAAAGTCCCCTGAGCCTATTTGCTCATCGATGAAATAGACAAAGAATAATGTTCGGGAACGTTCTGAAAGTTGAATTAGATAGCTCAGTGAGAACATACGCAAGGTCTATGTCTGACACTTAGTAAAAACTCAATGAATACAGACTACAGAGAGAGAGCTGTGTGGACATTAAGCCACCTTCTGTGGGTGCCATTGGAGCCTCTAGCTAGAGAAGCCTTTCTCCCACTTCTGCAGGAGAATGCACTGTCTACCACAGAGGACAGGGTCCCCCCAGGAAGGACTCTGTTGGGAAAGGACAACAGCTGTCTCAAGTAGGGGATCAATCTTCCCACACTAGATTCCTGTCTACGGTACTTCTCCACTGATTCCTGTGTGTGCAACAAGATGGGCCCAAAGACACACTCAGGTAACAGGACAGGAGTGTGATTCATATACCTGCTCAGCTGCTGGCCTGTGCAAACCACTGCAGTTATTTTTTATCTCAAGGACGGTTTCCTAAAAGCTGGGGCTGTAGCTCAGAGGTGGAGTGCTTGCCTAACCTGCTCAAGGCCTTGACTTCAATCCCTGTCACCACAGATAACAATGAAAGTGATAACAATAGAGCCCTCGAGGCCTTGTGCGGACACAGCCAGTACTTCCCTCATCTTGAGTACTTCTTGAAGGTTTCAGAATGAGTCACTTACATAGGATCGTATGACGAGTGCGATAATCCCGTAGACGAAGAGGACACAGAGGCAAACAAACAACACTCCATTCAGCAAGGTGAAGTCCCACTGGGGAGACATAAGCAGCAGGTGTGACTGCATCATCATCTGGATGGGATCTCAAATGTTCTTACGATGCATCGCCTACCCTATGCACAATTTATCCTAGCCTTTTCTTAGGATGGGAATGCCTCAGCCCCAAGCATTGAAATTGCCCCTAAATGATAAAACCATCCCAGTCCCTGCGACTTGCGTCGGGGAGGAGGAGGAGGAAATGGTGGGAGTTAAGATCAAATAATGAGAGCCAGGAGTTGATAAATTTTTAAACTGGGTGAAAGGTGCATGGGAATTCATTGTATTTATTCTATTTTTCTATGTATAAGAATTTCTCCTTTAAAACCAGATATGGTGGCACACACTTGTAATCCGAGCACTCAAGAGGTAGAGGCAGGCAGATCAGAAGTTTAAGGTCATGCTCCACTACATAACAAGTTCAAAGCCAACCTAGGATACCAGAATCTCTGCTAAACTCTAATAAAAAGATAAATTGAGTAGGGTATAAATTTATGTGTATAATGTGATCATAACTATTCATATTTAAAGAACATACATACATAGAAAACATTAGGAAAATGAAACAAGTTATTTCATTACATTAACTGAGTCTTTTTCAAATTTGTATACACATATTCACAAGATAATAAGTACAGTTTCAAAAATTACTGTTAATGATTATTTTATAATTTTGGCACTTATTAATGTGAATCTTGGCTTTAACTTTAAAGATGGCCCATGTATTTTTGGTGTTTTGTTTTTATTAAAAGGGTTGAAAAGTTTTAAAATACTGAAAATATTCACGGTATTTTCATGCATTTTTTCCCTCTGTCCTTACCACACACAGGATTAGTTCTCCATGTGTTCTTCTTAGACCTGTAGCGCCTTCGGCCCCCCTTATGATTCAGAAGGGATCTCTGTCAGCTCTGGACAAATTCAGTATCTGAGTCATATCTAGGCTGGACTTTCAGCTCAGGGACCCAACCCAGCAGGACCCACTCAGCAAGCACTAACAGCAGGAGGCCATCACTCAAGAACAGAAATGGCTAATGATGCCTCTGCTACCAGGCCCTCATCCGCTATCACCAAAATTCACAAAAGGCACACGCTCCTTCCAAACTCCTAGCCTCCACCATAGATTAAAAGGCAGGAAGAAGCCAAGAGGCTGAGTGAGCATCTTGAATCTACATGAAACTGTCACTCAGCCCAAAGGAGTGGATCTGAGAAGGATTATATTTAAACTGAGTGGACATTCTGTTTAATTTACACCTCTTTGGGACACTTTGGGGTTCATTAGAAAACTCATGCTCAGTGCATGACCACATTTCCCCCGGAGTCCTTGAGAACCTTGTAGAGGGGAGAACTGTGTAAACTCTCACCACATAACTTCATCAGAAAAAAAAAAAAAAATGCTTAGCTGAACAGTTCAGCTGCCTTTTGAAGGCTTTCGTGCAAACACACCTGGAATCGTTTAAGGCGGTTTTCAACAGAATGCTTTGTTCCCTGAGCTCATGTCATTCTTTACCTGTGAGTGATTTAACCAGCTGTGGGCCCTGGGGGCTTTAACTGGCTCAGTGAACCTGCCTCCATCACTAGCTCACCTCACTCACTCTAGGAAGGCACTTCTGTTTACACATAGGCTGGCTTCTACTAGGACTACCCTTGAGATGGCAAATTAAATTGATCGGATTCTAAATTAAACTGAAGCTCTACTTTGTGTGTGTGTGTGTGTGTGTGTGTGTGTATGTGTGTGTGTGTGTAGGTCACAGGTCCCCTTCAGGCGTTATTCCTTATGGTTTGAGAGCCATCTCCACAAGGACCTAGGGCTCAGAAATTAGGCTAGGGTAACTGGCCAGAGACTCCGGGGAGCCAGGCTCTACCCTCCCAGGGCTGCGACCTTTACATGGACGCTAGGGATCAAACGCAGGTCACCCCTCGTAAGCTGCAATCACTTTACTGACTGAGTACTTTTGATACAACTTGACTAAATATGTTAACAGCTCCCTCTACCTCCCGGGAACATTCCTTTTTCCACCCACAAAGACTAAAATTCTGCTCGTGTATAAAGTTGTCCTTATGAGGTGTGGCAAACAATAGAGAAATATTCCCCTCTAGTTATTAAACTGACTAAGGTGATACCATTTACTAAAGCAAGGTGTCCATAAATGAAAGACGGGGACACTGGAAAGAGCCCACTAAATCCTCAGAAGCATCTTAGGGCTGGGGAGACTCTGACATCATAGTTAAAAAGAAATGGCCATTGGTTGGGGTGTGGCTCTGTGGTAGAGTCCTTGCCTGGCATTCACAAGGCCCTCAGTCAATCCCTAGTACCCCACCAAAATAAGAGCAGTCGTAAATTATATTGGGGGTAGTAGTGGCGTTTGAGTCCTAGTAACTGTGAAAACCTTTGAATTTTAAACCAGGGCCCCAGCAGGGAACACAGGGCACACCCAATAGTATAACTTGAGGAGGGCTGTTGGTGTGTAAAGGACCCACCTCCAAAAGTAGGCTGAAAGGAATGAGGTGAGCCCCTCTGACTGCCCGTAGGGCCCAAGGGACAGGGACACAGGAATCCAGGAAGTTGGGCTGTGTTAGGCTGGCCATGTTAAGACAAGCTGTAAGTGAATTTTGGTAAGGAATGTGGCTAGCCCAAGAGGAACCTGTAGGGAGGGTGCCGTGGGAATAAGTGCCTTTCTCCTCTGTCCCTCCAGTTTCCAGCTGAGGCTCCCTGGCCCAGTCTCTGACAAGGGAAGGCCATGCTGTTGAGGCCCATGAGACAGCAGGCAGGTGTGGGTGAGAACGGGTGGGGAGGGACGCAGGAACACAGCCCACAACTCCCTTACGCTAGAGAGCTGTGTCAGTAATACGTACTTTTGTTTGGAGAGCAAATAAAGTAAGCGCTAACGTCACCACAGTGGTTGCTCCCGCTGCCCACAGAATCTCTTCTGCTTTATAGAAGCTGGAAGCAGAGACTGTGGTTACTGTTCAGACACACTCAGAGAAAAGCGTACACAGTAAAACAGAAGTATGTGGCAGGGACTTACACGGACATACTTCCTAGCAGCAGACCTTCCAGGAGTGTCTAAAAACAAAATTCACAGTCAATCAGCAGCCTGTTTCTCCAAGCATGAGGACAAGTCCTAGACTGTGGGAGAGGTGACTTGGGCAGGATCATGTGTGCACTTGGGCAGGATCTAGGGAGCGATTCGGGACATGAGCACAACCCTGGGACCCCAGCTACAAGGTGGTTATGGGGAACAAATGGTACAACTAACTACTCCAATCACATTCTCCCTAGAACTGGAGGAAGAACATCCCCTCGTTAGTAAGAACGTCCAAGAGAGTTGCAGTAACTTCCACATATTCAGTGCATGAACTATGTACTAATGGCGAGCTAAGAAACCAAGGTAAAAGGTTCATTTGTGGACCACACCCTCATTGGTCAAACAGGGCCATCCCATTATCTACACACTCCATCAGAGCAGCAGATGCTGTTCCCATAATGCTTTGCCCACACTTGTATAATGCCTCTACCCGTGGTCCCTGCTAACAAAATATTTCTTCAGGCCTCAGACCTGGGATGAGACCTCAGAGTTGGGATATGGCGCTGCAGACCAGCTCCTAGCAGAGGTGACAGCACAAGGCTGATGTCCTGAAGGATTCCTGCCACCCAGATGGAACCAGGCTGTGGGCAATGTGGGAGAGGGATGGCAGGTGAGATCCAGTGGGCAAGCGAGCCCGAGGGTGAGACTGACATACACTTGGCAGACCCACAGCCAGGCTCAGGACCACAGACAGCAAGCAGCTGCAGGACTGAAGAGGTTTTCCAGCCCACAGGACACTCGGGAACTTGGTGGTCTATGGGAAGGACCAGGGAAGTCCTCTGGTCCCAGAGATCAAGAAGGAAAGCATATCCTAAGCAAAATGCTAACACCAGACTGGCTTTGGAGTTCCCCAACCCACCATAGGCGGGAAAAGAATTGGGGTCCAAAAGTCCCCAGTGGCTTTTCTGGATTTCCCAGTGGGTGACTGCCTCATGCTGGACTTCATTAATGTATCTAAGAAGGGGTCCTTATCTCCACCAGATCTATTCTATGTGCAAATGATACCTCCACAATAATGTGCTTGATTCTAACCCTCCTCCTAAGACATGTCGTTTTAATTTTCTCCTTGTGCAGTTACTTCCTATTTCTCCAGTTGGTGGGGGGAGGGAGAGAGAGAGAGAGAGAGAGAGAGAGAGAGAGAGAGAGAGAGAGAGAGAGAGAGAGAGAGAGAGAGAGACTGGTGGAAGGAAGGAGGGAGGGAGGGAGGGAGGGAGGGAGAGAAGACAGGCAAGCATGCTCAGGACAGGGACTCAGAGTCACAGATTCTAGGGGACAAAAGCTGTCTGTGTGGCCAGAGTGAATATTTTCTTGTTTTCTCTCAACACTTTTTCTGAAATGTTTTTCTCCATGTTATTTCCTAACACTTGGGCAGGATGCTGAATCTAGAAAATAAAGCCGTTACTTGCCCTAGACAGTATGGCCCCTTTTAGTGGCCACTCGCAAAGCCCCATGAGGAAAGCCCCTTTGCAGACAGTAGCTTAAACCTGTTTGTTTGTTTGTTTGGACACAGGGCCTCACTCTGTAGCCCAGGCTGACCTGGAACTTACAGAGATCCACCTGCCTCTGTCTCCCATATGTTGGGATTAAAGGTATGCACCACCTCACCTATTGGGCACACCTTTCCTTTGAAAAAAAAATCTAGCCTATTAAACTTTTTAAATTGTCTTAGTTTTGGTTCTGTTGTATAACCCAGACTGCCTGAAACTCACTATGTAAACCAGAAACTCACTATGGCCCCAGACTCACAGTGATCTTCCTGACTCTGCCTCCTAGGGGATGGAATTGCAAGTGTTCACCAACACACCCAGCCTTCGTGTACATCTCTGTATGCATTTTGATGCATATGTTTGTATGTGTTTATGTGTGTGTGTGAGAGAGTTTTATATGAGGGGGTGTGTGCACGCAGGTGCACGTGCTCATAAGTACATGAAATGGGGCAGGGGTCCGTGTGTGCTGTCTTCTCAGCTCCTTCCCACCTTATTTTAAGTGAGCTTAGAGTTGAGCTTAGATCTCATTGATTTGGTTAGACTGACTGGCAGATAATCTTCTGGGATCCACCTGTCTCAACCCTGTTCAGATTTCCTCAATGCTGGAGTTAGAGACATTCTCCTGGATCTCACGTTGGTGCTCAGGATCTGTACTCCAGACCTCATGCTTGAATAGCAAATGTGTTACCAACTCAGCCATCTCTTTGGCTTCCTTCATTTAAAAAAAAAATATTTGTGGTGGTGCTGGAGAATCAAGCTCAGGGCCTCACCCATGCTGTGCAAGTGTTCTACAGCTGAGTCGCATCCTTAGCCTTTATTTAAATGTTTAAAATAAAAAGTTCAAACATAGCCAGGTTGTGGTGGTGCACACCTTTAATCCCAGCACTCAGGAGGCAGAGAGAGGTGAGTGTGAAGCAATCTTGGTCTCTATACCCGGTCCAGACCAGCCAGGACTACATAGTGACAAAGCAGTTCTCTGCCCCTGCCCCTGCCCATCATCTGCTGCTTCAGGATCTCTCCTGGAGATGGAGAAGTAGGAAATAATTGAGCCAGGAAAAGATAAAGAAAAATGTCTTGAGAAGACAGGTGGGGGCAAGGGCCTTGTGAAAATACCACACAGTCCACAATACAGTACAGGAACTGGGGCATCTTTCTTCATTGTCTGGGCAATGAGCTGGGGATCCACTACAGACAAGAAAGGCTCCTCAGTACTTGGAAGAAAATACCACTGTGGGTGGCAGACAGCCATATTCCCCCACCTATTCCCACATCGGGTAAATTATAAAAACACTGGTTGGCACCCATGCACTCACGTCACTGGCCCCATGCATTTGCTTGCTTTGAGCAGCAGCAGACGCAGAATTAAATCCAACATTGGGACAGTCAAGTGTGCACCCAGTGCATTTTGCACACTAATCTAACGACTGTGTTTGCCTCCCTGTTCTATTTGTCCTTCCATTTGACTTCCCTGTCGAGGTATTTTTCTTCTCATATTGCAGATATATTGGTGTAAACCACCTCAAATCTGATTTGGAACCGGCTCTAGAAGTCAATCTGCATAGAAAGGAATGGGCAGCACTACATGGAGGAAACAAAACACAAGGCTGGCACCATCCTTAGTCATGCCAGGCCAGCACTGGACTGTTCCAAGAGCATTAACACAGCCCAGGCAATTTCTACCAGCCAGCTGCTGAAAACCAAGCCGCTGGGACTCACAAGGTTTGGCCGGACTCTCGAGAGAGTCGGTATTAGAGGGTGACTCTGAGGTGCTGCTCAGTCTCATGATAAGCCCTAGAATTCTCTGGGGTGTTGAGCCTGGGTTGGTGGGAGTGAAACAGCAGAGATTCTGATTGTATTTGGGTTTAAGGAGTCTAGGAGTTCAGCTATTTGTTTCTTGGGTCCCCGTGAGCAGAAAAAAGGAAGCAAGCAAGCAAACAAACCTAGAATTGGCTATAAAAAGGGTGGTCACGTGATTCGTATGGCTAGAACAGCATTGGTGATACAGAAGCATAGATGTGATGAGGCCTGGTGGTGGACCAGGTTGTGGGGAAATGTGGGTAGTCAAGGGTCTACACCACAGCCTCAGCTCTGTCAGCAGGAAGACCCCTGTACTGACAGGAACATCGTTGAACTGGGGAAGAGCCAAAGCTCAGAGATGACTTCTACTCCCATGAGGGACTTGCAGTAAAATACATCTTACAAAATGAAGAAAATTAAATTTCTAGTTCATAGGCTTGGGAGTCAGAAGTGGAAGCTACTCCTTAATGAGAAATGTGTTTGTTATTCCTGACAGAGATTGACTAGGTTAACTGCAGACACAGCCCTGACTTGGGTGTGGGTTCTTAAATGGCTTCAAGAGAGGCAAGCTTGCCAGAACAAGAGTGACCTAGAATCCAACTCCGTAAGGGGTGAGGACACTGTCTCCGGAGAAGTTACTATTTCTGTACAAATGTTCCCTCCCTGCCTTTCTGCACCAGAAGTTCCCACAGGAAAAGTAGTGAAGGTAATGTGGCGACAGAAGGATGTGTCAGAGGGAGGCTGCAGCACCTGCCGAGGGGAGTTACTCACAAATAATGCCAGGAGAATGTAGTTCATGGGCACCTGACGCCGGACATCCCTACAGCAAGCGAGCACGATGATCACAATAAAGCACGCTGGGCTGGGGATGGGAAACCACCAGTTACTGCTTCAGTTTGCAAACTCGGGAGAAGTGTGCACAGACAGACAGAGGACACAGACACAGGTGTGTCCTCACGGGAGGAGTGTGCACAGAGACAGACAGAGGACACAGACACAGGTGTGTCCTCACGGGAGGAGTGTGCACAGAGACAGACAGAGGGACACAGGCGCAAGTGTATCCTCACATGCCCATACCTGATATATAGAGCAAACTAAATAGCTATTTCCTACTTACTCTTTTAAGCCTTCAAAATGAGTTTTTTAAAGTTTCCAAACACAAATAGCTTGACTTTTAAAATCTTTGTTACAAATAGATTCATGGTGAATTATAAAAAGACAGAGAAGTTCTATTAAAACTCTATGAAATTTTCACCAATGAGTTTGATTTATTTATAGCACAATTTCAAAGCCCCAGCAACTCCAGTTCTAGGGGATCCAACATTCTCTGTCACTCTCTGTGGACACCTGTGTCACAGGGTGCACATACAAACCAGCACACACACACACACACAAATACACATAAAGAAAAACAAATAAAATGTAAGAATATTACTCTTTACCCTGGGTGTTTTTGTACGCTTTTTTGTTCTTCGTTTGTGTTACTTTGAATCAGAGTCTTATGCAGTCAAGGCTGGCCTTGAATTCCTGATCCCTCTGTCTTCACCTCCTAAGTGTTGGGCTTATAGGCATGCATCACCATACCCAGCAAGAATGTTGCTCTTTACCACATTTTTAATAGTGATCAAATCTTGGTCTATTCATAGAATCACAAATGATACTTACAGGAGTGCATAGATGAACCAAGGCACGCTGATGACCCACTGTCTTAGAGGTTTGCTGTTGAAAGAAGAATACAGGTTTCCATAAAACAGTCAGTTTTGCTAACTAAAATAGAAGTCTCAGAGTGTCACGAGAAAGATGGGCAAACTCTAAATGATCATGAGGACAAATGGGGAGGAAGCACTGAGACATTCTTTTTCATGGAGAGATAGGCTGCTAGCATTCCCATGAGAGTGTTTGCTTGGCATGAGTGAGGCCCTGGGTTCAAATCCCCTGCACCAAGAAAAGAAAGACACATTATACAAGTTATTTTTCTTAAATTATACAGCAAATTTAAAAGGAAGCATCTGGTTAAGACCTTCATTTTTAAAAATACTGAGGGCCAGGCCTGAGGGCACATACTTTTAATCCCAGCACTTGGGAGGCAGAGGCAGAGGCAGAGGCAGAGGCAGAGGCAGAGGCCTGTGAGCTTGAGGCCAGCCTGGGTCTACACAGTGAGGCCAGCCTGATCTACATAGGGAGGACAGTCAGAGCTACATAGTGAGACCCTATATCAAAAAAAAAAAAAAACAAAAAACAAAATAAAATACTGAGACTGATGTATGTTTAAGCTAAAATAAATGAACTCAAGGTTTGTGTTTTGAATAGCACTTTCAATAGGATGAAACTGGCGATGGATTAAAGTCCCTCAAATAATTACAGAATTTAGCAGTGTTCCATGATCTCACCTATTTCTCCTTAGCCAGTTATATTTGAGAAAGTGGCTCAGAGAAAATTAAAAAGAAAACAATGCCCAAAGGAAGAGTAAGAAAAATGTTCTTGGCCTAGGAAGTTAAATTCTAAACTCTGCAGACATCTAGGCTCACAGACATCCACCTCCCAAGTGCTGGGATTAAAATTATGTGCCTCCAGCCCCGGCCCTCGGTATTTTTAAAAATGAAGGTCTTAACCAGGGGCTCCCTCTTAAATTTGCTGCACAATTTAAGAAAAATAACTTTTATCCTGTTGTGTTAGCCTAAGAGGTACTTCAGGAAGTATATCATTCTACAGGAAGAATGTCATCCACAATAACCAAGAACAAAAACCATATTTTCAAGTGCTCCAGATTAAAGGAAGCTGATCCCTCGAGCATTCCCGTGAGCAATGTAGCGTCTAATCGTAGACGGTGAGAAAGACGCACCTGAACACAAACACGCCGATGATTGTCGCAGTGACCAGCAGCTGGACTGATAAGACAACGAACACCTTCAGGATGAACCCTGTGGAGATGAGACACAATGTCCAAAGGTGAAACCAGACACACTTTCCCGTCCAGTGAACGGAATGTCCCATCGCCACTCGAGAACAAAATGACTCTGGAGAACCTCTTTAAGTGTGTGTATGTGTGTGTGTGTGTGTGTGTGTGTGTGTGTGTGTGTGTGTGTGTGTACTTTAATTCTCTGAGAATTTCACAAATCTGCACAATGTGTTTTTATCTCTGTAGAACTTTTAAAGAATATCTAATTAAAGCCAACACAGTGGGGTACACTGGTAATCCCAGCTACTCAGAAGGCTGAAGCCAGAGGAATACTTCAGCTTAGGAGGTGGAAACCAAACGGAGCAACAAAGAGACACCCAGTTGTAAGAATAGACAAACAAAAAGAGTATCCAGTCTAATTATTAAAAATGTTTTCTTGGGGGCTGGTGAGAGAGATCAGCAGGTAAAGGCTCCTGCTGTCAAACCCAAGGCTAGTCAATGCACAGAATCATGGGACATGATAACGTCATTGTTGGTATATTTTAAATGTGCAAAGGATTTGAATGGTATTCCCCAAAGAAGACATGTGGATAGCTAACAAGCATGCAAAAGATGTTCAAGACCATTAATCATTATGAACATGCAAGTCTTCCTGGGAACCCACAGGCCACTCTGACCAGGCAAACAGGCAAACTAACTACAGATCTTCACCTCTCCCTCCATGCCTCCAAGTCCAATCCCCAATTTCCTACCAGGCAACACACAGATACCACACTCTCCTAAGAGCCAGTGAGGGAAACAGAAACGAAGGAACGAACAAAGACAAGATATCAGCACCTAGAATTGCAATCTTCCCAAACCCAGATACCTAGACATCAGTATTAAAACACAATCAATATGCAGAGACCCACAGTCAAGCACCAGGCTGAGCTCCAGGAGTCCAACTGAAGAGAGGGAAGAGGGATTCTATGAGTAAGGGGCATCAAAACCATGATGGGGAAATCCACAGAGACAACTGAACCAAGCTAGTGGGAACTCATGAACTTTAGACCAACAACTGTGGAGCCTGCATTGGAACTGGACTAGGCCCTCTGCATAAGTGAGATAGTTGTGTAGCTTGGTCTGTTTAAGGGGCCCCCAGCAGTGGAATAAGGATCTATCCTAGATGCATGAGCTGGCTTTTTGGAGCCCAATGCCTATGGTGGGACACCTTGCATAGTCTTGATGCAAGAGGGAGGGGCTTGGACCTTCCTCAACTGAGTGTACCAGGCTCTGCTGACTCCCCATGGGAGGCCTTAATGTTTTGGAGGAGGGGATGGAGGGTGGGTTTGTGGCGGGGGGGGGGGGGGGGGGGGGGGGGGGGGAGGGGGGGGAAGGCTGGGGGAGCAGGAGGAGGGATGAGAGGGGGATCTGCAGTTGGTATGTAAAAATGAATAAAAAATTTATTAATAAAGAAAAAAACACAATCAATAACATCGAGGACAATATGTCTCCACTAGAGCTCAACAACCCTATCACAGCAGGTCCTGAGTATTCCAACATAGCTGAAGCACAATAAAAAGGCCTTAAAATAGAAAATTTCACCTAACCACATGAGAATATACCTTCTTCTCAGCACCTCAAAAACGTTCTCCAAAATTGACCACATACTTGGATACAAACAAGTCTCCAAAGATACAAGAAAACGTAAATAACACCCTGCATCCTATCTGATCACCATTGACTAAAGCTGGATATCAACAATAACAGAAACAACAGAAAGCTGACAAACTCAGGGAAGCTGAACAACTCACTACTGAATGAAAAATGGGTCCAAGCCGGGCGGGGGTGGCACACGCCTTTAACCCCAGCACTCAGGAGCCAGAGCCAGGCGGATCTCTATGAGTTCGAGACCAGCCTGGGCTACAGAATGAGTTCCAGGAAAGGCACCAAAACTACACAGAGAAACCCTGCCTCGGAAAAAAAATCAGATAAACAATTTAAACAGACCTATAAACCCTACTGAAATAAAGGTAGTCATTAAAAGTCTCTCTCAAAAAAAAAGCCCAGAGCCAGACAGTTTTAGCAAAAAATTCTTCCAGACTTTCAAAGAAGAGTTAATGCCAATACTCCTCAAATTATTCCACAAAATAGAAACAGAGGGAACACTAACCATCTCATTTTATGATCTCACAGTTATACTGATACCAAACCACATAAAAACCCAACAGAGAAAGAGAATTCAGACCAATTTCCCTTATGTACATAGATGCTAAAAATCTCAATAAAATACTTGCAAACAGAATCCAAGAACACATCAAAAAAATCATCCACCATGATCAAGTAAGCTTCATTCCAGAGATGAAGGGATAGTTCAACATTCATAAATAAATAAATAAATGTAACCCACCATATAAACAAACCAAAAGACAAAAACCACATGATCATCTCATTAGATGCAAAAAAGGGCTTTGACAAAATCCAACACCCCTCCATGATAAAAATTCTGGGGAGATTAGGGATATGGGGACACATCTCAACATAACAAAGGCAATCTACAGCAGTCCCATAACATCAACTTAAATGGAGAGAAACTCAAAGCAGTTCCGCTAAAACCAAGAACAAGACAAGGCTGTCCACTCTCTCCATAACTATTCAACAGAGCACTTGAAATCTTAGCTAGAGGAAAAAGACTACTGAAGGAGATCAAGGGGATAAAAATTGGAAAGGAAGAAGACGTCAAAGTATCTTTATTTGAAAATGATGTGATAATAGAAATAAGTGATCATAAAATTCCACTGGGAAACTCCTACAGCTGATAAGCACTTTCAGCAAAGTAGCTGGCTATAAAATTAACTACAAAAATCAGTCCACCTGTCAACAAATGACAAACAGAATAAAAAAGTAATCAGGAAAACAACATCTTTCACAATAGCCTCAAATAATATAAAATATCTTGGGATAACTCTAAATAAGCAATTGAAAGACATGTATGAAAAAAAACTTCAAGACATTGAAGAAGGTATCAAAAGATGGAAAGATCTCCCATGCTTATGGATCAGTAGGATTAACATAGTAAAAATGGCCATCCTATCAAAAGCAATAAGGGTGGAGACAGAGCCCCAGTTTGTCATCTCATCATCAAGTGAAGCTTCCTGTACCTGAATTGGGTTACATCTAATTGAGTTGTTGATCAAAGGGGTCCCAAGGGAACCCCCAAACAATCAAGACTGATGCCAAGACTGGGCTCCCCACAAGCTGACAGCAAGGCCTCATTGCTGAAGACAACACTACACAGCTCTGAGCATGGAGAAGCTGAGCTGGTGCCTACATAGAACCCTACATTCACCTACATTCACCCCCACTTGCTAGTGTCTTTGTACAGGAGAGTACTCTGCATGCTACCACAAGAGACACATAAAGACGAAGCCAGCCACAAACGCTTTGATCTACAGTGTTGTTCTTCAAGATATGCTGGTACAATGGTGGCACAAAGCTTGTGGGAATACCAATCAATCACTGATTGGACCTAAGGTCCACTCCACCAGATGGATCCCACACCTGACACTGCTTGTAGGACCAAGAACCAGAGACTAGATAGCCCAGGGACCTAGCTAGGGTAAAACCAAATATTACTGGTCTAAAAAAAAAATAGCAATAAAATGATTCCTAATGACATTCTGCTATACTCAGAGATCAGTGCCTTGCTCAGCCATCATCAGAAAAGCTTCCTCCTACAGTTCATGAGAACAAATACAAAGACCCCCAGCAAGACATCATGCAGCGTGAATGAGCTTGGAACACTCAGCCCTAAATGGAATGTCTTTATCAAATTCCTCCTCTCAGGG
Organism: Peromyscus californicus insignis; assembly: GCF_007827085.1. Lineage (NCBI taxonomy): Eukaryota > Metazoa > Chordata > Mammalia > Rodentia > Cricetidae > Peromyscus > Peromyscus californicus. The sequence continues at coordinate 17,667,032 of NW_026294584.1, forward strand.
ATCAGGGAACCCCTTGGAAGGGGAGGAGGAAAGTGTAAGAGCCAGGGGGTTGTACGACATCAAGGAAACAAGGCCATCTAAATGAACATAGGCAAAGCTGCTAGGAACTCACAGAGACTGAGGCTGTGCGCTGACAGCCTTCTGTACCAGGTCCTCTGCGCATATATTACGGCTTCCAGTTTACTGTTTTGATGGGATTCCTCTGTTTGTGAACGAGTGGGTCTCTGATTCTTGTGCCTTCTCTTATGCTCTTTTCCTTCTGTTTATCTTGTCCAACTCCAATATGATAGTTTTTGTTCTACCTTATTATACTTTATTTTGTTGTATTTTATTATTATCCCTTAAAAGCCTGTTTGTTTTCTAGTGAAAGACAGAAAGCGGGTGGATCCGGATTGGAGGGGAGGGGAGGACCTTGGAGGAGTAGAGGGAGGGAAAACCGTAATCATGATATATTACGTGAGAAAAAAAAATCTATTTTCAATAAAAGTGGAGGAAAAAGGAAAACTCAAGTGAAAACTCTTACGTAATACTGCTTCACAATCACTGGGATGTCTGCAGTCAGAATGAAAGACAATAACCAGTGTTGGCCAGGGTGTTGAGAAACCGGAAACTTCATACATTATTGTTGAAAGGAAAACTGGTGCAGCTGTTTTGGAAAAGTTTTGCCATTCCTCAAAAGGTGAAGGATACTTGTGATGTCATCCAACAATCCCTCATTCCTTCTAAGAGAAGTGTAAATAAGTTTATATAAAACTGATATATGAACTGATGGGACCTGCACACAGCAGGGTACTCCCTCCCGGACCCGGGATTAGGCACAAACCACACCCAAACACCTGTTTTTATAGAGAGATCCTTTATCACGTGGGGAAGTAAAAACAGCAGCAAATGACATTGCAGGCATGAATTTTTTTTAAAGAGGAAAAAAGGGGAGGTCTGTGTTAGAATGGGCTAGGATGTGAAGGCATATTTTGATATGGCATATTAATTAGGCTAGCCAGAAGGGGATTTTGATTGTTTGATAGTTGGACCTTGGTGATCAGCCTTAGGAATGAGTCTGGTATAAGAAAGTGTCCAAATAAGGGAATAGACCTTGGTAGCTAGCTTTAGGGATGTAACCTATGGTTCACAAGGGAGAGGGAAGTGGGAAGGGCAAGGCCTGCCAACACCTGCTAGAGCTCTCCATGGATATTGGTTGCAGCGCTAGTCACAATAACCAAAAGGCAGAACAGCCAAATTATCAACTGACAAATATGTGATGGGTAAGGAAAACTGCACGTTGTGCTGGGCACTCATCCTAAATTTCTAAAAGGTAAGTTCCAGGCAACTCTAACTCCTTGCCCCCTCCTCAGAATTGTAAAATGACTGTGAGATAATTAACTGCTTGCTCTGGCTTTTATAAACCTGCTTATGACTGTGTACCAGGGAGTGAGAAAGAGCTCCTTGCTAGCTGAGGGGAGTGAGACAGCTTTTAGAGTAGCTGCACATTCCAGAAAAGCAAGATGATTGTGGTTTCCACCTTTAAGGACCCTTCCTCTAGCCCATTCCAGGTGGCATGCCTTCATCTTGGCTTTAAGGCTGTCATCCTGCTCGCAGTGATAATAAATTCATTAATCCTAAATTGGATTGAGTTTGTGGTCTTTTCCCAGTGGATTCAAACTTCGTAACAAACACATCAACATCATGTGTTATCATCAGGCAATAGAATACTGTATGGCCATAAAATGAATAAGAACTAACGCTCCAAAGTGGGTGAACCTTAAAACCTTATGCTTCATGAAGGAAGAGATTTCCAAAAGAGCATATGCTTTGTGCTCCTGCTTGTATGAATGGCCTTAGTAGGCAGATCCATAGGGTTATAGAGTAGATTCCTCTGGCAAGGCCAAGGAAGGTGGGTGGAACTCCTGATGGATTTCATTTGGAAGTGAATTGAATATGATCCCAAATTGATTATGGTGCTGGCTGCAAATCTGTAAAAGTACTGAAAACATTGTACACTTAAAATGGGTGAACTTAATGAATTTTAAATTGTATTTTCATAGAGATGCCTTCAAGAATTACAGGTTTTCCTTCCATAACTCTTCCCTCACTACCCTGATAATTTTCTTCTCTCCATGACACTTTCATCTGATATACTGTGTAACCTGTGAAAGCAGAGAAAGGCTCACCTGTCTCCAGAAGACACTGCTGTAAATCATTAACTTTGGCGAGGGGGCTTCTACACACACACACACACACACACACACACACACACACACACATACACATATGTATATATATATATATATATATATATATATATATATTTCAGTTCTACCTCTTTAAATATGGCTTCCACATCTCCAACATGACACTGTAACTTCTTCATTCAGAGAGCTGTAAAGACTAATTTCAGAACTCCTGCTCTTACATGGCACTGTGAAGGTCTTGGCATCTAGGCAGTTGACTGGTTAGACATACATCTGCCCTGGCTTCTTATGCTCTGATCCAGATCTTGTGAAATATGATAATCAGCCCAACAAAGAAAATACAGAGAGAGCTGTCATGTGCTTCTGATAGGATCAACTATAGGTGGATGAAAGCTCTTGCAGGGATGTGGTTCTGGGGAAGCCTCTAGAAAGGTCCAGTTTAGAGAGCTCTTAGGACTCCTCTCATGAAAGGGACTTCTTGGAGCTGCCAGAAACTTTGTCATCCCTTGGCCCTTGGTCTTTCTTTGGCCCTCTCCCTTTCCACCTTGAAAGGCTAGAGCTCCCAAAGGCCTCTTTCCAGGCTATGGCAGAGCGAACCATGCATGGAGAGGCATCACTGGGAGTCAAAGTTCAGAGTCCACCTGCAAGCTATCCAGACCCCAAAAAGGCTTGGGGACATGGGGAACCATGGCACTGGCCTTAGGTACCTACCCTTCAACATCATATTTTATGAGAAAAAAAGTTCTCATTTATTTATGTCACAATTTAAAAAATTTCTGTCATTCCTCAATGAATCTATTCCTGGTTTATTCCAGAATAAATATATAGGATATTGAATTAATGTTTAAAGACTTCAGCCAATATTATGTGATCATGTTGTATGTAGGCAAAACATTTAATAATCAATAGTTAACTCACACTTCCTAAAAAAATCCGAATGTTGTTTGTCATATGTTTATTATGGATCTCTGAGTCTCCTGGACGACATCATGGCAGTCTATGACAACAGCCTTTGACACACTTCATAGTAAGAAAGGGCAGAAGAGCTAAATAAAAAAGAATCCATTCTTTCTGGCAGTATACACCATGGAAATATTTTAAGAAAACATTGCTCCTTTCCAAGCTCAAGTACTCTACTCTTACCTTTACGGATAGACATGCTTTCGAAGGGACCGGGCGGACTTGTGATGGTCTCCTCTGAGATAACATCGTCTGAAATTTGTACTGCATAGGTATTTGCCGTATCTCTTTGCTTGGAACGTGGGTACTTTATGGCTTCTTGTGGTGTGTTTCTGGATGAATATGTGAAGGGCTGATCAATCTTAGAGTGGCCACTTTTAATTGCTGCTTTCTGAACCAGGTGTTGATGATCTCCAGAACTAAAGTTGATTGGCTCACTGACTTCCAAGTCTATTTTCCTGGAAGAGAAGACCTGTCATTCATGTCCTCATGACCACACCCCCATTTCCTTAGTATTCTTATTACTTTCAAGTGATCATTTCCTATTTTTATTGACTGTGGATTCATGTATTTCACATTAATGCATAATAAATATTTCCTAAATGAATGAGCAAATACTTGTAAGATGGATCCTGTTGAGCAACAGTTCTCAACATGTGGGCCGCCGCCTCTCAACAAACCTCTATCTCCAGGAGTTGGGGATTTAGCTCAGTGGTAGAGCGCTTGCCTAGCAAGCGCAGGCCGTGGGTTCAGTCCTCAGCTCCGGAAAAAAAAAAATCTCTATCTCTAAAAAACATTTATATTATGATTTGTAACAGTATCAAAACTACAGTTATGAAATAGCAATGAAAATAATTTTATGATTTGGGAGTCATCATAACACAAGGATCTGTATTAAAGGGTCGAAGCATTAGAAAGGTTGAGAACCACTATTGTAGAGAAAAATAATTTGCCTTCTATTACAGAAAATCAATGTTTTAATTCATTCAGTAAGGAGTTAAAGGGGCATGTGGAGATTCTACCATTGCTTCTGTCTTTAATTGCTTCTTACACTGGGGGAAGAAGATATTCAGATGAACAAGGATATTAAGGCAATATAAGCAAGTCAGGAACATGGGAGGGTGTGAGATACTACATGGTATCCAGAGGAAAAGACTGGGAGTAGAACAGATTTTCAGAGACTCCCAGGGAAAGTGAAGCCTATGGAAAGGCTGGGAGGATTACAGGACTTGGTGAAATAAAGAGGTGGAGAAAGGTTTTCCCAGATAGAGCAGTCAGCCTGGACCAGGACCAGAGGAAGCATGGAAGACAGGTCCCAGAAACTGAAGGTGCTCATATTCCAGAATAGGGAAGTTGATAGTGTACTGAGACTAAACAACGGGTTTGTGGGATTTTGTCACTTGAGGGTGGAATAATTTAACACTGACATCGGTTTCTCAATGACATCAATAATGTTAGAGACTTATAGGCCCCAATGATTCTACATCCCTCTCCAGGGACCCTGGAAATGTTAGCTTGTTAAAAGAAATACTGCAGATGCACACAAGGACACTGAGATAAGATGGTTCCAGGTTCAATCAATCTCAACGTTTATTTAAGTTGTTTGTTTTATGATCATACTTAGAAGAGAGGAAGACAGAAAGGACAGACTGAGAAAGGTAAATGAAAGTCAAAATGATACAGATGATATGGAGATGATTCCAGAAGCAGCTTGGAGCAAAGAGTAGGTGGCCTGTAGAAGCTGAAAAAGGCAGGAAACTTCTCCTCATGGAGTCTCCAGAAAAGAACCCAGCCATGTTGGCACCTTGGTTGTAATCCAATGAATCTGATACGGAACTTCTGACGCAGAACTGAGAGACTGTGTGTTTGCTGTTTTGTGGTACTAAGTCTGCACAAGTTGGATCCGCTGTAAGAGAAAACCAATGCAGTGGGCAATCACTGAGGTTTACAAGCAAGGGAACTGGGGATCCAAAGACACCTCTACCTACAGTGTAGAGAAGGAGCAGAGGAAACCAGTATGAAAGCAGAGACCAGAAATGGTGGCTGAGGAAGTTAGGCGTGGCTGCTGTGCTCGGCAACCAAAATGCCAAGTCTCAGGAAACCACGAGATGGTAAACCAAGGCAAAGGCAGACTCTCCCATTAATCTCATGGCACGTGTGAAGATTCTTTTCTTCCTTTCTTTCATTTTTTTGTTTTTGTTTTGTTTTGTTGTTGTTGTTGTGGCTGCTGCTGCAACTGCTATTTTTTGAGGCAGAGTTTCTTTGTGTAGCCCTGGCCATCCTGGAACTCACTTTGTAGACCAGGCTGGCATTGAACTCAGAGATCCACTTGCCTCTGCTTCCCAAGTACTGGGATTAAAGGCATGCACTACCACATCCAGCTAAATTGGAAGAGTCAAGCAAGTCCCCTCTACTGCTGCCTGCATCCTGTCTCACAAGGGACATGATAGAGCAAGAAAAGCAGACTAAGATGGCCAAGCTAGAATGGTGCAAACAGGAAGTCCAAAAAACTTCCAGGAAGGATGCCATTTAATCTCTAAAGTTTACAAGACCCAGTAGGATTTTCTAGTAACAGTAAAGTTCATCAGTGTAAATATATGAGAAAAATCAAGAGCAAATTTGAAAGAGGACTATAAGAGATGTATTACTGATTTACTTTAGCAGAAATCAAAATGTATATATACATATGTATATCAGATATATATGATATAAAGCTATATAATTAAAATTATAGTGCCAGCGTAGCAATAAATAGATGGATCCATAGGATGGAAGAGATTCAAGGAACAGATTGATGTATATATGAGATTTTAATAGTTGATAAAGGTGAAACTTCAAATTATGTCCTCTGATGTTGGAATAATTAGTTATGCACTTGGAAACAAAAATAGTTTAATAGTTATTTTATGTGTCATTCAAAGATTTATTGTAGGTTGTGGCAGTTTGAATGAGGATGCTCCCCCATAGGCTCATATGTTTGAATACTTGGTCCCTTGGTGGTGGAACTGTTTGGGAAGGATTAAGAGTTGTGGACTGTAAGGGAAGTGTGTCACTGTGAGTGGGCTTTGAGGCTTCAAAAGACTCTTGCCATTCCCCGTGTTCTCTCTCTGACTCCTACTGTGGATCAGGATGTGAGCTCTCAGCTGCTGCTCCAGCTGCCTATCACCATGTATTTGCTCCACTACCATGGACTCTAACCCTCTGAAACCATAATCTCAACTGAACTGTTTCTAAGTTGCCTTGGTTATGGTATTTTGTCACAGAAATAGAAAAGTAACTAATAAACAGGTGAACTGAAAATAGATGCTTTATTAGCAAATACAAGGACTATTTAGATAAGCATTTATACGAATAATACCATAAAAAAGAAGTGCTTGACAGATTGGAGGTACAGAACACTTCCGATGTTACTACAAAAAAGTCCTACAAGTCTGATATGAAAAATGGTAAATACTTTCAATGTTCATTATACTGCAGAAAGGGAAATATTGGCAACCCAATGAAGATGAGAAATGAAAACAAACAACCAATTCATAAAAAATCTAAATAGCCAATTAGCCTCTTAGCCTAGGAGATAACACCTCACAAAACAACCAAAAAACTGTAAATAAAAGCAGTAGTGAAATGTTTTTTTTTTTACATAAAATACATTCAAAGATTAAAAAGATGATTCTCATGATCATAAAGCTATAAAGAAATAAATAATCCAGAGGCACATTATGACTCACATAAACCTACACATTTCTTCTACTGAGCTCCCTCTTCCACAAAACTGTAAATATATTTAATATAAATAATTATAAACTTAAATTTATTCTTATTTAAAATGATCTTTTTCTTGTTATTGCTAGAAATAGTGATATAATCCAGTATGGATTTATTATGTTATCCCTTATTATGTCCATAAGTTTTTCTTAATTTTAAGCAAAATTAAAGTATTTTTGTTACTCTAAAACAATCATGGGTCCTAAGCATTAAGTCAACTATGTATAGTAGATTATCACACTTGAGGGACAGCATCTCATAGCAATATAGTTTTCAGTTTTGAGGAAATTTAGTGATATCTACCAGAATTCCAAATGTATAGCTTTTTTTTTTTTTTTTTTTTTTTTTGGTTTTTTGAGACAGGGTTTCTCTGTGTAGCTTTGCGCCTTTCCTGGAACTTGCTTTGGAGACCAGGCTGGCCTCGAACTAACAGAGATCCGCCTGCCTCTGCCTCCAGAGTGCTGGGATTAAAGGCGTGTGCCACCACCGCCCGGCTACCAAATGTGTAGCATTTTAGACCCAACAGTTCTGGTTGGAGTAATTTATTCCATAAACATATGAAGGCAAAGGTCCATGTTAAAGAGGATTCAGTATATCATTCATTATAACTGGCAAAAATTTCCAACAGCCCATTATTCACCAGCAGGGAAGTAGATAAATTAATTTTGGTACACACACAAAAACATATGCATATACATGCACCAATGTGAAGTTCACTATGATACAGTTTTGAATTTAGAAAGCAAAATTTGAGAATAGTATTTAGGAAGATTGAATTACTATTTTATCGCCTCTCTAGAAAGAAATACTACAAATAGGACTGATCCTTATTCTGATACAACTGAGTTGGGAATGATCTTGACTTGAATGAGATTTTACACTGGCCATTTATTCCAAATAATAATAACAATAATAATATATTTACATTTTGAAGACAAAAAGAAATATTTCCCTCTATGATAGTCTGGAGCTCCTCTGAGAAAGCAATCTTCATGTAAAGCTGAAGGTCATTGGAAGATGCTCAAATAACCAAGTTGGTGTCTATAGTGTCCTAAAAATCAGGAGAGACAACAAGATTTTTCAAAGCACTCAAAGACAAGAGCAACCAAAACCCCAAAGCATTGAGTTTTCCTCAAGGAACTCTGTTTGGTTGGTCCCTGAAACACAAATGAGGTTTTTCACCTGGTCCTCACAAAGCTCTCCTGACTCCTGAGGCAGCAGCCATCCAAAGAACAGCCAGGTGGTGGGAAGACTGAGAAGCAAGGCTCTGGGTGACAGTTAAGAGAGTGGCAGTTGGAGCTTGGGGTGGGTGGAACCTTCCTATCAGGAAGAGGACTTCTAAGTCAAACCCACTCTATCGATCCTCATGCTAGCCAATGCACTCTCTGTTGGGTCTCAAGGAGACCTACACTCGGGTATTCAAGCCAACTCCATGTCATGGAGCAAGAGGCTCCATCCATGAGGAAGCTGTCCATCACTTTCCTCTCAGCAAGAGGAAGATGCTCACAAAGCTCCAGGGGTCCTGCACCATCGTTTCAGATGAGTAAGGCTCATTTCCAGCAAAGTATGAACTGGTCTTTCTGGTAGACCAGGATGACTTTTGTGTCCCTCCCCCATGAGGAGAGGTTGTTACCTACAGGCCACAGATCAATGGGAAGCCCTGGAAGACCTAGATCAGGCTGTTTGGTGAGAGAAGACACATGATCAGGTGAGCAGCTACCGAGAGTCCTTCTCTAGGATTTGTAGGGAAGGAGGGGAAACTTGTCCTCTCTGGAGTTTTTGTTTTTTACTAACTCATTCACTAAATTTAGTGCCTGTTTACTGTGTGTAGAGAGTGAGGAAGGGAAAGAAATACAGAAAAGATATATTCTTCCCTGTGTACAGGGAGACAGGGTACATGGTGTACTTGTAAGGGAGAAAGAAGGAAAAGTTGTAAGAAAGAACAGCCACTTACAGTTATGGAGGTGGAGATGACATGTTGGCTGGTTCTTAGAAAGATGGTGTTAGGGGATGGAGAGATGGCTCAGCTGTTAAAGGTTAGGCTCACAACCAAAAATATAAGAGAGACGGTGTTAGATATGAAGATTGGGAGGAAGTACAACCAACGCGGGCAATGAGAACATTTCTCCTAGGCAAAGAATGAGGGTGGGAAGCAAGAATATCTTACACAGTGTTGCCCTGTGCTCAGGTCACAGCATAGGAAGTCCAGAAGACCTGCCTACAGCAGGGGCCCCACCCCGGCCACAAAGAAAAGTCAGTGAGAATACCTGCCTCTGCTGTCTTCTTTGGAACCTCACAGTCTCACAGATCCTACGCATTACCTCTGTCCAGTCCCCAGTATCTCTGGTTTGTGGGTGTAGACAGTCAACCTGAGTTAATTATATGTTTTTCCCTCCAGAATGCAGTTAGTATGATTTATTTGTTTACATGTCAGGATTATAACTAATGAATTAACTACAGTTTGATCAAAATCCTTTCTCTTCTCATCAACCTCATAGTCTACACAGGTATCTTCTTACATGTACCTGCTGTTTGCATTCTTACATGTACTAGTCACTTAAGAACATCAACTGTGTGATTTATTTATGGCCTCAGGTACCTTTCATTTGGTAGGTGAGTAAACCAACTAGACATTTAATTGCAGAGTCCTGCACCTTTAACATAAAGGGCGAGGATACACATGGCCTGTGGATCCTTTGCAGCCTATAATCATCAGGGAACAAAACGTGATCATCTCTTTTGAAACCAGCCTTTGATGTGTTTTATACATCTGCTCTGTTTTTTCATATTGAGAGTTTTAATTAGTGAACTATGCAACACATAAATCATGTAAAATGTAAAATCCTACAAATGATACCACACACTGAAACTAACAACCACCTAAGGAAGTTGGCTTAGTTTTTTTTCCTGTTAGTGTGAAATTTTAAGGCCTTGAGAAGCATTTACTTCTGTTTTAACAGTTTATGTACACACAGCATCACCAAAATTTTCTTACACATCTCATATGTACTAATTGTCTGTATGATCTGGTTGAACTTCCACTTACTCCAGACTGAGTATCTCTCATTATGTGCTCTGGTTTAAATATATTTCCCCAATTTATATGTTGAAACTTAATTGCCAGTATAATAGAAAGTATTATGAAAGCAACCAAGACATGGATGTAATCAATAATCCTATCCAGTTGTAATGCCTACAAACCGCAACAATGATCAGCATGCCGAAGTATCACTAAATATGCAATAGTGGCATTCACATTTTGATGGAGCCAACAGCTGTCTAATTGGACTTAAGACACTCAACAGAAGAGAAATCACGCTTGGTATTAGAGACCTAGTCAGCCACCCAGGGCTAGTGAGGTCATGGATCTTAAATGAGATCCTAGTACTGCCACTTTACCAGATCAGCATAATTTCTAACTACATTATAAAAGATCTTTATAGCCACAAATAAGTGTAATCACCCCTCATCAAAGAAGCTTCTCTTTACAGGAACTAGAGACATTACAGAAAACCACAACTAGATACATTGCAGAGATCAACGATCGTGGGGGGATCAATCCCATTGGAAACATCTACAACACTAAAATCCTGCACCAAAGGCTCATGAAACATCATGGAAGAGGGGAAAGATTGTAAGAGCCAGAGGGCCAGGAAGTCTGATGTGAGACTGTGTCTCCTAGAAATGGCTGCATAAACAAGACCTAAACAATAGCAATATCAATAGCCATGTTAATGTGAAAAGGGAGAGATCTCATGGAGTCCAACCCCCGGACAAATATCTATAGGCAACTAATGACTACTGAGAGAGAGAGAGAATTAGACTTTCCAGGGATGAGCCCCCCAATTGTTTATCGAATACAAACTGGTCAGCCCTGAAATTGTACAGATACACACAACAGAAACAGACTCAGTAGGTTGAGTTTATATGTTTGTGCATATATGTATGCATAATTCATTGTTACATATGCAATTTATATGTAACAATCGAAGAAGAGGCCATCAATCTGGGAGGGAGTCAGGAGGGTACTTGGGAGGGGCTGGAGGGAAGAAATGGAAGGGAGAGGTGATATAACTGTATTTTAATTAAAAATATATTTAAAGAAAAAATAACATTGTTTAGACGGAATAGTCAAGGGGGATGAGACCCTGGGGAACGGGACTCAGCAATCAGAGCTGGGAAAAATGTCTGTTCCTCATAAACAACGTCTCCAGTAATTTGTTACAGCAGCACAAATGGATTAAGACATGTGTTTGTCTGAGATACCTCCCCGTGACACCTCAAGGAGCCTTGGCCCCCTGTGGCTCACAGTCTTCCTGAAGCCCCCCCGAGGAGGAGAGGACTAGGTGAGAGCCTTCTTACGGTGCTGCTTCCGTCTCTCAGCTCTTGATTTGACCCCCAATATCTTCTTGGCTTACTAATTTCTATCGGTCCTTGCAGCAAATGCTGCTATACTCTGAGGCAGCAGTTCTCAACCTTCCCAATGCCGAGACCCTTTAACACAGTTCCTCATGCTGTGGTGAACCCCCAACCATAAAATTATTTTTGCTGCTACTTCATAACTGTCGTTTTTGCTACTGTTATGAATTGTAATGTAAATATCTGTGTTTTCCAATGGTCTTAGGCGACCCCTCTGAAAAGTTCACTGGATCTCCAAAGGTCACAACCCACAGGTAGAGAACCACTGCTCTAAGGTATCTGCAGAGGAGTAGCTGCTGCGTGAGGAAGCTACTTGTTGAGTTAGCTCTGTGTGCCACGCAGTCACTGATGGTATTAAGCTGGGCAATAGCATCCTCACTGTTTGGGTGGGAGCTTCACCTCAACCCCTGGCACCCTAGCATCTCTATACCCAAAGAGTCTGGAAGGTTCTGGTGGAAAATCCACCTCAACTTCCCCAAACCCAGCCCTTCAAAGCCCGCCAAACACAGCTCCTCCCCCAGAGAGGCTCAAGACTACTCCCACAGGGTATATAAGCTGCATCCCAGAAAACAGACACGAGGTTCTTCTGGTCTCTCATCCCCATCTCCTCTCTGTGGGGCCAGGAATCACCCAGGAACGCTTTACCCATTAAACCGGGCCTTTGCCTAATTTGGTCTGATTTGCATTACTGCATCGGTGGAGAGGCCTATCAGCATGCAAAGAAACTTACCACCCACTACAAAGGAACAGCTCAGAAAGGAGGTACCACTGCCAACCCCTGAATGAGACATTGTCCATGGTGAACCCTGCCTCCTGGTGGGAGAAGATTTGAGGGTGAAAAATATTTTCTTCCATTTGATACTTTCACTTTTCTTTTATTGGTGTGTATGTGCACATGTGAATATATATGTATGCATGTTTGTGCTACGGGTACAAATGCACAAGTATGCACTGGGTGTGTGTGTGTGTGTGTGTGTGTTCATAAGTGTACACTCACATCTGGGGACCAGAGGTTAACTTCTGGTTTCATTCCTCAGGAGCTGCTCCCCTTATTGGTGAGACAGGGTCTCTCTGTGGGACCTGGGACTCACTGAATTAGCCAGGCTGGCTGGTCAGTGAGCCCCAGGGATCCTCCCATCTCCACCTGCACTGCACTGGGATTACAAGCATGCACCGTAACGCCCAACTTCCCGTGGATCCTAGGGTAGAACTCAGGTCCCCTGTTTGTGCAGCCAGCACTGTACTGACTGGACTATCTTCCCCAATAACTCTTTCCATTGTTTCCAAAGGAAAATAAGGCATGTGTGTGTTGACAAAGAAAAACATGAAACAATAGAAAAGGTATTTAAAAAAAAAAAGTCCACTTCCATGACCAGCTGTGTTGACACCAATTGTGAATGGTGAATAATTGTCACAGTCTAAATACCAAGAGTCATATGCAAGACCATCAAAGGAGACCTACTATTGTTTTTTTGCTTAAAGTCACGTTGTCAAACAGCCTTATAAATATTTATGTGTACACACATAGGTTTGTGCCATTCTCAACCTTGGTCAGAGAAGCTTCTTTTTGCAGAGGGCAGCAGTCAATGCAGAGACTCATGACTAGTTAACATGCTGAAAATAAGTGACAATGAGTGTTAAAGCCTAAACAAGGATATATATATATATATATATATATATATATGTGTGTGTGTGTGTGTGTTTATATACATATGTTTTATTATATATACACTTTTTATTATATATATATATATATATATATATATATATATATATATATATATATATAAAATCCTCCAGACTAAGGCTTAGAGAACATAAGAAAGAGAAGGCAGAAAGAATATGAAGGCCAAAGGATGAGAAAGAGGGCTGTGAAATGTGATCTCCTGGACGTGACAAGGTTGTTGCAGTCATGAACTCACAGGAGCTATGGTTACCTGCTCAAGATCAAGCCAGCCAACATTCCAGCATAGACAGGAGAGGGGCCCATGAGCCCACTCCTAGCTGAGGAATTATTGGCAGCTGACGGCTGCTGAGAAAGGAGGACATTTTTCTTTGGAGGTATACTCATTGGTAGGTTGCTCATACACCCTTGCACATATGAACAGCACTAACTGAACTAAGAGGGAAGGAGGGAGAGAGGGAGGGGAGGGAGAGAGAGAGAGAGAGAGAGAGGTTTTCCTAAAATTGTGCTGTGCTTAAATATGGCTAAAATAAACCGTCCAAGGTCAGACTCTAGAAATTTGAACCAGCGCTGGCCAAAATCCAGTCATGTTAACTGGATTTCCTTTTTGCACTCACGGAGCCTGCATGGGTTTTGCATATTTGTTGTGGTTCTTTAGCTTGGGATTTCTGTAGGACTCCTAACAGTGGGAGTGGGGGTGTCTCTGACTCTTTTGCCTACTCTTGGGACCCTTTTCCTCCTACTGGGTTGCCTCGTCCAGGCTTGACATGAGGATTTATGCCTAGTCTTATTGTAACTTGTTATGCTTTGTTTAGTTGATATCTCTGGGAGGCCTGGTCTTTTCTGAAGGAGAATGGAGGAGCAGTGGATCTGGGGGAGAGGGGAGGTGGGACAGGAATTGGGAGGAGGGGAGGAAGGGGAAGGAGTGGTCAGGATGTTTTGTGTGAGAGAAGAATAAATAGAAAAACAAAAATGACTGTCTATAAAGTCAGGTGTGAGTAGTGGGAAATAAACCACAGAATTAAAACTCCAACCTCCTGCTGAGCCCCTGGGTAATCGACCGGCAGGCCACAGACCCTCTATGTCCTCTGCAGAGCATCATCCTTTTATCTACTATTAGAACCACTGTACCATTTACTCCAAGGACTTTCTAAAATTCCACACTGGAGTCATCTCTCAATGCTTAGCATAAACCTCGTGTCTCCAAATCGTGTTGGTATCTGCAGTCTTACCACTAGTTTCTGAGAAAACACAAGAACGCACATCCCCTTTTAAAGTCAAAGCCGCAATGACACATTGTGTTAGATGAGGTGGCTCACACCTGTGATCTCAGTACTTAGGAGGCTGTGATGGAATCTCTGCAAGCTTGAGGCCAGTCTGGACAGCCAAGGATAGAGTGAGATCCTGCCCCCCACCCTACCTCCAAAACCCCCAAAAAACAGGCCGGGGAAATGACTCAGTCAGGAAAGCGCTTGCCATGAAAGTTGAGGGCTTGAATCTGAACTCTCAGCATCCACGTAAAAGGCCAGACATGGCAACTAGGACCTGGAGTAACTTGGACAGGAGGGTTCCTGGGGCTTGCTGGTTATGCCAGTCTAGGCTAAATGGTAAGCCCCAAGTTCTGGGAAAGACTATTAAGATAAGAATTTAGGGGCTGAAGAGATGGCTCAGAGGTTAAGAGCACTGACTGCTCTTCCAGAGGTCCTGAGTTCAATTCCCAGCAAGCACATGGTGGCTCACAACCATCTGTAATGAGATCTGGTGCCCTCTTCTGGCCCACAGTCATACATGCTGTATACATAGTAAATAAATAAATCTTTAAAAAAAAAAAGAATTTATACTGTATCAAGCTGATAATAGAAAATTAATTAATTAATTAAAGTAAAAAATAAAAATAAAAAATAAAAGAAAAATGTAAACTATTTTTAAAAAAAACCCAAACAAACATATTTTGCTAAAGTAAAAAGGGGGAACTAGGGACTCATCATTCCTCTCCACATTCTGTTCTTTCCCTTGTTTTATATGATGGACCATAGCTAAGGATGCAGATTCCAATGCACTGCAATGATGTTGAAACACTGTTGTCTGCCATAGGGCATTTGTTTACTGAAAATATCCCCTGATTACATGAGTTCTAAAGCTAGATCTCTTCTGAGAACTGTGAACCCTCAAAGAAATCAAAATCCTTTCCTTTTTCTTTTTAAAAGGCCAAAAAAGAAACTGCTGGGAAAAAAAAAAAAACCTGTCAAAATAAACAAGTAAAAAGGTGGAAAGTAATTGAGGAAGCCCCTCCCCCCCTCGCCCCATGTCAACCTCTAGCCTCCACACATGTGCTCATATATGCACACACGTATGTGTGTTCATACACATCTGAACACTTATACATACACCACACAAAAAACAACAAAACACCACCAAAAATGCAGTTGGTCAACTCAATAAAAACTTTATTTACCTGAAACCAGTACCGATGACTTCCCTCATTCTTTGGGCTCATTTCCCAGGGAACTTTAGACTTCCACAATCATAGCCAATGTTCAGGCTTATTCTCTCAAAGTCTCTTTTCCAGCTGAAGGGCATATTATATCTGGTTTTGCTAACGACTCTCCCAGGGAATTGCTAAGTTTTGCAATGATTCAAATCCAGATTTATGTGTCCAGTTCCTCAAACCAAAGCTCACAGAAAAAAAAAAGATATAATATAAATTATTACAGCAATTACTCCTAATTAAAGCCGTATTCAATGCTATCTCCAGTAATGGCCTTGGAAACATTTATGCTAGTGTACATTATTTTAAATGTTAGGAAGGTATGATATGTTGCTTGTTCATTATGCAAATAAGTAAGTAAAGCCTATGCTAAGCCATAGAAGATACAAACGTCCCAGCTCTGGACCTGACTGTGTCATACAAAACTGTAATAATTTTTAATTATAGTATTGTAACTTATGAGAAAAATTGATAGTACTTCTGTACATTGCTAATTTCTAATCCAACTGACCTACTAACTCATAGACCCCTCACATACAATATTCAGTGAACAGCAGTACTACATTGGCCCAAGTAAAATAAGTCACTCACAAGTTAATCTCACGAATCCAAGTCGGTATTTCCGCCCGCCCCTTCCTGTTTGAATGTTCTTAATACGGGAATTTCTTAGACCCTCAATTCTTTTGGGGGTTTGAGAGCACTGTATTCGAAAGTTAAGTACGTGAAGTGATCATGTTAAGTTTCACAGATCGAGTAGGTGCTAATACTGACTGGCTCTAGTCTTAGCCATTTCTCCAGCCCTAACACACCTAGCTTTTTTCCGTGGGTACTGGGGATCAAACTCAGGCCCACAAGCTTGCTCCAGAAGAACTCTGCCTATCTAGGCACTTCCCTAGCCTCCAAAGTAAAAAAAAAAAAAAAAAAAAAAAAAAAAAAAATTCTAAGAGTGTAAAAGGCTCCTGATTAAGACAGCTTAATTTAGCGAATAAAAGCACAGGCTACACAGGTAAATGTGGATCTCTCAGATAACAATAAGTATATGGGTTACTCTCACTAAAAAGTTAGTTGTTGTTCATTTGAAATTCACCTTTAATAGGAAATCTTATATTTCCCCCAGCAGTTGTAGCACTTACAAGAGTGAGTGACGGGCAGCGCCACTTCTGGCGGGTCGGCTCCCCGGGCTTCCCAGACCCCGCCCCGCCCCGGGAGCCCCGCCCATCCCCGGAGCCCCGCCCATCCCCGGAGCCCCGGCCACCGCCGGAAGCCCCGCCCGCCGCCGGAAGCCCCGGTGGGCGGAGGTCGGGCTTTGGTCTCCCCGCGGCCCCGGCCACCCCGGGGTCCAACCTCTAGCCAGAGCTGGCTTTCCCGGGAGGTCAGGCGGAGTTTCGGGCCTGCGTCCCCCGCGGGCGGCCCAGCACCAGGGCTGGGTCCCGGGCTGCCCAAGGCCGCTTCCCGCTCCCCGGGGGCAGTGGCGGCCGCTGGGCAGCGGCGCGGGCGGCCCAGCACCTCAGACCTTGCCTGTCCCGCTCTTCCAGTCGCCGGGGGTGGCGGGCCGACCCGGGGGCGGCCGGTGCAGACGACCGCCATTCCCGTGTCGCTCCGCCCGCGGGGGCCGCCCGAGCCGGCCACCATGCCGCTGGGCCTGAAGCCCACCTGCAGCGTGTGCAAGACCACGTCGTCCTCCATGTGGAAGAAGAGCCCACAGGGCGACATCCTCTGTCACCACTGCACGGGCCGGGGCGGCGGGGGCGGCGGCGCAGGGGTGGCGGGCGGGGCCGGGGTCGCCGGCGGCTTCGGCGCGGCCACCTTCGCCAGCACCTCGGCCGGCCCTCCGCAGAGCAACGGGGGCGGGGGGTGGCAAGCAGGTGAGCTCGCGGCCCCTCCCGCCCGGTGGGCAGAGCCTCGTGCGGTAGACAGGACGGTGCATGACAAGCTGCAGAAATGGTCCCCCGCACAGTGTCCGCAGAGCTATGCCATAGGCCTGCCACAGGGTTGTGGGCCAAGGGCCTCTTGCCTGTTAAATCCTTGTCATTATGTTGTTAATAAATTATCAGGCCGTTTAAAATGACAGCATTGGAATTCAGTTATGTGTGGGAAACTTGTGGGGTGGGGTGGGGTGGGGTGCAGTAAATTAGGAATTTTTCCTGTGTGATAGCCTCAAACGAATAGTTCCCGCCTTGGCCTCCACCCACTCCTGTCCTCTTCCCCCTTGTAAGCAGCGCCACCTCTTGGGAGGCCCTGCCCAGGTTTACCCATCTTAGCCCCTCAGTTTTTTACAAGTATTTTAACAAAGCACATCCTCTGGTCTTTGTGAGATTATTAGATTGGCTTTTCTACCGTTTTAATTTCTTTTTCTCTAAATTGTGTAACAGAGTAAGCAAGAAATTCACAGAAGGTCTGCTCGGCTCAGAAATACCAAATACAAATCTGCTCCAGCTGCTGAAAAGAAAGTTTCTACTAAAGGAAAAGGGAGAAGGCATATTTTTAAATTAAAAAACGTAAGATGATTGTGACTGTGTGTTTACTGTAGGACATTGTGTGTGTGTGTGTGTGTGTGTGTGTGTGTGTGCGCGTGTGCGCGCCTTGCCGCTGCTTTCTCAGTTCATCATTGAATGCATACCTCTTGGAGGTGTACCCTTTGGGAGCCCTTCTGCAATGTTCTGGAGGGAAGGTGAGGTTCCCCAAAAGATGAACTCTGTTTAAGAAGCTTGCTATTCATAACGTTAGAAAAGCACTTTCTCTGTTTGTTTTTTCCAGCTTGTATTTTTTCATCTAGAAAATACAATATGAGAGTCTAAGAAATACTGTATAATTTATCTCAATTTCTCACATTCTCTGCAAATAAAGATTATGGTTCTTTTTAAAATTTGATTAAATTAGTTCACTAATGGTTTCATTTATGGCTCTTGATGCATAGTTAACTAAGAAAACTTTTCTGTCTTTTAAAGAGCTAAGCAAATACAGAATTCATCAATACCATATTTGTTATGATAGTCCCAGAAAAATGTATCTATTGGTTCATGATGAACTTGGTGAATATGAATCCAAATTTTTTTCTAAACCTGATGTATGTGAAGATTGTTTAAAGTCTCATGCTAGATGCGTTTATTGTGATGTTTTATTTTTGTACATATGAGACAGTGAACAACATTGTAGGTTTTTTTTTTAATCTTAGTTTGGTATTTTTTTAATCTTGGTATTACTTTTGGAACAAAAATGCTTCACTTACTAGTAAACACACTACTAAGGTAGACATACTTCTTTATGAAAGAGAGGGGCCCAGATTGTAGACTCTTGTTTAAATATTTATTTTCAGTCTATGTGTATGAGTGTTTTGCCTGCATGTGTATACCAAGTACCCTCAGAGGCTAGCAGAGGGCATCAGATCCCTTGGTCCTGGAATTACCGACAGTTGTGATCTGAGCTGCCATGGGAGTGCTGGGGACTGAACTCAGGTCTTCTGCAAGAGCAGCAAGTGCTCTTAACCACTGAGCCTTCTCTCCAGGCCTAATTTTTTTTCTTTTCTTTTCTAACTTATTTTTTATTGTTTGCATATGAGTGCAGGTGCACATGCCATGACACATATGTGGAGATCAGAGAACAAATTTCAGGATCTGGTTCCCTCCTTCCCCCGTGGGTTCCAGTACCCACATCAGGCTGTCAAGCTTGTATGGCAAATGCATTTATGCATTGAGCCACCTCTCCACCAGTGATTCTTCTCTTAATCCGAGTAATGGTTTTTATAGTTGAAGATTTTTATAATTTAGCTTTCTTAAACTAAGATTTTTTTGAGTAGTCAAAACATTAACTTATTTGTATAACAGGTATATTTTCTTTGTAAGTATTCAGCTTATTTCTCAAGTTATTTCATTATTAATTTCTCTGCATCTTCATTTTTCAAGAATGGCACAAAATCATGGGAGAGGTCATTATTTCATTTTATCCAGGTGGTGTTGGTGCACGCCTTTAATCCCAGCACTCGGGAGGCAGAGCCAGGTAGATCTCTGTGAGTTTGAGGCCAGCCTGGTCTACAGAGTGAGATCCAGGACAGGCACCAAAACTACACAGAGAAACCCTGTCTCGAAGAAAACCAAAATAAATAAATAAATAAAAATTCCATTTTATATTCATCTGTATGTTTTTTATAATTTCCAGCCTGTCGTGCTCAGACTTTTAGAGCCAGTGTATTTCTGTATTTGGAATGTTAATGTCTGCTAGAGCTCTGAGAAAGCTCTGTGTTAACTCAGAAACTTTACCTCTTCTTTTCAGCACCTTTTAAACTATTGTGTGTGTGTGTGTACATATACACTCTTGCTATATAACCCAGACTGGTTTGGAACTTGCCATCCTCTTGCCTCAGGTTTCCACGTGCTGGGATTGCATGTATGCACCATCACACCTGTCAGAAATTTTTCCTGCATTTTTTGTTACCAAATAACAATACTTTGTTTTTCTCAAATAACCCCGTTCTCGTATGGTTGGGGAAATACCCATGCATACTATACATACACAAATATTTTTCCTTTTGTTTTCTTACAGCCTATCAAAGCTCCTGAATCTGTTTCTACCATAATTACTGCAGAATCAATCTTCTACAAGGTAAGCTGCTGTGGAGTTACTGAAAGAGCAGTTGGCCTCTTGTACAATGTGCTACTAAAATAGTGGCCCGGTTGACACGTCGCTGCTGCTCTGTGTGTGCAGAAGATGTGGTTGCCTTTTAGTTCCCTCCAGGTGGCTGTTGTAAAATATACCAGCCAGAGCTCAGGTGGGAAGGGAAGTTGCCTTTGAGACTGTGATATGAAGGTGCTAAGGAATTGTTCTTAAAACACTAGTGTATAGTGTGGCGCTGTGTAAGAGTGAGTCATCCTGTCTAAAGCGAAGGCCTCAGTGTGTGAGAAGGACATGAATGAATGGATGGCGTTGACCACACTATCTAGTGGGTAGAGCAGGTCAGTGATTCTGAACTGCCTTAAAGGTAGAGGCACCAGGCCCTCTACGTCTGTGTAGGGCTGTTAACTTGGTGTTTGGTTGTTGTCTCTTGGAGGTCTGCTCTTTTCTGAAGGTAAACGGAGGACGAGTGGATCTGGGGAAGAGGTGAGGCATGGGGGAACTGGGAGGAGTGGAGGGAAGGGAAACTGTGCTTGGGATGTATTGGATGGATCTATTTTCAATAAAAAGTTTTTAAAGGTTGGGTTGGAGAGATGGCTGAACAGTTAAGAGCACTCGGCTGCTCTTCCAGAGGACCAGGTTCAATTCCCAGCACCTACATGGCAGCTCACAACCATTAGTAATTCCAGTTCCAGGGGATCCGAAGCCGCCTTCTGGCTTCCCTGGGCACCAGGCACACACGTGGTATACAAACTTACATGTAGTCAGGACGCCCATACACAAAAACTAAAAGTCTGAACAAGGGTATTCTTAGTTTACTGTCTAAGATTTTGTTGATTAAAATAAGGGCTTCCCTTGGGCCAGAGCAGATACTCCTGACTTCAGTGAGGGGTGTTAGGACATAGAAAATGCCTTGGAGACTGTCAGGCCTGGCGTAGGCAGCACTCATTACATTCCTTTGGTGTTTGGGGATCTGAACTGTCATGCAGGAGGCAGTGGTGATGAGTCTGTGCTTTATACCTGACCCAACTGGACCAAATACCTCATGATACTCAAATAGTTAGACCTTTGAGTGTATTTATTTTGTTAGTGCACAGGTGTTTTAGTCCAAAAAAAATATGTCGTAGGACAGAATTTCGCCTCTATTTCTAGAATTAATAATACATTAATTGTTAATCATAAGATAAAGTTGGGTGTGTGTTGAGTATGTGTGCACACGTGCTTGAATGCTTGCACACACAAGCATGCATCTTATGGATCAGGCAGTGAGCTGAGCATTTCAAGTGTTTTGTTTCATTCAGTCTCCTCTGGGGTGAGTACTGTTTTCCTCATTTTATGGATACGGACATTGGCTCATAGAGATTAATTAGCTTATCCAAGGTAGTGTAGCTGGTAAGTCATGGGCAAGGCAGTCTGGTGCTAGAACCTAAGCCCAGAAATCGGATCTTGGCTACATTGCCTTGGCAGGTGGTTATCTGAAAAATAAAGATTGTAAGTATTAATTACTTCCTGAGATTATGCACATTAAACATTTAGCAAGATCAGTGAATGGTACAAATGGTCATCATCACAGCTTCAGATTTGTGTACAGTGGTTAAGTCTAGAAGATAAAAATTTAGTGTACTAATGACTTCTGTGTGTGTTAATGGAAAAGCATGTGGAACTTGTTATTGCAAGGATCAGTCTTTTCTTATTGCTATCTACTGCTATGTTTATTAAACAGTAAGACCAAAATACAGCAAAATATTTAAGTAATGTTGCAGATAGCCAGCATTCTGGACAATTCT
Source organism: Peromyscus californicus insignis (assembly GCF_007827085.1). Classification (NCBI taxonomy): domain Eukaryota; kingdom Metazoa; phylum Chordata; class Mammalia; order Rodentia; family Cricetidae; genus Peromyscus; species Peromyscus californicus. The sequence goes on from NW_026294584.1 coordinate 17,688,932, forward strand.
CATGGCAGAGCCAGCATCATGGTGGTAAGTTCAAGAGACTGGTGTGAGCTTCTAAGCTGAGCTGGACCCCATATCCAACATATGAGAGGGAGGGACCAAAGAGGTGGGCAGTGGTTAAGAGCACATACTGCTCTCTCAGAGGACCTGAGTTCAGTTCCCAGCACCTGCATCCAGCCAACCACAGCAACTATGCTCCAACTCCAGGCACCTGCATGCACATGCACATGTACACACACACACACACACACACACACACACACACACACACACACACACAAAACTTAGAAATAATAAACTCATGAGAGCGAGGTGAATGGGGGTCGTCGCTAGGACTGGCAGGCAAGAATGTGGGCATGTGGGAAGCAAACAGTAAGTGACCTTTCTGAGTACTGCAGTGTCAGGGCTGCACGAAGCTAGTGTGGCCATTCCCAGTCCCGTGGTTCTCACACGTTCACCTCCTTTCCCTCTGCCAGCAAGTGGAGAGTGCTTAGAGAAAGAGTCTTAGTGATGCTTGTCAGGTATTGTATGGTAGTCTCCCCTTATCTGCAGTTCCAGCTGTTCTGTTTTATTGCTAGTTATTATTAGTTCTAGTTATTACTAGTTACTGCTGTTAATCTCTTACCCAAATTATAAATTAGACTGTATCATGAGTATGGACATATAGGAGGAAAATCTGGAATGCCTAAAGTAGCCGTATCCAAGGCTTCAAGTATCTCCTAGGGTATTAGCATGTGTCCCCTGCAGATAAGGGGGGACTGCTGCACACACTTATAGGCTAGGCAGTGCTTGCCATTGAAACTTCATGAAGACCTTATCTTTGCATCGCAGCTTTATTTTCACACTGTTACATATTTGTGATTCATATTCAGCATAGATCTGAGTGCCTGTGACAAAACAAATACAACCTTTTATAATTTGGGCAAAATTGTATGTGTGAACATAGTAGATAACAAACATAAACTTTATCTGATAGTAGCTTAGAACCTAGGAGTAGTAGGGTCAGGGAAGGACCAGCTGATGATAGCTGTGGACCAGTAAGTAGTAGACTGTAGCCTGCAATAATAGTACACATTCATGGGGACCCAGAGGTGAGTCACCCCAGACACATGATCAAGCATCTACTAGGAGAAACCCCTGGTCTGTCAGATAACCTGTGTTGCAATTGAATTACTGGAAGTATTCATGCAGAACCTTTTTATGGTTAAACTTCGTGTATCTTAGCAGCTTTGGCTGCTACATAAGCCTTGTTTCGAGGAAAACACACATTGTTCCTACAGTTGAGGAATATATGACCTGTTGAGGACTATACCCACTTAAGTTATTCTGCATATCATAAAGATCAACCATTATGGATATTCAAAGGTGACATTTTTCCAGTTCAAGATCCAGGGAAGAGTACTTGGGATGGATAGTAGAGGCATAGGGAGAATTCAATACTGGAGTTGTACAGATTAGTTAGATATAAAGTAGAACAGGAAGTGAATATATCATAATTATATTGTTGGGAAGACATAAAATAGAGAGGCATGGAGGAGACGGTTGTCAGGGGGGGCAATGTGTAGAGTCTAGTCTCACCAAGCAAATGCTGGTGTCGCAGGTCGTACAGGAAGGCCATACTTAGTGTGGGTGTATAGTTAGCAGTTCCTGTCTTGTGTGGACTTGAGCAATACGTCATGTAACTTTCTACAGCTTAATGACTGGGTTAAAAAAAAAAAGTAGGAATAGTATAAAGGATTTTTAGGCCAGTGAAACTACTCAATGATATGATGATAGTAGATACATGTTATGCATGTCCCAGACTCACAGATTAAATAGCACCTAGATTAAGGTTAATTTATAGATTTATGTGTTTGAGTCATGATGCATCAGTTGCCATAAGTGTTTCACACTGATAATGGGGACATGGATAATGGAGGATGCTGTTTATGTGCCCGGTAGGGACACTAGGGGAAATTCCCTAGCTCTGCCTTCCATTAGTTTGTTGTGAATTCAAAATCGTTCTTAAAAGTGAAGTCTTTTTTTTTTAAAAGCAGAGACAGTACTTTCATGATACAAAAATCAAAGAATTTATATAAAGAAATATTTTCCTGGTTGCAAATTGTCATATATGTGTATTTATGTAATTATTTTTTCATTCAGAAGTGAAACAAATGTCAACATAATGTAAAACATTGGTACTCAGACCTTTTTTTTTTTCCTATTTTGAAATTTGCTTGCTGATGCATGAAGTTTTGTTTGTGGCTGTGATCTGTTACTGTTTTAAATACAAGATTATCTTCTGTTTCCCCCAGGGAGTGTATTACCAAATTGGTGATGTTGTTTCCGTGATTGATGAGCAAGATGGAAAGCCGTACTATGCTCAGATCAGGGGTTTTATTCAGGACCAGTACTGTGAGAAGAGCGCAGCACTGACCTGGCTCATTCCTACCCTTGCCAGCCCCAGAGACCAGTTTGATCCTGCATCCTATATCATAGGTAAGCTTGACTAAACGGCACGGCTTCTTAAATGTACTTAATTCTTCTGTGCTTTATAGAAGAACGTTAGTCTGTGAGCTGTCATAGCAAAATGCCGCAGGCTGTTCTGAGGGGTGGAAGTCAGAGCAAGGCGCTGCGAAGATGGCTTTGTGGTGAGGCCTTGATTCCTGGCTTACAGGTGGCTGCCTTTTTGATGTGCGCCTCCCCCCGCATGGTCATTTTTCTGTGTGTGCACATTGAAAGCTCTCCATTACCTCTTGGAAGGACACCAGCCTCCCCACCCAGTACCAGGAAAGACTATTTTACTTTTAAATGTAATCCTGGTTTTATAAAACATCTTGCCACACTTGTTTGTTTTCATTGTAAACAGAATTCTACGACCGCTATCGTGTAGGTGTAATTCTGTCCCTTGACCTTGCCAGGCTACGGCTCCTTCATATCCAAGCTTAGTTGTTCGCTGCCTGTCACCCTCTCTCGGTTTTGTTTTTGTTTTAATTAATGAATTAATTTGCATGCTCTCCCTCCTCCTCCCTGTTGTCCCCACTCCCCCCAAATCTACCCCTCCATTTTTGTTCAGAGAAGGGCAGGCCTCCCATGGGTATCAACCAAGCATGGCATATCAAGTTGTGGTAGGACTAAGCACCTCCCCGTGCATTAAGGCTCAGCAAGGCAACCCAGTAGGAGGAGTAGGGTCCCAAAAGCCAGAGGCAGCCCCTGCTCCCACTGTTAGGAGTCCTGCAAGAAGACCAAGCTACACAACTGTCACATATATGTAGAGGGCCTAGGGATAGTCCTGTACGGGCTCCCTGGTTGAAGGGCATCTGTCTTATCAGATAGGGATCCACTTTTTAAAAATTATTAATTAATTATTTCCAGCCCAGTCACAGTTTCCCCTCCCTCCCTCCTCTCTTCCCAGTCCCTCCCCCAACCCCTTCTTTCCACATCCACTCCTCCTCTTTTCTCTTTAGAAAAGGGCAGGCCTCCCATGCATATCACCCAGCCATGGCATATCAAGTTGCAGTAAGATGAGGCACCTCCTCTCCTATTAAGGCTGGATGAGGCAACCCAGTAGGAGGAAAGGATCCCAAAAGCAGAAAACAGAGTCAGAGACAGCCCCTGCTCCCATTGTAAGGAGTCCCACGAGAAGAGCAAGCTACACAACTGTAGCATATGTGTAGAGAGCCTATGTCAGTCCCATGCAGGCTTCCTGGTTGTTGGTTCCGTCTCTGTAAGCCCCCATGAGCCCAAGTTAGTTGATTCTGTGGGTTTTCTTGTGGTCTCCTTGACCTCTCTGGCTCCCATAATCCTTCACTTTTTTTAAATTAAAATACAATTATATTTTTTTCTCCTTTCTTCCCTCTGGTTCTTCCATGTACCCCACCCCAATCTTTCTCAAATTCATGGCTCTACTTCTTTTATTGTTATTTAATTGCTGTATATATTAATGTATATTCCTAACTGCATAAATACAACCTGCTCAGTCCATTTGATGTTGCTTTATTCCTGTGATTTCAGGGCTGACCACTTGGTAGGGTGTGTCTTAGTTACTGTTCTGTTGCTGTGAGAAAACACCATGACCAATTCTCTGACTCTCAGTATTCCTTAGTTGCCTGTAGTTCTTTATCAAGAGTTGAGGGGGCCCACTCTTTTGGATTTATTTGACCCTGGTTACCTGTCTAATGGTCCCATCTCCAGCACATAACATATAAAGATAGACCTTCAGCATCTGAATTTAGAGGCTTGAGAACACAGTTTAAATAGAATAAAAAAAGGCATAAATGTCAGTAAGTACAAAAAAGTAGAGAGCATTATAGGCATTTTATGTGGTTAGTATTTGATTGTCATCTGTTACTATGGGCTAGAACAATGTGTACCCACTAAAATATGGTGTGGATAAGATTTGTTTGTGTGACCCAGGCCTAAATTGTATAAAAAGAATTATATAATTATACAATATAGGTTATATAGGTTACCTATAAAATTATTCAAAAACAATTTCTAAAAGAACTTTCCTAATTATTTCTAAAAACAATAAATTCTCAGGATATGCCCCTCTACACAGCATACATGACATCCTATTCTTAAAAAAAAATTTAAAAAAATCATTGTTGATGGTTGAAATGGCACACTGTACTCTGTTGATCGTTTCAAGGCATTCAAAAGATAGAGTACAAATAATTCATGACAGACTCAAAAAATGACTGGCTAATCTGAGTATTCATTGTTATTCTGTACTTTTCATTCTTTCTGTAACCGGCACACATTCATTTGCACCCCAAAGGGAAAGACATTTCTGTGAGTGAGAACTCCAAGGACAACTAATATCCCCCTTGTTATTCTCACTCATGTCAGGCTTGTTATATGACCAAACATATCTTGTGCCCGTAAGTACAGAACCCGCAGAGGCCACTATGTTCTGAATCCTTCTGGGCTGTTCTCAAGTTTGAGGTTCTGCCCTGCCCTACATGATGTCACATGGTGGGAAGGTCAGAGCACTGGCTCTGGAACAGACTACAGGCTTTCCTAGCCAGCTGATAGAGGAACCTCGCCAGTCCTTAATCTGTCTTTCCTTGTTGTACTTATATGTAAAATAGGAAAAAATAGTGCTCCATGAGGAGTCAAAGTATAGAGAGATATGAAGTACTTAGAACAGTAAAGGCACTTCATGAACTGTAAATATTCGGTATTAGGATCCTTTCTCAGCTGAGTCACTTTGTTGTGGGAGGATGCTCTATGCCTTAATGAGTTGAGGTAGAATAAATAGTGGAATGTGACTTCAGAGTAAGACATTTCAAGGGCTAATGTCAGGTCGGTCATTCTGAGTGCTTCCTCTTGGTATCTAAGAAAGCTAACATTTCATAAAAATGATACCCATGTTTGAAACTGTTTACCTTTTCCATTGGCTGCCTCTTAGGGCCAGAGGAAGATCTTCCGAGGAAGATGGAATACCTGGAATTTGTCTGCCATGCACCTTCTGAGTATTTCAAGTCAAGGTCGTCACCATTTCCTACAGTTCCCACCAGACCAGAGAAAGGCTACATCTGGACTCATGTTGGACCTACTCCTGCAATAACTATTAAAGAAACAGTTGCCAACCACTTATAGTTACAAAGCCAAACCTGAGGCCTGTTTAGTTAGCATGTATGAAGCTTTGGTTTTAATCCCTAGAACATACACACACACCCCAAAATAAAACCAGATTTCCATTTTTCTTATATTTTATTATAATGAGATATGCCACACAGTTTTCTCTTTAAAAGTTTTTTCTTTAAGTTTTTGAGACAGGGTCTCACTGGGTAGCCCAGGCTGGCCTGATCTTGAGATGAGATCCCCTGCCTCTTCCTTGAGTGCTGGAATTACAGATGTATTACACCATGGCTAGTTAATGCCAGATACTTCTTTCATGAAGCTCCCACATGGAAACATGACTTGAGAAAGTTTTTATTCCACCACCCCTAATTATTAGCTTGTTTAATGCCCTTTGCTTAAAAAAAATCACAGGGTGAGAAAAGAATAAATTTGAAGTTTAATATTAAATTCCATGTATATTTTCCCAGGCAAAAGTGGCAGATTCCAGGGAAACCATTAGGAACATGTAGTATCTATTTTTCTTCATAATTTATTTCTAGCAACTCAAAACGAATTGTATTTTTATATAAGTACAACACATTGACTTTTAGGTTTTTGATTTTTTTTCCCCCCTCAAGACAGGATTTCTCTGTGTAGCCTGTCTATCCTGGAACTCACTATAGTCCAGGCTGGTCTCGAACTCAGAGATCACCTGCTACTGCCTCCCGAGTGCTGGGACTAATGGTGTGCACCACTGTACCTGGCTTACAATGTAGATTTCTGATCAAGGACTAAATCAAAATGTGACCAGTAGGTTTCACAAAGCCACACAATCTTTTTTTCCTTACTTAGAACCAGGCCTTGGCTGCCTTAGTCCTACAGAAAGCAATTGGTAGGTGATTTTATTAGCCCTGGTTCTTTCAAACTTTCATCTCATGCTGTAGGCATTCAGCTGCTCTCAGTCAAACTGCCTTTTGCTGTTAGCATCCGCTGCTCCTGTGAGGCAGTTCTTCAGCTTTTGATCTACAGTCTAGACATCCCCTCTTTCCACTCAGGCAGCAGCCTCTGTAACAGTTTCCTGGCTATTAGTAGGATAGTGACTGGCTATCTTGGAAATGACTGATAGGTCATTAGTTTTGATAGTCAAAAGACTCAAAGTTAAAATATTTGCTGAGGACTCGTGGTGTGCTTTGCCTGGAAAAGCCTGTTCTAGTTTCAAATACAGTTTGGTCACATAATGAGGGAGGAGTGGGCAGGCACCCACTTGCTGCCTCTGTCCTGATCTATTCAGACAGAAGTTTTTAACCACAGGAATTTATGAGAATTTTACTTGATCTTAATGATTTTCATCAGAACTCTTTTACTCTTTTTTATAGTCCCAAAATTGGGAAGAAGCATTTTCCTGTTTAAGAAGCTATAATAAAGTTCATTGTAAATATTGTTGGAAATGACTTTCTAATGCTAATATTCCACTTTGGGATTAAAATATATTTTTACAATGAGTTTATATTGGATTTGTTTATTATTTTCATTTGAACTATTTAAATAGGAAATAGGACGCCTCCCCCCAAATGGTATTAAATAGAAACATCATTCTTGTGGTACTCCAAATTCAAAATAGGTAAGATTCATCATCCATAAATAACAGAATTTAGGAAAATCAAAGATTGACTTATTGATAAAATGAACATTTGACATTTATTTAAGTGAAGGCATTTAAAAATACAAATTATTAGGCTGGGCAGTGGTGGCACAAACTTTAATCCCAGCACTAGGGAGGCAGAGACAGGGAGGCGAATATCTGAGTTCAAGGCCAGTCTAGTCTACAGCGTGAGTTCCAGGACAGAGAAACCCTATCTCAAAACAAAAAAATCCAAATTATTAGACTGAGCAGGTATATGCATTTAATCTCAGCATTTAAGTGGCAAATGCAAGAGGATCTCTGTCAGTTCAAGGCCAACCTGGTCTACATAGCAAGTTCCAGACCTAGGCAGTACTATACAGAGACTCTAAAAAAATAAATGATATCCAAGACCATTTCTTATTCTGTCCATTTCTTTGTAAAGTGGTGGATACTTGTATCTTTTATAATAGACTGAATTTCATTTTCCTGTTTGCTGACTCCAGTGGCTCCCATTGCTTGGTACTGATCTTTTGTCTTCCCAGCCTGCTTCCCCTTCCTCCCAGTTACCGTTGAGTTGTCTGATGTATGCCCTTCTCATTTTCCTGGTGCTGTGCCTGCTCATACTGCTTAGCTCCACTCCACTGAAGGCTTTCACAAGGCTCTTTGAATTGTTGTGGTTCAGCAGATCAAACTTGGGGCTTCATACAGTCTAGGCAGGTGCTCTGCTATTGAGTTACATCGCACCCCAAAGTCCTTAAATTCTGTCTCCTGGTGAAACCTTCCCAGACCCCTGAGGCCTCTAGAAATCAGTCTACCCTTTTTGTGATTGCATCCACTCTGGATTTCTGTGGTTGCATTTCACTCTGGATTTCTGTGGTTGCATTTCACTCTGGATTTCTGTGCTTGCATTTCACTCTGGACTTCTGTGGTTGCATTTCACTCTGGACTTCTGTGATTGCATTTCACTCTGGATTTCTGTGGTTGCATTTCACTCTGGATTTCTGTGGTTGTATTTCACTGTGGATTTCTGTGTTTGCATTTCACTGTGGATTTCTGTGGTTGCATTTCACTCTGGACTTCTGTGGTTGCATTTCACTCTGGATTTCTGTGGTTGCATTTCACTCTGGATTTCTGTGGCCCATTCCTACCCTGGAGGAAGAATGTTTCTCTGTGTGCAGAGGATGTATGTTTTACTTATTCATCTGGGGTTTCCATGATATCCAAATTAGTTCCTCAGTAATGGAGTTGTTTAGTATGGAGTTTAAATTTGGTCCTGTCAAATAAAATAACTGTAGGTATCTTAGTTAATGCTAGGCTATGCAACAGGCTTAACTTCTTTTTCTACTGTGAATAGTCAAATGAATCAACATTTCACATTGTTATGTTTCTAAAGTTAGTAGTAGATTAACTTATTTGAAAAGATGAGCCTTAAATAGTTCTCTTACACAAATATTAACATGAATATTTGAGAAAATTATCCCAGCCTATCCTAGTTGTTGACTGAATTTTTGTGACTTTTCTAAAATTTATATAAGTTCTCCATCAAGCAGTCTGAATAGGGGTAGAGATGGTAACTCATTTGGTAAAGTCCTTGTAATGCAAACAAGGACCTGAGTTTGATCCTCTAACCCTGTACCAAAGCTGGGCATGGTGGCACATGCTTGTACACTCAGTGCTGGTGGGGGGGTGGGTGGAGACAGGTGAGCCCTAGGGCTCCCTGGCTTCTAGCCTAGCCCACTGGGCAAGCTCCAGGCCAGCAAGAGAGCCTGACTTAAAAATAAGATGAACAAGTCCTAAGGAATGACCTTTGAGGTTGCCCTTTGACCACTACACATGCAAACACACACATTCATGCACACACACATCCATAACATCCACATGAATACACAAATTTGAATCAAGCTGAGTGTGATACATATACCTGTAATCCTACCTGGGAGGCCAAGGCAGGAGGATCAAGAGTTCAAGACTCATCTTGGCTAGAAAGCAAGACACTTCTCATTAAAGAAAAACAAAAGGCCAGTAAGATGGATCTACTGTTAAAGGTACTTGCAGTGTAAGCCTGCAACATGAGTTCTACCCTGGAAAGAAAAGGTGGAGAGAACCAACTTCACAGACTTGGCCATTGACCTCCACACATGCCCTGTGGCATGCATTCCCTCTACTTCCACACATACACTGTGTGCACAATAATATTGAAGCTTTAAGAGAAAGGGCTTGAGTCACTGTGGTGGTTTGAATAAGAATGACCTCCATAAGCTCATAGATTTGAATGCTTAGTCATCAGGGAGTTACATTATTTGAGAAGGATTAGGAGGTGTGGCTTTGTTGGAGTAGGTGTGGACTTGTTGGAGGAAGTGTGATATTGGGGGTGGGCTTTGAGGTTTCAAAGGCCACTCCAGGCCCAGTGCCTTTCTTTGCTTACAGATTGGGATGTAGCTCTCAGCTACTGCTCCATGCCATCCTCCCTGCCTGATGATAATGGACTAAGCCTCTGAAACTGTAAGCCAGCCCAAATTAAATTCTGCTTTCTTTTCTAAGAGTTGCCTTGGTTGTGGTGTCTCTTCAAAGAAGAGTAACTAAGAAGTCACAATTCCATTTTGGCAATAAGCAGGTAAAATCATATGCACAGTGGAGGGAAAGTTGTTTATTTAATGATTGTGTCTTTCCTGTGCATATATGGATACATTACAAACTTTCAGAATTGAGTTCCACCATAGACCAGAAGAGAGAGGCTTTCTGGTAGCTTTCCTGGGCATGTTTGTTTGGTTCTGTTTTTTCAAACAGTCTTAATAGTTTTTGTTTGTTTGCTTGTTTGCTTGGTTGTTTGTGTTGAGACGAGGTCTTCTTAGCCCAGGCTGGCCTCAAACTCACTGTGTAATTGTGTATGACTTTTCATTACTGAGTCTCCTGCTTCCCTTAGTAGTTTAAGAGAAGAGTATATTAAAGAGAGAAAACTCTCTTGTTAGCAAGTTTACAAAACAAGTTCTAGAACCATACAAAATATTTGGTTCATTAATATAATTCACAAATAATGCTATGCTTTCTATCATATAAGTATATAAATACATACTACATCAAATTGTGGTTAAAATATTTTGAAAACCAATAAATACATTTTAATATTTTATGAAATGGGTTAGAGCAAATTATCTAGACTTACTGCCTCATTTCAACTAGTACCTAAAATTCTGGATAGTATTTCCATGTCAATGTATAGTTTATGGTATTTGTTATATGTCATATTCCTTTATTTTTTTTTTTAAAGATTTATTTATTTATTACATATACAGTGTTCTGCCTGCATGTGTCCCTGCAGGCCAGAAGAGGGCACCAGATCTCATTACAGATGGTTGTGAGCCACCATGTGGTTGCTGGGAATTGAACTCAGGACCTCTGGAAGAACAGCCAGAGCTCTTAACCGCTGAGCCATCTCTCCAGCCCTCCTTTATTTTTTTATTGACTTGTTAGACCCATAGACTAAGCCATAGACTAATTTTACACAAGATGAAAAATAATCCAAGTCATAGTGCCTAAGAAATCAGTGGCATAATGATACTGTCAAGTGTTTTAAAGTTCTAGTTCCCTTTTTCCTAAAAGAGTGGATTTGCCTGGCTGCAGAGATGTTCCACAGTTAAGTGTGGAGGATCTAGGTTCAGTTCCCAAGATTCACATGGTGGCTCATGACCTTCTATAACTCCAGCTCCTGGGGATCTGATACCCTCTTCTGGCTTCTAGGCACCAGGCACACACAGACATACATGTACACAGACATACATGCAGGCAAACACTCATAAAGTAAGAATAAATCCTAAGAAAGGAAGTAAATGTCCATTTATTTTTAGAGGCTATACTTCTACTATCTCATAAAAAGTACTATAGTTGGCCAGTTTCCACTCCTTTTACAATTAAAACATTTTGAATCAGTGATATCTAATCTTTAATAGCTGTGGCTAGGCTACAGTTAACCTTGACTGTACTTATATGGTCTGCCAGTGTCCTTGGAACAGAGGTGACATCAGTTCATACATATAAGGAGGACTGGAACTGGGAAGATAAGTCAGTTGGTAAAGTTCAGTCTCCAGCACCCACATAAAAGGAAAGGTGTGGTGGTGTATATTTGTAGTCCCAGACCTGGGAAGGCAGGGAAAGGTAGCTCTCTGGGATTCTGGCCAGCCAGCCTGTCCTAGTGAGAGACCCTGCCTCAAAAAGCACAGTGGAGGGTGCCTCAATAAAACTCAAGGTACCTGTAGTTACTAGATAATATGAATATTTTTAATGCTACTGAATAAATATAATGGCATCAAAGACAAACAGTCCTGCTATTACAGAATTTTTATAACACCTTTATAATATAAGGGCATCTTTCTGCTGGATAATATGAAGCTTGCTGAGAAAGCAGCAGGTTTAAAGTATTTTTGTGTTCAATGTGTTGTGTGCGTGCGTGCATGTGTGCATGTGTGTGAAAGAGAAGGGGGAGGGAGAGGAAGGAGAGAGTGAGCAGTTCTATATTATTCCCCTTTAGACTAGTGTTTTCCTGTTTTCTGTTATAGTGTTATGGGGCCTTATCTCCCTATGTGTTCCTGGCTGGCTTCAAATTTACAAGTGATCTTCCTGCCTCTGCCTCCCAAGTGCAGGGATCACAGGCATACAATCCGCCACTTCACCCAACCTTAGACCAAAGCTTGGCAACTTGCTGGCCTCAGTGCGTAAGTGGATGTAGAACAGCATCACTGGATGGAAAAGAGTGAAGAACAGATAGTTGGAGGAATGTCACGTAGCAGCAGCTATTGTTTTGTGAATTTTGTGTTCAGCAGTGGCTTACCTGGACCAGGTTGTGATATAAAAATGTATGGCTTTGTGTTGCACTTAAAACATTTGTACAAACAATGGTTTAGGTCCTGGCATTAGGCTGGGGAGATGGCTCTGTTGTTAAAGCGCCTGCTGCTAAGCTGGAGGACCAGAGTTCGGATCCCTAGAAACCCATATAAACACAGATAACTGCAGAATGGGTAACCCCAGAGCAAGCTGGCTGTTGACATTTAGCTGTGTGGGTGAGTTCTGGTTTGACTGAGAGACCCCGCCTCAATAAGGTGGGAGAGAGACTGAGGATGATTCCTGAATCCACTTGACGATGATGAATAAACTTGACATGTATGTGCAAACGTGACACATACACCTCTACACATACGTGTGCCTACACATGTGAACACATGAAAATGCAATATCCGAGGAAAGGGAAATGACTTCATCTCAGCTTGCTACTGAACACTGGTGAAATTTCTGTGAATATATGGTGGGTATTTCTTATCCCACTATATCCCTTCGTTACTAGTTACTGTTTTTTTTGACCTGTGCAAATGTCCTGGGAGACAGAGTCCTAGGCCAACTTAAAAGTCAGTCATAATGACACTGTTAGTGCTTTGAATTTACAGGTCATTTTTCCTTATGAGCATTTGATAGAGTATAAATGTCCAATTTTGAAGAACTCACACTTCTAATAGTGAGTGTACTATCAAAACTGATTTCAAATCATTTGTATCTAATCAAAAAAAAGCTTAAGAGTTGAATATTTTATTTTCTCTCTGTCAAAATTAGTTTGTTGTACTTATGAAAGAACAGTTTGAGAATTAGCACCTGCCCCCATGTAGTAAAACCCTGTTTAATACCAGGTTGGTTTGTAAAGGAGAAAGGATTTTGGATTTTTTTCTCTTAAATTAACCCATTTATGGTAGGATAGGCAAGTCTCAAATGGCTTGCTTCTCCTGGTCTTCCGGTTCCTCCAGTCTTCTGATAGAGGCTTGGCTGTGACCTCAGAAGTGGTGTTGGAGGTCCAGGCCCCACCAGCCACTATTTTCAGGCAGGAACCACAGTGCCAGATGCCAACAGCTTGTCTCTTCATCTTGGTCTTGCCACAAAAGGAGCAAGTTGGCTTGGCATGAGGCCTGATTCAGTTTTCTTCACCGTTTTCTGGAGGGAGGCATCATAGCAGGTCCGTATTTCCCCAAGATCTTGACCTTTCTTCATGTGTTTAGCCGTGTCGCCAGAGCCTCAGCCCAAGCCTGGAGAGGGAGAGACGCTTGGGCCTTCCCTGATTGGCTTATAAATTAACCTTTGTATAAGGCAGAGCTCCTAGACTGCCTCATTTCCTCTCGCCAGCAGGTGTAACAGTTTCGGTATTTCATGCCAACACCAATATAAACGTTCTGCTCCACATTTCCCTCTTCGTAGATGATTTCTGGGAAGCTGGGAGGACTTGAGTTTTGATGACATGTTTGGCCTTGGGGCATATTTAAATTTTGACTTCCAAGTTTTGTTTTGTCTCCTTCCTTTTTTACTCCAAGGTTCCCTCAATTTCAGTTGAGAAATAAGAATGATTCACCAACATTACTACTACTTATTCATTTCTTTATTCCCACTGTCAGGTAGTGTTTGAGGTTACTATACAGTGAGCAAAGAAGAGAAGAGCCTGACCTGTGGAGTTGCAGCATAGCACAGAAAGAACGGGATGTGGCACACAAGGAAGAGAAAGAGTTAAAACGAGCAAATGGCGAGCCTGCGCTCCCAATGGATGTCCTGCCATCAGGCTGTTCACCAAGGCTGGATGTCACCTTAGACACCGCTAACTCCGACCGACCGGGGCATTACCGAAGGAGGTCCTGCAGAAACTATAAACCTGCAAGCTGTGGCTGCTGAGGCAGAGGGACTGCTGTCTTACCTGGGATTTGGGAAGTTGGAGGATTAACAACTCAGAGAGTTATCTGTCACTGTAGGTAGGAAGTGATGGCTGAGTAGGAACCCCTAAGAGACACAAACAAGGGGTTTCTGTGCCTAGCTTTAAGGAGTTGGACACCAGGGCTGCTATGTCAGCTTAGTGGCCATGATTACCATCAAGAAACCAAGAGGTTTTGTTTTCTCACTTTACCATCATTGGTCTGGATTTTTTTCACCTTCTTGGTTCCAAGATGAGCTCCAGGCAGTGTACCTTTATGCTAGAAAGTACGGCTGCCCTGGGGACTTCTAACTATGCCTCTTTCTAAGACTATCACATGGTCACATGTGGCTGCAATGGAGAGCAAGAAACTCAGTAACTCCCTTTCCAGAGAGTGCAGTGCAGGCAGAGCAGCGGGTCTTGGAATGGATGTTGAGTCAACCTACTAAGTAACTGACATCAGGACGACGGAGGGATGTGTTGCAGGAGAGAAATGGGATAGCTTTAGAGGGGATGGGAGGACCATGGAAAAGCAGCGGTCAGGTAATTGCAATCCAAAGACCAGGTGGATGTGACAGTTACAACTGGAGCGAAGCCGACATGCTATAACAAGAGTCTCACCTACAGGGTGTGTTGGTACTGTGTGATGCCTTTAAGACCAAGATGCACAGGCACAGATCCTTATAAAAAATGTAAAGACCTATTAGTAAATGAAGGCCTATTACTGTATAGTGATGGCCTCTGACCTAATTCTCAGGCCTTGGTTAGACCAAGAATGAGTAAGTCAGACCCACCGGGAAAGGCTCAGCAAAACGTCGTCAGCACTTGCTATGAACCTTCTTGCCTCAAAGCCTTGCCCACAGACTCTAAGGCCATTCACAGGCCACATCCCAGGTGCACTGGGAAGTACCCAGACATCTGAAGATGACGACACGGGTGCACTGACATGCATTCCTAGAAGCCTGGAGCACCGCTACGGCCATCTAATCAACTCGTGAACATATTGCTAGATGAGGAGGGGCTCTGACACCGAGACAAATCCCCCAAAGGCTCAGGGTTTTTTCCTTTTAGTTAGGATCTCACTCTGTAGCTTAGGTTGGTTTGGAACAAGAGGTTCTCCTGCCTCAGCCCCCCAAGGGATAGGATTATATGTTATGCCATAAACCCATCTAGAATTTTTTCATTTGAAAAAAATTACAAGTAAAAATATAAGATATCCATACTAATGGGGCCAACATGTTTTGATACATATCTACTAATATGTGATGTTTAAATCAGATCAAACATATCTATCCCTTCGTTTACTTTTTACAGCCTAAATGTTCAAAATGGTTTCTCCCAGATCTCTGAAATAATATTTGTGTTACACTGTACTGTTACCTATAGTTACTACTATGCTCTTATGGAAGAATTTTTGAACAATCTCTCTCTTTAATTTTGTTAGAAAAGAGAGATCTGCTGTCAAAAGCTGTGCTGACTCATAGATGGCAGCCAATAACTAGATGATGAGGTTGTAATTAGAGAGGACAGTTGGCTATGCGGCTTAGGGGAAAGGCTAGAGTTCTTGGAGCAGACCTAGAATATTTGTGTCCTATGTGAATGAGCGCTCAGCTAAAAGCCTTCCGTGCTCTTTTGCTCTTAATACATTTTCTACTTCATTCATTTTTAATGCATGTGTTTGATGTGTGCATAGTATATGCATCAGTGTGTGCGGAGGTCAGAGGACAACAGCCATGTGGAGTCAGTTCTCTCCATCCATCTTTATGTGGGTCCAGGACAGCACTTAGGTTGTCAGGCTTTGAAGACTGCCATCTCAGGGCTCTTAATGGTCATGCAGTCCGAATGCCCGTGGCTGTTAGCTTTCTTCTCTAGGCTTTCAGCACTTGACAGACTCACATGTAAGTGGTCCTGGGGGTGAGAATGGAAAGTGCCTGTTAGTTCTCCATATGCGGGCTGCCTCTCTATCCTGGAAGCTTTCTAGTAGGCAGCAGTGAATCCAGCCTGAGCCCGGATCACTTCTGCAACCCCATTCTACCCCATAGGTGGTATCCATTGGTCTTCTCTTGAGGAGGCACATCCCAAAACTAGATTTGCTTTGTCTGTACTCCAAACATCTGCCAACACCAGCTTTCAAAGACTGATGCTTTCACTGTTATTCATGTGACCCAACTCGATTATGTCACTCATCTTACAGTGACAAGTACCGCAGTGATACGCAGGGGATTCACAGGGTTTCGTTTCAATTGTCACCCTGAAACAGCTGACTTCTGGGAGAGTGTGCTGTCCTATAAGGCGCAGCATATTTCGTTTATGCTGTGAACCAAAACCACAACCCTAACACTAAGAACTGGAGACTGTGAGAGAGGATAGCACGGCTCAGGTTTCTGTTTCTAGAGGACAATTTTATTAGTTTAAAAGAAAAGCTGCAGGGCAGGCAAGCTGTAAACTGCAGCAGCTTCTCAGAGAGCTGGATGGTGAAGAAAGGTGATGAGACAAAGCCACACCTTTATAAGTTAGACAAGGTTTGGCAAGCAGTCACCTGGCAGGAAGGGGAGTGTGGTACTTTAAATGTAATTGCCCCCATAAGCTGATAGGGAGTGGCATAGGAGGTGTGGCTTGTTGGGATGGGTGTGGCCTTGTGGGAGAAATGTGTCACTATGGGGGTGGGTTTGAGGTTTCCTGTGCTCAGGATACCAAACAGTGTCTCAGTCGACTTCCTGTTGCCTGCAAGATGTAGGACTCCCAGCTACCTCTCTAGCACCACATCTGCCTGTACACCACCACGCTCCCCACCATGATGATAATGGACTGAACCTCTGAAACTGTAAGCAAGCCACCTCAATTAAATGTTTTCTTTCTAAGAGTTGCTGTGGTCATGGTGTCTCTTCACAGCAACAGAAACCCTAAGACAAGGAGGGAGCTTTAGAAAAGAGTGAAACAGACCAAAGTACCAAAAAAAAAAAAAGCTTTCTTATGCCAAGGCCAGCATCTGGAAGAAGAGACAGAGGGGAATCCAGGCTCTCCTGAGTCCTAACTGCCTCACAGCAGCTGATAAAGAGGCTGAGGACAGGGCAGGGGTCCCATTTGTGCGCCCACCCACACTGCGATCTCACACTTACCTGATACTTTATTACCTCTCTGTCTTCCTTTTCCACACCCAATTACTAGATATTAGAGATACTGTTTGTGTTGATGGTGGCTGACTTTACAAGTTAATTCACCAATTAAGAGGATATCAAAATAAAATCATGCTATAATCAGGACAAAAAAAATCTAAAAATTCTGGACTGGGGGCTAGATCAAAAGTCTATCAGGCATTTTTAGTTGAAGGGATTCAATTTATTTGAATTGTATGTAAGTGTCATGTTTGAATTTAAAAAAAATCAGAAGATAATAGAATATATCTTTTTCCAAAATAGTCAAGAAGTTGCAAGGCATACAATCTGCTAAATGCCAGAGAAAGTGAGTGCCAAGAAATCTCTCCCCTCTAAGAGAAAACAAGTTAGTTCCACCATTGATCTAATGTCATTTCATTAAGGATTTAATATAGACTTGTGGAAATAAAATACACAATCTGTTATAAATACCTTCATTTAGCTTTACTCTTAATCTCAGATAGTCCTGAGCATTGTATAATCACAGCATTCACCATTCTTGATTTTATAGATTAACCAAATTTATTAAATTAAAAAGAAATTTACAGACATTTATATAATATCAACTTGGGGTCAGACCATCAGAACACACACACACACACACACACACACACACACACACATCCTAGGAAAGTCAGAAGGATATTCTATGCTAAAGTTACTCTCTGTCCAGGTCGGAACACTGCTCCACTTTGGTTTTTCCTCTTCTTTGGGTTTTGAAAGTTTTCATACCTTAAAAAGTAAGAGAGATGATATTTAGTGAACAATACTTAATAATTACAAAACAAAGGTAATGGATTCTTTTAAAAACAGCCTAATGTTTTAAGAAATGAAAGGAAAATAACTGGATAAATGGAGGAAATTAAGAAGTTATGAAAAATAATTTTTTAAAGTTGCAGTCTAGGTAGAAAAAAGGAGAAAGAAAATAAATAGCAGATTAGACAGGATAAAATAAAAATGGCAATGAACAATACGAAAATTGTAACTTTTGTAGTTTTGTTCAAAGACAGGGAAATTACTAAATGAGATAATTTCTGTGCAGTCAAGTTAGCCATGGCTAGAGCTGTGGAACACTGAGGTTGGGAGGGTTTGAGATCTGTGTTCTGCCACTGAAAGACACTCTGGACACTGTCTATAGCAATTTGGCAATATACTTTGGAAGCCTTGGAAATGCTGTGCCCTGTGATGCAGTGATTTCACCTTTATTCTGGTGAACTAGTGAAAGAAGTGCACACATCTGGCTCCACACTGCTTACAGACATGGAGAAAACATACATGTCGGAACCTGGATACCGTGGCAGAGAGACACTAGAAACTGACCCTGAACACCACAACGTGGCCGCCTGCATAACGTGAAAACAGTGTTCAAGATGGACAGATGGCTCAAAGGGGTCAGTGGCCTAGCAGCACAGGTAGAGTATTCGTACTTTAGTGAGGAAAATGTAAGTACACTATCATGTAAGATCAAGAAAATTTCTGTTTCCTATTCTTCCTTATCTTTGTTTTTTGGTATTTGTGCAGTAAGTACACATTGCTGACATATGTACACCTTACCTCCGAAGAACTGAAAAAGTGAACAAGAATTGAAGTATTTATTCTTTTTTTTTTTTTTTGGTTTTTCGAGACAGGGTTTCTCTGTGTAGCTTTGCGCCTTTTCCTGGAACTCACTTGGTAGCCCAGGCTGGCCTCGAACTTACAGAGATCCGCCTGGCTCTGCCTCCAGAGTGCTGGGATTAAAGGCGTGCGCCACCACCGCCCGGCAAAGTATTTATTCTTAAACAAAGCCAGGAATAAATATTTTTTGAATTACATTGAATCACTGACATAGAATGGTGGCCAGTCCACCATTCAAAGTAGCCACAGTGTAAACTGTAGGAAGCTATAAATCTCAGTGAGTAGTAAAATTTCCATAAATGAGAAAGTTCTAAGCAAATGTCAACACTAATAAAATGTAAATCATCTTAAAAGCAAAACCAGTGTGTGTGTGTGTGTGTGTGTCTGTGTGTGTGTAGTTGTTGTTTTGTTTTTTGTGTAGCCCTAGCTGTTCTGGAACTCACTATGTAGCCCAGGCTGGCCTCGAACTCACAAAGTCTGCCTGCCTCTGCCTTCCCAGTGCTCAGATTAAAAGTGTGTACAGGGGCTGGAGAGATGGCTCAGAGGTTAAGGGCACTGGCTGCTCCTCCAAAGGTCCTGAGTTCAATTCCCAGCAACCACATGGTGGCTCACAACCATCTGCAATGAGATCTGGTGCCCTCTTCTGGCCTGCAGGGATGTGTGCAGGCAGAACACTGTATACAAAATAAATAAATAAATCTTTGAAAAAAAAAAAAAAGTGTGTATAACCACACCCAGCTAAAACCAGTATATTTTTAATAAACTTTATAAACTAAATAATTTAAAATTATTTAGACCATTATACATTGTCCTATTTCTCCTTTTCTAAATCAGTTCACTATAATGTAACTTAAATATAGTTTAACTAATTAGTTAAGGGAAGTCTAAGTGCATAGCTATGACAGTGTCTTTTTTGGTTACGGGAATGAGATAATGCAAGGCCTCACACATCCTAAGCAGACGCTCTGTCATTTACAACTCCAGTTTAACCATGTATATTTTTAAATTAGCTTCTGAATTTTTAAAAATTGTAAACACTTAGGAGCTTAAGTGAATAATATGTTTCTCACGGTTACTTACAGCTCAGCAAAATCCTTCCCTTCTTCTTCACTAATGGATGGTCTTGTGTGGGCAAGCGCAGTCATTAAATGTGCCTGGCTAATAGCAAAGGTGGTTTTGATTGGTCCTGGCTGGTTAAGGGATTCATCCTCCTTCAATAAAAAGCAGATTAAACAAATGTCAATGCAGGAATTCATGGAACAAAGTGGCAGTCCCAGTCATTGCTTGTTTCCCTGGAAAGCAGACATTCTTTCCAAAGGACAATTCCAAAGCAAGGACCTTCACAGCCATCTGACTAAGTCATTGTGTTTCAGCACCCTGCTTGTAAATATGGCTCAGTTAAAATGCAAAGGAATACATGTCAAAGGGGGAAAGCGACTTTAAAAGGGTTAACGGTTCTGAAAGGAAAAGGTCATACTCCACTTTGGCTCCGGTATCTGCCTTTGATGACACTGATCTCTGCCCTCAGCTGGTCTCTCTGCTCCTGAGTGAGGTCTTGGTAGCCTTCTTGGGAAGGTGTCCTGAACACAGGATGCTGTGTAAACGATGGGTCTTTTCCAGGAGGTGCAGGTAAGTCCTGAGTCACGGAGCTTGGTGCGGAGGGACACTGTGAGCTCTGTAGGATGGGTGCAGCAAAGACCGAAGGGAGACAGATGGGTGAGGAGGGAGGGAGAAGAAAGAGAGCCATGCTCACCAGAGAAAATGAAAACCCGTTTCCTTTTTAACAGTTACTGTTTGAGAATTTCACACATGCATCTGTATTTTGACCAGATCCATCCACTCCTTGGCCTCCCCTCTTCCATATCCCTCACCACTTTCCCCTTCCAACTTCATGTCTACTTGGTGCTGCTAGGATGTGCATCAGGCCATCCTGGAGCACAGGCAGACCGTCAGGGGCCACATCCCTCAAGCAAAAACCTTCACTTGGGTAAGTTTCTATGTTAATAACTAAAGTTAAGCAAGTTTAAAAGATGCTATTCTATAAAGCAAGGTCCACTGACACTATGGTGTAGAACCTCCAGGACAAAACAAAACCAGCAGCCACCACACAGAGGGTTCTTTTACTATTTAGCCATTTAAGCCTATTACACTGAGGGCCAAGGACAGGTTCAACGCGAGCCTTGTGCACAGTTTTCTGTGTGAGTGTGTGGGGAGGGTGGAGGCCGGAGTCAGCGTCAGGTGCCTTTCAGCAGCTTTGCTCCTTATAATCGGAGACACACTCTGACCTGGAGCTCAGTGATGTCTACACTGGCTGGCTAGCACACCTCAGGGATCTCCTGTCTATGCCCCCCAGGCCGGAATTACAGACACGTGTCACTGTGTGCAGTTATCTCCATGGCCCTGGGAATCAGAACTCACGGGTGGTTCTGAGTCCAGTGCATCACCAGCCGCCATCTCCCTAGCCCTTC